>NW_027175179.1:0-661000 GCF_028021215.1 Eschrichtius robustus
GAAAAGCGGCAAAACGTCGACAATGATGCCCTTGGACAAAAAGGGCGTATGCGTTTTTTCCTGAATATATTCAGGAAAAAACGCATACACACTTTTTGGCCAACCAAGCAACCTGGAAAGGCAAATCAGCGCTACAAAGAAGTCTCGCTTCCCATGGGTCAAAAGGGACATGCTGCAAAAAGTGTCAAAACCAGAAATGCAGGACAGGCCATGGAGAAATGGCAGCCTTGCTACGCTGATGGGCGGGATGTTAATTGCCAACAGCCACTCTGGAGAAGTGTACGGTGTGTCCTGAAACATCGAAAAAACACAGCTTAGGGAGCATAGGGCACGTCCACTCATGGGCGTATAAATTGGGAAAACTAAAAATCAGCAAGACACAGGCACCCCAAAGTTTAGGGCTGCTCTGTTGACAAGAACCTCCACTTCATGACACCTTAAATATCCCAGGAAAGAGAAAAATGGATAAAGAAGTTGTGGTCCTTATGTACAATGCAATATCACTCAGACATGAAATCAATGTCATAAGGCTAGTAGAAGAAAGATGAGTGGACTTAGGTACGACGATTCTAAGTGAAATAAGTCAAACAGAAAAAGACACTTATCATAAGCTATCACTTATAGAGGGAATGTAAAAACCGCTACACTTGAACTGAATTACAGAACAGAACAGAATCACACGTTTTGAAAACACACTATGGCTGCTTAACGGGAAAGGTGAGGTGGGGTGATGCATAAAACAAGGGTTTCAAATTCGCTCAGATACCGTTCCATACACCCAATATGTAATAGACAAGACCTACTCCTTGCTCAGTGAACTGGACTCAACACGCCCTATTCACCGCACAAGAATATATGTGACTAGTAACAATCTTAAAACCTATGTATTGATATCTGTCTGGAAGTGAGTCAAGTGGGTGTAAATCCGCATAAACACAGCCGTGAAAAGCAGCTAAACCCCATTATAAAAATAAATTACTTTTAAAAACCCGTAAAACAAAGACAGTGAAAGAGAGAGAAATTCTTACAAAATTCGTTCAGAGGCTGTGATGCAACCTGGATTGACCATATCTACACGCACAGCTGGATGAGACATAAGGGTGGACAGTCTTGGGGCTGAGAGGTTGGGTTAGGTTGGGTGAGCAAACGCAGACCCTTTAAAGTAATACTGCGTGGTACCCATCCCATGGGTCCCAAGTCTCCAGGTTCAAGGGCATCTTCCTACATCGAAAACATGCATGAGAAACTCAGAAGATGGTACACCGTGTGATTTTGAAAGGTTTCTAAAACGCACCTCATTTCTCATCTCCTTGTGCTCGGGTTCGCCATTCCAGCTACTTTACTAGCAATCTCCCTGCTTGGAGAATCAGCACCTTTAACCTCCTGTTCCCTACAGGTTGCAATTTGTCCTGAGGATGAACGGGAAGAGGGGCAACCAATGAGAGACTAGATCTAGCTGTTGGGACAGGCACAGGTCACTCTATTTTCCCATCAGGAAGAAGAATTAACCACAGGCTCAGCCTGCCGCCAGGAACCAGACTAGGGCCTGAGGAAATCCCGTGCTTTTTCGGCCAGCTCTCAAAAAGGACAGTTGAAAAATGGAGCTCAGGGACACTGCAATTCACAAACCCGCAGAGTTATAAGTGATAACTCTCATCCACAGATATATTGAGGGAAGTCAACGAAGAGGATTTGAATGCAAGGCAGAATTGCAGGAAACAGATTTCAGGAGGTAGATTCGAATCGCCTTTAAGGCACATGAAAAGCGGCAAAACGTCGACAATGATGCCCTTGGCCAAAAAGGGCGTATGCGTTTTTTCCTGAATATATTCAGGAAAAAACGCATACGCCCTTTTTGGCCAACCAAGCAACCTGGAAAGGCAAATCAGCGCTACAAAGAAGTCTCGCTTCCCATGGGTCAAAAGGGCCATGCTGCAAAAAGTGTCAAAACCAGAAATGCAGGACAGGCCATGGAGAAATGGCAGCCTTGCTACGCTGATGGGCGGGATGTAAATTGCCAACAGCCACTCTGGAGAAGTGTACGGTGTGTCCTGAAACATCAAAAAAACACAGCTTAGTGAGCATAGGGCACGTCCACTCATGGGCGTATAAATTGGGAAAACTAAAAATCAGCAAGACACAGGCACCCCAAAGTTTGGGGCTGCTCTGTTGACAAGAACCTCCACTTCATGACACCTTAAATATCCCAGGAAAGAGAAAAATGGATAAAAAAGTTGTGGTCCTTATGTACAATGGAATATCACTCAGACATGAAATCAATGTCATAAGGCTAGTAGAAGCAAGATGAGTGGACTTAGGTACGACGATTCTAAGTGAAATAAGTCACACAGAAAAAGACACTTATCATAAGCTATCACTTATAGAGGGAATGTAAAAACCGCTACACTTGAACTGAATTACAAAACAAAACAGAGTCACACGTTTAGAAAACACACTATGGCTGCTTAACGGGAAAGGTGAGGTGGGGTGATGCATAAAACAAGGGGTTCAAATTTGCTCAGATACCGTTCCATACACCCAATATGTAATAGAAAAGACCTACTCCTTGCTCCGTGAACTGGACTCAACACCCCCTATTCACCGCACAAGAATATATGTGACTAGTAACAATCTTAAAACCTATGTATTGATATCTGTCTGGAAGTGAGTCAAGTGGGTGTAAATCCGCATAAACACAGCCGTGAAAAGCAGCTAAACCCCATTATAAAAATAAATTACTTCTAAAAACCCGTAAAACAAAGACAGTGAAAGAGAGAGAAATTCTTACAAAATTCGTTCAGGGGCTGTGATGCCACCTGGATTGACCATATCTAGACCCACAGCTGGATGAGACATAAGGGTGGACACTCTTGGGGCTGAGAGGATGGGTGAGCAAACGCAGACCCTTTAAAGTAATACTGCCTGATACCCATCCCATGGGTCCCAAATCTCCAGGTTCAAGGGCATCTTCCTACATCGAAAACATGCATGAGAAACTCAGAAGATGGTACACCGTGTGATTTTGAAAGGTTTCTAAAACGCACCTCATTTCTCATCTCCTTGTGCTCGGGTTCGCCATTCCAGCTACTTTACTAGCAATCTCCCTACTTTGAGAATCAGCACCGTTAACCTCCTGTTCCCTACAGGTTGCAATTTGTCCTGAGGATGAACGGGAAGAGGGGCAACCAATGAGAGACTAGATCTAGCTGTTGGGACAGGCACAGGTCACTCTATTTTCCCATCAGGAAGAAGAATTAACCACAGGCTCAGCCTGCTGCCCAGAAGCACAATAGGGCCTGAGGCAATCCCGCGCTTTTGCGGCCAGCTCCCAAAAAAGCGAGTTGAAAAATGGAGCTCAGGGACACTGCAATTCACAAACCCGCAGAGTTATAAATGATAACTCTCATCCACAGATATATTGAGGGAAGGCAACGAAGAGGATTTGAAAGCAAGGCAGAATTGCAGGAAACAGATTTCAGGAGGTAGATTCGAATCGCCTGTAAAGCACATGAAAAGCGGCAAAACGTCGACAATGATGCCCTTGTCCAAGAAAGGCGTATGCGTTTTTTCCTGAATATATTCAGGAAAAAACGCATACGCCCTTTTTGGCCAACCAAGCAACCTGGAAAGGCAAATCAGCGCTACAAAGAAGTCTTGCTTCCCATCGGTCAAAAGGGCCATGCTGCAAAAAGTGTCAAAACCAGAAATGCAGGACAGGCCATGGAGAAATGGCAGCCTTGCTACGCTGATGGGCGGGATGTTAATTGCCAACAGCCACTCTGGAGAAGTGTACGGTGTGTCCTGAAACATCGAAAAAACACAGCTTAGGGAGCATAGGGCACGTCCACTCATGGGCGTATAAATTGGGAAAACTAAAAATCAGCAAGACACAGGCACCCCAAAGTTTAGGGCTGCTCTGTTGACAAGAACCTCCACTTCATGACACCTTAAATATCCCAGGAAAGAGAAAAATGGATAAAGAAGTTGTGGTCCTTATGTACAATGCAATATCACTCAGACATGAAATCAATGTCATAAGGCTAGTAGAAGAAAGATGAGTGGACTTAGGTACGACGATTCTAAGTGAAATAAGTCAAACAGAAAAAGACACTTATCATAAGCTATCACTTATAGAGGGAATGTAAAAACCGCTACACTTGAACTGAATTACAGAACAGAACAGAATCACACGTTTTGAAAACACACTATGGCTGCTTAACGGGAAAGGTGAGGTGGGGTGATGCATAAAACAAGGGTTTCAAATTCGCTCAGATACCGTTCCATACACCCAATATGTAATAGACAAGACCTACTCCTTGCTCAGTGAACTGGACTCAACACGCCCTATTCACCGCACAAGAATATATGTGACTAGTAACAATCTTAAAACCTATGTATTGATATCTGTCTGGAAGTGAGTCAAGTGGGTGTAAATCCGCATAAACACAGCCGTGAAAAGCAGCTAAACCCCATTATAAAAATAAATTACTTTTAAAAACCCGTAAAACAAAGACAGTGAAAGAGAGAGAAATTCTTACAAAATTCGTTCAGAGGCTGTGATGCAACCTGGATTGACCATATCTACACGCACAGCTGGATGAGACATAAGGGTGGACAGTCTTGGGGCTGAGAGGTTGGGTTAGGTTGGGTGAGCAAACGCAGACCCTTTAAAGTAATACTGCGTGGTACCCATCCCATGGGTCCCAAGTCTCCAGGTTCAAGGGCATCTTCCTACATCGAAAACATGCATGAGAAACTCAGAAGATGGTACACCGTGTGATTTTGAAAGGTTTCTAAAACGCACCTCATTTCTCATCTCCTTGTGCTCGGGTTCGCCATTCCAGCTACTTTACTAGCAATCTCCCTGCTTGGAGAATCAGCACCTTTAACCTCCTGTTCCCTACAGGTTGCAATTTGTCCTGAGGATGAACGGGAAGAGGGGCAACCAATGAGAGACTAGATCTAGCTGTTGGGACAGGCACAGGTCACTCTATTTTCCCATCAGGAAGAAGAATTAACCACAGGCTCAGCCTGCTGCCAGGAACCAGACTAGGGCCTGAGGAAATCCCGTGCTTTTGCGGCAAGCTCTCAAAAAGGACAGTTGAAAAATGGAGCTCAGGGACACTGCAATTCACAAACCCGCAGAGTTATAAGTGATAACTCTCATCCACAGATATATTGAGGGAAGTCAACGAAGAGGATTTGAATGCAAGGCAGAATTGCAGGAAACAGATTTCAGGAGGTAGATTCGAATCGCCTTTAAGGCACATGAAAAGCGGCAAAACGTCGACAATGATGCCCTTGGCCAAAAAGGGCGTATGCGTTTTTTCCTGAATATATTCAGGAAAAAACGCATACGCCCTTTTTGGCCAACCAAGCAACCTGGAAAGGCAAATCAGCGCTACAAAGAAGTCTCGCTTCCCATGGGTCAAAAGGGCCATGCTGCAAAAAGTGTCAAAACCAGAAATGCAGGACAGGCCATGGAGAAATGGCAGCCTTGCTACGCTGATGGGCGGGATGTAAATTGCCAACAGCCACTCTGGAGAAGTGTACGGTGTGTCCTGAAACATCGAAAAAACACAGCTTAGTGAGCATAGGGCACGTCCACTCATGGGCGTATAAATTGGGAAAACTAAAAATCAGCAAGACACAGGCACCCCAAAGTTTGGGGCTGCTCTGTTGACAAGAACCTCCACTTCATGACACCTTAAATATCCCAGGAAAGAGAAAAATGGATAAAAAAGTTGTGGTCCTTATGTACAATGGAATATCACTCAGACATGAAATCAATGTCATAAGGCTAGTAGAAGCAAGATGAGTGGACTTAGGTACGACGATTCTAAGTGAAATAAGTCACACAGAAAAAGACACTTATCATAAGCTATCACTTATAGAGGGAATGTAAAAACCGCTACACTTGAACTGAATTACAAAACAGAACAGAGTCACACGTTTAGAAAACACACTATGGCTGCTTAACGGGAAAGGTGAGGTGGGTTGATGCATAAAACAAGGGGTTCAAATTTGCTCAGATACCGTTCCATACACCCAATATGTAATAGACAAGACCTACTCCTTGCTCCGTGAACTGGACTCAACACCCCCTATTCACCGCACAAGAATATATGTGACTAGTAACAATCTTAAAACCTATGTATTGATATCTGTCTGGAAGTGAGTCAAGTGGGTGTAAATCCGCATAAACACAGCCGTGAAAAGCAGCTAAACCCCATTATAAAAATAAATTACTTCTAAAAACCCGTAAAACAAAGACAGTGAAAGAGAGAGAAATTCTTACAAAATTCGTTCAGGGGCTGTGATGCCACCTGGATTGACCATATCTAGACCCACAGCTGGATGAGACATAAGGGTGGACACTCTTGGGGCTGAGAGGATGGGTGAGCAAACGCAGACCCTTTAAAGTAATACTGCCTGATACCCATCCCATGGGTCCCAAATCTCCAGGTTCAAGGGCATCTTCCTACATCGAAAACATGCATGAGAAACTCAGAAGATGGTACACCGTGTGATTTTGAAAGGTTTCTAAAACACACCCCATTTCTCATCTCCTTGTGCTCGGGTTCGCCTTTCCAGCTACTTTACTAGCAATCAACTTACTTGGAGAATCAGCACCTTTAACCTCCTGTTCCCTACAGGTTGCAGTTTGTCCTGAGGATGAACGGGAAGAGGGGCAACCAATGAGAGACTAGATCTAGGTGTTGGGACAGGCACAGGTCACTCTATTTTCCCATCAGGAAGAAGAATTAATCACAGGCTCAGCCTGCCGCCCAGAAGCACAATAGGGCCTGAGGCAATCCCGCGCTTTTGCGGCCAGCTCCCAAAAAAGCGAGTTGAAAAATGGAGCTCAGGGACACTGCAATTCACAAACCCGCAGAGTTATAAATGATAACTCTCATCCACAGATATATTGAGGGAAGGCAACGAAGAGGATTTGAAAGCAAGGCAGAATTGCAGGAAACAGATTTCAGGAGGTAGATTCGAATCGCCTGTAAAGCACATGAAAAGCGGCAAAACGTCGACAATGATGCCCTTGGCCAAGAAGGGCGTATGCGTTTTTTCTTGAATATATTCAGGAAAAAACGCATACGCCCTTTTTGGCCAACCAAGCAACCTGGAAAGGCAAATCAGCGCTACAAAGAAGTCTCGCTTCCCATCGGTCAAAAGGGCCATGCTGCAAAAAGTGTCAAAACCAGAAATGCAGGACAGGCCATGGAGAAATGGCAGCCTTGCTACGCTGATGGGCGGGATGTAAATTGCCAACAGCCACTCTGGAGAAGTGTACGGTGTGTCCTGAAACATCGAAAAAACACAGCTTAGGGAGCATAGGGCACGTCCACTCATGGGCGTATAAATTGGGAAAACTAAAAATCAGCAAGACACAGGCACCCCAAAGTTTAGGGCTGCTCTGTTGACAAGAACCTCCACTTCATGACACCTTAAATATCCCAGGAAAGAGAAAAATGGATAAAGAAGTTGTGGTCCTTATGTACAATGCAATATCACTCAGACATGAAATCAATGTCATAAGGCTAGTAGAAGCAAGATGAGTGGACTTAGGTACGACGATTCTAAGTGAAATAAGTCACACAGAAAAAGACACTTATCATAAGCTATCACTTATAGAGGGAATGTAAAAACCGCTACACTTGAACTGAATTACAGAACAGAACAGAATCACACGTTTAGAAAACACACTATGGCTGCTTAACGGGAAAGGTGAGGTGGGGTGATGCATAAAACAAGGGTTTCAAATTCGCTCAGATACCGTTCCATACACCCAATATGTAATAGACAAGACCTACTCCTTGCTCAGTGAACTGGACTCAACACGCCCTATTCACCGCACAAGAATATATGTGACTAGTAACAATCTTAAAACCTATGTATTGATATCTGTCTGGAAGTGAGTCAAGTGGGTGTAAATCCGCATAAACACAGCCGTGAAAAGCAGCTAAACCCCATTATAAAAATAAATTACTTCTAAAAACCCGTAAAACAAAGACAGTGAAAGAGAGAGAAATTCTTACAAAATTCGTTCAGGGGCTGTGATGCCACCTGGATTGACCATATCTAGACCCACAGCTGGATGAGACATAAGGGTGGACACTCTTGGGGCTGAGAGGATGGGTGAGCAAACGCAGACCCTTTAAAGTAATACTGCCTGATACCCATCCCATGGGTCCCAAATCTCCAGGTTCAAGGGCATCTTCCTACATCGAAAACATGCATGAGAAACTCAGAAGATGGTACACCGTGTGATTTTGAAAGGTTTCTAAAACGCACCTCATTTCTCATCTCCTTGTGCTCGGGTTCGCCCTTCCAGCTACTTTACTAGCAATCTCCCTACTTGGAGAATCAGCACCGTTAACCTCCTGTTCCCTACAGGTTGCAATTTGTCCTGAGGATGAACGGGAAGAGGGGCAACCAATGAGAGACTAGATCTAGCTGTTGGGACAGGCACAGGTCACTCTATTTTCCCATCAGGAAGAAGAATTAACCACAGGCTCAGCCTGCTGCCCAGAAGCACAATAGGGCCTGAGGCAATCCCGCGCTTTTGCGGCCAGCTCCCAAAAAAGCGAGTTGAAAAATGGAGCTCAGGGACACTGCAATTCACAAACCCGCAGAGTTATAAATGATAACTCTCATCCACAGATATATTGAGGGAAGGCAACGAAGAGGATTTGAAAGCCAGGCAGAATTGCAGGAAACAGATTTCAGGAGGTAGATTCGAATCGCCTGTAAAGCACATGAAAAGCGGCAAAACGTCGACAATGATGCCCTTGTCCAAGAAAGGCGTATGCGTTTTTTCCTGAATATATTCAGGAAAAAACGCATACGCCCTTTTTGGCCAACCAAGCAACCTGGAAAGGCAAATCAGCGCTACAAAGAAGTCTCGCTTCCCATCGGTCAAAAGGGCCATGCTGCAAAAAGTGTCAAAACCAGAAATGCAGGACAGGCCATGGAGAAATGGCAGCCTTGCTACGCTGATGGGCGGGATGTTAATTGCCAACAGCCACTCTGGAGAAGTGTACGGTGTGTCCTGAAACATCGAAAAAACACAGCTTAGGGAGCATAGGGCACGTCCACTCATGGGCGTATAAATTGGGAAAACTAAAAATCAGCAAGACACAGGCACCCCAAAGTTTAGGGCTGCCCTGTTGACAAGAACCTCCACTTCATGAGACCTTAAATATCCCAGGAAAGAGAAAAATGGATAAAGAAGTTGTGGTCCTTATGTACAATGCAATATCAATCAGACATGAAATCAATGTCATAAGGCTAGTAGAAGCAAGATGAGTGGACTTAGGTACGACGATTCTAAGTGAAATAAGTCACACAGAAAAAGACACTTATCATAAGCTATCACTTATAGAGGGAATGTAAAAACCGCTACACTTGAACTGAATTACAGAACAGAACAGAATCACACGTTTTGAAAACACACTATGGCTGCTTAACGGGAAAGGTGAGGTGGGGTGATGCATAAAACAAGGGTTTCAAATTCGCTCAGATACCGTTCCATACACCCAATATGTAATAGACAAGACCTACTCCTTGCTCAGTGAACTGGACTCAACACGCCCTATTCACCGCACAAGAATATATGTGACTAGTAACAATCTTAAAACCTATGTATTGATATCTTTCTGGAAGTGAGTCAAGTGGGTGTAAATCCGCATAAACACAGCCGTGAAAAGCAGCTAAACCCCATTATAAAAATAAATTACTTTTAAAAACCCGTAAAACAAAGACAGTGAAAGAGAGAGAAATTCTTACAAAATTCGTTCAGAGGCTGTGATGCAACCTGGATTGACCATATCTACACGCACAGCTGGATGAGACATAAGGGTGGACAGTCTTGGGGCTGAGAGGTTGTGTTAGGTTGGGTGAGCAAACGCAGACCCTTTAAAGTAATACTGCCTGGTACCCATCCCATGGGTCCCAAGTCTCCAGGTTCAAGGGCATCTTCCTACATCGAAAACATGCATGAGAAACTCAGAAGATGGTACACCGTGTGATTTTGAAAGGTTTCTAAAACGCACCTCATTTCTCATCTCCTTGTGCTCGGGTTCGCCATTCCAGCTACTTTACTAGCAATCTCCCTGCTTGGAGAATCAGCACCTTTAACCTCCTGTTCCCTACAGGTTGCAATTTGTCCTGAGGATGAACGGGAAGAGGGGCAACCAATGAGAGACTAGATCTAGCTGTTGGGACAGGCACAGGTCACTCTATTTTCCCATCAGGAAGAAGAATTAACCACAGGCTCAGCCTGCTGCCAGGAACCAGAATAGGGCCTGAGGAAATCCCGTGCTTTTGCGGCCAGCTCTCAAAAAGGACAGTTGAAAAATGGAGCTCAGGGACACTGCAATTCACAAACCCGCAGAGTTATAAGTGATAACTCTCATCCACAGATATATTGAGGGAAGTCAACGAAGAGGATTTGAATGCAAGGCAGAATTGCAGGAAACAGATTTCAGGAGGTAGATTCGAATCGCCTTTAAGGCACATGAAAAGCGGCAAAACGTCGACAATGATGCCCTTGGCCAAAAAGGGCGTATGCGTTTTTTCCTGAATATATTCAGGAAGAAACGCATACGCCCTTTTTGGCCAACCAAGCAACCTGGAAAGGCAAATCAGCGCTACAAAGAAGTCTCGCTTCCCATGGGTCAAAAGGGCCATGCTGCAAAAAGTGTCAAAACCAGAAATGCAGGACAGGCCATGGAGAAATGGCAGCCTTGCTACGCTGATGGGCGGGATGTAAATTGCCAACAGCCACTCTGGAGAAGTGTACGGTGTGTCCTGAAACATCGAAAAAACACAGCTTAGTGAGCATAGGGCACGTCCACTCATGGGCGTATAAATTGGGAAAACTAAAAATCAGCAAGACACAGGCACCCCAAAGTTTGGGGCTGCTCTGTTGACAAGAACCTCCACTTCATGACACCTTAAATATCCCAGGAAAGAGAAAAATGGATAAAAAAGTTGTGGTCCTTATGTACAATGGAATATCACTCAGACATGAAATCAATGTCATAAGGCTAGTAGAAGCAAGATGAGTGGACTTAGGTACGACGATTCTAAGTGAAATAAGTCACACAGAAAAAGACACTTATCATAAGCTATCACTTATAGAGGGAATGTGAAAACCGCTACACTTGAACTGAATTACAAAACAGAACAGAGTCACACGTTTAGAAAACACACTATGGCTGCTTAACGGGAAAGGTGAGGTGGGGTGATGCATAAATCAAGGGGTTCAAATTTGCTCAGATACCGTTCCATACACCCAATATGTAATAGACAAGACCTACTCCTTGCTCCGTGAACTGGACTCAACACCCCCTATTCACCGCACAAGAATATATGTGACTAGTAACAATCTTAAAACCTATGTATTGATATCTGTCTGGAAGTGAGTCAAGTGGGTGTAAATCCGCATAAACACAGCCGTGAAAAGCAGCTAAACCCCATTATAAAAATAAATTACTTCTAAAAACCCGTAAAACAAAGACAGTGAAAGAGAGAGAAATTCTTACAAAATTCGTTCAGGGGCTGTGATGCCACCTGGATTGACCATATCTAGACCCACAGCTGGATGAGACATAAGGGTGGACACTCTTGGGGCTGAGAGGATGGGTGAGCAAACGCAGACCCTTTAAAGTAATACTGCCTGATACCCATCCCATGGGTCCCAAATCTCCAGGTTCAAGGGCATCTTCCTACATCGAAAACATGCATGAGAAACTCAGAAGATGGTACACCGTGTGATTTTGAAAGGTTTCTAAAACACACCCCATTTCTCATCTCCTTGTGCTCGGGTTCGCCTTTCCAGCTACTTTACTAGCAATCAACTTACTTGGAGAATCAGCACCTTTAACCTCCTGTTCCCTACAGGTTGCAGTTTGTCCTGAGGATGAACGGGAAGAGGGGCAACCAATGAGAGACTAGATCTAGGTGTTGGGACAGGCACAGGTCACTCTATTTTCCCATCAGGAAGAAGAATTAATCACAGGCTCAGCCTGCCGCCCAGAAGCACAATAGGGCCTGAGGCAATCCCGCGCTTTTGCGGCCAGCTCCCAAAAAAGCGAGTTGAAAAATGGAGCTCAGGGACACTGCAATTCACAAACCCGCAGAGTTATAAATGATAACTCTCATCCACAGATATATTGAGGGAAGGCAACGAAGAGGATTTGAAAGCAAGGCAGAATTGCAGGAAACAGATTTCAGGAGGTAGATTCGAATCGCCTGTAAAGCACATGAAAAGCGGCAAAACGTCGACAATGATGCCCTTGGCCAAGAAAGGCGTATGCGTTTTTTCCTGAATATATTCAGGAAAAAACGCATACGCTCTTTTTGGCCAACCAAGCAACCTGGAAAGGCAAATCAGCGCTACAAAGAAGTCTCGCTTCCCATCGGTCAAAAGGGCCATGCTGCAAAAAGTGTCAAAACCAGAAATGCAGGACAGGCCATGGAGAAATGGCAGCCTTGCTACGCTGATGGGCGGGATGTAAATTGCCAACAGCCACTCTGGAGAAGTGTACGGTGTGTCCTGAAACATCGAAAAAACACAGCTTAGTGAGCATAGGGCACGTCCACTCATGGGCGTATAAATTGGGAAAACTAAAAATCAGCAAGACACAGGCACCCCAAAGTTTAGGGCTGCTCTGTTGACAAGAACCTCCACTTCATGACACCTTAAATATCCCAGGAAAGAGAAAAATGGATAAAGAAGTTGTGGTCCTTATGTACAATGCAATATCACTCAGACATGAAATCAATGTCATAAGGCTAGTAGAAGCAAGATGAGTGGACTTAGGTACGACGATTCTAAGTGAAATAAGTCACACAGAAAAAGACACTTATCATAAGCTATCACTTATAGAGGGAATGTAAAAACCGCTACACTTGAACTGAATTACAGAACAGAACAGAATCACACGTTTAGAAAACACACTATGGCTGCTTAACGGGAAAGGTGAGGTGGGGTGATGCATAAAACAAGGGTTTCAAATTCGCTCAGATACCGTTCCATACACCCAATATGTAATAGACAAGACCTACTCCTTGCTCAGTGAACTGGACTCAACACGCCCTATTCACCGCACAAGAATATATGTGACTAGTAACAATCTTAAAACCTATGTATTGATATCTGTCTGGAAGTGAGTCAAGTGGGTGTAAATCCGCATAAACACAGCCGTGAAAAGCAGCTAAACCCCATTATAAAAATAAATTACTTTTAAAAACCCGTAAAACAAAGACAGTGAAAGAGAGAGAAATTCTTACAAAATTCGTTCAGAGGCTGTGATGCAACCTGGATTGACCATATCTACACGCACAGCTGGATGAGACATAAGGGTGGACAGTCTTGGGGCTGAGAGGTTGGGTTAGGTTGGGTGAGCAAACGCAGACCCTTTAAAGTAATACTGCGTGGTACCCATCCCATGGGTCCCAAGTCTCCAGGTTCAAGGGCATCTTCCTACATCGAAAACATGCATGAGAAACTCAGAAGATGGTACACCGTGTGATTTAGAAAGGTTTCTAAAACGCACCTCATTTCTCATCTCCTTGTGCTCGGGTTCGCCATTCCAGCTACTTTACTAGCAATCTCCCTACATGGAGAATCAGCACCGTTAACCTCCTGTTCCCTACAGGTTGCAATTTGTCCTGAGGATGAACGGGAAGAGGGGCAACCAATGAGAGACTAGATCTAGCTGTTGGGACAGGCACAGGTCACTCTATTTTCCCATCAGGAAGAAGAATTAACCACAGGCTCAGCCTGCCGCCCAGAAGCACAATAGGGCCTGAGGCAATCCCGCGCTTTTGCGGCCAGCTCCCAAAAAAGCGAGTTGAAAAATGGAGCTCAGGGACACTGCAATTCACAAACCCGCAGAGTTATAAATGATAACTCTCATCCACAGATATATTGAGGGAAGGCAACGAAGAGGATTTGAAAGCAAGGCAGAATTGCAGGAAACAGATTTCAGGAGGTAGATTCGAATCGCCTGTAAAGCACATGAAAAGCGGCAAAACTTCGACAATGATGCCCTTGGCCAAGAAAGGCGTATGCGTTTTTTCCTGAATATATTAAGGAAAAAACGCATACGCACTTTTTGGCCAACCAAGCAACCTGGAAAGGCAAATCAGCGCTACAAAGAAGTCTCGCTCTCCATGGGTCAAAAGGGCCATGCTGCAAAAAGTGTCAAAACCAGAAATGCAGGACAGGCCATGGAGAAATGGCAGCCTTGCTACGCTGATGGGCGGGATGTAAATTGCCAACAGCCACTCTGGAGAAGTGTACGGTGTGTCCTGAAACATCGAAAAAACACAGCTTAGTGAGCATAGGGCACGTCCACTCATGGGCGTATAAATTGGGAAAACTAAAAATCAGCAAGACACAGGCACCCCAAAGTTTGGGGCTGCTCTGTTGACAAGAACCTCCACTTCATGACACCTTAAATATCCCAGGAAAGAGAAAAATGGATAAAAAAGTTGTGGTCCTTATGTACAATGGAATATCACTCAGACATGAAATCAATGTCATAAGGCTAGTAGAAGCAAGATGAGTGGACTTAGGTACGACGATTCTAAGTGAAATAAGTCACACAGAAAAAGACACTTATCATAAGCTATCACTTATAGAGGGAATGTAAAAACCGCTACACTTGAACTGAATTACAAAACAGAACAGAGTCACACGTTTAGAAAACACACTATGGCTGCTTAACGGGAAAGGTGAGGTGGGGTGATGCATAAAACAAGGGTTTCAAATTCGCTCAGATACCGTTCCATACACCCAATATGTAATAGACAAGACCTACTCCTTGCTCAGTGAACTGGACTCAACACCCCCTATTCACCGCACAAGAATATATGTGACTAGTAACAATCTTAAAACCTATGTATTGATATCTGTCTGGAAGTGAGTCAAGTGGGTGTAAATCCGCATAAACACAGCCGTGAAAAGCAGCTAAACCCCATTATAAAAATAAATTACTTTTAAAAACCCGTAAAACAAAGACAGTGAAAGAGAGAGAAATTCTTACAAAATTCGTTCAGGGTCTGTGATGCCACCTGGATTGACCATATCTAGACCCACAGCTGGATGAGACATAAGGGTGGACACTCTTGGGGCTGAGAGGTTGGGTGAGGTTGGGTGAGCAAACGCAGACCCTTTAAAGTAATACTGCATGGTACCCATCCCATGGGTCCCAAATCTCCAGGTTCAAGGGCATCTTCCTACATCGAAATCTTGCATGAGGAACCCAGAAGAAGGTACACGGTGTGATTTTGAAAGGTTTCTAAAACGCACCTCATTTCTCATCTCCTTGTGCTCGGGTTCGCCATTCCAGCTACTTCACTAGCAATCTCCCTACTTGGAGAATCAGCACCTTTAACCTCCTGTTCTGTACAGGTTGCAATTTGTCCTGAGGATGAACGGGAAGAGGGGCAACCAATGAGAGACTAGATCTAGGTGTTGGGACAGGCACAGGTCACTCTATTTTCCCATCAGGAAGAAGAATTAACCACAGGCTCAGCCTGCCGCCAGGAACCAGAATAGGGCCTGAGGCAATCCCGCGCTTTTGCGGCCAGCTCCCAAAAAAGCGAGTTGAAAAATGGAGCTCAGGGACACTGCAATTCACAAACCCGCAGAGTTATAAATGATAACTCTCATCCACAGATATATTGAGGGAAGGCAACGAAGAGGATTTGAAAGCAAGGCAGAATTGCAGGAAACAGATTTCAGGAGGTAGATTCGAATCGCCTGTAAAGCACATGAAAAGCGGCAAAACGTCGACAATGATGCCCTTGGCCAAGAAGGGTGTATGCGTTTTTTCCTGAATATATTCAGGAAAAAACGCATACGCCCTTTTTGGCCAACCAAGCAACCTGGAAAGGCAAATCAGCGCTACAAAGAAGTCTCGCTTCCCATCGGTCAAAAGGGCCATGCTGCAAAAAGTGTCAAAACCAGAAATGCAGGACAGGCCATGGAGAAATGGCAGCCTTGCTACGCTGATGGGCGGGATGTAAATTGCCAACAGCCACTCTGGAGAAGTGTACGGTGTGTCCTGAAACATCGAAAAAACACAGCTTAGGGAGCATAGGGCACGTCCACTCATGGGCGTATAAATTGGGAAAACTAAAAATCAGCAAGACACAGGCACCCCAAAGTTTAGGGCTGCTCTGTTGACAAGAACCTCCACTTCATGACACCTTAAATATCCCAGGAAAGAGAAAAATGGATAAAGAAGTTGTGGTCCTTATGTACAATGCAATATCACTCAGACATGAAATCAATGTCATAAGGCTAGTAGAAGCAAGATGAGTGGACTTAGGTACGACGATTCTAAGTGAAATAAGTCACACAGAAAAAGACACTTATCATAAGCTATCACTTATAGAGGGAATGTAAAAACCGCTACACTTGAACTGAATTACAGAACAGAACAGAATCACACGTTTAGAAAACACACTATGGCTGCTTAACGGGAAAGGTGAGGTGGGGTGATGCATAAAACAAGGGTTTCAAATTCGCTCAGATACCGTTCCATACACCCAATATGTAATAGACAAGACCTACTCCTTGCTCAGTGAACTGGACTCAACACGCCCTATTCACCGCACAAGAATATATGTGACTAGTAACAATCTTAAAACCTATGTATTGATATCTGTCTGGAAGTGAGTCAAGTGGGTGTAAATCCGCATAAACACAGCCGTGAAAAGCAGCTAAACCCCATTATAAAAATAAATTACTTTTAAAAACCCGTAAAACAAAGACATTGAAAGAGAGAGAAATTCTTACAAAATTCGTTCAGAGGCTGTGATGCAACCTGGATTGACCATATCTACACGCACAGCTGGATGAGACATAAGGGTGGACAGTCTTGGGGCTGAGAGGTTGGGTTAGGTTGGGTGAGCAAACGCAGACCCTTTAAAGTAATACTGCGTGGTACCCATCCCATGGGTCCCAAGTCTCCAGGTTCAAGGGCATCTTCCTACATCGAAAACATGCATGAGAAACTCAGAAGATGGTACACCGTGTGATTTTGAAAGGTTTCTAAAACGCACCTCATTTCTCATCTCCTTGTGCTCGGGTTCGCCATTCCAGCTACTTTACTAGCAATCTCCCTACTTGGAGAATCAGCACCGTTAACCTCCTGTTCCCTACAGGTTGCAATTTGTCCTGAGGATGAACGGGAAGAGGGGCAACCAATGAGAGACTAGATCTAGCTGTTGGGACAGGCACAGGTCACTCTATTTTCCCATCAGGAAGAAGAATTAACCACAGGCTCAGCCTGCCGCCCAGAAGCACAATAGGGCCTGAGGCAATCCCGCGCTTTTGCGGCCAGCTCCCAAAAAAGCGAGTTGAAAAATGGAGCTCAGGGACACTGCAATTCACAAACCCGCAGAGTTATAAATGATAACTCTCATCCACAGATATATTGAGGGAAGGCAACGAAGAGGATTTGAAAGCAAGGCAGAATTGCAGGAAACAGATTTCAGGAGGTAGATTCGAATCGCCTGTAAAGCACATGAAAAGCGGCAAAACTTCGACAATGATGCCCTTGGCCAAGAAAGGCGTATGCGTTTTTTCCTGAATATATTCAGGAAAAAACGCATACGCCCTTTTTGGCCAACCAAGCAACCTGGAAAGGCAAATCAGCGCTACAAAGAAGTCTCGCTTCCCATCGGTCAAAAGGGCCATGCTGCAAAAAGTGTCAAAACCAGAAATGCAGGACAGGCCATGGAGAAATGGCAGCCTTGCTACGCTGATGGGCGGGATGTAAATTGCCAACAGCCACTCTGGAGAAGTGTACGGTGTGTCCTGAAACATCGAAAAAACACAGCTTAGGGAGCATAGGGCACGTCCACTCATGGGCGTATAAATTGGGAAAACTAAAAATCAGCAAGACACAGGCACCCCAAAGTTTAGGGCTGCTCTGTTGACAAGAACCTCCACTTCATGACACCTTAAATATCCCAGGAAAGAGAAAAATGGATAAAGAAGTTGTGGTCCTTATGTACAATGCAATATCACTCAGACATGAAATCAATGTCATAAGGCTAGTAGAAGCAAGATGAGTGGACTTAGGTACGACGATTCTAAGTGAAATAAGTCACACAGAAAAAGACACTTATCATAAGCTATCACTTATAGAGGGAATGTAAAAACCGCTACACTTGAACTGAATTACAGAACAGAACAGAATCACACGTTTAGAAAACACACTATGGCTGCTTAACGGGAAAGGTGAGGTGGGGTGATGCATAAAACAAGGGTTTCAAATTCGCTCAGATACCGTTCCATACACCCAATATGTAATAGACAAGACCTACTCCTTGCTCAGTGAACTGAACTCAACACGCCCTATTCACCGCACAAGAATATATGTGACTAGTAACAATCTTAAAACCTATGTATTGATATCTGTCTGGAAGTGAGTCAAGTGGGTGTAAATCCGCATAAACACAGCCGTGAAAAGCAGCTAAACCCCATTATAAAAATAAATTACTTTTAAAAACCCGTAAAACAAAGACATTGAAAGAGAGAGAAATTCTTACAAAATTCGTTCAGAGGCTGTGATGCAACCTGGATTGACCATATCTACACGCACAGCTGGATGAGACATAAGGGTGGACAGTCTTGGGGCTGAGAGGTTGGGTTAGGTTGGGTGAGCAAACGCAGACCCTTTAAAGTAATACTGCGTGGTACCCATCCCATGGGTCCCAAGTCTCCAGGTTCAAGGGCATCTTCCTACATCGAAAACATGCATGAGAAACTCAGAAGATGGTACACCGTGTGATTTTGAAAGGTTTCTAAAACGCACCTCATTTCTCATCTCCTTGTGCTCGGGTTCGCCATTCCAGCTACTTTACTAGCAATCTCCCTACTTGGAGAATCAGCACCGTTAACCTCCTGTTCCCTACAGGTTGCAATTTGTCCTGAGGATGAACGGGAAGAGGGGCAACCAATGAGAGACTAGATCTAGCTGTTGGGACAGGCACAGGTCACTCTATTTTCCCATCAGGAAGAAGAATTAACCACAGGCTCAGCCTGCCGCCCAGAAGCACAATAGGGCCTGAGGCAATCCCGCGCTTTTGCGGCCAGCTCCCAAAAAAGCGAGTTGAAAAATGGAGCTCAGGGACACTGCAATTCACAAACCCGCAGAGTTATAAATGATAACTCTCATCCACAGATATATTGAGGGAAGGCAACGAAGAGGATTTGAAAGCAAGGCAGAATTGCAGGAAACAGATTTCAGGAGGTAGATTCGAATCGCCTGTAAAGCACATGAAAAGCGGCAAAACTTCGACAATGATGCCCTTGGCCAAGAAAGGCGTATGCGTTTTTTCCTGAATATATTCAGGAAAAAACGCATACGCCCTTTTTGGCCAACCAAGCAACCTGGAAAGGCAAATCAGCGCTACAAAGAAGTCTCGCTTCCCATCGGTCAAAAGGGCCATGCTGCAAAAAGTGTCAAAACCAGAAATGCAGGACAGGCCATGGAGAAATGGCAGCCTTGCTACGCTGATGGGCGGGATGTAAATTGCCAACAGCCACTCTGGAGAAGTGTACGGTGTGTCCTGAAACATCGAAAAAACACAGCTTAGGGAGCATAGGGCACGTCCACTCATGGGCGTATAAATTGGGAAAACTAAAAATCAGCAAGACACAGGCACCCCAAAGTTTAGGGCTGCTCTGTTGACAAGAACCTCCACTTCATGACACCTTAAATATCCCAGGAAAGAGAAAAATGGATAAAGAAGTTGTGGTCCTTATGTACAATGCAATATCACTCAGACATGAAATCAATGTCATAAGGCTAGTAGAAGCAAGATGAGTGGACTTAGGTACGACGATTCTAAGTGAAATAAGTCACACAGAAAAAGACACTTATCATAAGCTATCACTTATAGAGGGAATGTAAAAACCGCTACACTTGAACTGAATTACAGAACAGAACAGAATCACACGTTTAGAAAACACACTATGGCTGCTTAACGGGAAAGGTGAGGTGGGGTGATGCATAAAACAAGGGTTTCAAATTCGCTCAGATACCGTTCCATACACCCAATATGTAATAGACAAGACCTACTCCTTGCTCAGTGAACTGGACTCAACACGCCCTATTCACCGCACAAGAATATATGTGACTAGTAACAATCTTAAAACCTATGTATTGATATCTGTCTGGAAGTGAGTCAAGTGGGTGTAAATCCGCATAAACACAGCCGTGAAAAGCAGCTAAACCCCATTATAAAAATAAATTACTTTTAAAAACCCGTAAAACAAAGACATTGAAAGAGAGAGAAATTCTTACAAAATTCGTTCAGAGGCTGTGATGCAACCTGGATTGACCATATCTACACGCACAGCTGGATGAGACATAAGGGTGGACAGTCTTGGGGCTGAGAGGTTGGGTTAGGTTGGGTGAGCAAACGCAGACCCTTTAAAGTAATACTGCGTGGTACCCATCCCATGGGTCCCAAGTCTCCAGGTTCAAGGGCATCTTCCTACATCGAAAACATGCATGAGAAACTCAGAAGATGGTACACCGTGTGATTTTGAAAGGTTTCTAAAACGCACCTCATTTCTCATCTCCTTGTGCTCGGGTTCGCCATTCCAGCTACTTTACTAGCAATCTCCCTACTTGGAGAATCAGCACCGTTAACCTCCTGTTCCCTACAGGTTGCAATTTGTCCTGAGGATGAACGGGAAGAGGGGCAACCAATGAGAGACTAGATCTAGCTGTTGGGACAGGCACAGGTCACTCTATTTTCCCATCAGGAAGAAGAATTAACCACAGGCTCAGCCTGCCGCCCAGAAGCACAATAGGGCCTGAGGCAATCCCGCGCTTTTGCGGCCAGCTCCCAAAAAAGCGAGTTGAAAAATGGAGCTCAGGGACACTGCAATTCACAAACCCGCAGAGTTATAAATGATAACTCTCATCCACAGATATATTGAGGGAAGGCAACGAAGAGGATTTGAAAGCAAGGCAGAATTGCAGGAAACAGATTTCAGGAGGTAGATTCGAATCGCCTGTAAAGCACATGAAAAGCGGCAAAACTTCGACAATGATGCCCTTGGCCAAGAAAGGCGTATGCGTTTTTTCCTGAATATATTCAGGAAAAAACGCATACGCCCTTTTTGGCCAACCAAGCAACCTGGAAAGGCAAATCAGCGCTACAAAGAAGTCTCGCTTCCCATCGGTCAAAAGGGCCATGCTGCAAAAAGTGTCAAAACCAGAAATGCAGGACAGGCCATGGAGAAATGGCAGCCTTGCTACGCTGATGGGCGGGATGTTAATTGCCAACAGCCACTCTGGAGAAGTGTACGGTGTGTCCTGAAACATCGAAAAAACACAGCTTAGGGAGCATAGGGCACGTCCACTCATGGGCGTATAAATTGGGAAAACTAAAAATCAGCAAGACACAGGCACCCCAAAGTTTAGGGCTGCTCTGTTGACAAGAACCTCCACTTCATGACACCTTAAATATCCCAGGAAAGAGAAAAATGGATAAAGAAGTTGTGGTCCTTATGTACAATGCAATATCACTCAGACATGAAATCAATGTCATAAGGCTAGTAGAAGCAAGATGAGTGGACTTAGGTACGACGATTCTAAGTGAAATAAGTCACACAGAAAAAGACACTTATCATAAGCTATCACTTATAGAGGGAATGTAAAAACCGCTACACTTGAACTGAATTACAGAACAGAACAGAATCACACGTTTAGAAAACACACTATGGCTGCTTAACGGGAAAGGTGAGGTGGGGTGATGCATAAAACAAGGGTTTCAAATTCGCTCAGATACCGTTCCATACACCCAATATGTAATAGACAAGACCTACTCCTTGCTCAGTGAACTGGACTCAACACGCCCTATTCACCGCACAAGAATATATGTGACTAGTAACAATCTTAAAACCTATGTATTGATATCTGTCTGGAAGTGAGTCAAGTGGGTGTATATCCGCATAAACACAGCCGTGAAAAGCAGCTAAACCCCATTATAAAAATAAATTACTTTTAAAAACCCGTAAAACAAAGACAGTGAAAGAGAGAGAAATTCTTACAAAATTCGTTCAGAGGCTGTGATGCAACCTGGATTGACCATATCTACACGCACAGCTGGATGAGACATAAGGGTGGACAGTCTTGGGGCTGAGAGGTTGTGTTAGGTTGGGTGAGCAAACGCAGACCCTTTAAAGTAATACTGCGTGGTACCCATCCCATGGGTCCCAAGTCTCCAGGTTCAAGGGCATCTTCCTACATCGAAAACATGCATGAGAAACTCAGAAGATGGTACACCGTGTGATTTTGAAAGGTTTCTAAAACGCACCTCATTTCTCATCTCCTTGTGCTCGGGTTCGCCATTCCAGCTACTTTACTAGCAATCTCCCTACTTGGAGAATCAGCACCGTTAACCTCCTGTTCCCTACAGGTTGCAATTTGTCTTGAGGATGAACGGGAAGAGGGGCAACCAATGAGAGACTAGATCTAGCTGTTGGAACAGGCACAGGTCACTTTATTTTCCCATCAGGAAGAAGAATTAACCACAGGCTCAGCCTGCCGCCCAGAAGCACAATAGGGCCTGAGGCAATCCCGCGCTTTTGCGGCCAGCTCCCAAAAAAGCGAGTTGAAAAATGGAGCTCAGGGACACTGCAATTCACAAACCCGCAGAGTTATAAATGATAACTCTCATCCACAGATATATTGAGGGAAGGCAACGAAGAGGATTTGAAAGCAAGGCAGAATTGCAGGAAACAGATTTCAGGAGGTAGATTCGAATCGCCTGTAAAGCACATGAAAAGCGGCAAAACGTCGACAATGATGCCCTTGGCCAAGAAAGGCGTATGCGTTTTTTCCTGAATATATTCAGGAAAAAACGCATACGCCCTTTTTGGCCAACCAAGCAACCTGGAAAGGCAAATCAGCGCTACAAAGAAGTCTCGCTTCCCATCGGTCAAAAGGGCCATGCTGCAAAAAGTGTCAAAACCAGAAATGCAGGACAGGCCATGGAGAAATGGCAGCCTTGCTACGCTGATGGACGGGATGTTAATTGCCAACAGCCACTCTGGAGAAGTGTACGGTGTGTCCTGAAACATCGAAAAAACACAGCTTAGGGAGCATAGGGCACGTCCACTCATGGGCGTATAAATTGGGAAAACTAAAAATCAGCAAGACACAGGCACCCCAAAGTTTAGGGCTGCTCTGTTGACAAGAACCTCCACTTCATGACACCTTAAATATCCCAGGAAAGAGAAAAATGCATAAAGAAGTTGTGGTCCTTATGTACAATGCAATATCACTCAGACATGAAATCAATGTCATAAGGCTAGTAGAAGCAACATGAGTGGACTTAGGTACGACGATTCTAAGTGAAATAAGTCACACAGAAAAAGACACTTATCATAAGCTATCACTTATAGAGGGAATGTAAAAACCGCTACACTTGAACTGAATTACAGAACAGAACAGAATCACACGTTTTGAAAACACACTATGGCTGCTTAACGGGAAAGGTGAGGTGGGGTGATGCATAAAACAAGGGTTTCAAATTTGCTCAGATACCGTTCCATACACCCAATATGTAATAGACAAGACCTACTCCTTGCTCAGTGAACTGGACTCAACACGCCCTATTCACCGCACAAGAATATATGTGACTAGTAACAATCTTAAAACCTATGTATTGATATCTTTCTGGAAGTGAGTCAAGTGGGTGTAAATCCGCATAAACACAGCCGTGAAAAGCAGCTAAACCCCATTATAAAAATAAATTACTTTTAAAAACCCGTAAAACAAAGACAGTGAAAGAGAGAGAAATTCTTACAAAATTCGTTCAGAGGATGTGATGCAACCTGGATTGACCATATCTACACGCACAGCTGGATGAGACATAAGGGTGGACAGTCTTGGGGCTGAGAGGTTGGGTTAGGTTGGGTGAGCAAACGCAGACCCTTTAAAGTAATACTGCGTGGTACCCATCCCATGGGTCCCAAGTCTCCAGGTTCAAGGGCATCTTCCTACATCGAAAACATGCATGAGAAACTCAGAAGATGGTACACCGTGTGATTTTGAAAGGTTTCTAAAACGCACCTCATTTCTCATCTCCTTGTGCTCGGGTTCGCCATTCCAGCTACTTTACTAGCAATCTCCCTGCTTGGAGAATCAGCACCTTTAACCTCCTGTTCCCTACAGGTTGCAATTTATCCTGAGGATGAACGGGAAGAGGGGCAACCAATGAGAGACTAGATCTAGCTGTTCGGACAGGCACAGGTCACTCTATTTTCCCATCAGGAAGAAGAATTAACCACAGGCTCAGCCTGCTGCCAGGAACCAGAATAGGGCCTGAGGCAATCCCGTGCTTTTGCGGCCAGCTCTCAAAAAAGACAGTTGAAAAATGGAGCTCAGGGACACTGCAATTCACAAACCCGCAGAGTTATAAGTGATAACTCTCATCCACAGATATATTGAGGGAAGTCAACGAAGAGGATTTGAATGCAAGGCAGAATTGCAGGAAACAGATTTCAGGAGGTAGATTCGAATCGCCTTTAAGGCACATGAAAAGCGGCAAAACGTCGACAATGATGCCCTTGGCCAAAAAGGGCGTATGCGTTTTTTCCTGAATATATTCAGGAAAAAACGCATACGCCCTTTTTGGCCAACCAAGCAACCTGGAAAGGCAAATCAGCGCTACAAAGAAGTCTCGCTTCCCATGGGTCAAAAGGGCCATGCTGCAAAAAGTGTCAAAACCAGAAATGCAGGACAGGCCATGGAGAAATGGCAGCCTTGCTACGCTGATGGGCGGGATGTAAATTGCCAACAGCCACTCTGGAGAAGTGTACGGTGTGTCCTGAAACATCGAAAAAACACAGCTTAGTGAGCATAGGGCACGTCCACTCATGGGCGTATAAATTGGGAAAACTAAAAATCAGCAAGACACAGGCACCCCAAAGTTTGGGGCTGCTCTGTTGACAAGAACCTCCACTTCATGACACCTTAAATATCCCAGGAAAGAGAAAAATGGATAAAAAAGTTGTGGTCCTTATGTACAATGGAATATCACTCAGACATGAAATCAATATCATAAGGCTAGTAGAAGCAAGATGAGTGGACTTAGGTACGACGATTCTAAGTGAAATAAGTCACACAGAAAAAGACACTTATCATAAGCTATCACTTATAGAGGGAATGTAAAAACCGCTACAATTGAACTGAATTACAAAACAGAACAGAGTCACACGTTTAGAAAACACACTATGGCTGCTTAACGGGAAAGGTGAGGTGGGGTGATGCATAAAACAAGGGGTTCAAATTTGCTCAGATACCGTTCCATACACCCAATATGTAATAGAAAAGACCTACTCCTTGCTCCGTGAACTGGACTCAACACCCCCTATTCACCGCACAAGAATATATGTGACTAGTAACAATCTTAAAACCTATGTATTGATATCTGTCTGGAAGTGAGTCAAGTGGGTGTAAATCCGCATAAACACAGCCGTGAAAAGCAGCTAAACCCCATTATAAAAATAAATTACTTCTAAAAACCCGAAAAACAAAGACAGTGAAAGAGAGAGAAATTCTTACAAAATTCGTTCAGGGGCTGTGATGCCACCTGGATTGACCATATCTAGACCCACAGCTGGATGAGACATAAGGGTGGACACTCTTGGGGCTGAGAGGATGGGTGAGCAAACGCAGACCCTTTAAAGTAATACTGCCTGATACCCATCCCATGGGTCCCAAATCTCCAGGTTCAAGGGCATCTTCCTACATCGAAAACATGCATGAGAAACTCAGAAGATGGTACACCGTGTGATTTTGAAAGGTTTCTAAAACACACCCCATTTCTCATCTCCTTGTGCTCGGGTTCGCCTTTCCAGCTACTTTACTAGCAATCAACTTACTTGGAGAATCATCACCTTTAACCTCCTGTTCCCTACAGGTTGCAGTTTGTCCTGAGGATGAACGGGAAGAGGGGCAACCAATGAGAGACTAGATCTAGGTGTTGGGACAGGCACAGGTCACTCTATTTTCCCATCAGGAAGAAGAATTAATCACAGGCTCAGCCTGCCGCCCAGAAGCACAATAGGGCCTGAGGCAATCCCGCGCTTTTGCGGCCAGCTCCCAAAAAAGCGAGTTGAAAAATGGAGCTCAGGGACACTGCAATTCACAAACCCGCAGAGTTATAAATGATAACTCTCATCCACAGATATATTGAGGGAAGGCAACGAAGAGGATTTGAAAGCAAGGCAGAATTGCAGGAAACAGATTTCAGGAGGTAGATTCGAATCGCCTGTAAAGCACATGAAAAGCGGCAAAACGTCGACAATGATGCCCTTGGCCAAGAAGGGCGTATGCGTTTTTTCCTGAATATATTCAGGAAAAAACGCATACGCCCTTTTTGGCCAACCAAGCAACCTGGAAAGGCAAATCAGCGCTACAAAGAAGTCTCGCTTCCCATCGGTCAAAAGGGCCATGCTGCAAAAAGTGTCAAAACCAGAAATGCAGGACAGGCCATGGAGAAATGGCAGCCTTGCTACGCTGATGGGCGGGATGTAAATTGCCAACAGCCACTCTGGAGAAGTGTACGGTGTGTCCTGAAACATCGAAAAAACACAGCTTAGGGAGCATAGGGCACGTCCACTCATGGGCGTATAAATTGGGAAAACTAAAAATCAGCAAGACACAGGCACCCCAAAGTTTAGGGCTGCTCTGTTGACAAGAACCTCCACTTCATGACACCTTAAATATCCCAGGAAAGAGAAAAATGGATAAAGAAGTTGTGGTCCTTATGTACAATGCAATATCACTCAGACATGAAATCAATGTCATAAGGCTAGTAGAAGCAAGATGAGTGGACTTAGGTACGACGATTCTAAGTGAAATAAGTCACACAGAAAAAGACACTTATCATAAGCTATCACTTATAGAGGGAATGTAAAAACCGCTACACTTGAACTGAATTACAGAACAGAACAGAATCACACGTTTAGAAAACACACTATGGCTGCTTAACGGGAAAGGTGAGGTGGGGTGATGCATAAAACAAGGGTTTCAAATTCGCTCAGATACCGTTCCATACACCCAATATGTAATAGACAAGACCTACTCCTTGCTCAGTGAACTGGACTCAACACGCCCTATTCACCGCACAAGAATATATGTGACTAGTAACAATCTTAAAACCTATGTATTGATATCTGTCTGGAAGTGAGTCAAGTGGGTGTAAATCCGCATAAACACAGCCGTGAAAAGCAGCTAAACCCCATTATAAAAATAAATTACTTTTAAAAACCCGTAAAACAAAGACAGTGAAAGAGAGAGAAATTCTTACAAAATTCGTTCAGAGGCTGTGATGCAACCTGGATTGACCATATCTACACGCACAGCTGGATGAGACATAAGGGTGGACAGTCTTGGGGCTGAGAGGTTGGGTTAGGTTGGGTGAGCAAACGCAGACCCTTTAAAGTAATACTGCGTGGTACCCATCCCATGGGTCCCAAGTCTCCAGGTTCAAGGGCATCTTCCTACATCGAAAACATGCATGAGAAACTCAGAAGATGGTACACCGTGTGATTTTGAAAGGTTTCTAAAACGCACCTCATTTCTCATCTCCTTGTGCTCGGGTTCGCCATTCCAGCTACTTTACTAGCAATCTCCCTGCTTGGAGAATCAGCACCTTTAACCTCCTGTTCCCTACAGGTTGCAATTTGTCCTGAGGATGAACGGGAAGAGGGGCAACCAATGAGAGACTAGATCTAGCTGTTGGGACAGGCACAGGTCACTCTATTTTCCCATCAGGAAGAAGAATTAACCACAGGCTCAGCCTGCTGCCAGGAACCAGAATAGGGCCTGAGGCAATCCCGTGCTTTTGCGGCCAGCTCTCAAAAAAGACAGTTGAAAAATGGAGCTCAGGGACACTGCAATTCACAAACCCGCAGAGTTATAAGTGATAACTCTCATCCACAGATATATTGAGGGAAGTCAACGAAGAGGATTTGAAAGCAAGGCAGAATTGCAGAAAACAGATTTCAGGAGGTAGATTCGAATCGCCTTTAAGGCACATGAAAAGCGGCAAAACGTCGACAATGATGCCCTTGGCCAAAAAGGGCGTATGCGTGTTTTCCTGAATATATTCAGGAAAAAACGCATAAGCCCTTTTTGGCCAACCAAGCAACCTGGAAAGGCAAATCAGCGCTACAAAGAAGTCTCGCTTCCCATGGGTCAAAAGGGCCATGCTGCAAAAAGTGTCAAAACCAGAAATGCAGGACAGGCCATGGAGAAATGGCAGCCTTGCTACGCTGATGGGCGGGATGTAAATTGCCAACAGCCACTCTGGAGAAGTGTACGGTGTGTCCTGAAACATCGAAAAAACACAGCTTAGTGAGCATAGGGCACGTCCACTCATGGGCGTATAAATTGGGAAAACTAAAAATCAGCAAGACACAGGCACCCCAAAGTTTGGGGCTGCTCTGTTGACAAGAACCTCCACTTCATGACACCTTAAATATCCCAGGAAAGAGAAAAATGGATAAAGAAGTTGTGGTCCTTATGTACAATGCAATATCACTCAGACATGAAATCAATGTCATAAGGCTAGTAGAAGCAAGATGAGTGGACTTAGGTACGACGATTCTAAGTGAAATAAGTCACACAGAAAAATACACTTATCATAAGCTATCACTTATAGAGGGAATGTAAAAACCGCTACACTTGAACTGAATTACAAAACAGAACAGAGTCACACGTTTAGAAAACACACTATGGCTGCTTAACGGGAAAGGTGAGGTGGGGTGATGCATAAAACAAGGGTTTCAAATTCGCTCAGATACCGTTCCATACACCCAATATGTAATAGACAAGACCTACTCCTTGCTCAGTGAACTGGACTCAACACGCCCTATTCACCGCACAAGAATATATGTGACTAGTAACAATCTTAAAACCTATGTATTGATATCTGTCTGGAAGTGAGTCAAGTGGGTGTAAATCCGCATAAACACAGCCGTGAAAAGCAGCTAAACCCCATTATAAAAATAAATTACTTTTAAAAACCCGTAAAACAAAGACAGTGAAAGAGAGAGAAATTCTTACAAAATTCGTTCAGAGGCTGTGATGCAACCTGGATTGACCATATCTACACGCACAGCTGGATGAGACATAAGGGTGGACAGTCTTGGGGCTGAGAGGTTGTGTTAGGTTGGGTGAGCAAACGCAGACCCTTTAAAGTAATACTGCGTGGTACCCATCCCATGGGTCCCAAGTCTCCAGGTTCAAGGGCATCTTCCTACATCGAAAACATGCATGAGAAACTCAGAAGATGGTACACCGTGTGATTTTGAAAGGTTTCTAAAACGCACCTCATTTCTCATCTCCTTGTGCTCGGGTTCGCCATTCCAGCTACTTTACTAGCAATCTCCCTACTTGGAGAATCAGCACCGTTAACCTCCTGTTCCCTACAGGTTGCAATTTGTCTTGAGGATGAACGGGAAGAGGGGCAACCAATGAGAGACTAGATCTAGCTGTTGGAACAGGCACAGGTCACTTTATTTTCCCATCAGGAAGAAGAATTAACCACAGGCTCAGCCTGCCGCCCAGAAGCACAATAGGGCCTGAGGCAATCCCGCGCTTTTGCGGCCAGCTCCCAAAAAAGCGAGTTGAAAAATGGAGCTCAGGGACACTGCAATTCACAAACCCGCAGAGTTATAAATGATAACTCTCATCCACAGATATATTGAGGGAAGGCAACGAAGAGGATTTGAAAGCAAGGCAGAATTGCAGGAAACAGATTTCAGGAGGTAGATTCGAATCGCCTGTAAAGCACATGAAAAGCGGCAAAACGTCGACAATGATGCCCTTGGCCAAGAAAGGCGTATGCGTTTTTTCCTGAATATATTCAGGAAAAAACGCATACGCCCTTTTTGGCCAACCAAGCAACCTGGAAAGGCAAATCAGCGCTACAAAGAAGTCTCGCTTCCCATCGGTCAAAAGGGCCATGCTGCAAAAAGTGTCAAAACCAGAAATGCAGGACAGGACATGGAGAAATGGCAGCCTTGCTACGCTGATGGACGGGATGTTAATTGCCAACAGCCACTCTGGAGAAGTGTACGGTGTGTCCTGAAACATCGAAAAAACACAGCTTAGGGAGCATAGGGCACGTCCACTCATGGGCGTATAAATTGGGAAAACTAAAAATCAGCAAGACACAGGCACCCCAAAGTTTAGGGCTGCTCTGTTGACAAGAACCTCCACTTCATGACACCTTAAATATCCCAGGAAAGAGAAAAATGCATAAAGAAGTTGTGGTCCTTATGTACAATGCAATATCACTCAGACATGAAATCAATGTCATAAGGCTAGTAGAAGCAACATGAGTGGACTTAGGTACGACGATTCTAAGTGAAATAAGTCACACAGAAAAAGACACTTATCATAAGCTATCACTTATAGAGGGAATGTAAAAACCGCTACACTTGAACTGAATTACAGAACAGAACAGAATCACACGTTTTGAAAACACACTATGGCTGCTTAACGGGAAAGGTGAGGTGGGGTGATGCATAAAACAAGGGTTTCAAATTTGCTCAGATACCGTTCCATACACCCAATATGTAATAGACAAGACCTACTCCTTGCTCAGTGAACTGGACTCAACACGCCCTATTCACCGCACAAGAATATATGTGACTAGTAACAATCTTAAAACCTATGTATTGATATCTTTCTGGAAGTGAGTCAAGTGGGTGTAAATCCGCATAAACACAGCCGTGAAAAGCAGCTAAACCCCATTATAAAAATAAATTACTTTTAAAAACCCGTAAAACAAAGACAGTGAAAGAGAGAGAAATTCTTACAAAATTCGTTCAGAGGATGTGATGCAACCTGGATTGACCATATCTACACGCACAGCTGGATGAGACATAAGGGTGGACAGTCTTGGGGCTGAGAGGTTGGGTTAGGTTGGGTGAGCAAACGCAGACCCTTTAAAGTAATACTGCGTGGTACCCATCCCATGGGTCCCAAGTCTCCAGGTTCAAGGGCATCTTCCTACATCGAAAACATGCATGAGAAACTCAGAAGATGGTACACCGTGTGATTTTGAAAGGTTTCTAAAACGCACCTCATTTCTCATCTCCTTGTGCTCGGGTTCGCCATTCCAGCTACTTTACTAGCAATCTCCCTGCTTGGAGAATCAGCACCTTTAACCTCCTGTTCCCTACAGGTTGCAATTTATCCTGAGGATGAACGGGAAGAGGGGCAACCAATGAGAGACTAGATCTAGCTGTTGGGACAGGCACAGGTCACTCTATTTTCCCATCAGGAAGAAGAATTAACCACAGGCTCAGCCTGCTGCCAGGAACCAGAATAGGGCCTGAGGCAATCCCGTGCTTTTGCGGCCAGCTCTCAAAAAAGACAGTTGAAAAATGGAGCTCAGGGACACTGCAATTCACAAACCCGCAGAGTTATAAGTGATAACTCTCATCCACAGATATATTGAGGGAAGTCAACGAAGAGGATTTGAATGCAAGGCAGAATTGCAGGAAACAGATTTCAGGAGGTAGATTCGAATCGCCTTTAAGGCACATGAAAAGCGGCAAAACGTCGACAATGATGCCCTTGGCCAAAAAGGGCGTATGCGTTTTTTCCTGAATATATTCAGGAAAAAACGCATACGCCCTTTTTGGCCAACCAAGCAACCTGGAAAGGCAAATCAGCGCTACAAAGAAGTCTCGCTTCCCATGGGTCAAAAGGGCCATGCTGCAAAAAGTGTCAAAACCAGAAATGCAGGACAGGCCATGGAGAAATGGCAGCCTTGCTACGCTGATGGGCGGGATGTAAATTGCCAACAGCCACTCTGGATAAGTGTACGGTGTGTCCTGAAACATCGAAAAAACACAGCTTAGAGAGCATAGGGCACGTCCACTCATGGGCGTATAAATTGGGAAAACTAAAAATCAGCAAGACACAGGCACCCCAAAGTTTGGGGCTGCTCTGTTGACAAGAACCTCCACTTCATGACACCTTAAATATCCCAGGAAAGAGAAAAATGGATAAAAAAGTTGTGGTCCTTATGTACAATGGAATATCACTCAGACATGAAATCAATATCATAAGGCTAGTAGAAGCAAGATGAGTGGACTTAGGTACGACGATTCTAAGTGAAATAAGTCACACAGAAAAAGACACTTATCATAAGCTATCACTTATAGAGGGAATGTAAAAACCGCTACAATTGAACTGAATTACAAAACAGAACAGAGTCACACGTTTAGAAAACACACTATGGCTGCTTAACGGGAAAGGTGAGGTGGGGTGATGCATAAAACAAGGGGTTCAAATTTGCTCAGATACCGTTCCATACACCCAATATGTAATAGAAAAGACCTACTCCTTGCTCCGTGAACTGGACTCAACACCCCCTATTCACCGCACAAGAATATATGTGACTAGTAACAATCTTAAAACCTATGTATTGATATCTGTCTGGAAGTGAGTCAAGTGGGTGTAAATCCGCATAAACACAGCCGTGAAAAGCAGCTAAACCCCATTATAAAAATAAATTACTTCTAAAAACCCGAAAAACAAAGACAGTGAAAGAGAGAGAAATTCTTACAAAATTCGTTCAGGGGCTGTGATGCCACCTGGATTGACCATATCTAGACCCACAGCTGGATGAGACATAAGGGTGGACACTCTTGGGGCTGAGAGGATGGGTGAGCAAACGCAGACCCTTTAAAGTAATACTGCCTGATACCCATCCCATGGGTCCCAAATCTCCAGGTTCAAGGGCATCTTCCTACATCGAAAACATGCATGAGAAACTCAGAAGATGGTACACCGTGTGATTTTGAAAGGTTTCTAAAACACACCCCATTTCTCATCTCCTTGTGCTCGGGTTCGCCTTTCCAGCTACTTTACTAGCAATCAACTTACTTGGAGAATCAGCACCTTTAACCTCCTGTTCCCTACAGGTTGCAGTTTGTCCTGAGGATGAACGGGAAGAGGGGCAACCAATGAGACACTAGATCTAGGTGTTGGGACAGGCACAGGTCACTCTATTTTCCCATCAGGAAGAAGAATTAATCACAGGCTCAGCCTGCCGCCCAGAAGCACAATAGGGCCTGAGGCAATCCCGCGCTTTTGCGGCCAGCTCCCAAAAAAGCGAGTTGAAAAATGGAGCTCAGGGACACTGCAATTCACAAACCCGCAGAGTTATAAATGATAACTCTCATCCACAGATATATTGAGGGAAGGCAACGAAGAGGATTTGAAAGCAAGGCAGAATTGCAGGAAACAGATTTCAGGAGGTAGATTCGAATCGCCTGTAAAGCACATGAAAAGCGGCAAAACGTCGACAATGATGCCCTTGGCCAAGAAGGGCGTATGCGTTTTTTCCTGAATATATTCAGGAAAAAACGCATACGCCCTTTTTGGCCAACCAAGCAACCTGGAAAGGCAAATCAGCGCTACAAAGAAGTCTCGCTTCCCATCGGTCAAAAGGGCCATGCTGCAAAAAGTGTCAAAACCAGAAATGCAGGACAGGCCATGGAGAAATGGCAGCCTTGCTACGCTGATGGGCGGGATGTAAATTGCCAACAGCCACTCTGGAGAAGTGTACGGTGTGTCCTGAAACATCGAAAAAACACAGCTTAGGGAGCATAGGGCACGTCCACTCATGGGCGTATAAATTGGGAAAACTAAAAATCAGCAAGACACAGGCACCCCAAAGTTTAGGGCTGCTCTGTTGACAAGAACCTCCACTTCATGACACCTTAAATATCCCAGGAAAGAGAAAAATGGATAAAGAAGTTGTGGTCCTTATGTACAATGCAATATCACTCAGACATGAAATCAATGTCATAAGGCTAGTAGAAGCAAGATGAGTGGACTTAGGTACGACGATTCTAAGTGAAATAAGTCACACAGAAAAAGACACTTATCATAAGCTATCACTTATAGAGGGAATGTAAAAACCGCTACACTTGAACTGAATTACAGAACAGAACAGAATCACACGTTTAGAAAACACACTATGGCTGCTTAACGGGAAAGGTGAGGTGGGGTGATGCATAAAACAAGGGTTTCAAATTCGCTCAGATACCGTTCCATACACCCAATATGTAATAGACAAGACCTACTCCTTGCTCAGTGAACTGGACTCAACACGCCCTATTCACCGCACAAGAATATATGTGACTAGTAACAATCTTAAAACCTATGTATTGATATCTGTCTGGAAGTGAGTCAAGTGGGTGTAAATCCGCATAAACACAGCCGTGAAAAGCAGCTAAACCCCATTATAAAAATAAATTACTTTTAAAAACCCGTAAAACAAAGACAGTGAAAGAGAGAGAAATTCTTACAAAATTCGTTCAGAGGCTGTGATGCAACCTGGATTGACCATATCTACACGCACAGCTGGATGAGACATAAGGGTGGACAGTCTTGGGGCTGAGAGGTTGGGTTAGGTTGGGTGAGCAAACGCAGACCCTTTAAAGTAATACTGCGTGGTACCCATCCCATGGGTCCCAAGTCTCCAGGTTCAAGGGCATCTTCCTACATCGAAAACATGCATGAGAAACTCAGAAGATGGTACACCGTGTGATTTTGAAAGGTTTCTAAAACGCACCTCATTTCTCATCTCCTTGTGCTCGGGTTCGCCATTCCAGCTACTTTACTAGCAATCTCCCTGCTTGGAGAATCAGCACCTTTAACCTCCTGTTCCCTACAGGTTGCAATTTGTCCTGAGGATGAACGGGAAGAGGGGCAACCAATGAGAGACTAGATCTAGCTGTTGGGACAGGCACAGGTCACTCTATTTTCCCATCAGGAAGAAGAATTAACCACAGGCTCAGCCTGCTGCCAGGAACCAGAATAGGGCCTGAGGCAATCCCGTGCTTTTGCGGCCAGCTCTCAAAAAAGACAGTTGAAAAATGGAGCTCAGGGACACTGCAATTCACAAACCCGCAGAGTTATAAGTGATAACTCTCATCCACAGATATATTGAGGGAAGTCAACGAAGAGGATTTGAAAGCAAGGCAGAATTGCAGAAAACAGATTTCAGGAGGTAGATTCGAATCGCCTTTAAGGCACATGAAAAGCGGCAAAACGTCGACAATGATGCCCTTGGCCAAAAAGGGCGTATGCGTTTTTTCCTGAATATATTCAGGAAAAAACGCATACGCCCTTTTTGGCCAACCAAGCAACCTGGAAAGGCAAATCAGCGCTACAAAGAAGTCTCGCTTCCCATGGGTCAAAAGGGCCATGCTGCAAAAAGTGTCAAAACCAGAAATGCAGGACAGGCCATGGAGAAATGGCAGCCTTGCTACGCTGATGGGCGGGATGTAAATTGCCAACAGCCACTCTGGAGAAGTGTACGGTGTGTCCTGAAACATCGAAAAAACACAGCTTAGGGAGCATAGGGCACGTCCACTCATGGGCGTATAAATTGGGAAAACTAAAAATCAGCAAGACACAGGCACCCCAAAGTTTAGGGCTGCTCTGTTGACAAGAACCTCCACTTCATGACACCTTAAATATCCCAGGAAAGAGAAAAATGGATAAAGAAGTTGTGGTCCTTATGTACAATGCAATATCACTCAGACATGAAATCAATGTCATAAGGCTAGTAGAAGCAAGATGAGTGGACTTAGGTACGACGATTCTAAGTGAAATAAGTCACACAGAAAAAGACACTTATCATAAGCTATCACTTATAGAGGGAATGTAAAAACCGCTACACTTGAACTGAATTACAGAACAGAACAGAATCACACGTTTAGAAAACACACTATGGCTGCTTAACGGGAAAGGTGAGGTGGGGTGATGCATAAAACAAGGGTTTCAAATTCGCTCAGATACCGTTCCATACACCCAATATGTAATAGACAAGACCTACTCCTTGCTCAGTGAACTGGACTCAACACGCCCTATTCACCGCACAAGAATATATGTGACTAGTAACAATCTTAAAACCTATGTATTGATATCTGTCTGGAAGTGAGTCAAGTGGGTGTAAATCCGCATAAACACAGCCGTGAAAAGCAGCTAAACCCCATTATAAAAATAAATTACTTTTAAAAACCCGTAAAACAAAGACAGTGAAAGAGAGAGAAATTCTTACAAAATTCGTTCAGAGGCTGTGATGCAACCTGGATTGACCATATCTACACGCACAGCTGGATGAGACATAAGGGTGGACAGTCTTGGGGCTGAGAGGTTGGGTTAGGTTGGGTGAGCAAACGCAGACCCTTTAAAGTAATACTGCGTGGTACCCATCCCATGGGTCCCAAGTCTCCAGGTTCAAGGGCATCTTCCTACATCGAAAACATGCATGAGAAACTCAGAAGATGGTACACCGTGTGATTTTGAAAGGTTTCTAAAACGCACCTCATTTCTCATCTCCTTGTGCTCGGGTTCGCCATTCCAGCTACTTTACTAGCAATCTCCCTACTTGGAGAATCAGCACCGTTAACCTCCTGTTCCCTACAGGTTGCAATTTGTCTTGAGGATGAACGGGAAGAGAGGCAACCAATGAGAGACTAGATCTAGCTGTTGGGACAGGCACAGGTCACTCTATTTTCCCATCAGGAAGAAGAATTAACCACAGGCTCAGCCTGCCGCCCAGAAGCACAATAGGGAGTGAGGCAATCCCGCGCTTTTGCGGCCAGCTCCCAAAAAAGCGAGTTGAAAAATGGAGCTCAGGGACACTGCAATTCACAAACCCGCAGAGTTATAAATGATAACTCTCATCCACAGATATATTGAGGGAAGGCAACGAAGAGGATTTGAAAGCAAGGCAGAATTGCAGGAAACAGATTTCAGGAGGTAGATTCGAATCGCCTGTAAAGCACATGAAAAGCGGCAAAACGTCGACAATGATGCCCTTGGCCAAGAAAGGCGTATGCGTTTTTTCCTGAATATATTCAGGAAAAAACGCATACGCCCTTTTTGGCCAACCAAGCAACCTGGAAAGGCAAATCAGTGCTACAAAGAAGTCTCGCTTCCCATCGGTCAAAAGGGCCATGCTGCAAAAAGTGTCAAAACCAGAAATGCAGGACAGGCCATGGAGAAATGGCAGCCTTGCTACGCTGATGGACGGGATGTTAATTGCCAACAGCCACTCTGGAGAAGTGTACGGTGTGTCCTGAAACATCGAAAAAACACAGCTTAGGGAGCATAGGGCAGGTCCACTCATGGGCGTATAAATTGGGAAAACTAAAAATCAGCAAGACACAGGCACCCCAAAGTTTAGGGCTGCTCTGTTGACAAGAACCTCCACTTCATGACACCTTAAATATCCCAGGAAAGAGAAAAATGGATAAAGAAGTTGTGGTCCTTATGTACAATGCATTATCACTCAGACATGAAATCAATGTCATAAGGCTAGTAGAAGCAAGATGAGTGGACTTAGGTACGACGATTCTAAGTGAAATAAGTCACACAGAAAAAGACACTTATCATAAGCTATCACTTATAGAGGGAATGTAAAAACCGCTACACTTGAACTGAATTACAGAACAGAACAAAACAGAATCACACGTTTTGAAAACACACTATGGCTGCTTAACGGGAAAGGTGAGGTGGGGTGATGCATAAAACAAGGGTTTCAAATTTGCTCAGATACCGTTCCATACACCCAATATGTAATAGACAAGACCTACTCCTTGCTCAGTGAACTGGACTCAACACGCCCTATTCACCGCACAAGAATATATGTGACTAGTAACAATCTTAAAACCTATGTATTGATATCTTTCTGGAAGTGAGTCAAGTGGGTGTAAATCCGCATAAACACAGCCGTGAAAAGCAGCTAAACCCCATTATAAAAATAAATTACTTTTAAAAACCCGTAAAACAAAGACAGTGAAAGAGAGAGAAATTCTTACAAAATTCGTTCAGAGGATGTGATGCAACCTGGATTGACCATATCTACACGCACAGCTGGATGAGACATAAGGGTGGACAGTCTTGGGGCTGAGAGGTTGGGTTAGGTTGGGTGAGCAAACGCAGACCCTTTAAAGTAATACTGCGTGGTACCCATCCCATGGGTCCCAAGTCTCCAGGTTCAAGGGCATCTTCCTACATCGAAAACATGCATGAGAAACTCAGAAGATGGTACACCGTGTGATTTTGAAAGGTTTCTAAAACGCACCTCATTTCTCATCTCCTTGTGCTCGGGTTCGCCATTCCAGCTACTTTACTAGCAATCTCCCTGCTTGGAGAATCAGCACCTTTAACCTCCTGTTCCCTACAGGTTGCAATTTATCCTGAGGATGAACGGGAAGAGGGGCAACCAATGAGAGACTAGATCTATCTGTTGGGACAGGCACAGGTCACTCTATTTTCCCATCAGGAAGAAGAATTAACCACAGGCTCAGCCTGCTGCCAGGAACCAGAATAGGGCCTGAGGCAATCCCGTGCTTTTGCGGCCAGCTCTCAAAAAAGACAGTTGAAAAATGGAGCTCAGGGACACTGCAATTCACAAACCCGCAGAGTTATAAGTGATAACTCTCATCCACAGATATATTGAGGGAAGTCAACGAAGAGGATTTGAATGCAAGGCAGAATTGCAGGAAACAGATTTCAGGAGGTAGATTCGAATCGCCTTTAAGGCACATGAAAAGCGGCAAAACGTCGACAATGATGCCCTTGGCCAAAAAGGGCGTATGCGTTTTTTCCTGAATATATTCAGGAAAAAACGCATACGCCCTTTTTGGCCAACCAAGCAACCTGGAAAGGCAAATCAGCGCTACAAAGAAGTCTCGCTTCCCATGGGTCAAAAGGGCCATGCTGCAAAAAGTGTCAAAACCAGAAATGCAGGACAGGCCATGGAGAAATGGCAGCCTTGCTACGCTGATGGGCGGGATGTAAATTGCCAACAGCCACTCTGGAGAAGTGTACGGTGTGTCCTGAAACATCGAAAAAACACAGCTTAGTGAGCATAGGGCACGTCCACTCATGGGCGTATAAATTGGGAAAACTAAAAATCAGCAAGACACAGGCACCCCAAAGTTTGGGGCTGCTCTGTTGACAAGAACCTCCACTTCATGACACCTTAAATATCCCAGGAAAGAGAAAAATGGATAAAAAAGTTGTGGTCCTTATGTACAATGGAATATCACTCAGACATGAAATCAATGTCATAAGGCTAGTAGAAGCAAGATGAGTGGACTTAGGTACGACGATTCTAAGTGAAATAAGTCACACAGAAAAAGACACTTATCATAAGCTATCACTTATAGAGGGAATGTAAAAACCGCTACACTTGAACTGAATTACAAAACAGAACAGAGTCACACGTTTAGAAAACACACTATGGCTGCTTAACGGGAAAGGTGAGGTGGGGTGATGCATAAAACAAGGGGTTCAAATTTGCTCAGATACCGTTCCATACACCCAATATGTAATAGACAAGACCTACTCCTTGCTCCGTGAACTGGACTCAACACCCCCTATTCACCGCACAAGAATATATGTGACTAGTAACAATCTTAAAACCTATGTATTGATATCTGTCTGGAAGTGAGTCAAGTGGGTGTAAATCCGCATAAACACAGCCGTGAAAAGCAGCTAAACCCCATTATAAAAATAAATTACTTTGAAAAACCCGTAAAACAAAGACAGTGAAAGAGAGAGAAATTCTTACAAAATTCGTTCAGAGGCTGTGATGCAACCTGGATTGACCATATCTACACGCACAGCTGGATGAGACATAAGGGTGGACAGTCTTGGGGCTGAGAGTTTGGGTTAGGTTGGGTGAGCAAACGCAGACCCTTTAAAGTAATACTGCGTGGTACCCATCCCATGGGTCCCAAGTCTCCAGGTTCAAGGGCATCTTCCTACATCGAAAACATGCATGAGAAACTCAGAAGATGGTACACCGTGTGATTTTGAAAGGTTTCTAAAACGCACCTCATTTCTCATCTCCTTGTGCTCGGGTTCGCCATTCCAGCTACTTTACTAGCAATCTCCCTACTTGGAGAATCAGCACCGTTAACCTCCTGTTCCCTACAGGTTGCAATTTGTCCTGAGGATGAACGGGAAGAGGGGCAACCAATGAGAGACTAGATCTAGCTGTTGGGACAGGCACAGGTCACTCTATTTTCCCATCAGGAAGAAGAATTAACCACAGGCTCAGCCTGCCGCCCAGAAGCACAAAAGGGCCTGAGGCAATCCCGCGCTTTTGCGGCCAGCTCCCAAAAAAGCGAGTTGAAAAATGGAGCTCAGGGACACTGCAATTCACAAACCCGCAGAGTTATAAATGATAACTCTCATCCACAGATATATTGAGGGAAGGCAACGAAGAGGATTTGAAAGCAAGGCAGAATTGCAGGAAACAGATTTCAGGAGGTAGATTCGAATCGCCTGTAAAGCACATGAAAAGCGGCAAAACTTCGACAATGATGCCCTTGGCCAAGAAAGGCGTATGCGTTTTTTCCTGAATATATTCAGGAAAAAACGCATACGCCCTTTTTGGCCAACCAAGCAACCTGGAAAGGCAAATCAGCGCTACAAAGAAGTCTCGCTTCCCATCGGTCAAAAGGGCCATGCTGCAAAAAGTGTCAAAACCAGAAATGCAGGACAGGCCATGGAGAAATGGCAGCCTTGCTACGCTGATGGGCGGGATGTTAATTGCCAACAGCCACTCTGGAGAAGTGTACGGTGTGTCCTGAAACATCGAAAAAACACAGCTTAGGGAGCATAGGGCACGTCCACTCATGGGCGTATAAATTGGGAAAACTAAAAATCAGCAAGACACAGGCACCCCAAAGTTTAGGGCTGCTCTGTTGACAAGAACCTCCACTTCATGACACCTTAAATATCCCAGGAAAGAGAAAAATGGATAAAGAAGTTGTGGTCCTTATGTACAATGCAATATCACTCAGACATGAAATCAATGTCATAAGGCTAGTAGAAGCAAGATGAGTGGACTTAGGTACGACGATTCTAAGTGAAACAAGTCACACAGAAAAAGACACTTATCATAAGCTATCACTTATAGAGGGAATGTAAAAACCGCTACACTTGAACTGAATTACAGAACAGAACAGAATCACACGTTTAGAAAACACACTATGGCTGCTTAACGGGAAAGGTGAGGTGGGGTGATGCATAAAACAAGGGTTTGAAATTCGCTCAGATACCGTTCCATACACCCAATATGTAATAGACAAGACCTACTCCTTGCTCAGTGAACTGGACTCAACACGCCCTATTCACCGCACAAGAATATATGTGACTAGTAACAATCTTAAAACCTATGTATTGATATCTGTCTGGAAGTGAGTCAAGTGGGTGTAAATCCGCATAAACACAGCCGTGAAAAGCAGCTAAACCCCATTATAAAAATAAATTACTTTTAAAAACCCGTAAAACAAAGACAGTGAAAGAGAGAGAAATTCTTACAAAATTCGTTCAGAGGCTGTGATGCAACCTGGATTGACCATATCTACACGCACAGCTGGATGAGACATAAGGGTGGACAGTCTTGGGGCTGAGAGGTTGGGTTAGGTTGGGTGAGCAAACGCAGACCCTTTAAAGTAATACTGCGTGGTACCCATCCCATGGGTCCCAAGTCTCCAGGTTCAAGGGCATCTTCCTACATCGAAAACATGCATGAGAAACTCAGAAGATGGTACACCGTGTGATTTTGAAAGGTTTCTAAAACGCACCTCATTTCTCATCTCCTTGTGCTCGGGTTCGCCATTCCAGCTACTTTACTAGCAATCTCCCTACTTGGAGAATCAGCACCGTTAACCTCCTGTTCCCTACAGGTTGCAATTTGTCTTGAGGATGAACGGGAAGAGGGGCAACCAATGAGAGACTAGATCTAGCTGTTGGGACAGGCACAGGTCACTGTATTTTCCCATCAGGAAGAAGAATTAACCACAGGCTCAGCCTGCCGCCCAGAAGCACAATAGGGAGTGAGGCAATCCCGCGCTTTTGCGGCCAGCTCCCAAAAAAGCGAGTTGAAAAATGGAGCTCAGGGACACTGCAATTCACAAACCCGCAGAGTTATAAATGATAACTCTCATCCACAGATATATTGAGGGAAGGCAACGAAGAGGATTTGAAAGCAAGGCAGAATTGCAGGAAACAGATTTCAGGAGGTAGATTCGAATCGCCTGTAAAGCACATGAAAAGCGGCAAAACGTCGACAATGATGCCCTTGGCCAAGAAAGGCATATGCGTTTTTTCCTGAATATATTCAGGAAAAAACGCATACGCCCTTTTTGGCCAACCAAGCAACCTGGAAAGGCAAATCAGCGCTACAAAGAAGTCTCGCTTCCCATCGGTCAAAAGGGCCATGCTGCAAAAAGTGTCAAAACCAGAAATGCAGGACAGGCCATGGAGAAATGGCAGCCTTGCTACGCTGATGGACGGGATGTTAATTGCCAACAGCCACTCTGGAGAAGTGTACGGTGTGTCCTGAAACATCGAAAAAACACAGCTTAGGGAGCATAGGGCACGTCCACTCATGGGCGTATAATTTGGGAAAAATAAAAATCAGCAAGACACAGGCACCCCAAAGTTTAGGGCTGCTCTGTTGACAAGAACCTCCACTTCATGACACCTTAAATATCCCAGGAAAGAGAAAAATGGATAAAGAAGTTGTGGTCCTTATGTACAATGCAATATCACTCAGACATGAAATCAATGTCATAAGGCTAGTAGAAGCAAGATGAGTGGACTTAGGTACGACGATTCTAAGTGAAATAAGTCACACAGAAAAAGACACTTATCATAAGCTATCACTTATAGAGGGAATGTAAAAACCGCTACACTTGAACTGAATTACAGAACAGAACAAAACAGAATCACACGTTTTGAAAACACACTATGGCTGCTTAACGGGAAAGGTGAGGTGGGGTGATGCATAAAACAAGGGTTTCAAATTTGCTCAGATACCGTTCCATACACCCAATATGTAATAGACAAGACCTACTCCTTGCTCAGTGAACTGGACTCAACACGCCCTATTCACCGCACAAGAATATATGTGACTAGTAACAATCTTAAAACCTATGTATTGATATCTTTCTGGAAGTGAGTCAAGTGGGTGTAAATCCGCATAAACACAGCCGTGAAAAGCAGCTAAACCCCATTATAAAAATAAATTACTTTTAAAAACCCGTAAAACAAAGACAGTGAAAGAGAGAGAAATTCTTACAAAATTCGTTCAGAGGATGTGATGCAACCTGGATTGACCATATCTACACGCACAGCTGGATGAGACATAAGGGTGGACAGTCTTGGGGCTGAGAGGTTGGGTTAGGTTGGGTGAGCAAACGCAGACCCTTTAAAGTAATACTGCGTGGTACCCATCCCATGGGTCCCAAGTCTCCAGGTTCAAGGGCATCTTCCTACATCGAAAACATGCATGAGAAACTCAGAAGATGGTACACCGTGTGATTTTGAAAGGTTTCTAAAACGCACCTCATTTCTCATCTCCTTGTGCTCGGGTTCGCCATTCCAGCTACTTTACTAGCAATCTCCCTGCTTGGAGAATCAGCACCTTTAACCTCCTGTTCCCTACAGGTTGCAATTTATCCTGAGGATGAACGGGAAGAGGGGCAACCAATGAGAGACTAGATCTAGCTGTTGGGACAGGCACAGGTCACTCTATTTTCCCATCAGGAAGAAGAATTAACCACAGGCTCAGCCTGCTGCCAGGAACCAGAATAGGGCCTGAGGCAATCCCGTGCTTTTGCGGCCAGCTCTCAAAAAAGACAGTTGAAAAATGGAGCTCAGGGACACTGCAATTCACAAACCCGCAGAGTTATAAGTGATAACTCTCATCCACAGATATATTGAGGGAAGTCAACGAAGAGGATTTGAATGCAAGGCAGAATTGCAGGAAACAGATTTCAGGAGGTAGATTCGAATCGCCTTTAAGGCACATGAAAAGCGGCAAAACGTCGACAATGATGCCCTTGGCCAAAAAGGGCGTATGCGTTTTTTCCTGAATATATTCAGGAAAAAACGCATACGCCCTTTTTGGCCAACCAAGCAACCTGGAAAGGCAAATCAGCGCTACAAAGAAGTCTCGCTTCCCATGGGTCAAAAGGGCCATGCTGCAAAAAGTGTCAAAACCAGAAATGCAGGACAGGCCATGGAGAAATGGCAGCCTTGCTACGCTGATGGGCGGGATGTAAATTGCCAACAGCCACTCTGGAGAAGTGTACGGTGTGTCCTGCAACATCGAAAAAACACAGCTTAGTGAGCATAGGGCACGTCCACTCATGGGCGTATAAATTGGGAAAACTAAAAATCAGCAAGACACAGGCACCCCAAAGTTTGGGGCTGCTCTGTTGACAAGAACCTCCACTTCATGACACCTTAAATATCCCAGGAAAGAGAAAAATGGATAAAAAAGTTGTGGTCCTTATGTACAATGGAATATCACTCAGACATGAAATCAATGTCATAAGGCTAGTAGAAGCAAGATGAGTGGACTTAGGTACGACGATTCTAAGTGAAATAAGTCACACAGAAAAAGACACTTATCATAAGCTATCACTTATAGAGGGAATGTAAAAACCGCTACAATTGAACTGAATTACAAAACAGAACAGAGTCACACGTTTAGAAAACACACTATGGCTGCTTAACGGGAAAGGTGAGGTGGGGTGATGCATAAAACAAGGGGTTCAAATTTGCTCAGATACCGTTCCATACACCCAATATGTAATAGAAAAGACCTACTCCTTGCTCCGTGAACTGGACTCAACACCCCCTATTCACCGCACAAGAATATATGTGACTAGTAACAATCTTAAAACCTATGTATTGATATCTGTCTGGAAGTGAGTCAAGTGGGTGTAAATCCGCATAAACACAGCCGTGAAAAGCAGCTAAACCCCATTATAAAAATAAATTACTTCTAAAAACCCGAAAAACAAAGACAGTGAAAGAGAGAGAAATTCTTACAAAATTCGTTCAGGGGCTGTGATGCCACCTGGATTGACCATATCTAGACCCACAGCTGGATGAGACATAAGGGTGGACACTCTTGGGGCTGAGAGGATGGGTGAGCAAACGCAGACCCTTTAAAGTAATACTGCCTGATACCCATCCCATGGGTCCCAAATCTCCAGGTTCAAGGGCATCTTCCTACATCGAAAACATGCATGAGAAACTCAGAAGATGGTACACCGTGTGATTTTGAAAGGTTTCTAAAACACACCCCATTTCTCATCTCCTTGTGCTCGGGTTCGCCTTTCCAGCTACTTTACTAGCAATCAACTTACTTGGAGAATCAGCACCTTTAACCTCCTGTTCCCTACAGGTTGCAGTTTGTCCTGAGGATGAACGGGAAGAGGGGCAACCAATGAGAGACTAGATCTAGCTGTTGGGACAGGCACAGGTCACTCTATTTTCCCATCAGGAAGAAGAATTAATCACAGGCTCAGCCTGCCGCCCAGAAGCACAATAGGGCCTGAGGCAATCCCGCGCTTTTGCGGCCAGCTCCCAAAAAAGCGAGTTGAAAAATGGAGCTCAGGGACACTGCAATTCACAAACCCGCAGAGTTATAAATGATAACTCTCATCCACAGATATATTGAGGGAAGGCAACGAAGAGGATTTGAAAGCAAGGCAGAATTGCAGGAAACAGATTTCAGGAGGTAGATTCGAATCGCCTGTAAAGCACATGAAAAGCGGCAAAACGTCGACAATGATGCCCTTGGCCAAGAAGGGCGTATGCGTTTTTTCCTGAATATATTCAGGAAAAAACGCATACGCCCTTTTTGGCCAACCAAGCAACCTGGAAAGGCAAATCAGCGCTACAAAGAAGTCTCGCTTCCCATCGGTCAAAAGGGCCATGCTGCAAAAAGTGTCAAAACCAGAAATGCAGGACAGGCCATGGAGAAATGGCAGCCTTGCTACGCTGATGGGCGGGATGTAAATTGCCAACAGCCACTCTGGAGAAGTGTACGGTGTGTCCTGAAACATCGAAAAAACACAGCTTAGGGAGCATAGGGCACGTCCACTCATGGGCGTATAAATTGGGAAAACTAAAAATCAGCAAGACACAGGCACCCCAAAGTTTAGGGCTGCTCTGTTGACAAGAACCTCCACTTCATGACACCTTAAATATCCCAGGAAAGAGAAAAATGGATAAAGAAGTTGTGGTCCTTATGTACAATGCAATATCACTCAGACATGAAATCAATGTCATAAGGCTAGTAGAAGCAAGATGAGTGGACTTAGGTACGACGATTCTAAGTGAAATAAGTCACACAGAAAAAGACACTTATCATAAGCTATCACTTATAGAGGGAATGTAAAAACCGCTACACTTGAACTGAATTACAGAACAGAACAGAATCACACGTTTAGAAAACACACTATGGCTGCTTAACGGGAAAGGTGAGGTGGGGTGATGCATAAAACAAGGGTTTCAAATTCGCTCAGATACCGTTCCATACACCCAATATGTAATAGACAAGACCTACTCCTTGCTCAGTGAACTGGACTCAACACGCCCTATTCACCGCACAAGAATATATGTGACTAGTAACAATCTTAAAACCTATGTATTGATATCTGTCTGGAAGTGAGTCAAGTGGGTGTAAATCCGCATAAACACAGCCGTGAAAAGCAGCTAAACCCCATTATAAAAATAAATTACTTTTAAAAACCCGTAAAACAAAGACAGTGAAAGAGAGAGAAATTCTTACAAAATTCGTTCAGAGGCTGTGATGCAACCTGGATTGACCATATCTACACGCACAGCTGGATGAGACATAAGGGTGGACAGTCTTGGGGCTGAGAGGTTGGGTTAGGTTGGGTGAGCAAACGCAGACCCTTTAAAGTAATACTGCGTGGTACCCATCCCATGGGTCCCAAGTCTCCAGGTTCAAGGGCATCTTCCTACATCGAAAACATGCATGAGAAACTCAGAAGATGGTACACCGTGTGATTTTGAAAGGTTTCTAAAACGCACCTCATTTCTCATCTCCTTGTGCTCGGGTTCGCCATTCCAGCTACTTTACTAGCAATCTCCCTGCTTGGAGAATCAGCACCTTTAACCTCCTGTTCCCTACAGGTTGCAATTTGTCCTGAGGATGAACGGGAAGAGGGGCAACCAATGAGAGACTAGATCTAGCTGTTGGGACAGGCACAGGTCACTCTATTTTCCCATCAGGAAGAAGAATTAACCACAGGCTCAGCCTGCTGCCAGGAACCAGAATAGGGCCTGAGGCAATCCCGTGCTTTTGCGGCCAGCTCTCAAAAAAGACAGTTGAAAAATGGAGCTCAGGGACACTGCAATTCACAAACCCGCAGAGTTATAAGTGATAACTCTCATCCACAGATATATTGAGGGAAGTCAACGAAGAGGATTTGAAAGCAAGGCAGAATTGCAGAAAACAGATTTCAGGAGGTAGATTCGAATCGCCTTTAAGGCACATGAAAAGCGGCAAAACGTCGACAATGATGCCCTTGGCCAAAAAGGGCGTATGCGTTTTTTCCTGAATATATTCAGGAAAAAACGCATACGCCCTTTTTGGCCAACCAAGCAACCTGGAAAGGCAAATCAGCGCTACAAAGAAGTCTCGCTTCCCATGGGTCAAAAGGGCCATGCTGCAAAAAGTGTCAAAACCAGAAATGCAGGACAGGCCATGGAGAAATGGCAGCCTTGCTACGCTGATGGGCGGGATGTAAATTGCCAACAGCCACTCTGGAGAAGTGTACGGTGTGTCCTGAAACATCGAAAAAACACAGCTTAGTGAGCATAGGGCACGTCCACTCATGGGCGTATAAATTGGGAAAACTAAAAATCAGCAAGACACAGGCACCCCAAAGTTTGGGGCTGCTCTGTTGACAAGAACCTCCACTTCATGACACCTTAAATATCCCAGGAAAGAGAAAAATGGATAAAGAAGTTGTGGTCCTTATGTACAATGCAATATCACTCAGACATGAAATCAATGTCATAAGGCTAGTAGAAGCAAGATGAGTGGACTTAGGTACGACGATTCTAAGTGAAATAAGTCACACAGAAAAATACACTTATCATAAGCTATCACTTATAGAGGGAATGTAAAAACCGCTACACTTGAACTGAATTACAAAACAGAACAGAGTCACACGTTTAGAAAACACACTATGGCTGCTTAACGGGAAAGGTGAGGTGGGGTGATGCATAAAACAAGGGGTTCAAATTTGCTCAGATACCGTTCCATACACCCAATATGTAATAGACAAGACCTACTCCTTGCTCCGTGAACTGGACTCAACACCCCCTATTCACCGCACAATAATATATGTGACTAGTAACAATCTTAAAACCTATGTATTGATATCTGTCTGGAAGTGAGTCAAGTGGGTGTAAATCCGCATAAACACAGCCGTGAAAAGCAGCTAAACCCCATTATAAAAATAAATTACTTTTAAAAACCCGTAAAACAAAGACAGTGAAAGAGAGAGAAATTCTTACAAAATTCGTTCAGAGGCTGTGATGCAACCTGGATTGACCATATCTACACGCACAGCTGGATGAGACATAAGGGTGGACAGTCTTGGGGCTGAGAGGTTGGGTTAGGTTGGGTGAGCAAACGCAGACCCTTTAAAGTAATACTGCGTGGTACCCATCCCATGGGTCCCAAGTCTCCAGGTTCAAGGGCATCTTCCTACATCGAAAACATGCATGAGAAACTCAGAAGATGGTACACCGTGTGATTTTGAAAGGTTTCTAAAACGCACCTCATTTCTCATCTCCTTGTGCTCGGGTTCGCCATTCCAGCTACTTTACTAGCAATCTCCCTACTTGGAGAATCAGCACCGTTAACCTCCTGTTCCCTACAGGTTGCAATTTGTCCTGAGGATGAACGGGAAGAGGGGCAACCAATGAGAGACTAGATCTAGCTGTTTGGACAGGCACAGGTCACTCTATTTTCCCATCAGGAAGAAGAATTAACCACAGGCTCAGCCTGCCGCCCAGAAGCACAATAGGGCCTGAGGCAATCCCGCGCTTTTGCGGCCAGCTCCCAAAAAAGCGAGTTGAAAAATGGAGCTCAGGGACACTGCAATTCACAAACCCGCAGAGTTATAAATGATAACTCTCATCCACAGATATATTGAGGGAAGGCAACGAAGAGGATTTGAAAGCAAGGCAGAATTGCAGGAAACAGATTTCAGGAGGTAGATTCGAATCGCCTGTAAAGCACATGAAAAGCGGCAAAACTTCGACAATGATGCCCTTGGCCAAGAAAGGCGTATGCGTTTTTTCCTGAATATATTCAGGAAAAAACGCATACGCCCTTTTTGGCCAACCAAGCAACCTGGAAAGGCAAATCAGCGCTACAAAGAAGTCTCGCTTCCCATCGGTCAAAAGGGCCATGCTGCAAAAAGTGTCAAAACCAGAAATGCAGGACAGGCCATGGAGAAATGGCAGCCTTGCTACGCTGATGGGCGGGATGTTAATTGCCAACAGCCACTCTGGAGAAGTGTACGGTGTGTCCTGAAACATCGAAAAAACACAGCTTAGGGAGCATAGGGCACGTCCACTCATGGGCGTATAAATTGGGAAAACTAAAAATCAGCAAGACACAGGCACCCCAAAGTTTAGGGCTGCTCTGTTGACAAGAACCTCCACTTCATGACACCTTAAATATCCCAGGAAAGAGAAAAATGCATAAAGAAGTTGTGGTCCTTATGTACAATGCAATATCACTCAGACATGAAATCAATGTCATAAGGCTAGTAGAAGCAAGATGAGTGGACTTAGGTACGACGATTCTAAGTGAAATAAGTCACACAGAAAAAGACACTTATCATAAGCTATCACTTATAGAGGGAATGTAAAAACCGCTACACTTGAACTGAATTACAGAACAGAACAGAATCACACGTTTAGAAAACACACTATGGCTGCTTAACGGGAAAGGTGAGGTGGGGTGATGCATAAAACAAGGGTTTCAAATTCGCTCAGATACCGTTCCATACACCCAATATGTAATAGACATGACCTACTCCTTGCTCAGTGAACTGGACTCAACACGCCCTATTCACCGCACAAGAATATATGTGACTAGTAACAATCTTAAAACCTATGTATTGATATCTGTCTGGAAGTGAGTCAAGTGGGTGTAAATCCGCATAAACACAGCCGTGAAAAGCAGCTAAACCCCATTATAAAAATAAATTACTTTTAAAAACCCGTAAAACAAAGACAGTGAAAGAGAGAGAAATTCTTACAAAATTCGTTCAGAGGCTGTGATGCAACCTGGATTGACCATATCTACACGCACAGCTGGATGAGACATAAGGGTGGACAGTCTTGGGGCTGAGAGGTTGGGTTAGGTTGGGTGAGCAAACGCAGACCCTTTAAAGTAATACTGCGTGGTACCCATCCCATGGGTCCCAAGTCTCCAGGTTCAAGGGCATCTTCCTACATCGAAAACATGCATGAGAAACTCAGAAGATGGTACACCGTGTGATTTTGAAAGGTTTCTAAAACGCACCTCATTTCTCATCTCCTTGTGCTCGGGTTCGCCATTCCAGCTACTTTACTAGCAATCTCCCTGCTTGGAGAATCAGCACCTTTAACCTCCTGTTCCCTACAGGTTGCAATTTGTCCTGAGGATGAACGGGAAGAGGGGCAACCAATGAGAGACTAGATCTAGCTGTTGGGACAGGCACAGGTCACTCTATTTTCCCATCAGGAAGAAGAATTAACCACAGGCTCAGCCTGCCGCCCAGAAGCACAATAGGGAGTGAGGCAATCCCGCGCTTTTGCGGCCAGCTCCCAAAAAAGCGAGTTGAAAAATGGAGCTCAGGGACACTGCAATTCACAAACCCGCAGAGTTATAAATGATAACTCTCATCCACAGATATATTGAGGGAAGGCAACGAAGAGGATTTGAAAGCAAGGCAGAATTGCAGGAAACAGATTTCAGGAGGTAGATTCGAATCGCCTGTAAAGCACATGAAAAGCGGCAAAACGTCGACAATGATGCCCTTGGCCAAGAAAGGCGTATGCGTTTTTTCCTGAATATATTCAGGAAAAAACGCATACGCCCTTTTTGGCCAACCAAGCAACCTGGAAAGGCAAATCAGCGCTACAAAGAAGTCTCGCTTCCCATCGGTCAAAAGGGCCATGCTGCAAAAAGTGTCAAAACCAGAAATGCAGGACAGGCCATGGAGAAATGGCAGCCTTGCTACGCTGATGGACGGGATGTTAATTGCCAACAGCCACTCTGGAGAAGTGTACGGTGTGTCCTGAAACATCGAAAAAACACAGCTTAGGGAGCATAGGGCACGTCCACTCATGGGCGTATAAATTGGGAAAACTAAAAATCAGCAAGACACAGGCACCCCAAAGTTTAGGGCTGCTCTGTTGACAAGAACCTCCACTTCATGACACCTTAAATATCCCAGGAAAGAGAAAAATGGATAAAGAAGTTGTGGTCCTTATGTACAATGCATTATCACTCAGACATGAAATCAATGTCATAAGGCTAGTAGAAGCAAGATGAGTGGACTTAGGTACGACGATTCTAAGTGAAATAAGTCACACAGAAAAAGACACTTATCATAAGCTATCACTTATAGAGGGAATGTAAAAACCGCTACACTTGAACTGAATTACAGAACAGAACAGAATCACACGTTTAGAAAACACACTATGGCTGCTTAACGGGAAAGGTGAGGTGGGGTGATGCATAAAACAAGGGTTTCAAATTCGCTCAGATACCGTTCCATACACCCAATATGTAATAGACAAGACCTACTCCTTGCTCAGTGAACTGGACTCAACACGCCCTATTCACCGCACAAGAATATATGTGACTAGTAACAATCTTAAAACCTATGTATTGATATCTGTCTGGAAGTGAGTCAAGTGGGTGTAAATCCGCATAAACACAGCCGTGAAAAGCAGCTAAACCCCATTATAAAAATAAATTACTTTTAAAAACCCGTAAAACAAAGATAGTGAAAGAGAGAGAAATTCTTACAAAATTCGTTCAGAGGCTGTGATGCAACCTGGATTGACCATATCTACACGCACAGCTGGATGAGACATAAGGGTGGACAGTCTTGGGGCTGAGAGGTTGGGTTAGGTTGGGTGAGCAAACGCAGACCCTTTAAAGTAATACTGCGTGGTACCCATCCCATGGGTCCCAAGTCTCCAGGTTCAAGGGCATCTTCCTACATCGAAAACATGCATGAGAAACTCAGAAGATGGTACACCGTGTGATTTTGAAAGGTTTCTAAAACGCACCTCATTTCTCATCTCCTTGTGCTCGGGTTCGCCATTCCAGCTACTTTACTAGCAATCTCCCTACTTGGAGAATCAGCACCGTTAACCTCCTGTTCCCTACAGGTTGCAATTTGTCTTGAGGATGAACGGGAAGAGGGGCAACCAATGAGAGACTAGATCTAGCTGTTGGGACAGGCACAGGTCACTCTATTTTCCCATCAGGAAGAAGAATTAACCACAGGCTCAGCCTGCCGCCCAGAAGCACAATAGGGAGTGAGGCAATCCCGCGCTTTTGCGGCCAGCTCCCAAAAAAGCGAGTTGAAAAATGGAGCTCAGGGACACTGCAATTCACAAACCCGCAGAGTTATAAATGATAACTCTCATCCCCAGATATATTGAGGGAAGGCAACGAAGAGGATTTGAAAGCAAGGCAGAATTGCAGGAAACAGATTTCAGGAGGTAGATTCGAATCGCCTGTAAAGCACATGAAAAGCGGCAAAACGTCGACAATGATGCCCTTGGCCAAGAAAGGCGTATGCGTTTTTTCCTGAATATATTCAGGAAAAAACGCATACGCCCTTTTTGGCCAACCAAGCAACCTGGAAAGGCAAATCAGCGCTACAAAGAAGTCTCGCTTCCCATCGGTCAAAAGGGCCATGCTGCAAAAAGTGTCAAAACCAGAAATGCAGGACAGGCCATGGAGAAATGGCAGCCTTGCTACGCTGATGGACGGGATGTTAATTGCCAACAGCCACTCTGGAGAAGTGTACGGTGTGTCCTGAAACATCGAAAAAACACAGCTTAGGGAGCATAGGGCACGTCCACTCATGGGCGTATAAATTGGGAAAACTAAAAATCAGCAAGACACAGGCACCCCAAAGTTTAGGGCTGCTCTGTTGACAAGAACCTCCACTTCATGACACCTTAAATATCCCAGGAAAGAGAAAAATGGATAAAGAAGTTGTGGTCCTTATGTACAATGCATTATCACTCAGACATGAAATCAATGTCATAAGGCTAGTAGAAGCAAGATGAGTGGACTTAGGTACGACGATTCTAAGTGAAATAAGTCACACAGAAAAAGACACTTATCATAAGCTATCACTTATAGAGGGAATGTAAAAACCGCTACACTTGAACTGAATTACAGAACAGAACAAAACAGAATCACACGTTTTGAAAACACACTATGGCTGCTTAACGGGAAAGGTGAGGTGGGGTGATGCATAAAACAAGGGTTTCAAATTTGCTCAGATACCGTTCCATACACCCAATATGTAATAGACAAGACCTACTCCTTGCTCAGTGAACTGGACTCAACACGCCCTATTCACCGCACAAGAATATATGTGACTAGTAACAATCTTAAAACCTATGTATTGATATCTTTCTGGAAGTGAGTCAAGTGGGTGTAAATCCGCATAAACACAGCCGTGAAAAGCAGCTAAACCCCATTATAAAAATAAATTACTTTTAAAAACCCGTAAAACAAAGACAGTGAAAGAGAGAGAAATTCTTACAAAATTCGTTCAGAGGATGTGATGCAACCTGGATTGACCATATCTACACGCACAGCTGGATGAGACATAAGGGTGGACAGTCTTGGGGCTGAGAGGTTGGGTTAGGTTGGGTGAGCAAACGCAGACCCTTTAAAGTAATACTGCGTGGTACCCATCCCATGGGTCCCAAGTCTCCAGGTTCAAGGGCATCTTCCTACATCGAAAACATGCATGAGAAACTCAGAAGATGGTACACCGTGTGATTTTGAAAGGTTTCTAAAACGCACCTCATTTCTCATCTCCTTGTGCTCGGGTTCGCCATTCCAGCTACTTTACTAGCAATCTCCCTGCTTGGAGAATCAGCACCTTTAACCTCCTGTTCCCTACAGGTTGCAATTTATCCTGAGGATGAACGGGAAGAGGGGCAACCAATGAGAGACTAGATCTATCTGTTGGGACAGGCACAGGTCACTCTATTTTCCCATCAGGAAGAAGAATTAACCACAGGCTCAGCCTGCTGCCAGGAACCAGAATAGGGCCTGAGGCAATCCCGTGCTTTTGCGGCCAGCTCTCAAAAAAGACAGTTGAAAAATGGAGCTCAGGGACACTGCAATTCACAAACCCGCAGAGTTATAAGTGATAACTCTCATCCACAGATATATTGAGGGAAGTCAACGAAGAGGATTTGAATGCAAGGAAGAATTGCAGGAAACAGATTTCAGGAGGTAGATTCGAATCGCCTTTAAGGCACATGAAAAGCGGCAAAACGTCGACAATGATGCCCTTGGCCAAAAAGGGCGTATGCGTTTTTTCCTGAATATATTCAGGAAAAAACGCATACGCCCTTTTTGGCCAACCAAGCAACCTGGAAAGGCAAATCAGCGCTACAAAGAAGTCTCGCTTCCCATGGGTCAAAAGGGCCATGCTGCAAAAAGTGTCAAAACCAGAAATGCAGGACAGGCCATGGAGAAATGGCAGCCTTGCTACGCTGATGGGCGGGATGTAAATTGCCAACAGCCACTCTGGAGAAGTGTACGGTGTGTCCTGAAACATCGAAAAAACACAGCTTAGTGAGCATAGGGCACGTCCACTCATGGGCGTATAAATTGGGAAAACTAAAAATCAGCAAGACACAGGCACCCCAAAGTTTGGGGCTGCTCTGTTGACAAGAACCTCCACTTCATGACACCTTAAATATCCCAGGAAAGAGAAAAATGGATAAAAAAGTTGTGGTCCTTATGTACAATGGAATATCACTCAGACATGAAATCAATGTCATAAGGCTAGTAGAAGCAAGATGAGTGGACTTAGGTACGACGATTCTAAGTGAAATAAGTCACACAGAAAAAGACACTTATCATAAGCTATCACTTATAGAGGGAATGTAAAAACCGCTACACTTGAACTGAATTACAAAACAGAACAGAGTCACACGTTTAGAAAACACACTATGGCTGCTTAACGGGAAAGGTGAGGTGGGGTGATGCATAAAACAAGGGGTTCAAATTTGCTCAGATACCGTTCCATACACCCAATATGTAATAGACAAGACCTACTCCTTGCTCCGTGAACTGGACTCAACACCCCCTATTCACCGCACAAGAATATATGTGACTAGTAACAATCTTAAAACCTATGTATTGATATCTGTCTGGAAGTGAGTCAAGTGGGTGTAAATCCGCATAAACACAGCCGTGAAAAGCAGCTAAACCCCATTATAAAAATAAATTACTTTTAAAAACCCGTAAAACAAAGACAGTGAAAGAGAGAGAAATTCTTACAAAATTCGTTCAGAGGCTGTGATGCAACCTGGATTGACCATATCTACACGCACAGCTGGATGAGACATAAGGGTGGACAGTCTTGGGGCTGAGAGTTTGGGTTAGGTTGGGTGAGCAAACGCAGACCCTTTAAAGTAATACTGCGTGGTACCCATCCCATGGGTCCCAAGTCTCCAGGTTCAAGGGCATCTTCCTACATCGAAAACATGCATGAGAAACTCAGAAGATGGTACACCGTGTGATTTTGAAAGGTTTCTAAAACGCACCTCATTTCTCATCTCCTTGTGCTCGGGTTCGCCATTCCAGCTACTTTACTAGCAATCTCCCTACTTGGAGAATCAGCACCGTTAACCTCCTGTTCCCTACAGGTTGCAATTTGTCCTGAGGATGAACGGGAAGAGGGGCAACCAATGAGAGACTAGATCTAGCTGTTGGGACAGGCACAGGTCACTCTATTTTCCCATCAGGAAGAAGAATTAACCACAGGCTCAGCCTGCCGCCCAGAAGCACAATAGGGCCTGAGGCAATCCCGCGCTTTTGCGGCCAGCTCCCAAAAAAGCGAGTTGAAAAATGGAGCTCAGGGACACTGCAATTCACAAACCCGCAGAGTTATAAATGATAACTCTCATCCACAGATATATTGAGGGAAGGCAACGAAGAGGATTTGAAAGCAAGGCAGAATTGCAGGAAACAGATTTCAGGAGGTAGATTCGAATCGCCTGTAAAGCACATGAAAAGCGGCAAAACTTCGACAATGATGCCCTTGGCCAAGAAAGGCGTATGCCTTTTTTCCTGAATATATTCAGGAAAAATCGCATACGCCCTTTTTGGCCAACCAAGCAACCTGGAAAGGCAAATCAGCGCTACAAAGAAGTCTCGCTTCCCATCGGTCAAAAGGGCCATGCTGCAAAAAGTGTCAAAACCAGAAATGCAGGACAGGCCATGGAGAAATGGCAGCCTTGCTACGCTGATGGGCGGGATGTTAATTGCCAACAGCCACTCTGGAGAAGTGTACGGTGTGTCCTGAAACATCGAAAAAACACAGCTTAGGGAGCATAGGGCACGTCCACTCATGGGCGTATAAATTGGGAAAACTAAAAATCAGCAAGACACAGGCACCCCAAAGTTTAGGGCTGCTCTGTTGACAAGAACCTCCACTTCATGACACCTTAAATATCCCAGGAAAGAGAAAAATGGATAAAGAAGTTGTGGTCCTTATGTACAATGCAATATCACTCAGACATGAAATCAATGTCATAAGGCTAGTAGAAGCAAGATGAGTGGACTTAGGTACGACGATTCTAAGTGAAATAAGTCACACAGAAAAAGACACTTATCATAAGCTATCACTTATAGAGGGAATGTAAAAACCGCTACACTTGAACTGAATTACAGAACAGAACAGAATCACACGTTTAGAAAACACACTATGGCTGCTTAACGGGAAAGGTGAGGTGGGGTGATGCATAAAACAAGGGTTTCAAATTCGCTCAGATACCGTTCCATACACCCAATATGTAATAGACAAGACCTACTCCTTGCTCAGTGAACTGGACTCAACACGCCCTATTCACCGCACAAGAATATATGTGACTAGTAACAATCTTAAAACCTATGTATTGATATCTGTCTGGAAGTGAGTCAAGTGGGTGTAAATCCGCATAAACACAGCCGTGAAAAGCAGCTAAACCCCATTATAAAAATAAATTACTTTTAAAAACCCGTAAAACAAAGACAGTGAAAGAGAGAGAAATTCTTACAAAATTCGTTCAGAGGCTGTGATGCAACCTGGATTGACCATATCTACACGCACAGCTGGATGAGACATAAGGGTGGACAGTCTTGGGGCTGAGAGGTTGGGTTAGGTTGGGTGAGCAAACGCAGACCCTTTAAAGTAATACTGCGTGGTACCCATCCCATGGGTCCCAAGTCTCCAGGTTCAAGGGCATCTTCCTACATCGAAAACATGCATGAGAAACTCAGAAGATGGTACACCGTGTGATTTTGAAAGGTTTCTAAAACGCACCTCATTTCTCATCTCCTTGTGCTCGGGTTCGCCATTCCAGCTACTTTACTAGCAATCTCCCTACTTGGAGAATCAGCACCGTTAACCTCCTGTTCCCTACAGGTTGCAATTTGTCTTGAGGATGAACGGGAAGAGGGGCAACCAATGAGAGACTAGATCTAGCTGTTGGGACAGGCACAGGTCACTCTATTTTCCCATCAGGAAGAAGAATTAACCACAGGCTCAGCCTGCCGCCCAGAAGCACAATAGGGAGTGAGGCAATCCCGCGCTTTTGCGGCCAGCTCCCAAAAAAGCGAGTTGAAAAATGGAGCTCAGGGACACTGCAATTCACAAACCCGCAGAGTTATAAATGATAACTCTCATCCACAGATATATTGAGGGAAGGCAACGAAGAGGATTTGAAAGCAAGGCAGAATTGCAGGAAACAGATTTCAGGAGGTAGATTCGAATCGCCTGTAAAGCACATGAAAAGCGGCAAAACGTCGACAATGATGCCCTTGGCCAAGAAAGGCATATGCGTTTTTTCCTGAATATATTCAGGAAAAAACGCATACGCCCTTTTTGGCCAACCAAGCAACCTGGAAAGGCAAATCAGCGCTACAAAGAAGTCTCGCTTCCCATCGGTCAAAAGGGCCATGCTGCAAAAAGTGTCAAAATCAGAAATGCAGGACAGGCCATGGAGAAATGGCAGCCTTGCTACGCTGATGGACGGGATGTTAATTGCCAACAGCCACTCTGGAGAAGTGTACGGTGTGTCCTGAAACATCGAAAAAACACAGCTTAGGGAGCATAGGGCACGTCCACTCATGGGCGTATAAATTGGGAAAACTAAAAATCAGCAAGACACAGGCACCCCAAAGTTTGGGGCTGCTCTGTTGACAAGAACCTCCACTTCATGACACCTTAAATATCCCAGGAAAGAGAAAAATGGATAAAGAAGTTGTGGTCCTTATGTACAATGCAATATCACTCAGACATGAAATCAATGTCATAAGGCTAGTAGAAGCAAGATGAGTGGACTTAGGTACGACGATTCTAAGTGAAATAAGTCACACAGAAAAAGACACTTATCATAAGCTATCACTTATAGAGGGAATGTAAAAACCGCTACACTTGAACTGAATTACAGAACAGAACAAAACAGAATCACACGTTTTGAAAACACACTATGGCTGCTTAACGGGAAAGGTGAGGTGGGGTGATGCATAAAACAAGGGTTTCAAATTTGCTCAGATACCGTTCCATACACCCAATATGTAATAGACAAGACCTACTCCTTGCTCAGTGAACTGGACTCAACACGCCCTATTCACCGCACAAGAATATATGTGACTAGTAACAATCTTAAAACCTATGTATTGATATCTTTCTGGAAGTGAGTCAAGTGGGTGTAAATCCGCATAAACACAGCCGTGAAAAGCAGCTAAACCCCATTATAAAAATAAATTACTTTTAAAAACCCGTAAAACAAAGACAGTGAAAGAGAGAGAAATTCTTACAAAATTCGTTCAGAGGCTGTGATGCAACCTGGATTGACCATATCTACACGCACAGCAGGATGAGACATAAGGGTGGACAGTCTTGGGGCTGAGAGGTTGGGTTAGGTTGGGTGAGCAAACGCAGACCCTTTAAAGTAATACTGCGTGGTACCCATCCCATGGGTCCCAAGTCTCCAGGTTCAAGGGCATCTTCCTACATCGAAAACATGCATGAGAAACTCAGAAGATGGTACACCGTGTGATTTTGAAAGGTTTCTAAAACGCACCTCATTTCTCATCTCCTTGTGCTCGGGTTCGCCATTCCAGCTACTTTACTAGCAATCTCCCTGCTTGGAGAATCAGCACCTTTAACCTCCTGTTCCCTACAGGTTGCAATTTGTCCTGAGGATGAACGGGAAGAGGGGCAACCAATGAGAGACTAGATCTAGCTGTTGGGACAGGCACAGGTCACTCTATTTTCCCATCAGGAAGAAGAATTAACCACAGGCTCAGCCTGCTGCCAGGAACCAGAATAGGGCCTGAGGCAATCCCGTGCTTTTGCGGCCAGCTCTCAAAAAAGACAGTTGAAAAATGGAGCTCAGGGACACTGCAATTCACAAACCCGCAGAGTTATAAGTGATAACTCTCATCCACAGATATATTGAGGGAAGTCAACGAAGAGGATTTGAATGCAAGGCAGAATTGCAGGAAACAGATTTCAGGAGGTAGATTCGAATCGCCTTTAAGGCACATGAAAAGCGGCAAAACGTCGACAATGATGCCCTTGGCCAAAAAGGGCGTATGCGTTTTTTCCTGAATATATTCAGGAAAAAACGCATACGCCCTTTTTGGCCAACCAAGCAACCTGGAAAGGCAAATCAGCGCTACAAAGAAGTCTCGCTTCCCATGGGTCAAAAGGGCCATGCTGCAAAAAGTGTCAAAACCAGAAATGCAGGACAGGCCATGGAGAAATGGCAGCCTTGCTACGCTGATGGGTGGGATGTAAATTGCCAACAGCCACTCTGGAGAAGTGTACGGTGTGTCCTGAAACATCGAAAAAACACAGCTTAGTGAGCATAGGGCACGTCCACTCATGGGCGTATAAATTGGGAAAACTAAAAATCAGCAAGACACAGGCACCCCAAAGTTTGGGGCTGCTCTGTTGACAAGAACCTCCACTTCATGACACCTTAAATATCCCAGGAAAGAGAAAAATGGATAAAGAAGTTGTGGTCCTTATGTACAATGCAATATCACTCAGACATGAAATCAATGTCATAAGGCTAGTAGAAGCAAGATGAGTGGACTTAGGTACGACGATTCTAAGTGAAATAAGTCACACAGAAAAAGACACTTATCATAAGCTATCACTTATAGAGGGAATGTAAAAACCGCTACACTTGAACTGAATTACAAAACAGAACAGAGTCACACGTTTAGAAAACACACTATGGCTGCTTAACGGGAAAGGTGAGGTGGGGTGATGCATAAAACAAGGGGTTCAAATTTGCTCAGATACCGTTCCATACACCCAATATGTAATAGACAAGACCTACTCCTTGCTCCGTGAACTGGACTCAACACCCCCTATTCACCGCACAAGAATATATGTGACTAGTAACAATCTTAAAACCTATGTATTGATATCTGTCTGGAAGTGAGTCAAGTGGGTGTAAATCCGCATAAACACAGCCGTGAAAAGCAGCTAAACCCCATTATAAAAATAAATTACTTCTAAAAACCCGTAAAACAAAGACAGTGAAAGAGAGAGAAATTCTTACAAAATTCGTTCAGGGGCTGTGATGCCACCTGGATTGACCATATCTAGACCCACAGCTGGATGAGACATAAGGGTGGACACTCTTGGGGCTGAGAGGATGGGTGAGCAAACGCAGACCCTTTAAAGTAATACTGCCTGATACCCATCCCATGGGTCCCAAATCTCCAGGTTCAAGGGCATCTTCCTACATCGAAAACATGCATGAGAAACTCAGAAGATGGTACACCGTGTGATTTTGAAAGGTTTCTAAAACACACCCCATTTCTCATCCTCTTGTGCTCGGGTTCGCCTTTCCAGCTACTTTACTAGCAATCAACTTACTTGGAGAATCAGCACCTTTAACCTCCTGTTCCCTACAGGTTGCAATTTGTCCTGAGGATGAACGGGAAGAGGGGCAACCAATGAGAGACTAGATCTAGGTGTTGGGACAGGCACAGGTCACTCTATTTTCCCATCAGGAAGAAGAATTAATCACAGGCTCAGCCTGCCGCCCAGAAGCACAATAGGGCCTGAGGCAATCCCGCGCTTTTGCGGCCAGCTCCCAAAAAAGCGAGTTGAAAAATGGAGCTCAGGGACACTGCAATTCACAAACCCGCAGAGTTATAAATGATAACTCTCATCCACAGATATATTGAGGGAAGGCAACGAAGAGGATTTGAAAGCAAGGCAGAATTGCAGGAAACAGATTTCAGGAGGTAGATTCGAATCGCCTGTAAAGCACATGAAAAGCGGCAAAACTTCGACAATGATGCCCTTGGCCAAGAAGGGCGTATGCGTTTTTTCCTGAATATATTCAGGAAAAAACGCATACGCCCTTTTTGGCCAACCAAGCAACCTGGAAAGGCAAATCAGCGCTACAAAGAAGTCTCGCTTCCCATCGGTCAAAAGGGCCATGCTGCAAAAAGTGTCAAAACCAGAAATGCAGGACAGGCCATGGAGAAATGGCAGCCTTGCTACGCTGATGGGCGGGATGTTAATTGCCAACAGCCACTCTGGAGAAGTGTACGGTGTGTCCTGAAACATCGAAAAAACACAGCTTAGGGAGCATAGGGCACGTCCACTCATGGGCGTATAAATTGGGAAAACTAAAAATCAGCAAGACACAGGCACCCCAAAGTTTAGGGCTGCTCTGTTGACAAGAACCTCCACTTCATGACACCTTAAATATCCCAGGAAAGAGAAAAATGGATAAAGAAGTTGTGGTCCTTATGTACAATGCAATATCACTCAGACATGAAATCAATGTCATAAGGCTAGTAGAAGCAAGATGAGTGGACTTAGGTACGACGATTCTAAGTGAAATAAGTCACACAGAAAAAGACACTTATCATAAGCTATCACTTATAGAGGCAATGTAAAAACCGCTACACTTGAACTGAATTACAGAACAGAACAGAATCACACGTTTAGAAAACACACTATGGCTGCTTAACGGGAAAGGTGAGGTGGGGCGATGCATAAAACAAGGGTTTCAAATTCGCTCAGATACCGTTCCATACACCCAATATGTAATAGACAAGACCTACTCCTTGCTCAGTGAACTGGACTCAACACGCCCTATTCACCGCACAAGAATATATGTGACTAGTAACAATCTTAAAACCTATGTATTGATATCTTTTTGGAAGTGAGTCAAGTGGGTGTAAATCCGCATAAACACAGCCGTGAAAAGCAGCTAAACCCCATTATAAAAATAAATTACTTTTAAAAACCCGTAAAACAAAGACAGTGAAAGAGAGAGAAATTCTTACAAAATTCGTTCAGAGGCTGTGATGCAACCTGGATTGACCATATCTACACGCACAGCTGGATGAGACATAAGGGTGGACAGTCTTGGGGCTGAGAGGTTGGGTTAGGTTGGGTGAGCAAACGCAGACCCTTTAAAGTAATACTGCGTGGTACCCATCCCATGGGTCCCAAGTCTCCAGGTTCAAGGGCATCTTCCTACATCGAAAACATGCATGAGAAACTCAGAAGATGGTACACCGTGTGATTTTGAAAGGTTTCTAAAACGCACCTCATTTCTCATCTCCTTGTGCTCGGGTTCGCCATTCCAGCTACTTTACTAGCAATCTCCCTGCTTGGAGAATCAGCACCTTTAACCTCCTGTTCCCTACAGGTTGCAATTTGTCCTGAGGATGAACGGGAAGAGGGGCAACCAATGAGAGACTAGATCTAGCTGTTGGGACAGGCACAGGTCACTCTATTTTCCCATCAGGAAGAAGAATTAACCACAGGCTCAGCCTGCTGCCAGGAACCAGAATAGGGCCTGAGGCAATCCCGTGCTTTTGCGGCCAGCTCTCAAAAAAGACAGTTGAAAAATGGAGCTCAGGGACACTGCAATTCACAAACCCGCAGAGTTATAAGTGATAACTCTCATCCACAGATATATTGAGGGAAGTCAACGAAGAGGATTTGAATGCAAGGCAGAATTGCAGGAAACAGATTTCAGGAGGTAGATTCGAATCGCCTTTAAGGCACATGAAAAGCGGCAAAACGTCGACAATGATGCCCTTGGCCAAAAAGGGCGTATGCGTTTTTTCCTGAATATATTCAGGAAATAACGCATACGCACTTTTTGGCCAACCAAGCAACCTGGAAAGGCAAATCAGCGCTACAAAGAAGTCTCGCTTCCCATGGGTCAAAAGGGCCATGCTGCAAAAAGTGTCAAAACCAGAAATGCAGGACAGGCCATGGAGAAATGGCAGCCTTGCTACGCTGATGGGTGGGATGTAAATTGCCAACAGCCACTCTGGAGAAGTGTACGGTGTGTCCTGAAACATCGAAAAAACACAGCTTAGTGAGCATAGGGCACGTCCACTCATGGGCGTATAAATTGGGAAAACTAAAAATCAGCAAGACACAGGCACCCCAAAGTTTGGGGCTGCTCTGTTGACAAGAACCTCCACTTCATGACACCTTAAATATCCCAGGAAAGAGAAAAATGGATAAAGAAGTTGTGGTCCTTATGTACAATGCAATATCACTCAGACATGAAATCAATGTCATAAGGCTAGTAGAAGCAAGATGAGTGGACTTAGGTACGACGATTCTAAGTGAAATAAGTCACACAGAAAAAGACACTTATCATAAGCTATCACTTATAGAGGGAATGTAAAAACCGCTACACTTGAACTGAATTACAAAACAGAACAGAGTCACACGTTTAGAAAACACACTATGGCTGCTTAACGGGAAAGGTGAGGTGGGGTGATGCATAAAACAAGGGGTTCAAATTTGCTCAGATACCGTTCCATACACCCAATATGTAATAGACAAGACCTACTCCTTGCTCCGTGAACTGGACTCAACACCCCCTATTCACCGCACAAGAATATATGTGACTAGTAACAATCTTAAAACCTATGTATTGATATCTGTCTGGAAGTGAGTCAAGTGGGTGTAAATCCGCATAAACACAGCCGTGAAAAGCAGCTAAACCCCATTATAAAAATAAATTACTTCTAAAAACCCGTAAAACAAAGACAGTGAAAGAGAGAGAAATTCTTACAAAATTCGTTCAGGGGCTGTGATGCCACCTGGATTGACCATATCTAGACCCACAGCTGGATGAGACATAAGGGTGGACACTCTTGGGGCTGAGAGGATGGGTGAGCAAACGCAGACCCTTTAAAGTAATACTGCCTGATACCCATCCCATGGGTCCCAAATCTCCAGGTTCAAGGGCATCTTCCTACATCGAAAACATGCATGAGAAACTCAGAAGATGGTACACCGTGTGATTTTGAAAGGTTTCTAAAACACACCCCATTTCTCATCCTCTTGTGCTCGGGTTCGCCTTTCCAGCTACTTTACTAGCAATCAACTTACTTGGAGAATCAGCACCTTTAACCTCCTGTTCCCTACAGGTTGCAATTTGTCCTGAGGATGAACGGGAAGAGGGGCAACCAATGAGAGACTAGATCTAGATGTTGGGACAGGCACAGGTCACTCTATTTTCCCATCAGGAAGAAGAATTAATCACAGGCTCAGCCTGCCGCCCAGAAGCACAATAGGGCCTGAGGCAATCCCGCGCTTTTGCGGCCAGCTCCCAAAAAAGCGAGTTGAAAAATGGAGCTCAGGGACACTGCAATTCACAAACCCGCAGAGTTATAAATGATAACTCTCATCCACAGATATATTGAGGGAAGGCAACGAAGAGGATTTGAAAGCAAGGCAGAATTGCAGGAAACAGATTTCAGGAGGTAGATTCGAATCGCCTGTAAAGCACATGAAAAGCGGCAAAACTTCGACAATGATGCCCTTGGCCAAGAAGGGCGTATGCGTTTTTTCCTGAATATATTCAGGAAAAAACGCATACGCCCTTTTTGGCCAACCAAGCAACCTGGAAAGGCAAATCAGCGCTACAAAGAAGTCTCGCTTCCCATCGGTCAAAAGGGCCATGCTGCAAAAAGTGTCAAAACCAGAAATGCAGGACAGGCCATGGAGAAATGGCAGCCTTGCTACGCTGATGGGCGGGATGTTAATTGCCAACAGCCACTCTGGAGAAGTGTACGGTGTGTCCTGAAACATCGAAAAAACACAGCTTAGGGAGCATAGGGCACGTCCACTCATGGGCGTATAAATTGGGAAAACTAAAAATCAGCAAGACACAGGCACCCCAAAGTTTAGGGCTGCTCTGTTGACAAGAACCTCCACTTCATGACACCTTAAATATCCCAGGAAAGAGAAAAATGGATAAAGAAGTTGTGGTCCTTATGTACAATGCAATATCACTCAGACATGAAATCAATGTCATAAGGCTAGTAGAAGCAAGATGAGTGGACTTAGGTACGACGATTCTAAGTGAAATAAGTCACACAGAAAAAGACACTTATCATAAGCTATCACTTATAGAGGCAATGTAAAAACCGCTACACTTGAACTGAATTACAGAACAGAACAGAATCACACGTTTAGAAAACACACTATGGCTGCTTAACGGGAAAGGTGAGGTGGGGCGATGCATAAAACAAGGGTTTCAAATTCGCTCAGATACCGTTCCATACACCCAATATGTAATAGACAAGACCTACTCCTTGCTCAGTGAACTGGACTCAACACGCCCTATTCACCGCACAAGAATATATGTGACTAGTAACAATCTTAAAACCTATGTATTGATATCTGTCTGGAAGTGAGTCAAGTGGGTGTAAATCCGCATAAACACAGCCGTGAAAAGCAGCTAAACCCCATTATAAAAATAAATTACTTTTAAAAACCTGTAAAACAAAGACAGTGAAAGAGAGAGAAATTCTTACAAAATTCGTTCAGAGGCTGTGATGCAACCTGGATTGACCATATCTACACGCACAGCTGGATGAGACATAAGGGTGGACAGTCTTGGGGCTGAGAGGTTGGGTTAGGTTGGGTGAGCAAATGCAGAACCTTTAAAGTAATACTGCGTGGTACCCATCCCATGGGTCCCAAGTCTCCAGGTTCAAGGGCATCTTCCTACATCGAAAACATGCATGAGAAACTCAGAAGATGGTACACCGTGTGATTTTGAAAGGTTTCTAAAACGCACCTCATTTCTCATCTCCTTGTGCTCGGGTTCGCCATTCCAGCTACTTTACTAGCAATCTCCCTGCTTGGAGAATCAGCACCTTTAACCTCCTGTTCCCTACAGGTTGCAATTTGTCCTGAGGATGAACGGGAAGAGGGGCAACCAATGAGAGACTAGATCTAGCTGTTGGGACAGGCACAGGTCACTCTATTTTCCCATCAGGAAGAAGAATTAACCACAGGATCAGCCTGCTGCCAGGAACCAGAATAGGGCCTGAGGCAATCCCGTGCTTTTGCGGCCAGCTCTCAAAAAAGACAGTTGAAAAATGGAGCTCAGGGACACTGCAATTCACAAACCCGCAGAGTTATAAGTGATAACTCTCATCCACAGATATATTGAGGGAAGTCAACGAAGAGGATTTGAATGCAAGGCAGAATTGCAGGAAACAGATTTCAGGAGGTAGATTCGAATCGCCTTTAAGGCACATGAAAAGCGGCAAAACGTCGACAATGATGCCCTTGGCCAAAAAGGGCGTATGCGTTTTTTCCTGAATATATTCAGGAAAAAACGCATACGCCCTTTTTGGCCAACCAAGCAACCTGGAAAGGCAAATCAGCGCTACAAAGAAGTCTCGCTTCCCATGGGTCAAAAGGGCCATGCTGCAAAAAGTGTCAAAAAAAGAAATGCAGGACAGGCCATGGAGAAATGGCAGCCTTGCTACGCTGATGGGCGGGATGTAAATTGCCAACAGCCACTCTGGAGAAGTGTACGGTGTGTCCTGAAACATCGAAAAAACACAGCTTAGTGAGCATAGGGCACGTCCACTCATGGGCGTATAAATTGGGAAAACTAAAAATCAGCAAGACACAGGCACCCCAAAGTTTGGGGCTGCTCTGTTGACAAGAACCTCCACTTCATGACACCTTAAATATCCCAGGAAAGAGAAAAATGGATAAAAAAGTTGTGGTCCTTATGTACAATGGAATATCACTCAGACATGAAATCAATGTCATAAGGCTAGTAGAAGCAAGATGAGTGGACTTAGGTACGACGATTCTAAGTGAAATAAGTCACACAGAAAAAGACACTTATCATAAGCTATCACTTATAGAGGGAATGTAAAAACCGCTACACTTGAACTGAATTACAAAACAGAACAGAGTCACACGTTTAGAAAACACACTATGGCTGCTTAACGGGAAAGGTGAGGTGGGGTGATGCATAAAACAAGGGGTTCAAATTTGCTCAGATACCGTTCCATACACCCAATATGTAATAGACAAGACCTACTCCTTGCTCCGTGAACTGGACTCAACACCCCCTATTCACCGCACAAGAATATATGTGACTAGTAACAATCTTAAAACCTATGTATTGATATCTGTCTGGAAGTGAGTCAAGTGGGTGTAAATCCGCATAAACACAGCCGTGAAAAGCAGCTAAACCCCATTATAAAAATAAATTACTTCTAAAAACCCGTAAAACAAAGACAGTGAAAGAGAGAGAAATTCTTACAAAATTCGTTCAGGGGCTGTGATGCCACCTGGATTGACCATATCTAGACCCACAGCTGGATGAGACATAAGGGTGGACACTCTTGGGGCTGAGAGGATGGGTGAGCAAACGCAGACCCTTTAAAGTAATACTGCCTGATACCCATCCCATGGGTCCCAAATCTCCAGGTTCAAGGGCATCTTCCTACATCGAAAACATGCATGAGAAACTCAGAAGATGGTACACCGTGTGATTTTGAAAGGTTTCTAAAACACACCCCATTTCTCATCCTCTTGTGCTCGGGTTCGCCTTTCCAGCTACTTTACTAGCAATCAACTTACTTGGAGAATCAGCACCTTTAACCTCCTGTTCCCTACAGGTTGCAATTTGTCCTGAGGATGAACGGGAAGAGGGGCAACCAATGAGAGACTAGATCTAGGTGTTGGGACAGGCACAGGTCACTCTATTTTCCCATCAGGAAGAAGAATTAATCACAGGCTCAGCCTGCCGCCCAGAAGCACAATAGGGCCTGAGGCAATCCCGCGCTTTTGCGGCCAGCTCCCAAAAAAGCGAGTTGAAAAATGGAGCTCAGGGACACTGCAATTCACAAACCCGCAGAGTTATAAATGATAACTCTCATCCACAGATATATTGAGGGAAGGCAACGAAGAGGATTTGAAAGCAAGGCAGAATTGCAGGAAACAGATTTCAGGAGGTAGATTCGAATCGCCTGTAAAGCACATGAAAAGCGGCAAAACGTCGACAATGATGCCCTTGGCCAAGAAGGGCGTATGCGTTTTTTCCTGAATATATTCAGGAAAAAACGCATACGCCCTTTTTGGCCAACCAAGCAACCTGGAAAGGCAAATCAGCGCTACAAAGAAGTCTCGCTTCCCATCGGTCAAAAGGGCCATGCTGCAAAAAGTGTCAAAACCAGAAATGCAGGACAGGCCATGGAGAAATGGCAGCCTTGCTACGCTGATGGGCGGGATGTTAATTGCCAACAGCCACTCTGGAGAAGTGTACGGTGTGTCCTGAAACATCGAAAAAACACAGATTAGGGAGCATAGGGCACGTCCACTCATGGGCGTATAAATTGGGAAAACTAAAAATCAGCAAGACACAGGCACCCCAAAGTTTAGGGCTGCTCTGTTGACAAGAACCTCCACTTCATGACACCTTAAATATCCCAGGAAAGAGAAAAATGGATAAAGAAGTTGTGGTCCTTATGTACAATACAATATCACTCAGACATGAAATCAATGTCATAAGGCTAGTAGAAGCAAGATGAGTGGACTTAGGTACGACGATTCTAAGTGAAATAAGTCACACAGAAAAAGACACTTATCATAAGCTATCACTTATAGAGGCAATGTAAAAACCGCTACACTTGAACTGAATTACAGAACAGAACAGAATCACACGTTTAGAAAACACACTATGGCTGCTTAACGGGAAAGGTGAGGTGGGGCGATGCATAAAACAAGGGTTTCAAATTCGCTCAGATACCGTTCCATACACCCAATATGTAATAGACAAGACCTACTCCTTGCTCAGTGAACTGGACTCAACACGCCCTATTCACCGCACAAGAATATATGTGACTAGTAACAATCTTAAAACCTATGTATTGATATCTTTCTGGAAGTGAGTCAAGTGGGTGTAAATCCGCATAAACACAGCCGTGAAAAGCAGCTAAACCCCATTATAAAAATAAATTACTTTTAAAAACCTGTAAAACAAAGACAGTGAAAGAGAGAGAAATTCTTACAAAATTCGTTCAGAGGCTGTGATGCAACCTGGATTGACCATATCTACACGCACAGCTGGATGAGACATAAGGGTGGACAGTCTTGGGGCTGAGAGGTTGGGTTAGGTTGGGTGAGCAAATGCAGACCCTTTAAAGTAATACTGCGTGGTACCCATCCCATGGGTCCCAAGTCTCCAGGTTCAAGGGCATCTTCCTACATCGAAAACATGCATGAGAAACTCAGAAGATGGTACACCATGTGATTTTGAAAGGTTTCTAAAACGCACCTCATTTCTCATCTCCTTGTGCTCGGGTTCGCCATTCCAGCTACTTTACTAGCAATCTCCCTGCTTGGAGAATCAGCACCTTTAACCTCCTGTTCCCTACAGGTTGCAATTTGTCCTGAGGATGAACGGGAAGAGGGGCAACCAATGAGAGACTAGATCTAGCTGTTGGGACAGGCACAGGTCACTCTATTTTCCCATCAGGAAGAAGAATTAACCACAGGCTCAGCCTGCTGCCAGGAACCAGAATAGGGCCTGAGGCAATCCCGTGCTTTTGCGGCCAGCTCTCAAAAAAGACAGTTGAAAAATGGAGCTCAGGGACACTGCAATTCACAAACCCGCAGAGTTATAAGTGATAACTCTCATCCACAGATATATTGAGGGAAGTCAACGAAGAGGATTTGAATGCAAGGCAGAATTGCAGGAAACAGATTTCAGGAGGTAGATTCGAATCGCCTTTAAGGCACATGAAAAGCGGCAAAACGTCGACAATGATGCCCTTGGCCAAAAAGGGCGTATGCGTTTTTTCCTGAATATATTCAGGAAAAAACGCATACGCCCTTTTTGGCCAACCAAGCAACCTGGAAAGGCAAATCAGCGCTACAAAGAAGTCTCGCTTCCCATGGGTCAAAAGGGCCATGCTGCAAAAAGTGTCAAAACCAGAAATGCAGGACAGGCCATGGAGAAATGGCAGCCTTGCTACGCTGATGGGCGGGATGTAAATTGCCAACAGCCACTCTGGAGAAGTGTACGGTGTGTCCTGAAACATCGAAAAAACACAGCTTAGTGAGCATAGGGCACGTCCACTCATGGGCGTATAAATTGGGAAAACTAAAAATCAGCAAGACACAGGCACCCCAAAGTTTGGGGCTGCTCTGTTGACAAGAACCTCCACTTCATGACACCTTAAATATCCCAGGAAAGAGAAAAATGGATAAAAAAGTTGTGGTCCTTATGTACAATGGAATATCACTCAGACATGAAATCAATGTCATAAGGCTAGTAGAAGCAAGATGAGTGGACTTAGGTACGACGATTCTAAGTGAAATAAGTCACACAGAAAAAGACACTTATCATAAGCTATCACTTATAGAGGGAATGTAAAAACCGCTACACTTGAACTGAATTACAAAACAGAACAGAGTCACACGTTTAGAAAACACACTATGGCTGCTTAACGGGAAAGGTGAGGTGGGGTGATGCATAAAACAAGGGGTTCAAATTTGCTCAGATACCGTTCCATACACCCAATATGTAATAGACAAGACCTACTCCTTGCTCCGTGAACTGGACTCAACACCCCCTATTCACCGCACAAGAATATATGTGACTAGTAACAATCTTAAAACCTATGTATTGATATCTGTCTGGAAGTGAGTCAAGTGGGTGTAAATCCGCATAAACACAGCCGTGAAAAGCAGCTAAACCCCATTATAAAAATAAATTACTTCTAAAAACCCGTAAAACAAAGACAGTGAAAGAGAGAGAAATTCTTACAAAATTCGTTCAGGGGCTGTGATGCCAAATGGATTGACCATATCTACACGCACAGCTGGATGAGACATAAGGGTGGACAGTCTTGGGGCTGAGAGGTTGGGTTAGGTTGGGTGAGCAAACGCAGACCCTTTAAAGTAATACTGCGTGGTACCCATCCCATGGGTCCCAAGTCTCCAGGTTCAAGGGCATCTTCCTACATCGAAAACATGCATGAGAAACTCAGAAGATGGTACACCGTGTGATTTTGAAAGGTTTCTAAAACGCACCTCATTTCTCATCTCCTTGTGCTCGGGTTCGCCATTCCAGCTACTTTACTAGCAATCTCCCTACTTGGAGAATCAGCACCGTTAACCTCCTGTTCCCTACAGGTTGCAATTTGTCTTGAGGATGAACGGGAAGAGGGGCAACCAATGAGAGACTAGATCTAGCTGTTGGGACAGGCACAGGTCACTCTATTTTCCCATCAGGAAGAAGAATTAACCACAGGCTCAGCCTGCCGCCCAGAAGCACAATAGGGCCTGAGGCAATCCCGCGCTTTTGCGGCCAGCTCCCAAAAAAGCGAGTTGAAAAATGGAGCTCAGGGACACTGCAATTCACAAACCCGCAGAGTTATAAATGATAACTCTCATCCACAGATATATTGAGGGAAGGCAACGAAGAGGATTTGAAAGCAAGGCAGAATTGCAGGAAACAGATTTCAGGAGGTAGATTCGAATCGCCTGTAAAGCACATGAAAAGCGGCAAAACGTCGACAATGATGCCCTTGGCCAAGAAAGGCGTATGCGTTTTTTCCTGAATATATTCAGGAAAAAACGCATACGCCCTTTTTGGCCAACCAAGCAACCTGGAAAGGCAAATCAGCGCTACAAAGAAGTCTCGCTTCCCATCGGTCAAAAGGGCCATGCTGCAAAAAGTGTCAAAACCAGAAATGCAGGACAGGCCATGGAGAAATGGCAGCCTTGCTACGCTGATGGACGGGATGTTAATTGCCAACAGCCACTCTGGAGAAGTGTACGGTGTGTCCTGAAACATCGAAAAAACACAGCTTAGGGAGCATAGGGCACGTCCACTCATGGGCGTATAAATTGGGAAAACTAAAAATCAGCAAGACACAGGCACCCCAAAGTTTAGGGCTGCTCTGTTGACAAGAACCTCCACTTCATGACACCTTAAATATCCCAGGAAAGAGAAAAATGGATAAAGAAGTTGTGGTCCTTATGTACAATGCAATATCACTCAGACATGAAATCAATGTCATAAGGCTAGTAGAAGCAAGATGAGTGGACTTAGGTACGACGATTCTAAGTGAAATAAGTCACACAGAAAAAGACACTTATCATAAGCTATCACTTATAGAGGGAATGTAAAAACCGCTACACTTGAACTGAATTACAGAACAGAACAAAACAGAATCACACGTTTTGAAAACACACTATGGCTGCTTAACGGGAAAGGTGAGGTGGGGTGATGCATAAAACAAGGGTATCAAATTCGCTCAGATACCGTTCCATACACCCAATATGTAATAGACAAGACCTACTCCTTGCTCAGTGAACTGGACTCAACACCCCCTATTCACCGCACAAGAATATATGTGTCTAGTAACAATCTTAAAACCTATGTATTGATATCTGTCTGGAAGTGAGTCAAGTGGGTGTAAATCCGCATAAACACAGCCGTGAAAAGCAGCTAAACCCCATTATAAAAATAAATTACTTTTAAAAACCTGTAAAACAAAGACAGTGAAAGAGAGAGAAATTCTTACAAAATTCGTTCAGAGGCTGTGATGCAACCTGGATTGACCATATCTACACGCACAGCTGGATGAGACATAAGGGTGGACAGTCTTGGGGCTGAGAGGTTGGGTTAGGTTGGGTGAGCAAACGCAGACCCTTTAAAGTAATACTGCGTGGTACCCATCCCATGGGTCCCAAGTCTCCAGGTTCAAGGGCATCTTCCTACATCGAAAACATGCATGAGAAACTCAGAAGATGGTACACCGTGTGATTTTGAAAGGTTTCTAAAACGCACCTCATTTCTCATCTCCTTGTGCTCGGGTTCGCCATTCCAGCTACTTTACTAGCAATCTCCCTGCTTGGAGAATCAGCACCTTTAACCTCCTGTTCCCTACAGGTTGCAATTTGTCCTGAGGATGAACGGGAAGAGGGGCAACCAATGAGAGACTAGATCTAGCTGTTGGGACAGGCACAGGTCACTCTATTTTCCCATCAGGAAGAAGAATTAACCACAGGCTCAGCCTGCTGCCAGGAACCAGAATAGGGCCTGAGGCAATCCCGTGCTTTTGCGGCCAGCTCTCAAAAAAGACAGTTGAAAAATGGAGCTCAGGGACACTGCAATTCACAAACACGCAGAGTTATAAGTGATAACTCTCATCCACAGATATATTGAGGGAAGTCAACGAAGAGGATTTGAATGCAAGGCAGAATTGCAGGAAACAGATTTCAGGAGGTAGATTCGAATCGCCTTTAAGGCACATGAAAAGCGGCAAAACGTCGACAATGATGCCCTTGGCCAAAAAGGGCGTATGCGTTTTTTCCTGAATATATTCAGGAAAAAACGCATACGCCCTTTTTGGCCAACCAAGCAACCTGGAAAGGCAAATCAGCGCTACAAAGAAGTCTCGCTTCCCATGGGTCAAAAGGGCCATGCTGCAAAAAGTGTCAAAACCAGAAATGCAGGACAGGCCATGGAGAAATGGCAGCCTTGCTACGCTGATGGGCGGGATGTAAATTGCCAACAGCCACTCTGGAGAAGTGTACGGTGTGTCCTGAAACATCGAAAAAACACAGCTTAGTGAGCATAGGGCACGTCCACTCATGGGCGTATAAATTGGGAAAACTAAAAATCAGCAAGACACAGGCACCCCAAAGTTTGGGGCTGCTCTGTTGACAAGAACCTCCACTTCATGACACCTTAAATATCCCAGGAAAGAGAAAAATGGATAAAAAAGTTGTGGTCCTTATGTACAATGGAATATCACTCAGACATGAAATCAATGTCATAAGGCTAGTAGAAGCAAGATGAGTGGACTTAGGTACGATGATTCTAAGTGAAATAAGTCACACAGAAAAAGACACTTATCATAAGCTATCACTTATAGAGGGAATGTAAAAACCGCTACACTTGAACTGAATTACAAAACAGAACAGAGTCACACGTTTAGAAAACACACTATGGCTGCTTAACGGGAAAGGTGAGGTGGGGTGATGCATAAAACAAGGGGTTCAAATTTGCTCAGATACCGTTCCATACACCCAATATGTAATAGACAAGACCTACTCCTTGCTCCGTGAACTGGACTCAACACCCCCTATTCACCGCACAAGAATATATGTGACTAGTAACAATCTTAAAACCTATGTATTGATATCTGTCTGGAAGTGAGTCAAGTGGGTGTAAATCCGCATAAACACAGCCGTGAAAAGCAGCTAAACCCCATTATAAAAATAAATTACTTCTAAAAACCCGTAAAACAAAGACAGTGAAAGAGAGAGAAATTCTTACAAAATTCGTTCAGGGGCTGTGATGCCACCTGGATTGACCATATCTAGACCCACAGCTGGATGAGACATAAGGGTGGACACTCTTGGGGCTGAGAGGATGGGTGAGCAAACGCAGACCCTTTAAAGTAATACTGCCTGATACCCATCCCATGGGTCCCAAATCTCCAGGTTCAAGGGCATCTTCCTACATCGAAAACATGCATGAGAAACTCAGAAGATGGTACACCGTGTGATTTTGAAAGGTTTCTAAAACACACCCCATTTCTCATCTCCTTGTGCTCGGGTTCGCCTTTCCAGCTACTTTACTAGCAATCAACTTACTTGGAGAATCAGCACCTTTAACCTCCTGTTCCCTACAGGTTGCAATTTGTCCTGAGGATGAACGGGAAGAGGGGCAACCAATGAGAGACTAGATCTAGGTGTTGGGACAGGCACAGGTCACTCTATTTTCCCATCAGGAAGAAGAATTAATCACAGGCTCAGCCTGCCGCCCAGAAGCACAATAGGGCCTGAGGCAATCCCGCGCTTTTGCGGCCAGCTCCCAAAAAAGCGAGTTGAAAAATGGAGCTCAGGGACACTGCAATTCACAAACCCGCAGAGTTATAAATGATAACTCTCATCCACAGATATATTGAGGGAAGGCAACGAAGAGGATTTGAAAGCAAGGCAGAATTGCAGGAAACAGATTTCAGGAGGTAGATTCGAATCGCCTGTAAAGCACATGAAAAGCGGCAAAACGTCGACAATGATGCCCTTGGCCAAGAAGGGCGTATGCGTTTTTTCCTGAATATATTCAGGAAAAAACGCATACGCCCTTTTTGGCCAACCAAGCAACCTGGAAAGGCAAATCAGCGCTACAAAGAAGTCTCGCTTCCCATCGGTCAAAAGGGCCATGCTGCAAAAAGTGTCAAAACCAGAAATGCAGGACAGGCCATGGAGAAATGGCAGCCTTGCTACGCTGATGGGCGGGATGTAAATTGCCAACAGCCACTCTGGAGAAGTGTACGGTGTGTCCTGAAACATCGAAAAAACACAGCTTAGGGAGCATAGGGCACGTCCACTCATGGGCGTATAAATTGGGAAAACTAAAAATCAGCAAGACACAGGCACCCCAAAGTTTAGGGCTGCTCTGTTGACAAGAACTTCCACTTCATGACACCTTAAATATCCCAGGAAAGAGAAAAATGGATAAAGAAGTTGTGGTCCTTATGTACAATGCAATATCACTCAGACATGAAATCAATGTCATAAGGCTAGTAGAAGCAAGATGAGTGGACTTAGGTACGACGATTCTAAGTGAAATAAGTCACACAGAAAAAGACACTTATCATAAGCTATCACTTATAGAGGGAATGTAAAAACCGCTACACTTGAACTGAATTACAGAACAGAACAGAATCACACGTTTAGAAAACACACTATGGCTGCTTAACGGGAAAGGTGAGGTGGGGTGATGTATAAAACAAGGGTTTCAAATTCGCTCAGATACCGTTCCATACACCCAATATGTAATAGACAAGACCTACTCCTTGCTCAGTGAACTGGACTCAACACGCCCTATTCACCGCACAAGAATATATGTGACTAGTAACAATCTTAAAACCTATGTATTGATATCTGTCTGGAAGTGAGTCAAGTGGGTGTAAATCCGCATAAACACAGCCGTGAAAAGCAGCTAAACCCCATTATAAAAATAAATTACTTTTAAAAACCCGTAAAACAAAGACAGTGAAAGAGAGAGAAATTCTTACAAAATTCGTTCAGAGGCTGTGATGCAACCTGGATTGACCATATCTACACGCACAGCTGGATGAGACATAAGGGTGGACAGTCTTGGGGCTGAGAGGTTGGGTTAGGTTGGGTGAGCAAACGCAGACCCTTTAAAGTAATACTGCGTGGTACCCATCCCATGGGTCCCAAGTCTCCAGGTTCAAGGGCATCTTCCTACATCGAAAACATGCATGAGAAACTCAGAAGATGGTACACCGTGTGATTTTGAAAGGTTTCTAAAACACACCCCATTTCTCATCTCCTTGTGCTCGGGTTCGCCTTTCCAGCTACTTTACTAGCAATCAACTTACTTGGAGAATCAGCACCTTTAAACTCCTGTTCCCTACAGGTTGCAATTTGTCCTGAGGATGAACGGGAAGAGGGGCAACCAATGAGCGACTAGATCTAGGTGTTGGGACAGGCACAGGTCACTCTATTTTCCCATCAGGAAGAAGAATTAATCACAGGCTCAGCCTGCCGCCCAGAAGCACAATAGGGCCTGAGGCAATCCCGCGCTTTTGCGGCCAGTTCCCAAAAAAGCGAGTTGAAAAATGGAGCTCAGGGACACTGCAATTCACAAACCCGCAGAGTTATAAGTGATAACTCTCATCCACAGATATATTGAGGGAAGTCAACGAAGAGGATTTGAATGCAAGGCAGAATTGCAGGAAACAGATTTCAGGAGGTAGATTCGAATCGCCTTTAAGGCACATGAAAAGCGGCAAAACGTCGACAATGATGCCCTTGGCCAAAAAGGGCGTATGCGTTTTTTCCTGAATATATTCAGGAAAAAACGCATACGCCCTTTTTGGCCAACCAAGCAACCTGGAAAGGCAAATCAGCGCTACAAAGAAGTCTCGCTTCCCATGGGTCAAAAGGGCCATGCTGCAAAAAGTGTCAAAACCAGAAATGCAGGACAGGCCATGGAGAAATGGCAGCCTTGCTACGCTGATGGGCGGGATGTATATTGCCAACAGCCACTCTGGAGAAGTGTACGGTGTGTCCTGAAACATCGAAAAAACACAGCTTAGTGAGCATAGGGCACGTCCACTCATGGGCGTATAAATTGGGAAAACTAAAAATCAGCAAGACACAGGCACCCCAAAGTTTGGGGCTGCTCTGTTGACAAGAACCTCCACTTCATGACACCTTAAATATCCCAGGAAAGAGAAAAATGGATAAAAAAGTTGTGGTCCTTATGTACAATGGAATATCACTCAGACATGAAATCAATGTCATAAGGCTAGTAGAAGCAAGATGAGTGGACTTAGGTACGACGATTCTAAGTGAAATAAGTCACACAGAAAAAGACACTTATCATAAGCTATCACTTATAGAGGGAATGTAAAAACCGCTACACTTGAACTGAATTACAAAACAGAACAGAGTCACACGTTTAGAAAACACACTATGGCTGCTTAACGGGAAAGGTGAGGTGGGGTGATGCATAAAACAAGGGGTTCAAATTTGCTCAGATACCGTTCCATACACCCAATATGTAATAGACAAGACCTACTCCTTGCTCCGTGAACTGGACTCAACACCCCCTATTCACCGCACAAGAATATATGTGACTAGTAACAATCTTAAAACCTATGTATTGATATCTGTCTGGAAGTGAGTCAAGTGGGTGTAAATCCGCATAAACACAGCCGTGAAAAGCAGCTAAACCCCATTATAAAAATAAATTACTTCTAAAAACCCGTAAAACAAAGACAGTGAAAGAGAGAGAAATTCTTACACAATTCGTTCAGGGGCTGTGATGCCACCTGGATTGACCATATCTAGACCCACAGCTGGATGAGACATAAGGGTGGACACCCTTGGGGCTGAGAGGATGGGTGAGCAAACGCAGACCCTTTAAAGTAATACTGCCTGATACCCATCCCATGGGTCCCAAATCTCCAGGTTCAAGGGCATCTTCCTACATCGAAAACATGCATGAGAAACTCAGAAGATGGTACACCGTGTGATTTTGAAAGGTTTCTAAAACACACCCTATTTCTCATCTCCTTGTGCTCGGGTTCGCCTTTCCAGCTACTTTACTAGCAATCAACTTACTTGGAGAATCAGCACCTTTAACCTCCTGTTCCCTACAGGTTGCAATTTGTCCTGAGGATGAACGGGAAGAGGGGCAACCAATGAGAGACTAGATCTAGGTGTTGGGACAGGCACAGGTCACTCTATTTTCCCATCAGGAGAAGAATTAATCACAGGCTCAGCCTGCCGCCCAGAAGCACAATAGGGCCTGAGGCAATCCCGCGCTTTTGCGGCCAGCTCCCAAAAAAGCGAGTTGAAAAATGGAGCTCAGGGACACTGCAATTCACAAACCCGCAGAGTTATAAATGATAACTCTCATCCACAGATATATTGAGGGAAGGCAACGAAGAGGATTTGAAAGCAAGGCAGAATTGCAGGAAACAGATTTCAGGAGGTAGATTCGAATCGCCTGTAAAGCACATGAAAAGCGGCAAAACGTCGACAATGATGCCCTTGGCCAAGAAGGGCGTATGCGTTTTTTCCTGAATATATTCAGGAAAAAACGCATACGCCCTTTTTGGCCAACCAAGCAACCTGGAAAGGCAAATCAGCGCTACAAAGAAGTCTCGCTTCCCATCGGTCAAAAGGGCCATGCTGCAAAAAGTGTCAAAACCAAAAATGCAGGACAGGCCATGGAGAAATGGCAGCCTTGCTACGCTAATGGGCGGGATGTAAATTGCCAACAGCCACTCTGGAGAAGTGTACGGTGTGTCCTGAAACATCGAAAAAACACAGCTTAGGGAGCATAGGGCACGTCCACTCATGGGCGTATAAATTGGGAAAAATAAAAATCAGCAAGACACAGGCACCCCAAAGTTTAGGGCTGCTCTGTTGACAAGAACCTCCACTTCATGACACCTTAAATATCCCAGGAAAGAGAAAAATGGATAAAGAAGTTGTGGTCCTTATGTACAATGCAATATGACTCAGACATGAAATCAATGTCATAAGGCTAGTAGAAGCAAGATGAGTGGACTTAGGTACGACGATTCTAAGTGAAATAAGTCACACAGAAAAAGACACTTATCATAAGCTATCACTTATAGAGGGAATGTAAAAACCGCTACACTTGAACTGAATTACAGAACAGAACAGAATCACACGTTTAGAAAACACACTATGGCTGCTTAACGGGAAAGGTGAGGTGGGGTGATGCATAAAACAAGGGGTTCAAATTCGCTCAGATACCGTTCCATACACCCAATATGTAATAGACAAGACCTACTCCTTGCTCAGTGAACTGGACTCAACACGCCCTATTCACCGCACAAGAATATATGTGACTAGTAACAATCTTAAAACCTATGTATTGATATCTGTCTGGAAGTGAGTCAAGTGGGTGTAAATCTGCATAAACACAGCCGTGAAAAGCAGCTAAACCCCATTATAAAAATAAATTACTTTTAAAAACCCGTAAAACAAAGACAGTGAAAGAGAGAGAAATTCTTACAAAATTCGTTCAGAGGCTGTGATGCAACCTGGATTGACCATATCTACACGCACAGCTGGATGAGACATAAGGGTGGACAGTCTTGGGGCTGAGAGGTTGGGTTAGGTTGGGTGAGCAAACGCAGACCCTTTAAAGTAATACTGCGTGGTACCCATCCCATGGGTCCCAAGTCTCCAGGTTCAAGGGCATCTTCCTACATCGAAAACATGCATGAGAAACTCAGAAGATGGTACACCGTGTGATTTTGAAAGGTTTCTAAAACGCACCTCATTTCTCATCTCCTTGTGCTCGGGTTCGCCATTCCAGCTACTTTACTAGCAATCTCCCTACTTGGAGAATCAGCACCGTTAACCTCCTGTTCCCTACAGGTTGCAATTTGTCTTGAGGATGAACGGGAAGAGGGGCAACCAATGAGAGACTAGATCTAGCTGTTGGGACAGGCACAGGTCACTCTATTTTCCCATCAGGAAGAAGAATTAACCACAGGCTCAGCCTGCCGCCCAGAAGCACAATAGGGCCTGAGGCAATCCCGCGCTTTTGCGGCCAGCTCCCAAAAAAGCGAGTTGAAAAATGGAGCTCAGGGACACTGCAATTCACAAACCCGCAGAGTTATAAATGATAACTCTCATCCACAGATATATTGAGGGAAGGCAACGAAGAGGATTTGAAAGCAAGGCAGAATTGCAGGAAACAGATTTCAGGAGGTAGATTCGAATCGCCTGTAAAGCACATGAAAAGCGGCAAAACGTCGACAATGATGCCCTTGGCCAAGAAAGGCGTATGCGTTTTTTCCTGAATATATTCAGGAAAAAACGCATACGCCCTTTTTGGCCAACCAAGCAACCTGGAAAGGCAAATCAGCGCTACAAAGAAGTCTCGCTTCCCATCGGTCAAAAGGGCCATGCTGCAAAAAGTGTCAAAACCAGAAATGCAGGACAGGCCATGGAGAAATGGCAGCCTTGCTACGCTGATGGACGGGATGTTAATTGCCAACAGCCACTCTGGAGAAGTGTACGGTGTGTCCTGAAACATCGAAAAAACACAGCTTAGGGAGCATAGGGCACGTCCACTCATGGGCGTATAAATTGGGAAAACTAAAAATCAGCAAGACACAGGCACCCCAAAGTTTAGGGCTGCTCTGTTGACAAGAACCTCCACTTCATGACACCTTAAATATCCCAGGAAAGAGAAAAATGGATAAAGAAGTTGTGGTCCTTATGTACAATGCAATATCACTCAGACATGAAATCAATGTCATAAGGCTAGTAGAAGCAAGATGAGTGGACTTAGGTACGACGATTCTAAGTGAAATAAGTCACACAGAAAAAGACACTTATCATAAGCTATCACTTATAGAGGGAATGTAAAAACCGCTACACTTGAACTGAATTACAGAACAGAACAGAATCACACGTTTTGAAAACACACTATGGCTGCTTAACGGGAAAGGTGAGGTGGGGTGATGCATAAAACAAGGGTTTCAAATTTGCTCAGATACCGTTCCATACACCCAATATGTAATAGACAAGACCTACTCCTTGCTCAGTGAACTGGACTCAACACGCCCTATTCACCGCACAAGAATATATGTGACTAGTAACAATCTTAAAACCTATGTATTGATATCTTTCTGGAAGTGAGTCAAGTGGGTGTAAATCCGCATAAACACAGCCGTGAAAAGCAGCTAAACCCCATTATAAAAATAAATTACTTTTAAAAACCCGTAAAACAAAGACAGTGAAAGAGAGAGAAATTCTTACAAAATTCGTTCAGAGGATGTGATGCAACCTGGATTGACCATATCTACACGCACAGCTGGATGAGACATAAGGGTGGACAGTCTTGGGGCTGAGAGGTTGGGTTAGGTTGGTTGAGCAAACCCAGACCCTTTAAAGTAATACTGCGTGGTACCCATCCCATGGGTCCCAAGTCTCCAGGTTCAAGGGCATCTTCCTACATCGAAAACATGCATGAGAAACTCAGAAGATGGTACACCGTGTGATTTTGAAAGGTTTCTAAAACGCACCTCATTTCTCATCTCCTTGTGCTCGGGTTCGCCATTCCAGCTACTTTACTAGCAATCTCCCTGCTTGGAGAATCAGCACCTTTAACCTCCTGTTCCCTACAGGTTGCAATTTATCCTGAGGATGAACGGGAAGAGGGGCAACCAATGAGAGACTAGATCTAGCTGTTGGGACAGGCACAGGTCACTCTATTTTCCCATCAGGAAGAAGAATTAACCACAGGCTCAGCCTGCTGCCAGGAACCAGAATAGGGCCTGAGGCAATCCCGTGCTTTTGCGGCCAGCTCTCAAAAAAGACAGTTGAAAAATGGAGCTCAGGGACACTGCAATTCACAAACCCGCAGAGTTATAAGTGATAACTCTCATCCACAGATATATTGAGGGAAGTCAACGAAGAGGATTTGAATGCAAGGCAGAATTGCAGGAAACAGATTTCAGGAGGTAGATTCGAATCACCTTTAAGGCACATGAAAAGCGGCAAAACGTCGACAATGATGCCCTTGGCCAAAAAGGGCGTATGCGTTTTTTCCTGAATATATTCAGGAAAAAACGCATACGCCCTTTTTGGCCAACCAAGCAACCTGGAAAGGCAAATCAGCGCTACAAAGAAGTCTCGCTTCCCATGGGTCAAAAGGGCCATGCTGCAAAAAGTGTCAAAACCAGAAATGCAGGACAGGCCATGGAGAAATGGCAGCCTTGCTACGCTGATGGGCGGGATGTAAATTGCCAACAGCCACTCTGGAGAAGTGTACGGTGTGTCCTGAAACATCGAAAAAACACAGCTTAGTGAGCATAGGGCACGTCCACTCATGGGCGTATAAATTGGGAAAACTAAAAATCAGCAAGGCACAGGCACCCCAAAGTTTGGGGCTGCTCTGTTGACAAGAACCTCCACTTCATGACACCTTAAATATCCCAGGAAAGAGAAAAATGGATAAAAAAGTTGTGGTCCTTATGTACAATGGAATATCACTCAGACATGAAATCAATGTCATAAGGCTAGTAGAAGCAAGATGAGTGGACTTAGGTATGACGATTCTAAGTGAAATAAGTCACACAGAAAAAGACACTTATCATAAGCTATCACTTATAGAGGGAATGTAAAAACCGCTACACTTGAACTGAATTACAAAACAGAACAGAGTCACACGTTTAGAAAACACACTATGGCTGCTTAACGGGAAAGGTGAGGTGGGGTGATGCATAAAACAAGGGGTTCAAATTTGCTCAGATACCGTTCCATACACCCAATATGTAATAGACAAGACCTACTCCTTGCTCCGTGAACTGGACTCAACACCCCCTATTCACCGCACAAGAATATATGTGACTAGTAACAATCTTAAAACCTATGTATTGATATCTGTCTGGAAGTGAGTCAAGTGGGTGTAAATCCGCATAAACACAGCCGTGAAAAGCAGCTAAACCCCATTATAAAAATAAATTACTTCTAAAAACCCGTAAAACAAAGACAGTGAAAGAGAGAGAAATTCTTACAAAATTCGTTCAGGGGCTGTGATGCCACCTGGATTGACCATATCTAGACCCACAGCTGGATGAGACATAAGGGTGGACACCCTTGGGGCTGAGAGGATGGGTGAGCAAACGCAGACCCTTTAAAGTAATACTGCCTGATACCCATCCCATGGGTCCCAAATCTCCAGGTTCAAGGGCATCTTCCTACATCGAAAACATGCATGAGAAACTCAGAAGATGGTACACCGTGTGATTTTGAAAGGTTTCTAAAACACACCCTATTTCTCATCTCCTTGTGCTCGGGTTCGCCTTTCCAGCTACTTTACTAGCAATCAACTTACTTGGAGAATCAGCACCTTTAACCTCCTGTTCCCTACAGGTTGCAATTTGTCCTGAGGATGAACGGGAAGAGGGGCAACCAATGAGAGACTAGATCTAGGTGTTGGGACAGGCACAGGTCACTCTATTTTCCCATCAGGAAGAAGAATTAATCACAGGCTCAGCCTGCCGCCCAGAAGCACAATAGGGCCTGAGGCAATCCCGCGCTTTTGTGGCCAGCTCCCAAAAAAGCGAGTTGAAAAATGGAGCTCAGGGACACTGCAATTCACAAACCCGCAGAGTTATAAATGATAACTCTCATCCACACATATATTGAGGGAAGGCAACGAAGAGGATTTGAAAGCAAGGCAGAATTGCAGGAAACAGATTTCAGGAGGTAGATTCGAATCGCCTGTAAAGCACATGAAAAGCGGCAAAACGTGGACAATGATGCCCTTGGCCAAGAAGGGCGTATGCGTTTTTTCCTGAATATATTCAGGAAAAAACGCATACGCCCTTTTTGGCCAACCAAGCAACCTGGAAAGGCAAATCAGCGCTACAAAGAAGTCTCGCTTCCCATCGGTCAAAAGGGCCATGCTGCAAAAAGTGTCAAAACCAAAAATGCAGGACAGGCCATGGAGAAATGGCAGCCTTGCTACGCTGATGGGCGGGATGTAAATTGCCAACAGCCACTCTGGAGAAGTGTACGGTGTGTCCTGAAACATCGAAAAAACACAGCTTAGGGAGCATAGGGCACGTCCACTCATGGGCGTATAAATTGGGAAAACTAAAAATCAGCAAGACACAGGCACCCCAAAGTTTAGGGCTGCTCTGTTGACAAGAACCTCCACTTCATGACACCTTAAATATCCCAGGAAAGAGAAAAATGGATAAAGAAGTTGTGGTCCTTATGTACAATGCAATATCACTCAGACATGAAATCAATGTCATAAGGCTAGTAGAAGCAAGATGAGTGGACTTAGGTACGACGATTCTAAGTGAAATAAGTCACACAGAAAAAGACACTTATCATAAGCTATCACTTATAGAGGGAATGTAAAAACCGCTACACTTGAACTGAATTACAGAACAGAACAGAATCACACGTTTAGAAAACACACTATGGCTGCTTAACGGGAAAGGTGAGGTGGGGTGATGCATAAAACAAGGGGTTCAAATTCGCTCAGATACCGTTCCATACACCCAATATGTAATAGACAAGACCTACTCCTTGCTCAGTGAACTGGACTCAACACGCCCTATTCACCGCACAAGAATATATGTGACTAGTAACAATCTTAAAACCTATGTATTGATATCTGTCTGGAAGTGAGTCAAGTGGGTGTAAATCCGCATAAACACAGCCGTGAAAAGCAGCTAAACCCCATTATAAAAATAAATTACTTTTAAAAACCCGTAAAACAAAGACAGTGAAAGAGAGAGAAATTCTTACAAAATTCGTTCAGAGGCTGTGATGCAACCTGGATTGACCATATCTACACGCACAGCTGGATGAGACATAAGGGTGGACAGTCTTGGGGCTGAGAGGTTGGGTTAGGTTGGGTGAGCAAACGCAGACCCTTTAAAGTAATACTGCGTGGTACCCATCCCATGGGTCCCAAGTCTCCAGGTTCAAGGGCATCTTCCTACATCGAAAACATGCATGAGAAACTCAGAAGATGGTACACCGTGTGATTTTGAAAGGTTTCTAAAACGCACCTCATTTCTCATCTCCTTGTGCTCGGGTTCGCCATTCCAGCTACTTTCCTAGCAATCTCCCTACTTGGAGAATCAGCACCTTTAACCTCCTGTTCCCTACAGGTTGCAATTTTTCCTGAGGATGAACGGGAAGAGGGGCAACCAATGAGAGACTAGATCTAGCTGTTGGGACAGGCACAGGTCACTCTATTTTCCCATCAGGAAGAAGAATTAACCACAGGCTCAGCCTGCCGCCCAGAAGCACAATAGGGCCTGAGGCAATCCCGCGCTTTTGCGGCCAGCTCCCAAAAAAGCGAGTTGAAAAATGGAGCTCAGGGAAACTGCAATTCACAAACCCGCAGAGTTATAAATGATAACTCTCATCCACAGATATATTGAGGGAAGGCAACGAAGAGGATTTGAAAGCAAGGCAGAATTGCAGGAAACAGATTTCAGGAGGTAGATTCGAATCGCCTGTAAAGCACATGAAAAGCGGCAAAACGTCGACAATGATGCCCTTGGCCAAGAAAGGCGTATGCGTTTTTTCCTGAATATATTCAGGAAAAAACGCATACGCCCTTTTTGGCCAACCAAGCAACCTGGAAAGGCAAATCAGCGCTACAAAGAAGTCTCGCTTCCCATCCGTCAAAAGGGCCATGCTGCAAAAAGTGTCAAAACCAGAAATGCAGGACAGGCCATGGAGAAATGGCAGCCTTGCTACGCTGATGGGCGGGATGTTAATTGCCAACAGCCACTCTGGAGAAGTGTACGGTGTGTCCTGAAACATCGAAAAAACACAGCTTAGGGAGCATAGGGCACGTCCACTCATGGGCGTATAAATTGGGAAAACTAAAAATCAGCAAGACACAGGCACCCCAAAGTTTAGGGCTGCTCTGTTGACAAGAACCTCCACTTCATGACACCTTAAATATCCCAGGAAAGAGAAAAATGGATAAAGAAGTTGTGGTCCTTATGTACAATGCAATATCACTCAGACATGAAATCAATGTCATAAGGCTAGTAGAAGCAAGATGAGTGGACTTAGGTACGACGATTCTAAGTGAAATATGTCACACAGAAAAAGACACTTATCATAAGCTATCACTTATAGAGGGAATGTAAAAACCGCTACACTTGAACTGAATTACAGAACAGAACAGAATCACACGTTTTGAAAACACTCTATGGCTGCTTAACGGGAAAGGTGAGGTGGGGTGATGCATAAAACAAGGGTTTCAAATTCGCTCAGATACCGTTCCATACACCCAATATGTAATAGACAAGACCTACTCCTTGCTCAGTGAACTGGACTCAACACGCCCTATTCACCGCACAAGAATGTATGTGACTAGTAACAATCTTAAAACCTATGTATTGATATCTTTCTGGAAGTGAGTCAAGTGGGTGTAAATCCGCATAAACACAGCCGTGAAAAGCAGCTAAACCCCATTATAAAAATAAATTACTTTTAAAAACCCGTAAAACAAAGACAGTGAAAGAGAGAGAAATTCTTACAAAATTCGTTCAGAGGCTGTGATGCAACCTGGATTGACCATATCTACACGCACAGCTGGATGAGACATAAGGGTGGACAGTCTTGGGGCTGAGAGGTTGGGTTAGGTTGGGTGAGCAAACGCAGACCCTTTAAAGTAATACTGCGTTGTACCCATCCCATGGGTCCCAAGTCTCCAGGTTCAAGGGCATCTTCCTACATCGAAAACATGCATGAGAAACTCAGAAGATGGTACACCGTGTGATTTTGAAAGGTTTCTAAAACGCACCTCATTTCTCATCTCCTTGTGCTCGGGTTCGCCATTCCAGCTACTTTACTAGCAATCTCCCTGCTTGGAGAATCAGCACCTTTAACCTCCTGTTCCCTACAGGTTGCAATTTGTCCTGAGGATGAACGTGAAGAGGGGCAACCAATGAGAGACTAGATCTAGCTGTTGGGACAGGCACAGGTCACTCTATTTTCCCATCAGGAAGAAGAATTAACCACAGGCTCAGCCTGCTGCCAGGAACCAGAATAGGGCCTGAGGCAATCCCGTGCTTTTGCGGCCAGCTCTCAAAAAAGACAGTTGAAAAATGGAGCTCAGGGACACTGCAATTCACAAACCCGCAGAGTTATAAGTGATAACTCTCATCCACAGATATATTGAGGGAAGTCAACGAAGAGGATTTGAATGCAAGGCAGAATTGCAGGAAACAGATTTCAGGAGGTCGATTCGAATCGCCTTTAAGGCACATGAAAAGCGGCAAAACGTCGACAATGATGCCCTTGGCCAAAAAGGGCGTATGCGTTTTTTCCTGAATATATTCAGGAAAAAACGCATACGCCCTTTTTGGCCAACCAAGCAACCTGGAAAGGCAAATCAGCGCTACAAAGAAATCTCGCTTCCCATGGGTCAAAAGGGCCATGCTGCAAAAAGTGTCAAAACCAGAAATGCAGGACAGGCCATGGAGAAATGGCAGCCTTGCTACGCTGATGGGCGGGATGTAAATTGCCAACAGCCACTCTGGAGAAGTGTATGGTGTGTCCTGAAACATCGAAAAAACACAGCTTAGTGAGCAAAGGGCACGTCCACTCATGGGCGTATAAATTGGGAAAACTAAAAATCAGCAAGACACAGGCACCCCAAAGTTTGGGGCTGCTCTGTTGACAAGAACCTCCACTTCATGACACCTTAAATATCCCAGGAAAGAGAAAAATGGATAAAAAAGTTGTGGTCCTTATGTACAATGGAATATCACTCAGACATGAAATCAATGTCATAAGGCTAGTAGAAGCAAGATGAGTGGACTTAGGTACGACGATTCTAAGTGAAATAAGTCACACAGAAAAAGACACTTATCATAAGCTATCACTTATAGAGGGAATGTAAAAACCGCTACACTTGAACTGAATTACAAAACAGAACAGAGTCACACGTTTAGAAAACACACTATGGCTGCTTAACGGGAAAGGTGAGGTGGGGAGATGCATAAAACAAGGGGTTCAAATTTGCTCAGATACCGTTCCATACACCCAATATGTAATAGACAAGACCTACTCCTTGCTCCGTGAACTGGACTCAACACCCCCTATTCACCGCACAAGAATATATGTGACTAGTAACAATCTTAAAACCTATGTATTGATATCTGTCTGGAAGTGAGTCAAGTGGGTGTAAATCCGCATAAACACAGCCGTGAAAAGCAGCTAAACCCCATTATAAAAATAAATTACTTCTAAAAACCCGTAAAACAAAGACAGTGAAAGAGAGAGAAATTCTTACATAATTCGTTCAGGGGCTTTGATGCCACCTGGATTGACCATATCTAGACCCACAGCTGGATGAGACATAAGGGTGGACACTCTTGGGGCTGAGAGGATGGGTGAGCAAACGCAGACCCTTTAAAGTAATACTGCCTGATACCCATCCCATGGGTCCCAAATCTCCAGGTTCAAGGGCATCTTCCTACATCGAAAACATGCATGAGAAACTCAGAAGATGGTACACCGTGTGATTTTGAAAGGTTTCTAAAACACACCCCATTTCTCATCTCCTTGTGCTCGGGTTCGCCTTTCCAGCTACTTTACTAGCAATCAACTTACTTGGAGAATCAGCACCTTTAACCTCCTGTTCCCTACAGGTTGCAATTTGTCCTGAGGATGAACGGGAAGAGGGGCAACCAATGAGAGACTAGATCTAGGTGTTGGGACAGGCACAGGTCACTCTATTTTCCCATCAGGAAGAAGAATTAATCACAGGCTCAGCCTGCCGCCCAGAAGCACAATAGGGCCTGAGGCAATCCCGCGCTTTTGCGGCCAGCTCCCAAAAAAGCGAGTTGAAAAATGGAGCTCAGGGACACTGCAATTCACAAACCCGCAGAGTTATAAGTGATAACTCTCATCCACAGATATATTGAGGGAAGGCAACGAAGAGGATTTGAAAGAAAGGCAGAATTGCAGGAAACAGATTTCAGGAGGTAGATTCGAATCGCCTGTAAAGCACATGAAAAGCGGCAAAACGTCGACAATGATGCCCTTGGCCAAGAAGGGCGTATGCGTTTTTTCCTGAATATATTCAGGAAAAAACGCATACGCCCTTTTTGGCCAACCAAGCAACCTGGAAAGGCAAATCAGTGCTACAAAGAAGTCTCGCTTCCCATCAGTCAAAAGGGTCATGCTGCAAAAAGTGTCAAAACCAGAAATGCAGGAAAGGCCATGGAGAAATGGCAGCCTTGCTACGCTGATGGGCGGGATGTTAATTGCCAACAGCCACTCTGGAGAAGTGTACGGTGTGTCCTGAAACATCGAAAAAACACAGCTTAGGGAGCATAGGGCACGTCCACTCATGGGCGTATAAATTGGGAAAACTAAAAATCAGCAAGACACAGGCACCCCAAAGTTTAGGGCTGCTCTGTTGACAAGAACCTCCACTTCATGACACCTTAAATATCCCAGGAAAGAGAAAAATGGATAAAGAAGTTGTGGTCCTTATGTACAATGCAATATCACTCAGACATGAAATCAATGTCATAAGGCTAGTAGAAGCAAGATGAGTGGACTTAGGTACGACGATTCTAAGTGAAATAAGTCACACAGAAAAAGACACTTATCATAAGCTATCACTTATAGAGGGAATGTAAAAACCGCTACACTTGAACTGAATTACAGAACAGAACAGAATCACACGTTTAGAAAACACACTATGGCTGCTTAACGGGAAAGGTGAGGTGGGGTGATGCATAAAACAAGGGGTTCAAATTCGCTCAGATACCGTTCCATACACCCAATATGTAATAGACAAGACCTACTCCTTGCTCAGTGAACTGGACTCAACACGCCCTATTCACCGCACAAGAATATATGTGACTAGTAACAATCTTAAAACCTATGTATTGATATCTGTCTGGAAGTGAGTCAAGTGGGTGTAAATCCGCATAAACACAGCCGTGAAAAGCAGCTAAACCCCATTATAAAAATAAATTACTTTTAAAAACCCGTAAAACAAAGACAGTGAAAGAGAGAGAAATTCTTACAAAATTCGTTCAGAGGCTGTGATGCAACCTGGATTGACCATATCTACACGCACAGCTGGATGAGACATAAGGGTGGACAGTCTTGGGGCTGAGAGGTTGGGTTAGGTTGGGTGAGCAAACGCAGACCCTTTAAAGTAATACTGCGTGGTACCCATCCCATGGGTCCCAAGTCTCCAGGTTCAAGGGCATCTTCCTACATCGAAAACATGCATGAGAAACTCAGAAGATGGTACACCGTGTGATTTTGAAAGGTTTCTAAAACGCACCTCATTTCTCATCTCCTTGTGCTCGGGTTCGCCATTCCAGCTACTTTCCTAGCAATCTCCCTACTTGGAGAATCAGCACCTTTAACCTCCTGTTCCCTACAGGTTGCAATTTGTCCTGAGGATGAACGGGAAGAGGGACAACCAATGAGAGACTAGATCTAGCTGTTGGGACAGGCACAGGTCACTCTATTTTCCCATCAGGAAGAAGAATTAACCACAGGCTCAGCCTGCCGCCCAGAAGCACAATAGGGCCTGAGGCAATCCCGCGCTTTTGCGGCCAGCTCCCAAAAAAGCGAGTTGAAAAATGGAGCTCAGGGACACTGCAATTCACAAACCCGCAGAGTTATAAATGATAACTCTCATCCACAGATATATTGAGGGAAGGCAACGAAGAGGATTTGAAAGCAAGGCAGAATTGCAGGAAACAGATTTCAGGAGGTAGATTCGAATCGCCTGTAAAGCACATGAAAAGCGGCAAAACTTCGACAATGATGCCCTTGGCCAAGAAAGGCGTATGCGTTTTTTCCTGAATATATTCAGGAAAAAACGCATACGCCCTTTTTGGCCAACCAAGCAACCTGGAAAGGCAAATCAGCGCTACAAAGAAGTCTCGCTTCCCATCGGTCAAAAGGGCCATGCTGCAAAAAGTGTCAAAACCAGAAATGCAGGACAGGCCATGGAGAAATGGCAGCCTTGCTACGCTGATGGGCGGGATGTTAATTGCCAACAGCCACTCTGGAGAAGTGTACGGTGTGTCCTGAAACATCGAAAAAACACAGCTTAGGGAGCATAGGGCACGTCCACTCATGGGCGTATAAATTGGGAAAACTAAAAATCAGCAAGACACAGGCACCCCAAAGTTTAGGGCTGCTCTGTTGACAAGAACCTCCACTTCATGACACCTTAAATATCCCAGGAAAGAGAAAAATGGATAAAGAAGTTGTGGTCCTTATGTACAATGCAATATCACTCAGACATGAAATCAATGTCATAAGGCTAGTAGAAGCAAGATGAGTGGACTTAGGAACGACGATTCTAAGTGAAATATGTCACACAGAAAAAGACACTTATCATAAGCTATCACTTATACAGGGAATATAAAAACCGCTACACTTGAACTGAATTACAGAACAGAACAGAATCACACGTTTTGAAAACACACTATGGCTGCTTAACGGGAAAGGTGAGGTGGGGTGATGCATAAAACAAGGGTTTCAAATTCGCTCAGACACCGTTCCATACACCCAATATGTAATAGACAAGACCTACTCCTTGCTCAGTGAACTGGACTCAACACGCCCTATTCACCACACAAGAATGTATGTGACTAGTAACAATCTTAAAACCTATGTATTGATATCTTTCTGGAAGTGAGTCAAGTGGGTGTAAATCCGCATAAACACAGCCGTGAAAAGCAGCTAAACCCCATTATAAAAATAAATTACTTTTAAAAACCCGTAAAACAAAGACAGTGAAAGAGAGAGAAATTCTTACAAAATTCGTTCAGACGCTGTGATGCAACCTGGATTGACCATATCTACACGCACAGCTGGATGAGACATAAGGGTGGACAGTCTTGGGGCTGAGAGGTTGGGTTAGGTTGGGTGAGCAAACGCAGACCCTTTAAAGTAATACTGCGTTGTACCCATCCCATGGGTCCCAAGTCTCTAGGTTCAAGGGCATCTTCCTACATCGAAAACATGCATGAGAAACTCAGAAGATGGTACACCGTGTGATTTTGAAAGGTTTCTAAAACGCACCTCATTTCTCATCTCCTTGTGCTCGGGTTCGCCATTCCAGCTACTTTACTAGCAATCTCCCTGCTTGGAGAATCAGCACCTTTAACCTCCTGTTCCCTACAGGTTGCAATTTGTCCTGAGGATGAACGGGAAGAGGGGCAACCAATGAGAGACTAGATCTAGCTGTTGGGACAGGCACAGGTCACTCTATTTTCCCATCAGGAAGAAGAATTAACCACAGGCTCAGCCTGCTGCCAGGAACCAGAATAGGGCCTGAGGCAATCCCGTGCTTTTGCGGCCAGCTCTCAAAAAAGACAGTTGAAAAATGGAGCTCAGGGACACTGCAATTCACAAACCCGCAGAGTTATAAGTGATAACTCTCATCCACAGATATATTGAGGGAAGTCAACGAAGAGGATTTGAATGCAAGGCAGAATTGCAGGAAACAGATTTCAGGAGGTAGATTCGAATCGCCTTTAAGGCACATGAAAAGCGGCAAAACGTCGACAATGATGCCCTTGGCCAAAAAGTGCGTATGCGTTTTTTCCTGAATATATTCAGGAAAAAACGCATACGCCCTTTTTGGCCAACCAAGCAACCTGGAAAGGCAAATCAGCGCTACAAAGAAATCTCGCTTCCCATGGGTCAAAAGGGCCATGCTGCAAAAAGTGTCAAAACCAGAAATGCAGGACAGGCCATGGAGAAATGGCAGCCTTGCTACGCTGATGGGCGGGATGTAAATTGCCAACAGCCACTCTGGAGAAGTGTATGGTGTGTCCTGAAACATCGAAAAAACACAGCTTAGTGAGCATAGGGCACGTCCGCTCATGGGCGTATAAATTGGGAAAACTAAAAATCAGCAAGACACAGGCACCCCAAAGTTTGGGGCTGCTCTGTTGACAAGAACCTCCACTTCATGACACCTTAAATATCCCAGGAAAGAGAAAAATGGATAAAAAAGTTGTGGTCCTTATGTACAATGGAATATCACTCAGACATGAAATCAATGTCATAAGGCTAGTAGAAGCAAGATGAGTGGACTTAGGTACGACGATTCTAAGTGAAATAAGTCACACAGAAAAAGACACTTATCATAAGCTATCACTTATAGAGGGAATGTAAAAACCGCTACACTTGAACTGAATTACAAAACAGAACAGAGTCACACGTTTAGAAAACACACTATGGCTGCTTAACGGGAAAGGTGAGGTGGGGTGATGCATAAAACAAGGGGTTCAAATTTGCTCAGATACCGTTCCATACACCCAATATGTAATAGACAAGACCTACTCCTTGCTCCGTGAACTGGACTCAACACCCCCTATTCACCGCACAAGAATATATGTGATTAGTAACAATCTTAAAACCTATGTATTGATATCTGTCTGGAAGTGAGTCAAGTGGGTGTAAATCCGCATAAACACAGCCGTGAAAAGCAGCTAAACCCCATTATAAAAATAAATTACTTTTAAAAACCCGTAAAACAAAGACAGTGAAAGAGAGAGAAATTCTTACAAAATTCGTTCAGGGGCTGTGATGCCACCTGGATTGACCATATCTAGACCCACAGCTGGATGAGACATAAGGGTGGACACTCTTGGGGCTGAGAGGATGGGTGAGCAAACGCAGACCCTTTAAAGTAATACTGCCTGATACCCATCCCATGGGTCCCAAATCTCCAGGTTCAAGGGCATCTTCCTACATAGAAAACATGCATGAGAAACTCAGAAGATGGTACACCGTGTGATTTTGAAAGGTTTCTAAAACACACCCCATTTCTCATCTCCTTGTGCTCGGGTTCGCCTTTCCAGCTACTTTACTAGCAATCAACTTACTTGGAGAATCAGCACCTTTAACCTCCTGTTCCCTACAGGTTGCAATTTGTCCTGAGGATGAACGGGAAGAGGGGCAACCAATGAGAGACTAGATCTAGGTGTTGGGACAGGCACAGGTCACTCTATTTTCCCATCAGGAAGAAGAATTAATCACAGGCTCAGCCTGCCGCCCAGAAGCACAATAGGGCCTGAGGCAATCCCGCGCTTTTGCGGCCAGCTCCCAAAAAAGCGAGTTGAAAAATGGAGCTCAGGGACACTGCAATTCACAAACCCGCAGAGTTATAAGTGATAACTCTCATCCACAGATATATTGAGGGAAGGCAACGAAGAGGATTTGAAAGCAAGGCAGAATTGCAGGAAACAGATTTCAGGAGGTAGATTCGAATCGCCTGTAAAGCACATGAAAAGCGGCAAAACGTCGACAATGATGCCCTTGGCCAAGAAGGGCGTATGCGTTTTTTCCTGAATATATTCAGGAAAAAACGCATACGCCCTTTTTGGCCAACCAAGCAACCTGGAAAGGCAAATCAGTGCTACAAAGAAGTCTCGCTTCCCATCAGTCAAAAGGGTCATGCTGCAAAAAGTGTCAAAACCAGAAATGCAGGACAGGCCACGGAGAAATGGCAGCCTTGCTACGCTGATGGGCGGGATGTTAATTGCCAACAGCCACTCTGGAGAAGTGTACGGTGTGTCCTGAAACATCGAAAAAACACAGCTTAGGGAGCATAGGGCACGTCCACTCATGGGCGTATAAATTGGGAAAACTAAAAATCAGCAAGACACAGGCACCCCAAAGTTTAGGGCTGCTCTGTTGACAAGAACCTCCACTTCATGACACCTTAAATATCCCAGGAAAGAGAAAAATGGATAAAGAAGTTGTGGTCCTTATGTACAATGCAATATCACTCAGACATGAAATCAATGTCATAAGGCTAGTAGAAGCAAGATGAGTGGACTTAGGTATGACGATTCTAAGTGAAATAAGTCACACAGAAAAAGACACTTATCATAAGCTATCACTTATAGAGGGAATGTAAAAACCGCTACACTTGAACTGAATTACAGAACAGAACAGAATCACACGTTTTGAAAACACACTATGGCTGCTTAACGGGAAAGGTGAGGTGGGGTGATGCATAAAACAAGGGGTTCAAATTCGCTCAGATACCGTTCCATACACCCAATATGTAATAGACAAGACCTACTCCTTGCTCAGTGAACTGGACTCAACACCCCCTATTCACTGCACAAGAATATATGTGACTAGTAACAATCTTAAAACCTATGTATTGATATCTGTCTGGAAGTGAGTCAAGTGGGTGTAAATCCGCATAAACACAGCCGTGAAAAGCAGCTAAACCCCATTATAAAAATAAATTACTTTTAAAAACCCGTAAAACAAAGACAGTGAAAGAGAGAGAAATTCTTACAAAATTCGTTCAGAGGCTGTGATGCAACCTGGATTGACCATATCTACACGCACAGCTGGATGAGACATAAGGGTGGACAGTCTTGGGGCTGAAAGGTTGGGTTAGGTTGGGTGAGCAAACGCAGACCCTTTAAAGTAATACTGCGTGGTACCCATCCCATGGGTCCCAAATCTCCAGGTTCAAGGGCATCTTCCTACATCGAAAACATGCATGAGAAACTCAGAAGATGGTACACCGTGTGATTTTGAAAGGTTTCTAAAACACACCCCATTTCGCATCTCCTTGTGCTCGGGTTCGCCTTTCCAGCTACTTTACTAGCAATCAACTTACTTGGAGAATCAGCACCTTTAAACTCCTGTTCCCGACAGGTTGCAATTTGTCCTGAGGATGAACGGGAAGAGGGGCAACCAATGAGAGACTAGATCTAGCTGTTGGGACAGGCACAGGTCACTCTATTTTCCCATCAGGAAGAAGAATTAATCACAGGCTCAGCCTGCCGCCCAGAAGCACAATAGGGCCTGAGGCAATCCCGCGCTTTTGCGGTCAGCTCCCAAAAAAGCGAGTTGAAAAATGGAGCTCAGGGACACTGCAATTCACAAACCCGCAGAGTTATAAATGATAACTCTCATCCACAGATATATTGAGGGAAGGCAACGAAGAGGATTTGAAAGCAAGGCAGAATTGCAGGAAACAGATTTCAGGAGGTAGATACGAATCGCCTGTAAAGCACATGAAAAGCGGCAAAACCTCGACAATGATGCCCTTGGCCAAGAAGGGCGTATGCGTTTTTTCCTGAATATATTCAGGAAAAAACGCATACGCCCTTTTTGGCCAACCAAGCAACCTGGAAAAGCAAATCAGTGCTACAAAGAAGTCTCGCTTCCCATCGGTCAAAAGGGTCATGCTGCAAAAAGTGTCAAAACCAGAAATGCAGGACAGGCCTTGGAGAAATGGCAGCCTTGCTACGCTGATGGGCGGAATGTTAATTGCCAACAGCCACTCTGGAGAAGTGTACGGTGTGTCCTGAAACATCGAAAAAACACAGCTTAGGGAGCATAGGGCACGTCCACTCATGGGCGTATAAATTGGGAAAACTAAAAATCAGCAAGACACAGGCACCCCAAAGTTTAGGGCTGCTCTGTTGACAAGAACCTCCACTTCATGACACCTTAAATATCCAAGGAAAGAGAAAAATGGATAAAGAAGTTGTGGTCATTATGTACAATGCAATATCACTCAGACATGAAATCAATGTCATAAGGCTAGTAGAAGCAAGATGAGTGGACTTAGGTACGACGATTCTAAGTGAAATAAGTCACACAGAAAAAGACACTTATCATAAGCTACCACTTATAGAGGGAATGTAAAAACCGCTACACTTGAACTGAATTACAGAACAGAACAGAATCACACGTTTAGAAAACACACTATGGCTGCTTAACGGGAAAGGTGAGGTGGGGTGATGCATAAAACAAGGGGTTCAAATTCGCTCAGATACCGTTCCATACACCCAATATGTAATAGACAAGACCTACTCCTTGCTCAGTGAACTGGACTCAACACCCCCTATTCACCGCACAAGAATATATGTGACTAGTAACAATCTTAAAACCTATGTATTGATATCTGTCTGGAAGTGAGTCAAGTGGGTGTAAATCCGCATAAACACAGCCGTGAAAAGCAGCTAAACCCCATTATAAAAATAAATTACTTTTAAAAACCCGTAAAACAAAGACAGTGAAAGAGAGAGAAATTCTTACAAAATTCGTTCAGAGGCTGTGATGCAACCTGGATTGACCATATCTACACGCACAGCTGGATGAGACATAAGGGTGGACAGTCTTGGGGCTGAAAGGTTGGGTTAGGTTGGGTGAGCAAACGCAGACCCTTTAAAGTAATACTGCGTGGTACCCATCCCATGGGTCCCAAGTCTCCAGGTTCAAGGGCATCTTCCTACATCGAAAACATGCATGAGAAACTCAGAAGATGGTACACCGTGTGATTTTGAAAGGTTTCTAAAACGCACCTCATTTCTCATCTCCTTGTGCTCGGGTTCGCCTTTCCAGCTACTTTACTAGCAATCTCCCTACTTGGAGAATCAGCACCTTTAACCTCCTGTTCCCTACAGGTTGCAATTTGTCCTGAGGATGAACGGGAAGAGGGGCAACCAATGAGAGACTAGATCTAGCTGTTGGGACAGGCACAGGTCACTCTATTTTCCCATCAGGAAGAAGAATTAACCACAGGCTCAGCCTGCTGCCAGGAACCAGAATAGGGCCTGAGGCAATCCCGTGCTTTTGCGGCCAGCTCTCAAAAAAGACAGTTGAAAAATGGAGCTCAGGGACACTGCAATTCACAAACCCGCAGAGTTATAAGTGATAACTCTCATCCACAGATATATTGAGGGAAGTCAACGAAGAGGATTTGAAAGCAAGGCAGAATTGCAGAAAACAGATTTCAGGAGGTAGATTCGAATCGCCTTTAAGGCACATGAAAAGCGGCAAAACGTCGACAATGATGCCCTTGGCCAAAAAGGGCGTATGCGTTTTTTCCTGAATATATTCAGGAAAAAACGCATACGCCCTTTTTGGCCAACCAAGCAACCTGGAAAGGCAAATCAGCGCTACAAAGAAGTCTCGCTTCCCATCGGTCAAAAGGGCCATGCTGCAAAAAGTGTCAAAACCAGAAATGCAGGACAGGCCATGGAGAAATGGCAGCCTTGCTACGCTGATGGGCGGGATGTAAATTGCCAACAGCCACACTGGAGAAGTGTACGGTGTGTCCTGAATCATCGAAAAAACACAGCTTAGTGAGCATAGGGCACGTCCACTCATGGGCGTATAAATTGGGAAAACTAAAAATCAGCAAGACACAGGCACCCCAAAGTTTGGGGCTGCTCTGTTGACAAGAACCTCCACTTCATGACACCTTAAATATCCCAGGAAAGAGAAAAATGGATAAAAAAGTTGTGGTCCTTATGTACAATGGAATATCACTCAGACATGAAATCAATGTCATAAGGCTAATAGAAGCAAGATGAGTGGACTTAGGTACGACGATTCTAAGTGAAATAAGTCACACAGAAAAAGACACTTATCATAAGCTATCACTTATAGAGGGAATGTAAAAACCGCTACACTTGAACTGAATTACAAAACAGAACAGAGTCACACGTTTAGAAAACACACTATGGCTGCTTAACGGGAAAGGTGAGGTGGGGTGATGCATAAAACAAGGGGTTCAAATTTGCTCAGATACCGTTCCATACACCCAATATGTAATAGACAAGACCTACTCCTTGCTCCGTGAACTGGACTCAACACCCCCTATTCACCGCACAAGAATATATGTGATTAGTAACAATCTTAAAACCTATGTATTGATATCTGTCTGGAAGTGAGTCAAGTGGGTGTAAATCCGCATAAACACAGCCGTGAAAAGCAGCTAAACCCCATTATAAAAATAAATTACTTTTAAAAACCCGTAAAACAAAGACAGTGAAAGAGAGAGAAATTCTTACAAAATTCGTTCAGAGGCTGTGATGCAACCTGGATTGACCATATCTACACGCACAGCTGGATGAGACATAAGGGTGGACAGTCTTGGGGCTGAGAGGTTGGGTTAGGTTGGGTGAGCAAACGCAGACCCTTTAAAGTAATACTGCGTTGTACCCATCCCATGGGTCCCAAGTCTCCAGGTTCAAGGGCATCTTCCTACATCGAAAACATGCATGAGAAACTCAGAAGATGGTACACCGTGTGATTTTGAAAGGTTTCTAAAACGCACCTCATTTCTCATCTCCTTGTGCTCGGGTTCGCCATTCCAGCTACTTTCCTAGCAATCTCCCTACTTGGAGAATCAGCACCTTTAACCTCCTGTTCCCTATAGGTTGCAATTTGTCCTGAGGATGAACGGGAAGAGGGACAACCAATGCGAGACTAGATCTAGCTGTTGGGACAGGCACAGGTCACTCTATTTTCCCATCAGGAAGAAGAATTAACCACAGGCTCAGCCTGCCGCCCAGAAGCACAATAGGGCCTGAGGCAATCCCGTGCTTTTGCGGCCAGCTCCCAAAAAAGCGAGTTGAAAAATGGAGCTCAGGGACACTGCAATTCACAAACCCGCAGAGTTATAAATGATAACTCTCATCCACAGATATATTGAGGGAAGGCAACGAAGAGGATTTGAAAGCAAGGCAGAATTGCAGGAAACAGATTTCAGGAGGTAGATTCGAATCGCCTGTAAAGCACATGAAAAGCGGCAAAACTTCGACAATGATGCCCTTGGCCAAGAAAGGCGTATGCGTTTTTTCCTGAATATATTCAGGAAAAAACGCATACGCCCTTTTTGGCCAACCAAGCAACCTGGAAAGGCAAATCAGCGCTACAAAGAAGTCTCGCTTCCCATCGGTCAAAAGGGCCATGCTGCAAAAAGTGTCAAAACCAGAAATGCAGGACAGGCCATGGAGAAATGGCAGCCTTGCTACGCTGATGGGCGGGATGTTAATTGCCAACAGCCACTCTGGAGAAGTGTACGGTGTGTCCTGAAACATCGAAAAAACACAGCTTAGGGAGCATAGGGCACGTCCACTCATGGGCGTATAAATTGGGAAAACTAAAAATCAGCAAGACACAGGCACCCCAAAGTTTAGGGCTGCTCTGTTGACAAGAACCTCCACTTCATGACACCTTAAATATCCCAGGAAAGAGAAAAATGGATAAAGAAGTTGTGGTCCTTATGTACAATGCAATATCACTCAGACATGAAATCAATGTCATAAGGCTAGTAGAAGCAAGATGAGTGGACTTAGGAACGACGATTCTAAGTGAAATATGTCACACAGAAAAAGACACTTATCATAAGCTATCACTTATAGAGGGAATGTAAAAACCGCTACACTTGAACTGAATTACAGAACAGAACAGAATCACACGTTTTGAAAACACACTATGGCTGCTTAACGGGAAAGGTGAGGTGGGGTGATGCATAAAACAAGGGTTTCAAATTCGCTCAGATACCGTTCCATACACCCAATATGTAATAGACAAGACCTACTCCTTGCTCAGTGAACTGGACTCAACACGCCCTATTCACCGCACAAGAATGTATGTGACTAGTAACAATCTTAAAACCTACGTATTGATATCTTTCTGGAAGTGAGTCAAGTGGGTGTAAATCCGCATAAACACAGCCGTGAAAAGCAGCTAAACCCCATTATAAAAATAAATTACTTTTAAAAACCCGTAAAACAAAGACAGTGAAAGAGAGAGAAATTCTTAAAAAATTCGTTCAGACGCTGTGATGCAACCTGGATTGACCATATCTACACGCACAGCTGGATGAGACATAAGGGTGGACAGTCTTGGGGCTGAGAGGTTGGGTTAGGTTGGGTGAGCAAACGCAGACCCTTTAAAGTAATACTGCGTTGTACCCATCCCATGGGTCCCAAGTCTCCAGGTTCAAGGGCATCTTCCTACATCGAAAACATGCATGAGAAACTCAGAAGATGGTACACCGTGTGATTTTGAAAGGTTTCTAAAACGCACCTCATTTCTCATCTCCTTGTGCTCGGGTTCGCCATTCCAGCTACTTTACTAGCAATCTCCCTGCTTGGAGAATCAGCACCTTTAACCTCCTGTTCCCTACAGGTTGCAATTTGTCCTGAGGATGAACGGGAAGAGGGGCAACCAATGAGAGACTAGATCTAGCTGTTGGGACAGGCACAGGTCACTCTATTTTCCCATCAGGAAGAAGAATTAACCACAGGCTCAGCCTGCTGCCAGGAACCAGAATAGGGCCTGAGGCAATCCCGTGCTTTTGCGGCCAGCTCTCAAAAAAGACAGTTGAAAAATGGAGCTCAGGGACACTGCAATTCACAAACCCGCAGAGTTATAAGTGATAACTCTCATCCACAGATATATTGAGGGAAGTCAACGAAGAGGATTTGAATGCAAGGCAGAATTGCAGGAAACAGATTTCAGGAGGTAGATTCGAATCGCCTTTAAGGCACATGAAAAGCGGCAAAACGTCGACAATGATGCCCTTGGCCAAAAAGGGCGTATGCGTTTTTTCCTGAATATATTCAGGAAAAAACGCATACGCCCTTTTTGGCCAACCAAGCAACCTGGAAAGGCAAATCAGCGCTACAAAGAAATCTCGCTTCCCATGGGTCAAAAGGGCCATGCTGCAAAAAGTGTCAAAACCAGAAATGCAGGACAGGCCATGGAGAAATGGCAGCCTTGCTACGCTGATGGGCGGGATGTAAATTGCCAACAGCCACTCTGGAGAAGTGTATGGTGTGTCCTGAAACATCGAAAAAACACAGCTTAGTGAGCATAGGGCACGTCCACTCATGGGCGTATAAATTGGGAAAACTAAAAATCAGCAAGACACAGGCACCCCAAAGTTTGGGGCTGCTCTGTTGACAAGAACCTCCACTTCATGACACCTTAAATATCCCAGGAAAGAGAAAAATGGATAAAAAAGTTGTGGTCCTTATGTACAATGGAATATCACTCAGACATGAAATCAATGTCATAAGGCTAGTAGAAGCAAGATGAGTGGACTTAGGTACGACGATTCTAAGTGAAATAAGTCACACAGAAAAAGACACTTATCATAAGCTATCACTTATAGAGGGAATGTAAAAACCGCTACACTTGAACTGAATTACAAAACAGAACAGAGTCACACGTTTAGAAAACACACTATGGCTGCTTAACGGGAAAGGTGAGGTGGGGTGATGCATAAAACAAGGGGTTCAAATTTGCTCAGATACCGTTCCATACACCCAATATGTAATAGACAAGACCTACTCCTTGCTCCGTGAACTGGACTCAACACCCCCTATTCACCGCACAAGAATATATGTGATTAGTAACAATCTTAAAACCTATGTATTGATATCTGTCTGGAAGTGAGTCAAGTGGGTGTAAATCCGCATAAACACAGCCGTGAAAAGCAGCTAAACCCCATTATAAAAATAAATTACTTTTAAAAACCCGTAAAACAAAGACAGTGAAAGAGAGAGAAATTCTTACAAAATTCGTTCAGGGGCTGTGATGCCACCTGGATTGAGCATATCTAGACCCACAGCTGGATGAGACATAAGGGTGGACACTCTTGGGGCTGAGAGGATGGGTGAGCAAACGCAGACCCTTTAAAGTAATACTGCCTGATACCCATCCCATGGGTCCCAAATCTCCAGGTTCAAGGGCATCTTCCTACATAGAAAACATGCATGAGAAACTCAGAAGATGGTACACCGTGTGATTTTGAAAGGTTTCTAAAACACACCCCATTTCTCATCTCCTTGTGCTCGGGTTCGCCTTTCCAGCTACTTTACTAGCAATCAACTTACTTGGAGAATCAGCACCTTTAACCTCCTGTTCCCTACAGGTTGCAATTTGTCCTGAGGATGAACGGGAAGAGGGGCAACCAATGAGAGACTAGATCTAGGTGTTGGGACAGGCACAGGTCACTCTATTTTCCCATCAGGAAGAAGAATTAATCACAGGCTCAGCCTGCCGCCCAGAAGCACAATAGGGCCTGAGGCAATCCTGCGCTTTTGCGGCCAGCTCCCAAAAAAGCGAGTTGAAAAATGGAGCTCAGGGACACTGCAATTCACAAACCCGCAGAGTTATAAGTGATAACTCTCATCCACAGATATATTGAGGGAAGGCAACGAAGAGGATTTGAAAGCAAGGCAGAATTGCAGGAAACAGATTTCAGGAGGTAGATTCGAATCGCCTGTAAAGCACATGAAAAGCGGCAAAACGTCGACAATGATGCCCTTGGCCAAGAAGGGCGTATGCGTTTTTTCCTGAATATATTCAGGAAAAAACGCATACGCCCTTTTTGGCCAACCAAGCAACCTGGAAAGGCAAATCAGTGCTACAAAGAAGTCTCGCTTCCCATCAGTCAAAAGGGTCATGCTGCAAAAAGTGTCAAAACCAGAAATGCAGGACAGGCCATGGAGAAATGGCAGCCTTGCTACGCTGATGGGCGGGATGTTAATTGCCAACAGCCACTCTGGAGAAGTGTACGGTGTGTCCTGAAACATCGAAAAAACACAGCTTAGGGAGCATAGGGCACGTCCACTCATGGGCGTATAAATTGGGAAAACTAAAAATCAGCAAGACACAGGCACCCCAAAGTTTAGGGCTGCTCTGTTGACAAGAACCTCCACTTCATGACACCTTAAATATCCCAGGAAAGAGAAAAATGGATAAAGAAGTTGTGGTCCTTATGTACAATGCAATATCACTCAGACATGAAATCAATGTCATAAGGCTAGTAGAAGCAAGATGAGTGGACTTAGGTATGACGATTCTAAGTGAAATAAGTCACACAGAAAAAGACACTTATCATAAGCTATCACTTATAGAGGGAATGTAAAAACCGCTACACTTGAACTGAATTACAGAACAGAACAGAATCACACGTTTTGAAAACACACTATGGCTGCTTAACGGGAAAGGTGAGGTGGGGTGATGCATAAAACAAGGGTTTCAAATTCGCTCAGATACCGTTCCATACACCCAATATGTAATAGACAAGACCTACTCCTTGCTCAGTGAACTGGACTCAACACCCCCTATTCACCGCACAAGAATATATGTGACTAGTAACAATCTTAAAACCTATGTATTGATATCTGTCTGGAAGTGAGTCAAGTGGGTGTAAATCCGCATAAACACAGCCGTGAAAAGCAGCTAAACCCCATTATAAAAATAAATTACTTTTAAAAACCCGTAAAACAAAGACAGTGAAAGAGAGAGAAATTCTTACAAAATTCGTTCAGAGGCTGTGATGCAACCTGGATTGACCATATCTACACGCACAGCTGGATGAGACATAAGGGTGGACAGTCTTGGGGCTGAAAGGTTGGGTTAGGTTGGGTGAGCAAACGCAGACCCTTTAAAGTAATACTGCGTGGTACCCATCCCATGGGTCCCAAGTCTCCAGGTACAAGGGCATCTTCCTACATCGAAAACATGCATGAGAAACTCAGAAGATGGTACACCGTGTGATTTTGAAAGTTTTCTAAAACGCACCTCATTTCTCATCTCCTTGTGCTCGGGTTCGCCATTCCAGCTACTTTACTAGCAATCTCCCTACTTGGAGAATCAGCACCTTTAAGCTCCTGTTCCCTACAGGTTGCAATTTGTCCTGAGGATGAACGGGAAGAGGGGCAACCAATGAGAGACTAGATCTAGCTGTTGGGACAGGCACAGGTCACTCTATTTTCCCATCAGGAAGAAGAATTAACCACAGGCTCAGCCTGCTGCCAGGAACCAGAATAGGGCCTGAGGCAATCCCGTGCTTTTGCGGCCAGCTCTCAAAAAAGACAGTTGAAAAATGGAGCTCAGGGACACTGCAATTCACAAACCCGCAGAGTTATAAGTGATAACTCTCATCCACAGATATATTGAGGGAAGTCAACGAAGAGGATTTGAAAGCAAGGCAGAATTGCAGGAAACAGATTTCAGGAGGTAGATTCGAATCGCCTTTAAGGCACATGAAAAGCGGCAAAACGTGACAATGATGCCCTTGGCCAAAAAGGGCGTATGCGTTTTTTTCCTGAATATATTCAGGAAAAAACGCATACGCCCTTTTTGGCCAACCAAGCAACCTGGAAAGGCAAATCAGCGCTACAAAGAAGTCTCGCTTCCCATGGGTCAAAAGGGCCATGCTGCAAAAAGTGTCAAACCCAGAAATGCAGGACAGGCCATGGAGAAATGGCAGCCTTGCTACGCTGATGGGCGGGATGTAAATTGCCAACAGCCACTCTGGAGAAGTGTACGGTGTGTCCTGAAACATCGAAAAAACACAGCTTAGTGAGCATAGGGCACGTCCACTCATGGGCGTATAAATTGGGAAAACTAAAAATCAGCAAGACACAGGCACCCCAAAGTTTGAGGCTGCTCTGTTGACAAGAACCTCCACTTCATGACACCTTAAATATCCCAGGAAAGAGAAAAATGGATAAAAAAGTTGTGGTCCTTATGTACAATGGAATATCACTCAGACATGAAATCAATGTCTTAAGGCTAGTAGAAGCAAGATGAGTGGACTTAGGTACGACGATTCTAAGTGAAATAATTCACACAGAAAAAGACACTTATCATAAGCTATCACTTATAGAGGGAATGTAAAAACCGCTACACTTGAACTGAATTACAAAACAGAACAGAGTCACACGTTTAGAAAACACACTATGGCTGCTTAACGGGAAAGGTGAGGTGGGGTGATGCATAAAACAAGGGGTTCAAATTCGCTCAGATACCGTTCCATACACCCAATATGTAATAGACAAGACCTACTCCTTGCTCCGTGAACTGGACTCAACACCCCCTATTCACTGCACAAGAATATATGTGACTAGTAACAATCTTAAAACCTATGTATTGATATCTGTCTGGAAGTGAGTCAAGTGGGTGTAAATCCGCATAAACACAGCCGTGAAAAGCAGCTAAACCCCATTATAAAAATAAATTACTTCTAAAAACCCGTAAAACAAAGACAGTGAAAGAGAGAGAAATTCTTACACAATTCGTTCAGGGGCTGTGATGCCACCTGGATTGACCATATCTAGACCCACAGCTGGATGAGACATAAGGGTGGACACTCTTGGGGCTGAGAGGTTGGGTGAGCAAACGCAGACCCTTTAAAGTAATACTGCGTGATACCCATCCCATGGGTCCCAAATCTCCAGGTTCAAGGGCATCTTCCTACATCGAAAACATGCATGAGAAACTCAGAAGATGGTACACCGTGTGATTTTGAAAGGTTTCTAAAACACACCCCATTTCGCATCTCCTTGTGCTCGGGTTCGCCTTTCCAGCTACTTTACTAGCAATCAACTTACTTGGAGAATCAGCACCTTTAAACTCCTGTTCCCGACAGGTTGCAATTTGTCCTGAGGATGAACGGGAAGAGGGGCAACCAATGAGAGACTAGATCTAGCTGTTGGGACAGGCACAGGTCACTCTATTTTCCCATCAGGAAGAAGAATTAATCACAGGCTCAGCCTGCCGCCCAGAAGCACAATAGGGCCTGAGGCAATCCCGCGCTTTTGCGGTCAGCTCCCAAAAAAGCGAGTTGAAAAATGGAGCTCAGGGACACTGCAATTCACAAACCCGCAGAGTTATAAATGATAACTCTCATCCACAGATATATTGAGGGAAGGCAACGAAGAGGATTTGAAAGTAAGGCAGAATTGCTGGAAACAGATTTCAGGAGGTAGATACGAATCGCCTGTAAAGCACATGAAAAGCGGCAAAACGTCGACAATGATGCCCTTGGCCAAGAAGGGCGTATGCGTTTTTTCCTGAATATATTCAGGAAAAAACGCATACGCCCTTTTTGGCCAACCAAGCAACCTGGAAAAGCAAATCAGTGCTACAAAGAAGTCTCGCTTCCCATCGGTCAAAAGGGTCATGCTGCAAAAAGTGTCAAAACCAGAAATGCAGGACAGGCCTTGGAGAAATGGCAGCCTTGCTACGCTGATGGGCGGAATGTTAATTGCCAACAGCCACTCTGGAGAAGTGTACGGTGTGTCCTGAAACATCGAAAAAACACAGCTTAGGGAGCATAGGGCACGTCCACTCATGGGCGTATAAATTGGGAAAACTAAAAATCAGCAAGACACAGGCACCCCAAAGTTTAGGGCTGCTCTGTTGACAAGAACCTCCACTTCATGACACCTTAAATATCCAAGGAAAGAGAAAAATGGATAAAGAAGTTGTGGTCATTATGTACAATGCAATATCACTCAGACATGAAATCAATGTCATAAGGCTAGTAGAAGCAAGATGAGTGGACTTAGGTACGACGATTCTAAGTGAAATAAGTCACACAGAAAAAGACACTTATCATAAGCTATCACTTATAGAGGGAATGTAAAAACCGCTACACTTGAACTGAATTACAGAACAGAACAGAATCACACGTTTAGAAAACACACTATGGCTGCTTAACGGGAAAGGTGAGGTGGGGTGATGCATAAAACAAGGGGTTCAAATTCGCTCAGATACCGTTCCATACACCCAATATGTAATAGACAAGACCTACTCCTTGCTCAGTGAACTGGACTCAACACCCCCTATTCACCGCACAAGAATATATGTGACTAGTAACAATCTTAAAACCTATGTATTGATATCTGTCTGGAAGTGAGTCAAGTGGGTGTAAATCCGCATAAACACAGCCGTGAAAAGCAGCTAAACCCCATTATAAAAATAAATTACTTTTAAAAACCCGTAAAACAAAGACAGTGAAAGAGAGAGAAATTCTTACAAAATTCGTTCAGAGGCTGTGATGCAACCTGGATTGACCATATCTACACGCACAGCTGGATGAGACATAAGGGTGGACAGTCTTGGGGCTGAAAGGTTGGGTTAGGTTGGGTGAGCAAACGCAGACCCTTTAAAGTAATACTGCGTGGTACCCATCCCATGGGTCCCAAGTCTCCAGGTTCAAGGGCATCTTCCTACATCGAAAACATGCATGAGAAACTCAGAAGATGGTACACCGTGTGATTTTGAAAGGTTTCTAAAACGCACCTCATTTCTCATCTCCTTGTGCTCGGGTTCGCCTTTCCAGCTACTTTACTAGCAATCTCCCTACTTGGAGAATCAGCACCTTTAACCTCCTGTTCCCTACAGGTTGCAATTTGTCCTGAGGATGAACGGGAAGAGGGGCAACCAATGAGAGACTAGATCTAGCTGTTGGGACAGGCACAGGTCACTCTATTTTCCCATCAGGAAGAAGAATTAACCACAGGCTCAGCCTGCCGCCCAGAAGCACAAAAGGGCCTGAGGCAATCCCGCGCTTTTGCGGCCAGCTCCCAAAAAAGACAGTTGAAAAATGGAGCTCAGGGACACTGCAATTCACAAACCCGCAGAGTTATAAGTTATAACTCTCATCCACAGATATATTGAGGGAAGTCAACGAAGAGGATTTGAAAGCAAGGCAGAATTGCAGAAAACAGATTTCAGGAGGTAGATTCGAATCGCCTTTAAGGCACATGAAAAGCGGCAAAACGTCGACAATGATGCCCTTGGCCAAAAAGGGTGTATGCGTTTTTTCCTGAATATATTCAGGAAAAAACGCATACGCCCTTTTTGGCCAACCAAGCAACCTGGAAAGGCAAATCAGCGCTACAAAGAAGTCTCGCTTCCCATGGGTCAAAAGGGCCATGCTGCAAAAAGTGTCAAAACCAGAAATGCAGGACAGGCCATGGAGAAATGGCAGCCTTGCTACGCTGATGGGCGGGATGTAAATTGCCAACAGCCACTCTGGAGAAGTGTACGGTGTGTCCTGAAACATCGAAAAAACACAGCTTAGTGAGCATAGGGCACGTCCACTCATGGGCGTATAAATTGGGAAAACTAAAAATCAGCAAGACACAGGCACCCCAAAGTTTGGGGCTGCTCTGTTGACAAGAACCTCCACTTCATGACACCTTAAATATCCCAGGAAAGAGAAAAATGGATAAAAAAGTTGTGGTCCTTATGTACAATGGAATATCACTCAGACATGAAATCAATGTCATAAGGCTAGTAGAAGCAAGATGAGTGGACTTAGGTACGACGATTCTAAGTGAAATAAGTCACACAGAAAAAGACACTTATCATAAGCTATCACTTATAGAGGGAATGTAAAAACCGCTACACTTGAACTGAATTACAAAACAGAACAGAGTCACACGTTTAGAAAACACACTATGGCTGCTTAACGGGAAAGGTGAGGTGGGGTGATGCATAAAACAAGGGGTTCAAATTTGCTCAGATACCGTTCCATACACCCAATATGTAATAGACAAGACCTACTCCTTGCTCCGTGAACTGGACTCAACACCCCCTATTCACTGCACAAGAATATATGTGACTAGTAACAATCTTAAAACCTATGTATTGATATCTGTCTGGAAGTGAGTCAAGTGGGTGTAAATCCGCATAAACACAGCCGTGAAAAGCAGCTAAACCCCATTATAAAAATAAATTACTTTTAAAAACCCGTAAAACAAAGACAGTGAAAGAGAGAGAAATTCTTACAAAATTCGTTCAGGGGCTGTGATGCCACCTGGATTGAGCATATCTAGACCCACAGCTGGATGAGACATAAGGGTGGACACTCTTGGGGCTGAGAGGTTGGGTGAGCAAATGCAGACCCTTTAAAGTAATACTGCGTGATACCCATACCATGGGTCCCAAATCTCCAGGTTCAAGGGCATCTTCCTACATCGAAAACATGCATGAGAAACTCAGAAGATGGTACACCGTGTGATTTTGAAAGGTTTCTAAAACACACCCCATTTCTCATCTCCTTGTGCTCGGGTTCGCCTTTCCAGCTACTTTACTAGCAATCTCCCTACTTGGAGAATCAGCACCTTTAAACTCCTGTTCCCTACAGGTTGCAATTTGTCCTGAGGATGAACGGGAAGAGGGGCAACCAATGAGAGACTAGATCTAGCTGTTGGGACAGGCACAGGTCACTCTATTTTCCCATCAGGAAGAAGAATTAACCACAGGCTCAGCCTGCTGCCAGGAACCAGAATACGGCCTGAGGCAATCCCGTGCTTTTGCGGCCAGCTCTCAAAAAAGACAGTTGAAAAATGGAGCTCAGGGACACTGCAATTCACAAACCCGCTGAGTTATAAATGATAACTCTCATCCACAGATATATTGAGGGAAGGCAACGAAGAGGATTTGAAAGCAAGGCAGAATTGCAGGAAACAGATTTCAGGAGGTAGATACGAATCGCCTGTAAAGCACATGAAAAGCGGCAAAACGTCGACAATGATGCCCTTGGCCAAGAAGGGCGTATGCGTTTTTTCCTGAATATATTCAGGAAAAAACGCATACGCCCTTTTTGGCCAACCAAGCAACCTGGAAAAGCAAATCAGTGCTACAAAGAAGTCTCGCTTCCCATCGGTCAAAAGGGTCATGCTGCAAAAAGTGTCAAAACCAGAAATGCAGGACAGGCCTTGGAGAAATGGCAGCCTTGCTACGCTGATGGGCGGAATGTTAATTGCCAACAGCCACTCTGGAGAAGTGTACGGTGTGTCCTGAAACATCGAAAAAACACAGCTTAGGGAGCATAGGGCACGTCCACTCATGGGCGTATAAATTGGGAAAACTAAAAATCAGCAAGACACAGGCACCCCAAAGATTGAGGCTGCTCTGTTGACAAGAACCTCCACTTCATGACACCTTAAATATCCCAGGAAAGAGAAAAATGGATAAAGAAGTTGTGGTCCTTATGTACAATGCAATATCACTCAGACATGAAATCAATGTCATAAGGCTAGTAGAAGCAAGATGAGTGGACTTAGGTACGACGATTCTAAGTGAAATAAGTCACACAGAAAAAGACACTTATCATAAGCTATCACTTATAGAGGGAATGTAAAAACCGCTACACTTGAACTGAATTACAGAACAGAACAGAATCACACGTTTAGAAAACACACTATGGCAGCTTAACGGGAAAGGTGAGGTGGGGTGATGCATAAAACAAGGGGTTCAAATTCGCTCAGATACCGTTCCATACACCCAATATGTAATAGACAAGACCTACTCCTTGCTCAGTGAACTGGACTCAACACCCCCTATTCACCGCACAAGAATATATGTGACTAGTAACAATCTTAAAACCTATGTATTGATATCTGTCTGGAAGTGAGTCAAGTGGGTGTAAATCCGCATAAACACAGCCGTGAAAAGCAGCTAAACCCCATTATAAAAATAAATTACTTTTAAAAACCCGTAAAACAAAGACAGTGAAAGAGAGAGAAATTCTTACAAAATTCGTTCAGAGGCTGTGATGCAACCTGGATTGACCATATCTACACGCACAGCTGGATGAGACATAAGGGTGGACAGTCTTGGGGCTGAAAGGTTGGGTTAGGTTGGGTGAGCAAACGCAGACCCTTTAAAGTAATACTGCTTGGTACCCATCCCATGGGTCCCAAGTCTCCAGGTTCAAGGGCATCTTCCTACATCGAAAACATGCATGAGAAACTCAGAAGATTGTACACCGTGTGATTTTGAAAGGTTTCTAAAACGCACCTCATTTCTCATCTCCTTGTGCTCGGGTTCGCCATTCCAGCTACTTTACTAGCAATCTCCCTACTTGGAGAATCAGCACCTTTAACCTCCTGTTCCCTACAGGTTGCAATTTGTCCTGAGGATGAACGGGAAGAGGGGCAACCAATGAGAGACTAGATCTAGCTGTTGGGACAGGCACAGGACACTCTATTTTCCCATCAGGAAGAAGAATTAACCACAGGCTCAGCCTGCTGCCAGGAACCAGAATAGGGCCTGAGGCAATCCCGTGCTTTTGCGGCCAGCTCTCAAAAAAGACAGTTGAAAAATGGAGCTCAGGGACACTGCAATTCACAAACCCGCAGAGTTATAAGTGATAACTCTCATCCACAGATATATTGAGGGAAGTCAACGAAGAGGATTTGAAAGCGAGGCAGAATTGCAGAAAACAGATTTCAGGAGGTAGATACGAATCGCCTTTAAGGCACATGAAAAGCGGCAAAACGTCGACAATGATGCCCTTGGCCAAAAAGGGCGTATGCGTTTTTTCCTGAATATATTCAGGAAAAAACGCATACGCCCTTTTTGGCCAACCAAGCAACCTGGAAAGGCAAATCAGCGCTACAAAGAAGTCTCGCTTCCCATGGGTCAAAAGGGCCATGCTGCAAAAAGTGTCAAAACCAGAAATGCAGGACAGGCCATGGAGAAATGGCAGCCTTGCTACGCTGATGGGCGGGATGTAAATTGCCAACAGCCACTCTGGAGAAGTGTACGGTGTGTCCTGAAACATCGAAAAAACACAGCTTAGTGAGCATAGGGCACGTCCGCTCATGGGCGTATAAATTGGGAAAACTAAAAATCAGCAAGACACAGGCACCCCAAAGTTTAGGGCTGCTCTGTTGACAAGAACCTCCACTTCATGACACCTTAAATATCCAAGGAAAGAGAAAAATGGATAAAGAAGTTGTGGTCATTATGTACAATGCAATATCACTCAGACATGAAATCAATGTTATAAGGCTAGTAGAAGCAAGATGAGTGGACTTAGGTACGACGATTCTAAGTGAAATAATCACACAGAAAAAGACACTTATCATAAGCTATCACTTATAGAGGGAATGTAAAAACCGCTACACTTGAACTGAATTACAGAACAGAACAGAATCACACGTTTAGAAAACACACTATGGCTGCTTAACGGGAAAGGTGAGGTGGGGTGATGCATAAAACAAGGGGTTCAAATTCGCTCAGATACCGTTCCATACACCCAATATGTAATAGACAAGACCTACTCCTTGCTCAGTGAACTGGACTCAACACCCCCTATTCACCGCACAAGAATATATGTGACTAGTAACAATCTTAAAACCTATGTATTGATATCTGTCTGGAAGTGAGTCAAGTGGGTGTAAATCCGCATAAACACAGCCGTGAAAAGCAGCTAAACCCCATTATAAAAATAAATTACTTTTAAAAACCCGTAAAACAAAGACAGTGAAAGAGAGAGAAATTCTTACAAAATTCGTTCAGAGGCTGTGATGCAACCTGGATTGACCATATCTACACGCACAGCTGGATGAGACATAAGGGTGGACAGTCTTGGGGCTGAAAGGTTGGGTTAGGTTGGGTGAGCAAACGCAGACCCTTTAAAGTAATACTGCGTGGTACCCATCCCATGGGTCCCAAGTCTCCAGGTTCAAGGGCATCTTCCTACATCGAAAACATGCATGAGAAACTCAGAAGATGGTACACCGTGTGATTTTGAAAGGTTTCTAAAACGCACCTCATTTCTCATCTCCTTGTGCTCGGGTTCGCCTTTCCAGCTACTTTACTAGCAATCTCCCTACTTGGAGAATCAGCACCTTTAACCTCCTGTTCCCTACAGGTTGCAATTTGTCCTGAGGATGAACGGGAAGAGGGGCAACCAATGAGAGACTAGATCTAGCTGTTGGGACAGGCACAGGTCACTCTATTTTCCCATCAGGAAGAAGAATTAACCACAGGCTCAGCCTGCTGCCAGGAACCAGAATAGGGCCTGAGGCAATCCCGTGCTTTTGCGGCCAGCTCTCAAAAAAGACAGTTGAAAAATGGAGCTCAGGGACACTGCAATTCACAAACCCGCAGAGTTATAAGTTATAACTCTCATCCACAGATATATTGAGGGAAGTCAACGAAGAGGATTTGAAAGCAAGGCAGAATTGCAGAAAACAGATTTCAGGAGGTAGATTCGAATCGCCTTTAAGGCACATGAAAAGCGGCAAAACGTCGACAATGATGCCCTTGGCCAAAAAGGGTGTATGCGTTTTTTCCTGAATATATTCAGGAAAAAACGCATACGCCCTTTTTGGCCAACCAAGCAACCTGGAAAGGCAAATCAGCGCTACAAAGAAGTCTCGCTTCCCATGGGTCAAAAGGGCCATGCTGCAAAAAGTGTCAAAACCAGAAATGCAGGACAGGCCATGGAGAAATGGCAGCCTTGCTACGCTGATGGGCGGGATGTAAATTGCCAACAGCCACTCTGGAGAAGTGTACGGTGTGTCCTGAAACATCGAAAAAACACAGCTTAGTGAGCATAGGGCACGTCCACTCATGGGCGTATAAATTGGGAAAACTAAAAATCAGCAAGACACAGGCACCCCAAAGTTTGGGGCTGCTCTGTTGACAAGAACCTCCACTTCATGACACCTTAAATATCCCAGGAAAGAGAAAAATGGATAAAAAAGTTGTGGTCCTTATGTACAATGGAATATCACTCAGACATGAAATCAATGTCATAAGGCTAGTAGAAGCAAGATGAGTGGACTTAGGTACGACGATTCTAAGTGAAATAAGTCACACAGAAAAAGACACTTATCATAAGCTATCACTTATAGAGGGAATGTAAAAACCGCTACACTTGAACTGAATTACAAAACAGAACAGAGTCACACGTTTAGAAAACACACTATGGCTGCTTAACGGGAAAGGTGAGGTGGGGTGATGCATAAAACAAGGGGTTCAAATTTGCTCAGATACCGTTCCATACACCCAATATGTAATAGACAAGACCTACTCCTTGCTCCGTGAACTGGACTCAACACCCCCTATTCACTGCACAAGAATATATGTGACTAGTAACAATCTTAAAACCTATGTATTGATATCTGTCTGGAAGTGAGTCAAGTGGGTGTAAATCCGCATAAACACAGCCGTGAAAAGCAGCTAAAACCCATTATAAAAATAAATTACTTTTAAAAACCCGTAAAACAAAGACAGTGAAAGAGAGAGAAATTCTTACAAAATTCGTTCAGGGGCTGTGATGCCACCTGGATTGAGCATATCTAGACCCACAGCTGGATGAGACATAAGGGTGGACACTCTTGGGGCTGAGAGGTTGGGTGAGCAAATGCAGACCCTTTAAAGTAATACTGCGTGATACCCATACCATGGGTCCCAAATCTCCAGGTTCAAGGGCATCTTCCTACATCGAAAACATGCATGAGAAACTCAGAAGATGGTACACCGTGTGATTTTGAAAGGTTTCTAAAACACACCCCATTTCTCATCTCCTTGTGCTCGGGTTCGCCTTTCCAGCTACTTTACTAGCAATCTCCCTACTTGGAGAATCAGCACCTTTAAACTCCTGTTCCCTACAGGTTGCAATTTGTCCTGAGGATGAACGGGAAGAGGGGCAACCAATGAGAGACTAGATCTAGCTGTTGGGACAGGCACAGGTCACTCTATTTTCCCATCAGGAAGAAGAATTAACCACAGGCTCAGCCTGCTGCCAGGAACCAGAATACGGCCTGAGGCAATCCCGTGCTTTTGCGGCCAGCTCTCAAAAAAGACAGTTGAAAAATGGAGCTCAGGGACACTGCAATTCACAAACCCGCTGAGTTATAAATGATAACTCTCATCCACAGATATATTGAGGGAAGGCAACGAAGAGGATTTGAAAGCAAGGCAGAATTGCAGGAAACAGATTTCAGGAGGTAGATACGAATCGCCTGTAAAGCACATGAAAAGCGGCAAAACGTCGACAATGATGCCCTTGGCCAAGAAGGGCGTATGCGTTTTTTCCTGAATATATTCAGGAAAAAACGCATACGCCCTTTTTGGCCAACCAAGCAACCTGGAAAAGCAAATCAGTGCTACAAAGAAGTCTCGCTTCCCATCGGTCAAAAGGGTCATGCTGCAAAAAGTGTCAAAACCAGAAATGCAGGACAGGCCTTGGAGAAATGGCAGCCTTGCTACGCTGATGGGCGGAATGTTAATTGCCAACAGCCACTCTGGAGAAGTGTACGGTGTGTCCTGAAACATCGAAAAAACACAGCTTAGGGAGCATAGGGCACGTCCACTCATGGGCGTATAAATTGGGAAAACTAAAAATCAGCAAGACACAGGCACCCCAAAGATTGAGGCTGCTCTGTTGACAAGAACCTCCACTTCATGACACCTTAAATATCCCAGGAAAGAGAAAAATGGATAAAGAAGTTGTGGTCCTTATGTACAATGCAATATCACTCAGACATGAAATCAATGTCATAAGGCTAGTAGAAGCAAGATGAGTGGACTTAGGTACGACGATTCTAAGTGAAATAAGTCACACAGAAAAAGACACTTATCATAAGCTATCACTTATAGAGGGAATGTAAAAACCGCTACACTTGAACTGAATTACAGAACAGAACAGAATCACACGTTTAGAAAACACACTATGGCAGCTTAACGGGAAAGGTGAGGTGGGGTGATGCATAAAACAAGGGGTTCAAATTCGCTCAGATACCGTTCCATACACCCAATATGTAATAGACAAGACCTACTCCTTGCTCAGTGAACTGGACTCAACACCCCCTATTCACCGCACAAGAATATATGTGACTAGTAACAATCTTAAAACCTATGTATTGATATCTGTCTGGAAGTGAGTCAAGTGGGTGTAAATCCGCATAAACACAGCCGTGAAAAGCAGCTAAACCCCATTATAAAAATAAATTACTTTTAAAAACCCGTAAAACAAAGACAGTGAAAGAGAGAGAAATTCTTACAAAATTCGTTCAGAGGCTGTGATGCAACCTGGATTGACCATATCTACACGCACAGCTGGATGAGACATAAGGGTGGACAGTCTTGGGGCTGAAAGGTTGGGTTAGGTTGGGTGAGCAAACGCAGACCCTTTAAAGTAATACTGCTTGGTACCCATCCCATGGGTCCCAAGTCTCCAGGTTCAAGGGCATCTTCCTACATCGAAAACATGCATGAGAAACTCAGAAGATTGTACACCGTGTGATTTTGAAAGGTTTCTAAAACGCACCTCATTTCTCATCTCCTTGTGCTCGGGTTCGCCATTCCAGCTACTTTACTAGCAATCTCCCTACTTGGAGAATCAGCACCTTTAACCTCCTGTTCCCTACAGGTTGCAATTTGTCCTGAGGATGAACGGGAAGAGGGGCAACCAATGAGAGACTAGATCTAGCTGTTGGGACAGGCACAGGACACTCTATTTTCCCATCAGGAAGAAGAATTAACCACAGGCTCAGCCTGCTGCCAGGAACCAGAATAGGGCCTGAGGCAATCCCGTGCTTTTGCGGCCAGCTCTCAAAAAAGACAGTTGAAAAATGGAGCTCAGGGACACTGCAATTCACAAACCCGCAGAGTTATAAGTGATAACTCTCATCCACAGATATATTGAGGGAAGTCAACGAAGAGGATTTGAAAGCAAGGCAGAATTGCAGAAAACAGATTTCAGGAGGTAGATACGAATCGCCTTTAAGGCACATGAAAAGCGGCAAAACGTCGACAATGATGCCCTTGGCCAAAAAGGGCGTATGCGTTTTTTCCTGAATATATTCAGGAAAAAACGCATACGCCCTTTTTGGCCAACCAAGCAACCTGGAAAGGCAAATCAGCGCTACAAAGAAGTCTCGCTTCCCATGGGTCAAAAGGGCCATGCTGCAAAAAGTGTCAAAACCAGAAATGCAGGACAGGCCATGGAGAAATGGCAGCCTTGCTACGCTGATGGGCGGGATGTAAATTGCCAACAGCCACTCTGGAGAAGTGTACGGTGTGTCCTGAAACATCGAAAAAACACAGCTTAGTGAGCATAGGGCACGTCCGCTCATGGGCGTATAAATTGGGAAAACTAAAAATCAGCAAGACACAGGCACCCCAAAGTTTGGGGCTGCTCTGTTGACAAGAACCTCCACTTCATGACACCTTAAATATCCCAGGAAAGAGAAAAATGGATAAAAAAGTTGTGGTCCTTATGTACAATGGAATATCACTCAGACATGAAATCAATGTCATAAGGCTAGTAGAAGCAAGATGAGTGGACTTAGGTACGACGATTCTAAGTGAAATAAGTCACACAGAAAAAGACACTTATCATAACCTATCACTTATAGAGGGAATGTAAAAACCGCTACACTTGAACTGAATTACAAAACAGAACAGAGTCACACGTTTAGAAAACACACTATGGCTGCTTAACGGGAAAGGTGAGGTGGGGTGATGCATAAAACAAGGGGTTCAAATTTGCTCAGATACCGTTCCATACACCCAATATGTAATAGACAAGACCTACTCCTTGCTCCGTGAACTGGACTCAACACCCCCTATTCACTGCACAAGAATATATGTGACTAGTAACAATCTTAAAACCTATGTATTGATATCTGTCTGGAAGTGAGTCAAGTGGGTGTAAATCCGCATAAACACAGCCGTGAAAAGCAGCTAAACCCCATTATAAAAATAAATTACTTTTAAAAACCCGTAAAACAAAGACAGTGAAAGAGAGAGAAATTCTTACAAAATTCGTTCAGGGGCTGTGATGCCACCTGGATTGAGCATATCTAGACCCACAGCTGGATGAGACATAAGGGTGGACACTCTTGGGGCTGAGAGGTTGGGTGAGCAAATGCAGACCCTTTAAAGTAATACTGCGTGATACCCATACCATGGGTCCCAAATCTCCAGGTTCAAGGGCATCTTCCTACATCGAAAACATGCATGAGAAACTCAGAAGATGGTACACCGTGTGATTTTTAAAGGTTTCTAAAACACACCCCATTTCTCATCTCCTTGTGCTCGGGTTCGCCTTTCCAGCTACTTTACTAGCAATCAACTTACTTGGAGAATCAGCACCTTTAACCTCCTGTTCCCTACAGGTTGCAATTTGTCCTGAGGATGAACGGGAAGAGGGGCAACCAATGAGAGACTAGATCTAGGTGTTGGGACAGGCACAGGTCACTCTATTTTCCCATCAGGAAGAAGAATTAATCACAGGCTCAGCCTGCCGCCCAGAAGCACAATAGGGCCTGAGGCAATCCCGCGCTTTTGCGGCCAGCTCCCAAAAAAGCGAGTTGAAAAATGGAGCTCAGGGACACTGCAATTCACAAACCCGCAGAGTTATAAATGATAACTCTCATCCACAGATATATTGAGGGAAGGCAACGAAGAGGATTTGAAAGCAAGGCAGAATTGCAGGAAACAGATTTCAGGAGGTAGATTCGAATCGCCTGTAAAGCACATGAAAAGCGGCAAAACGTCGACAATGATGCCCTTGGCCAAGAAGGGCGTATGCGTTTTTTCCTGAATATATTCAGGAAAAAACGCATACGCCCTTTTTGGCCAACCAAGCAACCTGGAAAGGAAATCAGCGCTACAAAGAAGTCTCGCTTCCCATCGGTCAAAAGGGCCATGCTGCAAAAAGTGTCAAAACCAGAAATGCAGGACAGGCCATGGAGAAATGGCAGCCTTGCTACGCTGATTGGCGGGATGTTAATTGCCAACAGCCACTCTGGAGAAGTGTACGGTGTGTCCTGAAACATCGAAGAAACACAGCTTAGGGAGCATAGGGCACGTCCACTCATGGGCGTATAAATTGGGAAAACTAAAAATCAGCAAGACACAGGCACCCCAATGTTTAGGGCTGCTCCGTTGACAAGAACCTCCACTTCATGACACCTTAAATATCCCAGGAAAGAGAAAAATGGATAAAGAAGTTGTGGTCCTTATGTACAATGCAATATCACTCAGACATGAAATCAATGTCATAAGGCTAGTAGAAGCAAGATGAGTGGACTTAGGTACGACGATTCTAAGTGAAATAAGTCACACAGAAAAAGACACTTATCATAAGCTATCACTTATAGAGGGAATGTAAAAACCGCTACACTTGAACTGAATTACAAAACAGAACAGAGTCACACGTTTAGAAAACACACTATGGCTGCTTAACGGGAAAGGTGAGGTGGGGTGATGCATAAAACAAGGGGTTCAAATTTGCTCAGATACCGTTCCATACACCCAATATGTAATAGACAAGACCTACTCCTTGCTCTGTGAACTGGACTCAACACCCCCTATTCACCGCACAAGAATATATGTGACTAGTAAGAATCTTAAAACCTATGTATTGATATCTGTCTGGAAGTGAGTCAAGTGGGTGTAAATCCGCATAAACACAGCCGTGAAAAGCAGCTAAACCCCATTATAAAAATAAATTACTTTTAAAAACCCGTAAAACAAAGACAGTGAAAGAGAGAGAAATTCTTACAAAATTCGTTCAGGGGCTGTGATGCCACCTGGATTGACCATATCTAGACCCACAGCTGGATGAGACATAAGGGTGGACACTCTTGGGGCTGAGAGGTTGGGTGAGCAAACGCAGACCCTTTAAAGTAATACTGCGTGATACCCATCCCATGGGTCCCAAATCTCCAGGTTCAAGGGCATCTTCCTACATCGAAAACATGCATGAGAAACTCAGAAGATGGTACACCGTGTGATTTTGAAAGGTTTCTAAAACACACCCCATTTCTCATCTCCTTGTGCTCGGGTTCGCCTTTCCAGCTACTTTACTAGCAATCAACTTACTTGGAGAATCAGCACCTTTAACCTCCTGTTCCCTACAGGTTGCAATTTGTCCTGAGGATGAACGGGAAGAGGGGCAACCAATGAGAGACTAGATCTAGGTGTTGGGACAGGCACAGGTCACTCTATTTTCCCATCAGGAAGAAGAATTAATCACAGGCTCAGCCTGCCGCCCAGAAGCACAATAGGGCCTGAGGCAATCCCGCGCTTTTGCGGCCAGCTCCCAAAAAAGCGAGTTGAAAAATGGAGCTCAGGGACACTGAAATTCACAAACGTGCAGAGTTATAAATGATAACTCTCATCCACAGATATATTGAGGGAAGGCAACGAAGAGGATTTGAAAGCAAGGCAGAATTGCAGGAAACAGATTTCAGGAGGTAGATTCGAATCGCCTGTAAAGCACATGAAAAGCGGCAAAACGTCGACAATGATGCCCTTGGCCAAGAAGGGCGTATGCGTTTTTTCCTGAATATATTCAGGAAAAAACGCATACGCCCTTTTTGGCCAACCAAGCAACCTGGAAAGGCAAATCAGCGCTACAAAGATGTCTCGCTTCCCATCGGTCAAAAGGGCCATGCTGCAAAAAGTGTCAAAACCAGAAATGCAGGACAGGCCATGGAGAAATGGCAGCCTTGCTACGCTGATGAGCGGGATGTAAGTTGCCAACAGCCACTCTGGAGATGTGTACGGTGTGTCCTGAAACATCGAAAAAACACAGCTTAGGGAGCATAGGGCACGTCCACTCATGGGCGTATAAATTGGGAAAACTAAAAATCAGCAAGACACAGGCACCCCAAAGTTTGGGGCTGCTCTGTTGACAAGAACCTCCACTTCATGACACCTTAAATATCCCAGGAAAGAGAAAAATGGATAAAGAAGTTGTGGTCCTTATGTACAATGCAATATCACTCAGACATGAAATCAATGTCATAAGGCTAGTAGAAGCAAGATGAGTGGACTTAGGTACGACGATTCTAAGTGAAATAAGTCACACAGAAAAAGACACTTATCATAAGCTATCACTTATAGAGGGAATGTAAAAACCGCTACACTTGAACTGAATTACAGAACAGAACAGAATCACACGTTTAGAAAACACACTATGGCTGCTTAACGGGAAAGGTGAGGTGGGGTGATGCATAAAACAAGGGTTTCAAATTCGCTCAGATACCGTTCCATACACCCAATATGTAATAGACAAGACCTACTCCTTGCTCAGTGAACTGGACTCAACACGCCCTATTCACCGCACAAGAATATATGTGACTAGTAACAATCTTAAAACCTATGTATTGATATCTGTCTGGAAGTGAGTCAAGTGGGTGTAAATCTGCATAAACACAGCCGTGAAAAGCAGCTAAACCCCATTATAAAAATAAATTACTTTTAAAAACCCGTAAAACAAAGACAGTGAAAGAGAGAGAAATTCTTTCAAAATTTGTTCAGAGGCTGTGATGCAACCTGGATTGACCATATCTACAAGCACAGCTGGATGAGACATAAGGGTGGACAGTCTTGGGGCTGAAAGTTTGGGTTAGGTTGGGTGAGCAAACACAGACCCTTTAAAGTAATACTGCGTGGTACCCATCCCATGGGTCCCAAGTCTCCAGGTTCAAGGGCATCTTCCTACATCGAAAACATGCATGAGAAACTCAGAAGATGGTACACCGTGTGATTTTGAAAGGTTTCTAAAACGCACCTCATTTCTCATCTCCTTGTGCTCGGGTTCGCCATTCCAGCTACTTTACTAGCAATCTCCCTACTTGGAGAATCAGCACCTTTAACCTCCTGTTCCCTACAGGTTGCAATTTGTCCTGAGGATGAACGGGAAGAGGGGCAACCAATGAGAGACTAGATCTAGCTGTTGGGACAGGCACAGGTCACTCTATTTTCCCATCAGGAAGAAGAATTAACCACAGGCTCAGCCTGCTGCCAGGAACCAGAATAGGGCCTGAGGCAATCCCGTGCTTTTGCGGCCAGGTCTCAAAAAAGACAGTTGAAAAATGGAGCTCAGGGACACTGCAATTCACAAACCCGCAGAGTTATAAGTGATAACTCTCATCCACAGATATATTGAGGGAAGTCAACGAAGAGGATTTGAAAGCAAGGCAGAATTGCAGGAAACAGATTTCAGGAGGTAGATTCGAATCGCCTTTAAGGCACATGAAAAGCGGCAAAACGTCGACAATGATGCCCTTGGCCAAAAAGGGCGTATGCGTTTTTTCCTGAATATATTCAGGAAAAAACGCATACGCCCTTTTTGGCCAACCAAGCAACCTGGAAAGGCAAATCAGCGCTACAAAGAAGTCTCGCTTCCCATGGGTCAAAAGGGCCATGCTGCAAAAAGTGTCAAAACCAGAAATGCAGGACAGGCCATGGAGAAATGGCAGCCTTGCTACGCTGATGGGCGGGATGTAAATTGCCAACAGCCACTCTGGAGAAGTGTACGGTGTGTCCTGAAACATCGAAAAAACACAGCTTAGTGAGCATAGGGCACGTCCGCTCATGGGCGTATAAATTGGGAAAACTAAAAATCAGCAAGACACAGGCACCCCAAAGTTTGGGGCTGCTCTGTTGACAAGAACCTCCACTTCATGACACCTTAAATATCCCAGGAAAGAGAAAAATGGATAAAAAAGTTGTGGTCCTTATGTACAATGGAATATCACTCAGACATGAAATCAATGTCATAAGGCTAGTAGAAGCAAGATGAGTGGACTTAGGTACGACGATTCTAAGTGAAATAAGTCACACAGAAAAAGACACTTATCATAAGCTATCACTTATAGAGGGAATGTAAAAACCGCTACACTTGAACTGAATTACAAAACAGAACAGAGTCACACGTTTAGAAAACACACTATGGCTGCTTAACGGGAAAGGTGAGGTGGGGTGATGCATAAAACAAGGGGTTCAAATTTGCTCAGATACCGTTCCATACACCCAATATGTAATAGACAAGACCTACTCCTTGCTCCGTGAACTGGACTCAACACCCCCTATTCACTGCACAAGAATATATGTGACTAGTAACAATCTTAAAACCTATGTATTGATATCTGTCTGGAAGTGAGTCAAGTGGGTGTAAATCCGCATAAACACAGCCGTGAAAAGCAGCTAAAACCCATTATAAAAATAAATTACTTTTAAAAACCCGTAAAACAAAGACAGTGAAAGAGAGAGAAATTCTTACAAAATTCGTTCAGGGGCTGTGATGCCACCTGGATTGAGCATATCTAGACCCACAGCTGGATGAGACATAAGGGTGGACACTCTTGGGGCTGAGAGGTTGGGTGAGCAAATGCAGACCCTTTAAAGTAATACTGCGTGATACCCATACCATGGGTCCCAAATCTCCAGGTTCAAGGGCATCTTCCTACATCGAAAACATGCATGAGAAACTCAGAAGATGGTACACCGTGTGATTTTGAAAGGTTTCTAAAACACACCCCATTTCTCATCTCCTTGTGCTCGGGTTCGCCTTTCCAGCTACTTTACTAGCAATCTCCCTACTTGGAGAATCAGCACCTTTAAACTCCTGTTCCCTACAGGTTGCAATTTGTCCTGAGGATGAACGGGAAGAGGGGCAACCAATGAGAGACTAGATCTAGCTGTTGGGACAGGCACAGGTCACTCTATTTTCCCATCAGGAAGAAGAATTAACCACAGGCTCAGCCTGCTGCCAGGAACCAGAATACGGCCTGAGGCAATCCCGTGCTTTTGCGGCCAGCTCTCAAAAAAGACAGTTGAAAAATGGAGCTCAGGGACACTGCAATTCACAAACCCGCTGAGTTATAAATGATAACTCTCATCCACAGATATATTGAGGGAAGGCAACGAAGAGGATTTGAAAGCAAGGCAGAATTGCAGGAAACAGATTTCAGGAGGTAGATACGAATCGCCTGTAAAGCACATGAAAAGCGGCAAAACGTCGACAATGATGCCCTTGGCCAAGAAGGGCGTATGCGTTTTTTCCTGAATATATTCAGGAAAAAACGCATACGCCCTTTTTGGCCAACCAAGCAACCTGGAAAAGCAAATCAGTGCTACAAAGAAGTCTCGCTTCCCATCGGTCAAAAGGGTCATGCTGCAAAAAGTGTCAAAACCAGAAATGCAGGACAGGCCTTGGAGAAATGGCAGCCTTGCTACGCTGATGGGCGGAATGTTAATTGCCAACAGCCACTCTGGAGAAGTGTACGGTGTGTCCTGAAACATCGAAAAAACACAGCTTAGGGAGCATAGGGCACGTCCACTCATGGGCGTATAAATTGGGAAAACTAAAAATCAGCAAGACACAGGCACCCCAAAGATTGAGGCTGCTCTGTTGACAAGAACCTCCACTTCATGACACCTTAAATATCCCAGGAAAGAGAAAAATGGATAAAGAAGTTGTGGTCCTTATGTACAATGCAATATCACTCAGACATGAAATCAATGTCATAAGGCTAGTAGAAGCAAGATGAGTGGACTTAGGTACGACGATTCTAAGTGAAATAAGTCACACAGAAAAAGACACTTATCATAAGCTATCACTTATAGAGGGAATGTAAAAACCGCTACACTTGAACTGAATTACAGAACAGAACAGAATCACACGTTTAGAAAACACACTATGGCAGCTTAACGGGAAAGGTGAGGTGGGGTGATGCATAAAACAAGGGGTTCAAATTCGCTCAGATACCGTTCCATACACCCAATATGTAATAGACAAGACCTACTCCTTGCTCAGTGAACTGGACTCAACACCCCCTATTCACCGCACAAGAATATATGTGACTAGTAACAATCTTAAAACCTATGTATTGATATCTGTCTGGAAGTGAGTCAAGTGGGTGTAAATCCGCATAAACACAGCCGTGAAAAGCAGCTAAACCCCATTATAAAAATAAATTACTTTTAAAAACCCGTAAAACAAAGACAGTGAAAGAGAGAGAAATTCTTACAAAATTCGTTCAGAGGCTGTGATGCAACCTGGATTGACCATATCTACACGCACAGCTGGATGAGACATAAGGGTGGACAGTCTTGGGGCTGAAAGGTTGGGTTAGGTTGGGTGAGCAAACGCAGACCCTTTAAAGTAATACTGCTTGGTACCCATCCCATGGGTCCCAAGTCTCCAGGTTCAAGGGCATCTTCCTACATCGAAAACATGCATGAGAAACTCAGAAGATTGTACACCGTGTGATTTTGAAAGGTTTCTAAAACGCACCTCATTTCTCATCTCCTTGTGCTCGGGTTCGCCATTCCAGCTACTTTACTAGCAATCTCCCTACTTGGAGAATCAGCACCTTTAACCTCCTGTTCCCTACAGGTTGCAATTTGTCCTGAGGATGAACGGGAAGAGGGGCAACCAATGAGAGACTAGATCTAGCTGTTGGGACAGGCACAGGACACTCTATTTTCCCATCAGGAAGAAGAATTAACCACAGGCTCAGCCTGCTGCCAGGAACCAGAATAGGGCCTGAGGCAATCCCGTGCTTTTGCGGCCAGCTCTCAAAAAAGACAGTTGAAAAATGGAGCTCAGGGACACTGCAATTCACAAACCCGCAGAGTTATAAGTGATAACTCTCATCCACAGATATATTGAGGGAAGTCAACGAAGAGGATTTGAAAGCAAGGCAGAATTGCAGAAAACAGATTTCAGGAGGTAGATACGAATCGCCTTTAAGGCACATGAAAAGCGGCAAAACGTCGACAATGATGCCCTTGGCCAAAAAGGGCGTATGCGTTTTTTCCTGAATATATTCAGGAAAAAACGCATACGCCCTTTTTGGCCAACCAAGCAACCTGGAAAGGCAAATCAGCGCTACAAAGAAGTCTCGCTTCCCATGGGTCAAAAGGGCCATGCTGCAAAAAGTGTCAAAACCAGAAATGCAGGACAGGCCATGGAGAAATGGCAGCCTTGCTACGCTGATGGGCGGGATGTAAATTGCCAACAGCCACTCTGGAGAAGTGTACGGTGTGTCCTGAAACATCGAAAAAACACAGCTTAGTGAGCATAGGGCACGTCCGCTCATGGGCGTATAAATTGGGAAAACTAAAAATCAGCAAGACACAGGCACCCCAAAGTTTGGGGCTGCTCTGTTGACAAGAACCTCCACTTCATGACACCTTAAATATCCCAGGAAAGAGAAAAATGGATAAAAAAGTTGTGGTCCTTATGTACAATGGAATATCACTCAGACATGAAATCAATGTCATAAGGCTAGTAGAAGCAAGATGAGTGGACTTAGGTACGACGATTCTAAGTGAAATAAGTCACACAGAAAAAGACACTTATCATAACCTATCACTTATAGAGGGAATGTAAAAACCGCTACACTTGAACTGAATTACAAAACAGAACAGAGTCACACGTTTAGAAAACACACTATGGCTGCTTAACGGGAAAGGTGAGGTGGGGTGATGCATAAAACAAGGGGTTCAAATTTGCTCAGATACCGTTCCATACACCCAATATGTAATAGACAAGACCTACTCCTTGCTCCGTGAACTGGACTCAACACCCCCTATTCACTGCACAAGAATATATGTGACTAGTAACAATCTTAAAACCTATGTATTGATATCTGTCTGGAAGTGAGTCAAGTGGGTGTAAATCCGCATAAACACAGCCGTGAAAAGCAGCTAAACCCCATTATAAAAATAAATTACTTTTAAAAACCCGTAAAACAAAGACAGTGAAAGAGAGAGAAATTCTTACAAAATTCGTTCAGGGGCTGTGATGCCACCTGGATTGAGCATATCTAGACCCACAGCTGGATGAGACATAAGGGTGGACACTCTTGGGGCTGAGAGGTTGGGTGAGCAAATGCAGACCCTTTAAAGTAATACTGCGTGATACCCATACCATGGGTCCCAAATCTCCAGGTTCAAGGGCATCTTCCTACATCGAAAACATGCATGAGAAACTCAGAAGATGGTACACCGTGTGATTTTTAAAGGTTTCTAAAACACACCCCATTTCTCATCTCCTTGTGCTCGGGTTCGCCTTTCCAGCTACTTTACTAGCAATCAACTTACTTGGAGAATCAGCACCTTTAACCTCCTGTTCCCTACAGGTTGCAATTTGTCCTGAGGATGAACGGGAAGAGGGGCAACCAATGAGAGACTAGATCTAGGTGTTGGGACAGGCACAGGTCACTCTATTTTCCCATCAGGAAGAAGAATTAATCACAGGCTCAGCCTGCCGCCCAGAAGCACAATAGGGCCTGAGGCAATCCCGCGCTTTTGCGGCCAGCTCCCAAAAAAGCGAGTTGAAAAATGGAGCTCAGGGACACTGCAATTCACAAACCCGCAGAGTTATAAATGATAACTCTCATCCACAGATATATTGAGGGAAGGCAACGAAGAGGATTTGAAAGCAAGGCAGAATTGCAGGAAACAGATTTCAGGAGGTAGATTCGAATCGCCTGTAAAGCACATGAAAAGCGGCAAAACGTCGACAATGATGCCCTTGGCCAAGAAGGGCGTATGCGTTTTTTCCTGAATATATTCAGGAAAAAACGCATACGCCCTTTTTGGCCAACCAAGCAACCTGGAAAGGAAATCAGCGCTACAAAGAAGTCTCGCTTCCCATCGGTCAAAAGGGCCATGCTGCAAAAAGTGTCAAAACCAGAAATGCAGGACAGGCCATGGAGAAATGGCAGCCTTGCTACGCTGATTGGCGGGATGTTAATTGCCAACAGCCACTCTGGAGAAGTGTACGGTGTGTCCTGAAACATCGAAGAAACACAGCTTAGGGAGCATAGGGCACGTCCACTCATGGGCATATAAATTGGGAAAACTAAAAATCAGCAAGACACAGGCACCCCAATGTTTAGGGCTGCTCCGTTGACAAGAACCTCCACTTCATGACACCTTAAATATCCCAGGAAAGAGAAAAATGGATAAAGAAGTTGTGGTCCTTATGTACAATGCAATATCACTCAGACATGAAATCAATGTCATAAGGCTAGTAGAAGCAAGATGAGTGGACTTAGGTACGACGATTCTAAGTGAAATAAGTCACACAGAAAAAGACACTTATCATAAGCTATCACTTATAGAGGGAATGTAAAAACCGCTACACTTGAACTGAATTACAAAACAGAACAGAGTCACACGTTTAGAAAACACACTATGGCTGCTTAACGGGAAAGGTGAGGTGGGGTGATGCATAAAACAAGGGGTTCAAATTTGCTCAGATACCGTTCCATACACCCAATATGTAATAGACAAGACCTACTCCTTGCTCCGTGAACTGGACTCAACACCCCCTATTCACTGCACAAGAATATATGTGACTAGTAACAATCTTAAAACCTATGTATTGATATCTGTCTGGAAGTGAGTCAAGTGGGTGTAAATCCGCATAAACACAGCCGTGAAAAGCAGCTAAAACCCATTATAAAAATAAATTACTTTTAAAAACCCGTAAAACAAAGACAGTGAAAGAGAGAGAAATTCTTACAAAATTCGTTCAGGGGCTGTGATGCCACCTGGATTGAGCATATCTAGACCCACAGCTGGATGAGACATAAGGGTGGACACTCTTGGGGCTGAGAGGTTGGGTGAGCAAATGCAGACCCTTTAAAGTAATACTGCGTGATACCCATACCATGGGTCCCAAATCTCCAGGTTCAAGGGCATCTTCCTACATCGAAAACATGCATGAGAAACTCAGAAGATGGTACACCGTGTGATTTTGAAAGGTTTCTAAAACACACCCCATTTCTCATCTCCTTGTGCTCGGGTTCGCCTTTCCAGCTACTTTACTAGCAATCTCCCTACTTGGAGAATCAGCACCTTTAAACTCCTGTTCCCTACAGGTTGCAATTTGTCCTGAGGATGAACGGGAAGAGGGGCAACCAATGAGAGACTAGATCTAGCTGTTGGGACAGGCACAGGTCACTCTATTTTCCCATCAGGAAGAAGAATTAACCACAGGCTCAGCCTGCTGCCAGGAACCAGAATACGGCCTGAGGCAATCCCGTGCTTTTGCGGCCAGCTCTCAAAAAAGACAGTTGAAAAATGGAGCTCAGGGACACTGCAATTCACAAACCCGCTGAGTTATAAATGATAACTCTCATCCACAGATATATTGAGGGAAGGCAACGAAGAGGATTTGAAAGCAAGGCAGAATTGCAGGAAACAGATTTCAGGAGGTAGATACGAATCGCCTGTAAAGCACATGAAAAGCGGCAAAACGTCGACAATGATGCCCTTGGCCAAGAAGGGCGTATGCGTTTTTTCCTGAATATATTCAGGAAAAAACGCATACGCCCTTTTTGGCCAACCAAGCAACCTGGAAAAGCAAATCAGTGCTACAAAGAAGTCTCGCTTCCCATCGGTCAAAAGGGTCATGCTGCAAAAAGTGTCAAAACCAGAAATGCAGGACAGGCCTTGGAGAAATGGCAGCCTTGCTACGCTGATGGGCGGAATGTTAATTGCCAACAGCCACTCTGGAGAAGTGTACGGTGTGTCCTGAAACATCGAAAAAACACAGCTTAGGGAGCATAGGGCACGTCCACTCATGGGCGTATAAATTGGGAAAACTAAAAATCAGCAAGACACAGGCACCCCAAAGATTGAGGCTGCTCTGTTGACAAGAACCTCCACTTCATGACACCTTAAATATCCCAGGAAAGAGAAAAATGGATAAAGAAGTTGTGGTCCTTATGTACAATGCAATATCACTCAGACATGAAATCAATGTCATAAGGCTAGTAGAAGCAAGATGAGTGGACTTAGGTACGACGATTCTAAGTGAAATAAGTCACACAGAAAAAGACACTTATCATAAGCTATCACTTATAGAGGGAATGTAAAAACCGCTACACTTGAACTGAATTACAGAACAGAACAGAATCACACGTTTAGAAAACACACTATGGCAGCTTAACGGGAAAGGTGAGGTGGGGTGATGCATAAAACAAGGGGTTCAAATTCGCTCAGATACCGTTCCATACACCCAATATGTAATAGACAAGACCTACTCCTTGCTCAGTGAACTGGACTCAACACCCCCTATTCACCGCACAAGAATATATGTGACTAGTAACAATCTTAAAACCTATGTATTGATATCTGTCTGGAAGTGAGTCAAGTGGGTGTAAATCCGCATAAACACAGCCGTGAAAAGCAGCTAAACCCCATTATAAAAATAAATTACTTTTAAAAACCCGTAAAACAAAGACAGTGAAAGAGAGAGAAATTCTTACAAAATTCGTTCAGAGGCTGTGATGCAACCTGGATTGACCATATCTACACGCACAGCTGGATGAGACATAAGGGTGGACAGTCTTGGGGCTGAAAGGTTGGGTTAGGTTGGGTGAGCAAACGCAGACCCTTTAAAGTAATACTGCTTGGTACCCATCCCATGGGTCCCAAGTCTCCAGGTTCAAGGGCATCTTCCTACATCGAAAACATGCATGAGAAACTCAGAAGATTGTACACCGTGTGATTTTGAAAGGTTTCTAAAACGCACCTCATTTCTCATCTCCTTGTGCTCGGGTTCGCCATTCCAGCTACTTTACTAGCAATCTCCCTACTTGGAGAATCAGCACCTTTAACCTCCTGTTCCCTACAGGTTGCAATTTGTCCTGAGGATGAACGGGAAGAGGGGCAACCAATGAGAGACTAGATCTAGCTGTTGGGACAGGCACAGGACACTCTATTTTCCCATCAGGAAGAAGAATTAACCACAGGCTCAGCCTGCTGCCAGGAACCAGAATAGGGCCTGAGGCAATCCCGTGCTTTTGCGGCCAGCTCTCAAAAAAGACAGTTGAAAAATGGAGCTCAGGGACACTGCAATTCACAAACCCGCAGAGTTATAAGTGATAACTCTCATCCACAGATATATTGAGGGAAGTCAACGAAGAGGATTTGAAAGCAAGGCAGAATTGCAGAAAACAGATTTCAGGAGGTAGATACGAATCGCCTTTAAGGCACATGAAAAGCGGCAAAACGTCGACAATGATGCCCTTGGCCAAAAAGGGCGTATGCGTTTTTTCCTGAATATATTCAGGAAAAAACGCATACGCCCTTTTTGGCCAACCAAGCAACCTGGAAAGGCAAATCAGCGCTACAAAGAAGTCTCGCTTCCCATGGGTCAAAAGGGCCATGCTGCAAAAAGTGTCAAAACCAGAAATGCAGGACAGGCCATGGAGAAATGGCAGCCTTGCTACGCTGATGGGCGGGATGTAAATTGCCAACAGCCACTCTGGAGAAGTGTACGGTGTGTCCTGAAACATCGAAAAAACACAGCTTAGTGAGCATAGGGCACGTCCGCTCATGGGCGTATAAATTGGGAAAACTAAAAATCAGCAAGACACAGGCACCCCAAAGTTTGGGGCTGCTCTGTTGACAAGAACCTCCACTTCATGACACCTTAAATATCCCAGGAAAGAGAAAAATGGATAAAAAAGTTGTGGTCCTTATGTACAATGGAATATCACTCAGACATGAAATCAATGTCATAAGGCTAGTAGAAGCAAGATGAGTGGACTTAGGTACGACGATTCTAAGTGAAATAAGTCACACAGAAAAAGACACTTATCATAACCTATCACTTATAGAGGGAATGTAAAAACCGCTACACTTGAACTGAATTACAAAACAGAACAGAGTCACACGTTTAGAAAACACACTATGGCTGCTTAACGGGAAAGGTGAGGTGGGGTGATGCATAAAACAAGGGGTTCAAATTTGCTCAGATACCGTTCCATACACCCAATATGTAATAGACAAGACCTACTCCTTGCTCCGTGAACTGGACTCAACACCCCCTATTCACTGCACAAGAATATATGTGACTAGTAACAATCTTAAAACCTATGTATTGATATCTGTCTGGAAGTGAGTCAAGTGGGTGTAAATCCGCATAAACACAGCCGTGAAAAGCAGCTAAACCCCATTATAAAAATAAATTACTTTTAAAAACCCGTAAAACAAAGACAGTGAAAGAGAGAGAAATTCTTACAAAATTCGTTCAGGGGCTGTGATGCCACCTGGATTGAGCATATCTAGACCCACAGCTGGATGAGACATAAGGGTGGACACTCTTGGGGCTGAGAGGTTGGGTGAGCAAATGCAGACCCTTTAAAGTAATACTGCGTGATACCCATACCATGGGTCCCAAATCTCCAGGTTCAAGGGCATCTTCCTACATCGAAAACATGCATGAGAAACTCAGAAGATGGTACACCGTGTGATTTTTAAAGGTTTCTAAAACACACCCCATTTCTCATCTCCTTGTGCTCGGGTTCGCCTTTCCAGCTACTTTACTAGCAATCAACTTACTTGGAGAATCAGCACCTTTAACCTCCTGTTCCCTACAGGTTGCAATTTGTCCTGAGGATGAACGGGAAGAGGGGCAACCAATGAGAGACTAGATCTAGGTGTTGGGACAGGCACAGGTCACTCTATTTTCCCATCAGGAAGAAGAATTAATCACAGGCTCAGCCTGCCGCCCAGAAGCACAATAGGGCCTGAGGCAATCCCGCGCTTTTGCGGCCAGCTCCCAAAAAAGCGAGTTGAAAAATGGAGCTCAGGGACACTGCAATTCACAAACCCGCAGAGTTATAAATGATAACTCTCATCCACAGATATATTGAGGGAAGGCAACGAAGAGGATTTGAAAGCAAGGCAGAATTGCAGGAAACAGATTTCAGGAGGTAGATTCGAATCGCCTGTAAAGCACATGAAAAGCGGCAAAACGTCGACAATGATGCCCTTGGCCAAGAAGGGCGTATGCGTTTTTTCCTGAATATATTCAGGAAAAAACGCATACGCCCTTTTTGGCCAACCAAGCAACCTGGAAAGGAAATCAGCGCTACAAAGAAGTCTCGCTTCCCATCGGTCAAAAGGGCCATGCTGCAAAAAGTGTCAAAACCAGAAATGCAGGACAGGCCATGGAGAAATGGCAGCCTTGCTACGCTGATTGGCGGGATGTTAATTGCCAACAGCCACTCTGGAGAAGTGTACGGTGTGTCCTGAAACATCGAAGAAACACAGCTTAGGGAGCATAGGGCACGTCCACTCATGGGCATATAAATTGGGAAAACTAAAAATCAGCAAGACACAGGCACCCCAATGTTTAGGGCTGCTCCGTTGACAAGAACCTCCACTTCATGACACCTTAAATATCCCAGGAAAGAGAAAAATGGATAAAGAAGTTGTGGTCCTTATGTACAATGCAATATCACTCAGACATGAAATCAATGTCATAAGGCTAGTAGAAGCAAGATGAGTGGACTTAGGTACGACGATTCTAAGTGAAATAAGTCACACAGAAAAAGACACTTATCATAAGCTATCACTTATAGAGGGAATGTAAAAACCGCTACACTTGAACTGAATTACAAAACAGAACAGAGTCACACGTTTAGAAAACACACTATGGCTGCTTAACGGGAAAGGTGAGGTGGGGTGATGCATAAAACAAGGGGTTCAAATTTGCTCAGATACCGTTCCATACACCCAATATGTAATAGACAAGACCTACTCCTTGCTCTGTGAACTGGACTCAACACCCCCTATTCACCGCACAAGAATATATGTGACTAGTAAGAATCTTAAAACCTATGTATTGATATCTGTCTGGAAGTGAGTCAAGTGGGTGTAAATCCGCATAAACACAGCCGTGAAAAGCAGCTAAACCCCATTATAAAAATAAATTACTTTTAAAAACCCGTAAAACAAAGACAGTGAAAGAGAGAGAAATTCTTACAAAATTCGTTCAGGGGCTGTGATGCCACCTGGATTGACCATATCTAGACCCACAGCTGGATGAGACATAAGGGTGGACACTCTTGGGGCTGAGAGGTTGGGTGAGCAAACGCAGACCCTTTAAAGTAATACTGCGTGATACCCATCCCATGGGTCCCAAATCTCCAGGTTCAAGGGCATCTTCCTACATCGAAAACATGCATGAGAAACTCAGAAGATGGTACACCGTGTGATTTTGAAAGGTTTCTAAAACACACCCCATTTCTCATCTCCTTGTGCTCGGGTTCGCCTTTCCAGCTACTTTACTAGCAATCAACTTACTTGGAGAATCAGCACCTTTAACCTCCTGTTCCCTACAGGTTGCAATTTGTCCTGAGGATGAACGGGAAGAGGGGCAACCAATGAGAGACTAGATCTAGGTGTTGGGACAGGCACAGGTCACTCTATTTTCCCATCAGGAAGAAGAATTAATCACAGGCTCAGCCTGCCGCCCAGAAGCACAATAGGGCCTGAGGCAATCCCGCGCTTTTGCGGCCAGCTCCCAAAAAAGCGAGTTGAAAAATGGAGCTCAGGGACACTGAAATTCACAAACGTGCAGAGTTATAAATGATAACTCTCATCCACAGATATATTGAGGGAAGGCAACGAAGAGGATTTGAAAGCAAGGCAGAATTGCAGGAAACAGATTTCAGGAGGTAGATTCGAATCGCCTGTAAAGCACATGAAAAGCGGCAAAACGTCGACAATGATGCCCTTGGCCAAGAAGGGCGTATGCGTTTTTTCCTGAATATATTCAGGAAAAAACGCATACGCCCTTTTTGGCCAACCAAGCAACCTGGAAAGGCAAATCAGCGCTACAAAGATGTCTCGCTTCCCATCGGTCAAAAGGGCCATGCTGCAAAAAGTGTCAAAACCAGAAATGCAGGACAGGCCATGGAGAAATGGCAGCCTTGCTACGCTGATGAGCGGGATGTAAGTTGCCAACAGCCACTCTGGAGATGTGTACGGTGTGTCCTGAAACATCGAAAAAACACAGCTTAGGGAGCATAGGGCACGTCCACTCATGGGCGTATAAATTGGGAAAACTAAAAATCAGCAAGACACAGGCACCCCAAAGTTTGGGGCTGCTCTGTTGACAAGAACCTCCACTTCATGACACCTTAAATATCCCAGGAAAGAGAAAAATGGATAAAGAAGTTGTGGTCCTTATGTACAATGCAATATCACTCAGACATGAAATCAATGTCATAAGGCTAGTAGAAGCAAGATGAGTGGACTTAGGTACGACGATTCTAAGTGAAATAAGTCACACAGAAAAAGACACTTATCATAAGCTATCACTTATAGAGGGAATGTAAAAACCGCTACACTTGAACTGAATTACAGAACAGAACAGAATCACACGTTTAGAAAACACACTATGGCTGCTTAACGGGAAAGGTGAGGTGGGGTGATGCATAAAACAAGGGTTTCAAATTCGCTCAGATACCGTTCCATACACCCAATATGTAATAGACAAGACCTACTCCTTGCTCAGTGAACTGGACTCAACACGCCCTATTCACCGCACAAGAATATATGTGACTAGTAACAATCTTAAAACCTATGTATTGATATCTGTCTGGAAGTGAGTCAAGTGGGTGTAAATCTGCATAAACACAGCCGTGAAAAGCAGCTAAACCCCATTATAAAAATAAATTACTTTTAAAAACCCGTAAAACAAAGACAGTGAAAGAGAGAGAAATTCTTTCAAAATTTGTTCAGAGGCTGTGATGCAACCTGGATTGACCATATCTACAAGCACAGCTGGATGAGACATAAGGGTGGACAGTCTTGGGGCTGAAAGTTTGGGTTAGGTTGGGTGAGCAAACACAGACCCTTTAAAGTAATACTGCGTGGTACCCATCCCATGGGTCCCAAGTCTCCAGGTTCAAGGGCATCTTCCTACATCGAAAACATGCATGAGAAACTCAGAAGATGGTACACCGTGTGATTTTGAAAGGTTTCTAAAACGCACCTCATTTCTCATCTCCTTGTGCTCGGGTTCGCCATTCCAGCTACTTTACTAGCAATCTCCCTACTTGGAGAATCAGCACCTTTAACCTCCTGTTCCCTACAGGTTGCAATTTGTCCTGAGGATGAACGGGAAGAGGGGCAACCAATGAGAGACTAGATCTAGCTGTTGGGACAGGCACAGGTCACTCTATTTTCCCATCAGGAAGAAGAATTAACCACAGGCTCAGCCTGCTGCCAGGAACCAGAATAGGGCCTGAGGCAATCCCGTGCTTTTGCGGCCAGGTCTCAAAAAAGACAGTTGAAAAATGGAGCTCAGGGACACTGCAATTCACAAACCCGCAGAGTTATAAGTGATAACTCTCATCCACAGATATATTGAGGGAAGTCAACGAAGAGGATTTGAAAGCAAGGCAGAATTGCAGGAAACAGATTTCAGGAGGTAGATTCGAATCGCCTTTAAGGCACATGAAAAGCGGCAAAACGTCGACAATGATGCCCTTGGCCAAAAAGGGCGTATGCGTTTTTTCCTGAATATATTCAGGAAAAAACGCATACGCCCTTTTTGGCCAACCAAGCAACCTGGAAAGGCAAATCAGCGCTACAAAGAAGTCTCGCTTCCCAGTGGTCAAAAGGGCCATGCTGCAAAAAGTGTCAAAACCAGAAATGCAGGACAGGCCATGGAGAAATGGCAGCCTTGCTACGCTGATGGGCGGGATGTAAATTGCCAACAGCCACTCTGGAGAAGTGTACGGTGTGTCCTGAAACATCGAAAAAACACAGCTTAGTGAGCATAGGGCACGTCCACTCATGGGCGTATAAATTGGGAAAACTAAAAATCAGCAAGACACAGGCACCCCAAAGTTTGGGGCTGCTCTGTTGACAAGAACCTCCACTTCATGACACCTTAAATATCCCAGGAAAGAGAAAAATGGATAAAAAAGTTGTGGTCCTTATGTACAATGGAATATCACTCAGACATGAAATCAATGTCTTAAGGCTAGTAGAAGCAAGATGAGTGGACTTAGGTACGACGATTCTAAGTGAAATAAGTCACACAGAAAAAGACACTTATCATAACCTATCACTTATAGAGGGAATGTAAAAACCGCTACACTTGAACTGAATTACAAAACAGAACAGAGTCACACGTTTAGAAAACACACTATGGCTGCTTAACGGGAAAGGTGAGGTGGGGTGATGCATAAAACAAGGGGTTCAAATTTGCTCAGATACCGTTCCATACACCCAATATGTAATAGACAAGACCTACTCCTTGCTCCGTGAACTGGACTCAACACCCCCTATTCACTGCACAAGAATATATGTGACTAGTAACAATCTTAAAACCTATGTATTGATATCTGTCTGGAAGTGAGTCAAGTGGGTGTAAATCCGCATAAACACAGCCGTGAAAAGCAGCTAAACCCCATTATAAAAATAAATTACTTTTAAAAACCCGTAAAACAAAGACAGTGAAAGAGAGAGAAATTCTTACAAAATTCGTTCAGGGGCTGTGATTCCACCTGGATTGAGCATATCTAGACCCACAGCTGGATGAGACATAAGGGTGGACACTCTTGGGGCTGAGAGGTTGGGTGAGCAAATGCAGACCCTTTAAAGTAATACTGCGTGATACCCATACCATGGGTCCCAAATCTCCAGGTTCAAGGGCATCTTCCTACATCGAAAACATGCATGAGAAACTCAGAAGATGGTACACCGTGTGATTTTTAAAGGTTTCTAAAACACACCCCATTTCTCATCTCCTTGTGCTCGGGTTCGCCTTTCCAGCTACTTTACTAGCAATCAACTTACTTGGAGAATCAGCACCTTTAACCTCCTGTTCCCTACAGGTTGCAATTTGTCCTGAGGATGAACGGGAAGAGGGGCAACCAATGAGAGACTAGATCTAGGTGTTGGGACAGGCACAGGTCACTCTATTTTCCCATCAGGAAGAAGAATTAATCACAGGCTCAGCCTGCCGCCCAGAAGCACAATAGGGCCTGAGGCAATCCCGCGCTTTTGCGGCCAGCTCCCAAAAAAGCGAGTTGAAAAATGGAGCTCAGGGACACTGCAATTCACAAACCCGCAGAGTTATAAATGATAACTCTCATCCACAGATATATTGAGGGAAGGCAACGAAGAGGATTTGAAAGCAAGGCAGAATTGCAGGAAACAGATTTCAGGAGGTAGATTCGAATCGCCTGTAAAGCACATGAAAAGCGGCAAAACGTCGACAATGATGCCCTTGGCCAAGAAGGGCGTATGCGTTTTTTCCTGAATATATTCAGGAAAAAACGCATACGCCCTTTTTGGCCAACCAAGCAACCTGGAAAGGAAATCAGCGCTACAAAGAAGTCTCGCTTCCCATCGGTCAAAAGGGCCATGCTGCAAAAAGTGTCAAAACCAGAAATGCAGGACAGGCCATGGAGAAATGGCAGCCTTGCTACGCTGATTGGCGGGATGTTAATTGCCAACAGCCACTCTGGAGAAGTGTACGGTGTGTCCTGAAACATCGAAGAAACACAGCTTAGGGAGCATAGGGCACGTCCACTCATGGGCGTATAAATTGGGAAAACTAAAAATCAGCAAGACACAGGCACCCCAATGTTTAGGGCTGCTCCGTTGACAAGAACCTCCACTTCATGACACCTTAAATATCCCAGGAAAGAGAAAAATGGATAAAGAAGTTGTGGTCCTTATGTACAATGCAATATCACTCAGACATGAAATCAATGTCATAAGGCTAGTAGAAGCAAGATGAGTGGATTAGGTACGACGATTCTAAGTGAAATAAGTCACACAGAAAAAGACACTTATCATAAGCTATCACTTATAGAGGGAATGTAAAAACCGCTACACTTGAACTGAATTACAGAACAGAACAGAATCACACGTTTAGAAAACACACTATGGCTGCTTAACGGGAAAGGTGAGGTGGGGTGATGCATAAAACAAGGGTTTCAAATTCGCTCAGATACCGTTCCATACACCCAATATGTAATAGACAAGACCTACTCCTTGCTCAGTGAACTGGACTCAACACGCCCTATTCACCGCACAAGAATATATGTGACTAGTAACAATCTTAAAACCTATGTATTGATATCTGTCTGGAAGTGAGTCAAGTGGGTGTAAATCCGCATAAACACAGCCGTGAAAAGCAGCTAAACCCCATTATAAAAATAAATTACTTTTAAAAACCCGTAAAACAAAGACAGTGAAAGAGAGAGAAATTCTTACAAAATTCGTTCAGAGGCTGTGATGCAACCTGGATTGACCATATCTACACGCACAGCTGGATGAGACATAAGGGTGGACAGTCTTGGGGCTGAGAGGTTGGGTTAGGTTGGGTGAGCAAACGCAGACCCTTTAAAGTAATACTGCGTGGTACCCATCCCATGGGTCCCAAGTCTCCAGGTTCAAGGGCATCTTCCTACATCGAAAACATGCATGAGAAACTCAGAAGATGGTACACCGTGTGATTTTGAAAGGTTTCTAAAACGCACCTCATTTCTCATCTCCTTGTGCTCGGGTTCGCCATTCCAGCTACTTTACTAGCAATCTCCCTACTTGGAGAAACAGCACCTTTAAGCTCCTGTTACCTACAGGTTGCAATTTGTCCTGAGGATGAACGGGAAGAGGGGCAACCAATGAGAGACTAGATCTAGCTGTTGGGACAGGCAGAGGTCACTCTATTTTCCCATCAGGAAGAAGAATTAACCACAGGCTCAGCCTGCTGCCAGGAACCAGAATACGGCCTGAGGCAATCCCGTGCTTTTGCGGCCAGCTCTCAAAAAAGACAGTTGAAAAATGGAGCTCAGGGACACTGCAATTCACAAACCCGCAGAGTTATAAGTGATAACTCTCATCCACAGATATATTGAGGGAAGTCAACGAAGAGGATTTGAAAGCAAGGCAGAATTGCAGGAAACAGATTTCAGGAGGTAGATTCGAATCGCCTTTAAGGCACATGAAAAGCGGCAAAACGTCGACAATGATGCCCTTGGCCAAAAAGGGCGTATGCGCTTTTTCCTGAATATATTCAGGAAAAAACGCATACGCCCTTTTTGGCCAACCAAGCAACCTGGAAAGGCAAATCAGCGCTACAAAGAAGTCTCGCTTCCCATCGGTCAAAAGGGCCATGCTGCAAAAAGTGTCAAAACCAGAAATGCAGGACAGGCCATGGAGAAATGGCAGCCTTGCTACGCTGATGGGCGGGATGTTAATTGCCAACAGCCACTCTGGAGAAGTGTACGGTGTGTCCTGAAACATCGAAAAAACACAGCTTAGTGAGCATAGGGCACGTCCACTCATGGGCGTATAAATTGGGAAAACTAAAAATCAGCAAGACACAGGCACCCCAAAGTTTGGGGCTGCTCTGTTGACAAGAACCTCCACTTCATGACACCTTAAATATCCCAGGAAAGAGAAAAATGGATAAAAAAGTTGTGGTCCTTATGTACAATGGAATATCACTCAGACATGAAATCAATGTCATAAGGCTAGTAGAAGCAAGATGAGTGGACTTAGGTACGACGATTCTAAGTGAAATAAGTCACACAGAAAAAGACACTTATCATAAGCTATCACTTATAGAGGGAATGTAAAAACCGCTACACTTGAACTGAATTACAAAACAGAACAGAGTCACACGTTTAGAAAACACACTATGGCTGCTTAACGGGAAAGGTGAGGTGGGGTGATGCATAAAACAAGGGGTTCAAATTTGCTCAGATACCGTTCCATACACCCAATATGTAATAGACAAGACCTACTCCTTGCTCTGTGAACTGGACTCAACACCCCCTATTCACCGCACAAGAATATATGTGACTAGTAAGAATCTTAAAACCTATGTATTGATATCTGTCTGGAAGTGAGTCAAGTGGGTGTAAATCCGCATAAACACAGCCGTGAAAAGCAGCTAAACCCCATTATAAAAATAAATTACTTTTAAAAACCCGTAAAACAAAGACAGTGAAAGAGAGAGAAATTCTTACAAAATTCGTTCAGGGGCTGTGATGCCACCTGGATTGACCATATCTAGACCCACAGCTGGATGAGACATAAGGGTGGACACTCTTGGGGCTGAGAGGTTGGGTGAGCAAACGCAGACCCTTTAAAGTAATACTGCGTGATACCCATCCCATGGGTCCCAAATCTCCAGGTTCAAGGGCATCTTCCTACATCGAAAACATGCATGAGAAACTCAGAAGATGGTACACCGTGTGATTTTGAAAGGTTTCTAAAACACACCCCATTTCTCATCTCCTTGTGCTCGGGTTCGCCTTTCCAGCTACTTTACTAGCAATCAACTTACTTGGAGAATCAGCACCTTTAACCTCCTGTTCCCTACAGGTTGCAATTTGTCCTGAGGATGAACGGGAAGAGGGGCAACCAATGAGAGACTAGATCTAGGTGTTGGGACAGGCACAGGTCACTCTATTTTCCCATCAGGAAGAAGAATTAATCACAGGCTCAGCCTGCCGCCCAGAAGCACAATAGGGCCTGAGGCAATCCCGCGCTTTTGCGGCCAGCTCCCAAAAAAGCGAGTTGAAAAATGGAGCTCAGGGACACTGAAATTCACAAACCTGCAGAGTTATAAATGATAACTCTCATCCACAGATATATTGAGGGAAGGCAACGAAGAGGATTTGAAAGCAAGGCAGAATTGCAGGAAACAGATTTCAGGAGGTAGATTCGAATCGCCTGTAAAGCACATGAAAAGCGGCAAAACGTCGACAATGATGCCCTTGGCCAAGAAGGGCGTATGCGTTTTTTCCTGAATATATTCAGGAAAAAACGCATACGCCCTTTTTGGCCAACCAAGCAACCTGGAAAGGCAAATCAGCGCTACAAAGATGTCTCGCTTCCCATCGGTCAAAAGGGCCATGCTGCAAAAAGTGTCAAAACCAGAAATGCAGGACAGGCCATGGAGAAATGGCAGCCTTGCTACGCTGATGAGCGGGATGTAAGTTGCCAACAGCCACTCTGGAGATGTGTACGGTGTGTCCTGAAACATCGAAAAAACACAGCTTAGGGAGCATAGGGCACGTCCACTCATGGGCGTATAAATTGGGAAAACTAAAAATCAGCAAGACACAGGCACCCCAAAGTTTGGGGCTGCTCTGTTGACAAGAACCTCCACTTCATGACACCTTAAATATCCCAGGAAAGAGAAAAATGGATAAAGAAGTTGTGGTCCTTATGTACAATGCAATATCACTCAGACATGAAATCAATGTCATAAGGCTAGTAGAAGCAAGATGAGTGGACTTAGGTACGACGATTCTAAGTGAAATAAGTCACACAGAAAAAGACACTTATCATAAGCTATCACTTATAGAGGGAATGTAAAAACCGCTACACTTGAACTGAATTACAGAACAGAACAGAATCACACGTTTAGAAAACACACTATGGCTGCTTAACGGGAAAGGTGAGGTGGGGTGATGCATAAAACAAGGGTTTCAAATTCGCTCAGATACCGTTCCATACACCCAATATGTAATAGACAAGACCTACTCCTTGCTCAGTGAACTGGACTCAACACGCCCTATTCACCGCACAAGAATATATGTGACTAGTAACAATCTTAAAACCTATGTATTGATATCTGTCTGGAAGTGAGTCAAGTGGGTGTAAATCTGCATAAACACAGCCGTGAAAAGCAGCTAAACCCCATTATAAAAATAAATTACTTTTAAAAACCCGTAAAACAAAGACAGTGAAAGAGAGAGAAATTCTTTCAAAATTTGTTCAGAGGCTGTGATGCAACCTGGATTGACCATATCTACAAGCACAGCTGGATGAGACATAAGGGTGGACAGTCTTGGGGCTGAAAGTTTGGGTTAGGTTGGGTGAGCAAACACAGACCCTTTAAAGTAATACTGCGTGGTACCCATCCCATGGGTCCCAAGTCTCCAGGTTCAAGGGCATCTTCCTACATCGAAAACATGCATGAGAAACTCAGAAGATGGTACACCGTGTGATTTTGAAAGGTTTCTAAAACGCACCTCATTTCTCATCTCCTTGTGCTCGGGTTCGCCATTCCAGCTACTTTACTAGCAATCTCCCTACTTGGAGAATCAGCACCTTTAACCTCCTGTTCCCTACAGGTTGCAATTTGTCCTGAGGATGAACGGGAAGAGGGGCAACCAATGAGAGACTAGATCTAGCTGTTGGGACAGGCACAGGTCACTCTATTTTCCCATCAGGAAGAAGAATTAACCACAGGCTCAGCCTGCTGCCAGGAACCAGAATAGGGCCTGAGGCAATCCCGTGCTTTTGCGGCCAGGTCTCAAAAAAGACAGTTGAAAAATGGAGCTCAGGGACACTGCAATTCACAAACCCGCAGAGTTATAAGTGATAACTCTCATCCACAGATATATTGAGGGAAGTCAACGAAGAGGATTTGAAAGCAAGGCAGAATTGCAGGAAACAGATTTCAGGAGGTAGATTCGAATCGCCTTTAAGGCACATGAAAAGCGGCAAAACGTCGACAATGATGCCCTTGGCCAAAAAGGGCGTATGCGTTTTTTCCTGAATATATTCAGGAAAAAACGCATACGCCCTTTTTGGCCAACCAAGCAACCTGGAAAGGCAAATCAGCGCTACAAAGAAGTCTCGCTTCCCAGTGGTCAAAAGGGCCATGCTGCAAAAAGTGTCAAAACCAGAAATGCAGGACAGGCCATGGAGAAATGGCAGCCTTGCTACGCTGATGGGCGGGATGTAAATTGCCAACAGCCACTCTGGAGAAGTGTACGGTGTGTCCTGAAACATCGAAAAAACACAGCTTAGTGAGCATAGGGCACGTCCACTCATGGGCGTATAAATTGGGAAAACTAAAAATCAGCAAGACACAGGCACCCCAAAGTTTGGGGCTGCTCTGTTGACAAGAACCTCCACTTCATGACACCTTAAATATCCCAGGAAAGAGAAAAATGGATAAAAAAGTTGTGGTCCTTATGTACAATGGAATATCACTCAGACATGAAATCAATGTCTTAAGGCTAGTAGAAGCAAGATGAGTGGACTTAGGTACGACGATTCTAAGTGAAATAAGTCACACAGAAAAAGACACTTATCATAAGCTATCACTTATAGAGGGAATGTAAAAACCGCTACACTTGAACTGAATTACAAAACAGAACAGAGTCACACGTTTAGAAAACACACTATGGCTGCTTAACGGGAAAGGTGAGGTGGGGTGATGCATAAAACAAGGGGTTCATATTTGCTCAGATACCATTCCATACACCCAATATGTAATAGACAAGACCTACTCCTTGCTCCGTGAACTGGACTCAACACCCCCTATTCACCGCACAAGAATATATGTGACTAGTAAGAATCTTAAAACCTATGTATTGATATCTGTCTGGAAGTGAGTCAAGTGGGTGTAAATCCGCATAAACACAGCCGTGAAAAGCAGCTAAACCCCATTATAAAAATAAATTACTTTTAAAAACCCGTAAAACAAAGACAGTGAAAGAGAGAGAAATTCTTACAAAATTCGTTCAGGGGCTGTGATGCCACCTGGATTGACCATATCTAGACCCACAGCTGGATGAGACATAAGGGTGGACACTCTTGGGGCTGAGAGGTTGGGTGAGCAAACGCAGACCCTTTAAAGTAATACTGCGTGATACCCATCCCATGGGTCCCAAATCTCCAGGTTCAAGGGCATCTTCCTACATCGAAAACATGCATGAGAAACTCAGAAGATGGTACACCGTGTGATTTTGAAAGGTTTCTAAAACACACCCCATTTCTCAACTCCTTGTGCTCGGGTTCGCCTTTCCAGCTACTTTACTAGCAATCAACTTACTTGGAGAATCAGCACCTTTAACCTCCTGTTCCCTACAGGTTGCAATTTGTCCTGAGGATGAACGGGAAGAGGGGCAACCAATGAGAGACTAGATCTAGGTGTTGGGACAGGCACAGGTCACTCTATTTTCCCATCAGGAAGAAGAATTAATCACAGGCTCAGCCTGCCGCCCAGAAGCACAATAGGGCCTGAGGCAATCCCGCGCTTTTGCGGCCAGCTCCCAAAAAAGCGAGTTGAAAAATGGAGCTCAGGGACACTGAAATTCACAAACCCGCAGAGTTATAAATGATAACTCTCATCCACAGATATATTGAGGGAAGGCAACGAAGAGGATTTGAAAGCAAGGCAGAATTGCAGGAAACAGATTTCAGGAGGTAGATTCGAATCGCCTGTAAAGCACATGAAAAGCGGCAAAACGTCGACAATGATGCCCTTGGCCAAGAAGGGCGTATGCGTTTTTTCCTGAATATATTCAGGAAAAAACGCATACGCCCTTTTTGGCCAACCAAGCAACCTGGAAAGGCAAATCAGCGCTACAAAGATGTCTCGCTTCCCATCGGTCAAAAGGGCCATGCTGCAAAAAGTGTCAAAACCAGAAATGCAGGACAGGCCATGGAGAAATGGCAGCCTTGCTACGCTGATGAGCGGGATGTAAGTTGCCAACAGCCACTCTGGAGATGTGTACGGTGTGTCCTGAAACATCGAAAAAACACAGCTTAGGGAGCATAGGGCACGTCCACTCATGGGCGTATAAATTGGGAAAACTAAAAATCAGCAAGACACAGGCACCCCAAAGTTTGGGGCTGCTCTGTTGACAAGAACCTCCACTTCATGACACCTTAAATATCCCAGGAAAGAGAAAAATGGATAAAGAAGTTGTGGTCCTTATGTACAATGCAATATCACTCAGACATGAAATCAATGTCATAAGGCTAGTAGAAGCAAGATGAGTGGACTTAGGTACGACGATTCTAAGTGAAATAAGTCACACAGAAAAAGACACTTATCATAAGCTATCACTTATAGAGGGAATGTAAAAACCGCTACACTTGAACTGAATTACAGAACAGAACAGAATCACACGTTTAGAAAACACACTATGGCTGCTTAACGGGAAAGGTGAGGTGCGGTGATGCATAAAACAAGGGTTTCAAATTCGCTCAGATACCGTTCCATACACCCAATATGTAATAGACAAGACCTACTCCTTGCTCAGTGAACTGGACTCAACACGCCCTATTCACCGCACAAGAATATATGTGACTAGTAACAATCTTAAAACCTATGTATTGATATCTGTCTGGAAGTGAGTCAAGTGGGTGTAAATCCGCATAAACACAGCCGTGAAAAGCAGCTAAACCCCATTATAAAAATAAATTACTTTTAAAAACCCGTAAAACAAAGACAGTGAAAGAGAGAGAAATTCTTACAAAATTTGTTCAGAAGCTGTGATGCAACCTGGATTGACCATATCTACAAGCACAGCTGGATGAGACATAAGGGTGGACAGTCTTGGGGCTGAAAGTTTGGGTTAGGTTGGGTGAGCAAACACAGACCCTTTAAAGTAATACTGCGTGGTACCCATCCCATGGGTCCCAAGTCTCCAGGTTCAAGGGCATCTTCCTACATCGAAAACATGCATGAGAAACTCAGAAGATGGTACACCGTGTGATTTTGAAAGGTTTCTAAAACGCACCTCATTTCTCATCTCCTTGTGCTCGGGTTCGCCATTCCAGCTACTTTACTAGCAATCTCCCTACTTGGAGAATCAGCACCTTTAACCTCCTGTTCCCTACAGGTTGCAATTTGTCCTGAGGATGAACGGGAAGAGGGGCAACCAATGAGAGACTAGATCTAGCTGTTGGGACAGGCACAGGTCACTCTATTTTCCCATCAGGAAGAAGAATTAACCACAGGCTCAGCCTGCTGCCAGGAACCAGAATAGGGCCTGAGGCAATCCCGTGCTTTTACGGCCAGCTCTCAAAAAAGACAGTTGAAAAATGGAGCTCAGGGACACTGCAATTCACAAACCCGCAGAGTTATAAGTGATAACTCTCATCCACAGATATATTGAGGGAAGTCAACGAAGAGGATTTGAAAGCAAGGCAGAATTGCAGGAAACAGATTTCAGGAGGTAGATTCGAATCGCCTTTAAGGCACATGAAAAGCGGCAAAACGTCGACAATGATGCCCTTGGCCAAAAAGGGCGTATGCGCTTTTTCCTGAATATATTCAGGAAAAAACGCATACGCCCTTTTTGGCCAACCAAGCAACCTGGAAAGGCAAATCAGCGCTACAAAGAAGTCTCGCTTCCCAGTGGTCAAAAGGGCCATGCTGCAAAAAGTGTCAAAACCAGAAATGCAGGACAGGCCATGGAGAAATGGCAGCCTTGCTACGCTGATGGGCGGGATGTAAATTGCCAACAGCCACTCTGGAGAAGTGTACGGTGTGTCCTGAAACATCGAAAAAACACAGCTTAGTGAGCATAGGGCACGTCCACTCATGGGCGTATAAATTGGGAAAACTAAAAATCAGCAAGACACAGGCACCCCAAAGTTTGGGGCTGCTCTGTTGACAAGAACCTCCACTTCATGACACCTTAAATATCCCAGGAAAGAGAAAAATGGATAAAAAAGTTGTGGTCCTTATGTACAATGGAATATCACTCAGACATGAAATCAATGTCTTAAGGCTAGTAGAAGCAAGATGAGTGGACTTAGGTACGACGATTCTAAGTGAAATAAGTCACACAGAAAAAGACACTTATCATAAGCTATCACTTATAGAGGGAATGTAAAAACCGCTACACTTGAACTGAATTACAAAACAGAACAGAGTCACACGTTTAGAAAACACACTATGGCTGCTTAACGGGAAAGGTGAGGTGGGGTGATGCATAAAACAAGGGGTTCAAATTTGCTCAGATACCGTTCCATACACCCAATATGTAATAGACAAGACCTACTCCTTGCTCCGTGAACTGGACTCAACACCCCCTATTCACCGCACAAGAATATATGTGACTAGTAAGAATCTTAAAACCTATGTATTGATATCTGTCTGGAAGTGAGTCAAGTGGGTGTAAATCCGCATAAACACAGCCGTGAAAAGCAGCTAAACCCCATTATAAAAATAAATTACTTTTAAAAACCCGTAAAACAAAGACAGTGAAAGAGAGAGAAATTCTTACAAAATTCGTTCAGGGGCTGTGATGCCACCTGGATTGACCATATCTAGACCCACAGCTGGATGAGACATAAGGGTGGACACTCTTGGGGCTGAGAGGTTGGGTGAGCAAATGCAGACCCTTTAAAGTAATACTGCGTGATACCCATCCCATGGGTCCCAAATCTCCAGGTTCAAGGGCATCTTCCTACATCGAAAACATGCATGAGAAACTCAGAAGATGGTACACCGTGTGATTTTGAAAGGTTTCTAAAACACACCCCATTTCTCATTTCCTTGTGCTCGGGTTCGCCTTTCCAGCTACTTTACTAGCAATCAACTTACTTGGAGAATCAGCACCTTTAACCTCCTGTTCCCTACAGGTTGCAATTTGTCCTGAGGATGAACGGGAAGAGGGGCAACCAATGAGAGACTAGATCTAGGTGTTGGGACAGGCACAGGTCACTCTATTTTCCCATCAGGAAGAAGAATTAATCACAGGCTCAGCCTGCCGCCCAGAAGCACAATAGGGCCTGAGGCAATCCCGCGCTTTTGCGGCCAGCTCCCAAAAAAGCGAGTTGAAAAATGGAGCTCAGGGTCACTGAAATTCACAAACCCGCAGAGTTATAAATGATAACTCTCATCCACAGATATATTGAGGGAAGGCAACGAAGAGGATTTGAAAGCAAGGCAGAATTGCAGGAAACAGGTTTCAGGAGGTAGATTCGAATCGCCTGTAAAGCACATGAAAAGCGGCAAAACGTCGACAATGATGCCCTTGGCCAAGAAGGGCGTATGCGTTTTTTCCTGAATATATTCAGGAAAAAACGCATACGCCCTTTTTGGCCAACCAAGCAACCTGGAATGGCAAATCAGCGCTACAAAGATGTCTCGCTTCCCATCGGTCAAAAGGGCCATGCTGCAAAAAGTGTCAAAACCAGAAATGCAGGACAGGCCATGGAGAAATGGCAGCCTTGCTACGCTGATGAGCGGGATGTAAGTTGCCAACAGCCACTCTGGAGATGTGTACGGTGTGTCCTGAAACATCGAAAAAACACAGCTTAGGGAGCATAGGGCACGTCCACTCATGGGCGTATAAATTGGGAAAACTAAAAATCAGCAAGACACAGGCACCCCAAAGTTTGGGGCTGCTCTGTTGACAAGAACCTCCACTTCATGACACCTTAAATATCCCAGGAAAGAGAAAAATGGATAAAGAAGTTGTGGTCCTTATGTACAATGCAATATCACTCAGACATGAAATCAATGTCATAAGGCTAGTAGAAGCAAGATGAGTGGACTTAGGTACGACGATTCTAAGTGAAATAAGTCACACAGAAAAAGACACTTATCATAAGCTATCACTTATAGAGGGAATGTAAAAACCGCTACACTTGAACTGAATTACAGAACAGAACAGAATCACACGTTTAGAAAACACACTATGGCTGCTTAACGGGAAAGGTGAGGTGGGGTGATGCATAAAACAAGGGGTTCAAATTCGCTCAGATACCGTTCCATACACCCAATATGTAATAGACAAGACCTACTCCTTGCTCAGTGAACTGGACTCAACACGCCCTATTCACCGCACAAGAATATATGTGACTAGTAACAATCTTAAAACCTATGTATTGATATCTGTCTGGAAGTGAGTCAAGTGGGTGTAAATCCGCATAAACACAGCCGTGAAAAGCAGCTAAACCCCATTATAAAAATAAATTACTTTTAAAAACCCGTAAAACAAAGACAGTGAAAGAGAGAGAAATTCTTACAAAATTTGTTCAGAGGCTGTGATGCAACCTGGATTGACCATATCTACAAGCACAGCTGGATGAGACATAAGGGTGGACAGTCTTGGGGCTGAAAGTTTGGGTTAGGTTGGGTGAGCAAACGCAGACCCTTTAAAGTAATACTGCGTGGTACCCATCCCATGGGTCCCAAGTCTCCAGGTTCAAGGGCATCTTCCTACATCGAAAACATGCATGAGAAACTCAGAAGATGGTACACCGTGTGATTTTGAAAGGTTTCTAAAACGCACCTCATTTCTCATCTCCTTGTGCTCGGGTTCGCCATTCCAGCTACTTTACTTGGAGAATCAGCACCTTTAACCTCCTGTTCCCTACAGGTTGCAATTTGTCCTGAGGATGAACGGGAAGAGGGGCAACAAATGAGAGACTAGATCTAGCTGTTGGGACAGGCACAGGTCACTCTATTTTCCCATCAGGAAGAAGAATTAACCACAGGCTCAGCCTGCTGCCAGGAACCAGAATAGGGCCTGAGGCAATCCCGTGCTTTTGCGGCCAGCTCTCAAAAAAGACAGTTGAAAAATGGAGCTCAGGGACACTGCAATTCACAAACCCACAGAGTTATAAGTGATAACTCTCATCCACAGATATATTGAGGGAAGTCAACGAAGAGGATTTGAAAGCAAGGCAGAATTGCAGGAAACAGATTTCAGGAGGTAGATTCGAATCGCCTTTAAGGCACATGAAAAGCGGCAAAACGTCGACAATGATGCCCTTGGCCAAAAAGGGCGTATGCGCTTTTTCCTGAATATATTCAGGAAAAAACGCATACGCCCTTTTTGGCCAACCAAGCAACCTGGAAAGGCAAATCAGCGCTACAAAGAAGTCTCGCTTCCCATGGGTCAAAAGGGCCATGCTGCAAAAAGTGTCAAAACCAGAAATGCAGGACAGGCCATGGAGAAATGGCAGCCTTGCTACGCTGATGGACGGGATGTAAATTGCCAACAGCCACTCTGGAGAAGTGTACGGTGTGTCCTGAAACATCGAAAAAACACAGCTTAGTGAGCATAGGGCACGTCCACTCATGGGCGTATAAATTGGGAAAACTAAAAATCAGCAAGACAAAGGCACCCCAAAGTTTGGGGCTGCTCTGTTGACAAGAACCTCCACTTCATGACACCTTAAATATCCCAGGAAAGAGAAAAATGGATAAAAAAGTTGTGGTCCTTATGTACAATGGAATATCACTCAGACATGAAATCAATGTCATAAGGCTAGTAGAAGCAAGATGAGTGGACTTAGGTATGACGATTCTAAGTGAAATAAGTCACACAGAAAAAGACACTTATCATAAGCTATCACTTATAGAGGGAATGTAAAAACCGCTACACTTGAACTGAATTACAAAACAGAACAGAGTCACACGTTCAGAAAACACACTATGGCAGCTTAACGGGAAAGGTGAGGTGGGGTGATGCATAAAACAAGGGGTTCAAATTTGCTCAGATACCGTTCCATACACCCAATATGTAATAGACAAGACCTACTCCTTGCTCCGTGAACTGGACTCAACACCCCCTATTCACCGCACAAGAATATATGTGACTAGTAAGAATCTTAAAACCTATGTATTGATATCTGTCTGGAAGTGAGTCAAGTGGGTGTAAATCCGCATAAACACAGCCGTGAAAAGCAGCTAAACCCCATTATAAAAATAAATTACTTTTAAAAACCCGTAAAACAAAGACAGTGAAAGAGAGAGAAATTCTTACAAAATTCTTTCAGGGGCTGTGATGCCACCTGGATTGACCATATCTAGACCCACAGCTGGATGAGACATAAGGGTGGACACTCTTGGGGCTGAGAGGTTGGGTGAGCAAACGCAGACCCTTTAAAGTAATACTGCGTGATACCCATCCCATGGGTCCCAAAACTCCAGGTTCAAGGGCATCTTCCTACATCGAAAACATGCATGAGAAACTCAGAAGATGGTACACCGTGTGATTTTGAAAGGTTTCTAAAACACACCCCATTTCTCATCTCCTTGTGCTCGGGTTCGCCTTTCCAGCTACTTTACTAGCAATCAACTTACTTGGAGAATCAGCACCTTTAACCTCCTGTTCCCTACAGGTTGCAATTTGTCCTGAGGATGAACGGGAAGAGGGGCAACCAATGAGAGACTAGATCTAGGTGTTGGGACAGGCACAGGTCACTCTATTTTCCCATCAGGAAGAAGAATTAATCACAGGCTCAGCCTGCCGCCCAGAAGCACAATAGGGCCTGAGGCAATCCCGCGCTTTTGCGGCCAGCTCCCAAAAAAGCGAGTTGAAAAATGGAGCTCAGGGACACTGCAATTCACAAACCCGCAGAGTTATAAATGATAACTCTCATCCACAGATATATTGAGGGAAGGCAACGAAGAGGATTTGAAAGCAAGGCAGAATTGCAGGAAACAGATTTCAGGAGGTAGATTCGAATCGCCTGTAAAGCACATGAAAAGCGGCAAAACGTCGACAATGATGCCCTTGGCCAAGAAGGGCGTATGCGTTTTTTCCTGAATATATTCAGGAAAAAACGCATACGCCCTTTTTGGCCAACCAAGCAACCTGGAAAGGCAAATCAGCGCTACAAAGATGTCTCGCTTCCCATCGGTCAAAAGGGCCATGCTGCAAAAAGTGTCAAAACCAGAAATGCAGGACAGGCCATGGAGAAATGGCAGCCTTGCTACGCTGATGAGCGGGATGTAAGTTGCCAACAGCCACTCTGGAGATGTGTACGGTGTGTCCTGAAACATCGAAAAAACACAGCTTAGGGAGCATAGGGCACGTCCACTCATGGGCGTATAAATTGGGAAAACTAAAAATCAGCAAGACACAGGCACCCCAAAGTTTGGGGCTGCTCTGTTGACAAGAACCTCCACTTCATGACACCTTAAATATCCCAGGAAAGAGAAAAATGGATAAAGAAGTTGTGGTCCTTATGTACAATGCAATATCACTCAGACATGAAATCAATGTCATAAGGCTAGTAGAAGCAAGATGAGTGGACTTAGGTACGACGATTCTAAGTGAAATAAGTCACACAGAAAAAGACACTTATCATAAGCTATCACTTATAGAGGGAATGTAAAAACCGCTACACTTGAACTGAATTACAGAACAGAACAGAATCACACGTTTAGAAAACACACTATGGCTGCTTAACGGGAAAGGTGAGGTGGGGTGATGCATAAAACAAGGGTTTCAAATTCGCTCAGATACCGTTCCATACACCCAATATGTAATAGACAAGACCTACTCCTTGCTCAGTGAACTGGACTCAACACGCCCTATTCACCGCACAAGAATATATGTGACTAGTAACAATCTTAAAACCTATGTATTGATATCTGTCTGGAAGTGAGTCAAGTGGGTGTAAATCCGCATAAACACAGCCGTGAAAAGCAGCTAAACCCCATTATAAAAATAAATTACTTTTAAAAACCCGTAAAACAAAGACAGTGAAAGAGAGAGAAATTCTTACAAAATTTGTTCAGAGGCTGTGATGCAACCTGGATTGACCATATCTACACGCACAGCTGGATGAGACATAAGGGTGGACAGTCTTGGGGCTGAGAGGTTGGGTTAGGTTGGGTGAGCAAACGCAGACCCTTTAAAGTAATACTGCGTGGTACCCATCCCATGGGTCCCAAGTCTCCAGGTTCAAGGGCATCTTCCTACATCGAAAACATGCATGAGAAACTCAGAAGATGGTACACCGTGTGATTTTGAAAAGTTTCTAAAACGCAGCTCATTTCTCATCTCCTTGTGCTCTGGTTCGCCATTCCAGCTACTTTACTAGCAATCTCCCTACTTTTAGAATCAGCACCTTTAACCTCCTGTTCCCTACAGGTTGCAATTTGTCCTGAGGATGAACGGGAAGAGGGGCAACCAATGAGAGACTAGATCTAGCTGTTGGGACAGGCACAGGTCACTCTATTTTCCCATCAGGAAGAAGAATTAACCACAGGCTCAGCCTGCTGCCAGGAACCAGAATAGGGCCTGAGGCAATCCCGTGCTTTTGCGGCCAGCTCTCAAAAAAGACAGTTGAAAAATGGAGCTCAGGGACACTGCAATTCACAAACCCGCAGAGTTATAAGTGATAACTCTCATCCACAGATATATTGAGGGAAGTCAACGAAGAGGATTTGAAAGCAAGGCAGAATTGCAGGAAACAGATTTCAGGAGGTAGATTCGAATCGCCTTTAAGGCACATGAAAAGCGGCAAAACGTCGACAATGATGCCCTTGGCCAAAAAGGGCGTATGCGTTTTTTCCTGAATATATTCAGGAAAAAACGCATACGCCCTTTTTGGCCAACCAAGCAACCTGGAAAGGCAAATCAGCGCTACAAAGAAGTCTCGCTTCCCATGGGTCAAAAGGGCCATGCTGCAAAAAGTGTCAAAACCAGAAATGCAGGACAGGCCATGGAGAAATGGCAGCCTTGCTACGCTGATGGGCGGGATGTAAATTGCCAACAGCCACTCTGGAGAAGTGTACGGTGTGTCCTGAAACATCGAAAAAACACAGCTTAGTGAGCATAGGGCACGTCCACTCATGGGCGTATAAATTGGGAAAACTAAAAATCAGCAAGACACAGGCACCCCAAAGTTTGGGGCTGCTCTGTTGACAAGAACCTCCACTTCATGACACCTTAAATATCCCAGGAAAGAGAAAAATGGATAAAAAATTTGTGGTCCTTATGTACAATGGAATATCACTCAGACATGAAATCAATGTCATAAGGCTAGTAGAAGCAAGATGAGTGGACTTAGGTACGACGATTCTAAGTGAAATAAGTCACACAGAAAAAGACACTTATCATAAGCTATCACTTATAGAGGGAATGTAAAAACCGCTACACTTGAACTGAATTACAAAACAGAACAGAGTCACACGTTCAGAAAACACACTATGGCTGCTTAACGGGAAAGGTGAGGTGGGGTGATGCATAAAACAAGGGGTTCAAATTTGCTCAGATACCGTTCCATACACCCAATATGTAATAGACAAGACCTACTCCTTGCTCCGTGAACTGGACTCAACACCCCCTATTCACCGCACAAGAATATATGTGACTAGTAAGAATCTTAAAACCTATGTATTGATATCTGTCTGGAAGTGAGTCAAGTGGGTGTAAATCCGCATAAACACAGCCGTGAAAAGCAGCTAAACCCCATTATAAAAATAAATTACTTTTAAAAACCCGTAAAACAAAGACAGTGAAAGAGAGAGAAATTCTTACAAAATTCGTTCAGGGGCTGTGATGCCACCTGGATTGACCATATCTAGACCCACAGCTGGATGAGACATAAGGGTGGACACTCTTGGGGCTGAGAGGTTGGGTGAGCAAACGCAGACCCTTTAAAGTACTACTGCGTGATACCCATCCCATGGGTCCCAAATCTCCAGGTTCAAGGGCATCTTCCTACATCGAAAACATGCATGAGAAACTCAGAAGATGGTACACCGTGTGATTTTGAAAGGTTTCTAAAACACACCCCATTTCTCATCTCCTTGTGCTCGGGTTCGCCTTTCCAGCTACTTTACTAGCAATCAACTTACTTGGAGAATCAGCACCTTTAACCTCCTGTTCCCTACAGGTTGCAATTTGTCCTGAGGATGAACGGGAAGAGGGGCAACCAATGAGAGACTAGATCTAGGTGTTGGGACAGGCACAGGTCACTCTATTTTCCCATCAGGAAGAAGAATTAATCACAGGCTCAGCCTGCCGCCCAGAAGCACAATAGGGCCTGAGGCAATCCCGCGCTTTTGCGGCCAGCTCCCAAAAAAGCGAGTTGAAAAATGGAGCTCAGGGACACTGCAATTCACAAACCCGCAGAGTTATAAATGATAACTCTCATCCACAGATATATTGAGGGAAGGCAACGAAGAGGATTTGAAAGCAAGGCAGAATTGCAGGAAACAGATTTCAGGAGGTAGATTCGAATCGCCTGTAAAGCACATGAAAAGCGGCAAAACGTCGAGAATGATGCCCTTGGCCAAGAAGGGCGTATGCGTTTTTTCCTGAATATATTCAGGAAAAAACGCATACGCCCTTTTTGGCCAACCAAGCAACCTGGAAAGGCAAATCAGCGCTACAAAGAAGTCTCGCTTCCCATCGGTCAAAAGGGCCATGCTGCAAAAAGTGTCAAAACCAGAAATGCAGGACAGGCCATGGAGAAATGGCAGCCTTGCTACGCTGATGAGCGGGATGTAAGTTGCCAACAGCCACTCTGGAGATGTGTACGGTGTGTCCTGAAACATCGAAAAAACACAGCTTAGGGAGCATAGGGCACGTCCACTCATGGGCGTATAAATTGGGAAAACTAAAAATCAGCAAGACACAGGCACCCCAAAGTTTGGGGCTGCTCTGTTGACAAGAACCTCCACTTCATGACACCTTAAATATCCCAGGAAAGAGAAAAATGGATAAAGAAGTTGTGGTCCTTATTTACAATGCAATATCACTCAGACATGAAATCAATGTCATAAGGCTAGTAGAAGCAAGATGAGTGGACTTAGGTACGACGATTCTAAGTGAAATAAGTCACACAGAAAAAGACACTTATCATAAGCTATCACTTATAGAGGGAATGTAAAAACCGCTACACTTGAACTGAATTACAGAACAGAACAGAATCACACGTTTAGAAAACACACTATGGCTGCTTAACGGGAAAGGTGAGGTGGGGTGATGCATAAAACAAGGGTTTCAAATTCGCTCAGATACCGTTCCATACACCCAATATGTAATAGACAAGACCTACTCCTTGCTCAGTGAACTGGACTCAACACGCCCTATTCACCGCACAAGAATATATGTGACTAGTAACAATCTTAAAACCTATGTATTGATATCTGTCTGGAAGTGAGTCAAGTGGGTGTAAATCCGCATAAACACAGCCGTGAAAAGCAGCTAAACCCCATTATAAAAATAAATTACTTTTAAAAACCCGTAAAACAAAGACAGTGAAAGAGAGAGAAATTCTTACAAAATTTGTTCAGAGGCTGTGATGCAACCTGGATTGACCATATCTACACGCACAGCTGGATGAGACATAAGGGTGGACAGTCTTGGGGCTGAAAGGTTGGGTTAGGTTGGGTGAGCAAACGCAGACCCTTTAAAGTAATACTGTGTGGTACCCATCCCATGGGTCCCAAGTCTCCAGGTTCAAGGGCATCTTCCTACATCGAAAACATGCATGAGAAACTCAGAAGATGGTACACCGTGTGATTTTGAAAGGTTTCTAAAACGCACCTCATTTCTCATCTCCTTGTGCTCGGGTTCGCCATTCCAGCTACTTTACTAGCAATCTCCCTACTTGGAGAATCAGCACCTTTAACCTCCTGTTCCCTACAGGTTGCAATTTGTCCTGAGGATGAACGGGAAGAGGGGCAACCAATGCGAGACTAGATCTAGCTGTTGGGACAGGCACAGGTCACTCTATTTTCCCATCAGGAAGAAGAATTAACCACAGGCTCAGCCTGCTGCCAGGAACCAGAATACGGCCTGAGGCAATCCCGTGCTTTTGCGGCCAGCTCTCAAAAAAGACAGTTGAAAAATGGAGCTCAGGGACACTGCAATTCACAAACCCACAGAGTTATAAGTGATAACTCTCATCCACAGATATATTGAGGGAAGTCAACGAAGAGGATTTGAAAGCAAGGCAGAATTGCAGGAAACAGATTTCAGGAGGTAGATTCGAATCGCCTTTAAGGCACATGAAAAGCGGCAAAACGTCGACAATGATGCCCTTGGCCAAAAAGGGCGTATGCGCTTTTTCCTGAATATATTCAGGAAAAAACGCATACGCCCTTTTTGGCCAACCAAGCAACCTGGAAAGGCAAATCAGCGCTACAAAGAAGTCTCGCTTCCCATCGGTCAAAAGGGCCATGCTGCAAAAAGTGTCAAAACCAGAAATGCAGGACATGCCATGGAGAAATGGCAGCCTTGCTACGCTGATGGGCGGGATGTAAATTGCCAACAGCCACTCTGGAGAAGTGTACGGTGTGTCCTGAAACATCGAAAAAACACAGCTTAGTGAGCATAGGGCACGTCCACTCATGGGCGTATAAATTGGGAAAACTAAAAATCAGCAAGACACAGGCACCCCAAAGTTTGGGGCTGCTCTGTTGACAAGAACCTCCACTTCATGACACCTTAAATATCCCAGGAAAGAGAAAAATGGATAAAAAAGTTGTGGTCCTTATGTACAATGGAATATCACTCAGACATGAAATCAATGTCATAAGGCTAGTAGAAGCAAGATGAGTGGACTTAGGTACGACGATTCTAAGTGAAATAAGTCACACAGAAAAAGACACTTATCATAAGCTATCACTTATAGAGGGAATGTAAAAACCGCTACACTTGAACTGAATTACAAAACAGAACAGAGTCACACGTTTAGAAAACACACTATGGCTGCTTAACGGGAAAGGTGAGGTGGGGTGATGCATAAAACAAGGGGTTCAAATTTGCTCAGATACCGTTCCATACACCCAATATGTAATAGACAAGACCTACTCCTTGCTCCGTGAACTGGACTCAACACCACCTATTCACCGCACAAGAATATATGTGACTAGTAAGAATCTTAAAACCTATGTATTGATATCTGTCTGGAAGTGAGTCAAGTGGGTGTAAATCCGCATAAACACAGCCGTGAAAAGCAGCTAAACCCCATTATAAAAATAAATTACTTTTAAAAACCCGTAAAACAAAGACAGTGAAAGAGAGAGAAATTCTTACAAAATTCGTTCAGGGGCTGTGATGCCACCTGGATTGACCATATCTAGACCCACAGCTGGATGAGACATAAGGGTGGACACTCTTGGGGCTGAGAGGTTGGGTGAGCAAACGCAGACCCTTTAAAGTAATACTGCGTGATACCCATCCCATGGGTCCCAAATCTCCAGGTTCAAGGGCAGCTTCCTACATCGAAAACATGCATGAGAAACTCAGAAGATGGTACACCGTGTGATTTTGAAAGGTTTCTAAAACACACCCCATTTCTCATCTCCTTGTGCTCGGGTTCGCCTTTCCAGCTACTTTACTAGCAATCAACTTACTTGGAGAATCAGCACCTTTAACCTCCTGTTCCCTACAGGTTGCAATTTGTCCTGAGGATGAACGGGAAGAGGGGCAACCAATGAGAGACTAGATCTAGGTTTTGGGACAGGCACAGGTCACTCTATTTTCCCATCAGGAAGAAGAATTAATCACAGGCTCAGCCTGCCGCCCAGAAGCACAATAGGGCCTGAGGCAATCCCGCGCTTTTGCGGCCAGCTCCCAAAAAAGCGAGTTGAAAAATGGAGCTCAGGGACACTGCAATTCACAAACCCGCAGAGTTATAAATGATAACTCTCATCCACAGATATATTGAGGGAAGGCAACGAAGAGGATTTGAAAGCAAGGCAGAATTGCAGGAAACAGATTTCAGGAGGTAGATTCGAATCGCCTGTAAAGCACATGAAAAGCGGCAAAACGTCGACAATGTTGCCCTTGGCCAAGAAGGGCGTATGCGTTTTTTCCTGAATATATTCAGGAAAAAACGCATACGCCCTTTTTGGCCAACCAAGCAACCTGGAAAGGCAAATCAGCGCTACAAAGATGTCTCGCTTCCCATCGGTCAAAAGGGCCATGCTGCAAAAAGTGTCAAAACCAGAAATGCAGGACAGGCCATGGAGAAATGGCAGCCTTGCTACGCTGATGAGCGGGATGTAAGTTGCCAACAGCCACTCTGGAGATGTGTACGGTGTGTCCTGAAACATCGAAAAAACACAGCTTAGGGAGCATAGGGCACGTCCACTCATGGGCGTATAAATTGGGAAAACTAAAAATCAGCAAGACACAGGCACCCCAAAGTTTGGGGCTGCTCTGATGACAAGAACCTCCACTTCATGACACCTTAAATATCCCAGGAAAGAGAAAAATGGATAAAGAAGTTGTGGTCCTTATGTACAATGCAATATCACTCAGACATGAAATCAATGTCATAAGGCTAGTAGAAGCAAGATGAGTGGACTTTGGTACGACGATTCTAAGTGAAATAAGTCACACAGAAAAAGACACTTATCATAAGCTATCACTTATAGAGGGAATGTAAAAACCGCTACACTTGAACTGAATTACAGAACAGAACAGAATCACACGTTTAGAAAACACACTATGGCTGCTTAACGGGAAAGGTGAGGCGGGGTGATGCATAAAACAAGGGTTTCAAATTCGCTCAGATACCGTTCCATACACCCAATATGTAATAGACAAGACCTACTCCTTGCTCAGTGAACTGGACTCAACACGCCCTATTCACCGCACAAGAATATATGTGACTAGTAAGAATCTTAAAACCTATGTATTGATATCTGTCTGGAAGTGAGTCAAGTGGGTGTAAATCCGCATAAACACAGCCGTGAAAAGCAGCTAAACCCCATTATAAAAATAAATTACTTTTAAAAACCCGTAAAACAAAGACAGTGAAAGAGAGAGAAATTCTTACAAAATTTGTTCAGAGGCTGTGATGCAACCTGGATTGACCATATCTACACGCACAGCTGGATGAGACATAAGGGTGGACAGTCTTGGGGCTGAAAGGTTGGGTTAGGTTGGGTGAGCAAACGCAGACCCTTTAAAGTAATACTGCGTGGTACCCATCCCATGGGTCCCAAGTCTCCAGGTTCAAGGGCATCTTCCTACATCGAAAACATGCATGAGAAACTCAGAAGATGGTACACCGTGTGATTTTGAAAGGTTTCTAAAACGCACCTCATTTCTCATCTCCTTGTGCTCGGGTTCGCCATTCCAGCTACTTTACTAGCAATCTCCCTACTTGGAGAATCAGCACCTTTAACCTCCTGTTCCCTACAGGTTGCAATTTGTCCTGAGGATGAACGGGAAGAGGGGCAACCAATGCGAGACTAGATCTAGCTGTTGGGACAGGCACAGGTCACTCTATTTTCCCATCAGGAAGAAGAATTAACCACAGGCTCAGCCTGCTGCCAGGAACCAGAGTACGGCCTGAGGCAATCCCGTGCTTTTGTGGCCAGCTCTCAAAAAAGACAGTTGAAAAATGGAGCTCAGGGACACTGCAATTCACAAACCCACAGAGTTATAAGTGATAACTCTCATCCACAGATATATTGAGGGAAGTCAACGAAGAGGATTTGAAAGCAAGGCAGAATTGCAGGAAACAGATTTCAGGAGGTAGATTCCAATCGCCTTTAAGGCACATGAAAAGCGGCAAAACGTCGACAATGATGCCCTTGGCCAAAAAGGGCGTATGCGTTTTTTCCTGAATATATTCAGGAAAAAACGCATACGCCCTTTTTGGCCAACCAAGCAACCTGGAAAGGCAAATCAGCGCTACAAAGAAGTCTCGCTTCCCATCGGTCAAAAGGGCCATGCTGCAAAAAGTGTCAAAACCAGAAATGCAGGACAGGCCATGGAGAAATGGCAGCCTTGCTACGCTGATGGGCGGGATGTAAATTGCCAACAGCCACTCTGGAGAAGTGTACGGTGTGTCCTGAAACATCGAAAAAACACAGCTTAGTGAGCATAGGGCACGTCCACTCATGGGCGTATAAATTGGGAAAACTAAAAATCAGCAAGACACAGGCACCCCAAAGTTTGGGGCTGCTCTGTTGACAAGAACCTCCACTTCATGACACCTTAAATATCCCAGGAAAGAGAAAAATGGATAAAGAAGTTGTGGTCCTTATGTACAATGCAATATCACTCAGACATGAAATCAATGTCATAAGGCTAGTAGAAGCAAGATGAGTGGACTTAGGTACGACGATTCTAAGTGAAATAAGTCACACAGAAAAAGACACTTATCATAAGCTATCACTTATAGAGGGAATGTAAAAACCGCTACACTTGAACTGAATTACAAAACAGAACAGAGTCACACGTTTAGAAAACACACTATGGCTGCTTAACGGGAAAGGTGAGGTGGGGTGATGCATAAAACAAGGGGTTCAAATTTGCTCAGATACCGTTCCATACACCCAATATGTAATAGACAAGACCTACTCCTTGCTCCGTGAACTGGACTCAACACCCCCTATTCACCGCACAAGAATATATGTGACTAGTAAGAATCTTAAAACCTATGTATTGATATCTGTCTGGAAGTGAGTCAAGTGGGTGTAAATCCGCATAAACACAGCCGTGAAAAGCAGCTAAACCCCATTATAAAAATAAATTACTTTTAAAAACCCGTAAAACAAAGACAGTGAAAGAGAGAGAAATTCTTACAAAATTCCTTCAGGGGCTGTGATGCCACCTGGATTGACCATATCTAGACCCACAGCTGGATGAGACATAAGGGTGGACACTCTTGGGGCTGAGAGGTTGGGTGAGCAAACGCAGACCCTTTAAAGTAATACTGCGTGATACCCATCCCATGGGTCCCAAATCTCCAGGTTCAAGGGCATCTTCCTACATCGAAAACATGCATGAGAAACTCAGAAGATGGTACACCGTGTGATTTTGAAAGGTTTCTAAAACACACCCCATTTCTCATCTCCTTGTGCTCGGGTTCGCCTTTCCAGCTACTTTACTAGCAATCAACTTACTTGGAGAATCAGCACCTTTAACCTCCTGTTCCCTACAGGTTGCAATTTGTCCTGAGGATGAACGGGAAGAGGGGCAACCAATGAGAGACTAGATCTAGGTGTTGGGACAGGCACAGGTCACTCTATTTTCCCATCAGGAAGAAGAATTAATCACAGGCTCAGACTGCCGCCCAGAAGCACAATAGGGCCTGAGGCAATCCCGCGCTTTTGCGGCCAGCTCCCAAAAAAGCGAGTTGAAAAATGGAGCTCAGGGACACTGCAATTCACAAACCCGCAGAGTTATAAATGATAACTCTCATCCACAGATATATTGAGGGAAGGCAACGAAGAGGATTTGAAAGCAAGGCAGAATTGCAGGAAACAGATTTCAGGAGGTAGATTCGAATCGCCTGTAAAGCACATGAAAAGCGGCAAAACGTCGACAATGATGCCCTTGGCCAAGAAGGGCGTATGCGTTTTTTCCTGAATATATTCAGGAAAAAACGCATACGCCCTTTTTGGCCAACCAAGCAACCTGGAAAGGCAAATCAGCGCTACAAAGAAGTCTCGCTTCCCATCGGTCAAAAGGGCCATGCTGCAAAAAGTGTCAAAACCAGAAATGCAGGACAGGCCATGGAGAAATGGCAGCCTTGCTACGCTGATGGGCGGGATGTTAATTGCCAACAGCCACTCTGGAGAAGTGTACGGTGTGTCCTGAAACATCGAAAAAACACAGCTTAGTGAGCATAGGGCACGTCCACTCATGGGCGTATAAATTGGGAAAACTAAAAATCAGCAAGACACAGGCACCCCAAAGTTTGGGGCTGCTCTGTTGACAAGAACCTCCACTTCATGACACCTTAAATATCCCAGGAAAGAGAAAAATGGATAAAGAAGTTGTGGTCCTTATGTACAATGCAATATCACTCAGACATGAAATCAATGTCATAAGGCTAGTAGAAGCAAGATGAGTGGACTTAGGTACGACGATTCTAAGTGAAATAAGTCACACAGAAAAAGACACTTATCATAAGCTATCACTTATAGAGGGAATGTAAAAACCGCTACACTTGAACTGAATTACAGAACAGAACAGAATCACACGTTTAGAAAACACACTATGGCTGCTTAACGGGAAAGGTGAGGTGGGGTGATGCATAAAACAAGGGTTTCAAATTCGCTCAGATACCGTTCCATACACCCAATATGTAATAGACAAGACCTACTCCTTGCTCAGTGAACTGGACTCAACACGCCCTATTCACCGCACAAGAATATATGTGACTAGTAACAATCTTAAAACCTATGTATTGATATCTGTCTGGAAGTGAGTCAAGTGGGTGTAAATCCGCATAAACACAGCCGTGAAAAGCAGCTAAACCCCATTATAAAAATAAATTACTTTTAAAAACCCGTAAAACAAAGACAGTGAAAGAGAGAGAAATTCTTACAAAATTTGTTCAGAGGCTGTGATGCAACCTGGATTGACCATATCTACACGCACAGCTGGATGAGACATAAGGGTGGACAGTCTTGGGGCTGAAAGGTTGGGTTAGGTTGGGTGAGCAAACGCAGACCCTTTAAAGTAATACTGTGTGGTACCCATCCCATGGGTCCCAAGTCTCCAGGTTCAAGGGCATCTTCCTACATCGAAAACATGCATGAGAAACTCAGAAGATGGTACACCGTGTGATTTTGAAAGGTTTCTAAAACGCACCTCATTTCTCATCTCCTTGTGCTCGGGTTCGCCATTCCAGCTACTTTACTAGCAATCTCCCTACTTGGAGAATCAGCACCTTTAACCTCCTGTTCCCTACAGGTTGCAATTTGTCCTGAGGATGAACGGGAAGAGGGGCAACCAATGCGAGACTAGATCTAGCTGTTGGGACAGGCACAGGTCACTCTATTTTCAGATCAGGAAGAAGAATTAACCACAGGCTCAGCCTGCTGCCAGGAACCAGAATACGGCCTGAGGCAATCCCGTGCTTTTGCGGCCAGCTCTCAAAAAAGACAGTTGAAAAATGGAGCTCAGGGACACTGCAATTCACAAACCCACAGAGTTATAAGTGATAACTCTCATCCACAGATATATTGAGGGAAGTCAACGAAGAGGATTTGAAAGCAAGGCAGAATTGCAGGAAACAGATTTCAGGAGGTAGATTCGAATCGCCTTTAAGGCACATGAAAAGCGGCAAAACGTCGACAATGATGCCCTTGGCCAAAAAGGGCGTATGCGCTTTTTCCTGAATATATTCAGGAAAAAACGCATACGCCCTTTTTGGCCAACCAAGCAACCTGGAAAGGCAAATCAGCGCTACAAAGAAGTCTCGCTTCCCATCGGTCAAAAGGGCCATGCTGCAAAAAGTGTCAAAACCAGAAATGCAGGACATGCCATGGAGAAATGGCAGCCTTGCTACGCTGATGGGCGGGATGTAAATTGCCAACAGCCACTCTGGAGAAGTGTACGGTGTGTCCTGAAACATCGAAAAAACACAGCTTAGTGAGCATAGGGCACGTCCACTCATGGGCGTATAAATTGGGAAAACTAAAAATCAGCAAGACACAGGCACCCCAAAGTTTGGGGCTGCTCTGTTGACAAGAACCTCCACTTCATGACACCTTAAATATCCCAGGAAAGAGAAAAATGGATAAAAAAGTTGTGGTCCTTATGTACAATGGAATATCACTCAGACATGAAATCAATGTCATAAGGCTAGTAGAAGCAAGATGAGTGGACTTAGGTACGACGATTCTAAGTGAAATAAGTCACACAGAAAAAGACACTTATCATAAGCTATCACTTATAGAGGGAATGTAAAAACCGCTACACTTGAACTGAATTACAAAACAGAACAGAGTCACACGTTTAGAAAACACACTATGGCTGCTTAACGGGAAAGGTGAGGTGGGGTGATGCATAAAACAAGGGGTTCAAATTTGCTCAGATACCGTTCCATACACCCAATATGTAATAGACAAGACCTACTCCTTGCTCCGTGAACTGGACTCAACACCCCCTATTCACCGCACAAGAATATATGTGACTAGTAAGAATCTTAAAACCTATGTATTGATATCTGTCTGGAAGTGAGTCAAGTGGGTGTAAATCCGCATAAACACAGCCGTGAAAAGCAGCTAAACCCCATTATAAAAATAAATTACTTTTAAAAACCCGTAAAACAAAGACAGTGAAAGAGAGAGAAATTCTTAAAAAATTCGTTCAGGGGCTGTGATGCCACCTGGATTGACCATATCTAGACCCACAGCTGGATGAGACATAAGGGTGGACACTCTTGGGGCTGAGAGGTTGGGTGAGCAAACGCAGACCCTTTAAAGTAATACTGCGTGATACCCATCCCATGGGTCCCAAATCTCCAGGTTCAAGGGCATCTTCCTACATCGAAAACATGCATGAGAAACTCAGAAGATGGTACACCGTGTGATTTTGAAAGGTTTCTAAAACACACCCCATTTCTCATCTCCTTGTGCTCGGGTTCGCCTTTCCAGCTACTTTACTAGCAATCAACTTACTTGGAGAATCAGCACCTTTAACCTCCTGTTCCCTACAGGTTGCAATTTGTCCTGAGGATGAACGGGAAGAGGGGCAACCAATGAGAGACTAGATCTAGGTTTTGGGACAGGCACAGGTCACTCTATTTTCCCATCAGGAAGAAGAATTAATCACAGGCTCAGCCTGCCGCCCAGAAGCACAATAGGGCCTGAGGCAATCCCGCGCTTTTGCGGCCAGCTCCCAAAAAAGCGAGTTGAAAAATGGAGCTCAGGGACACTGCAATTCACAAACCCGCAGAGTTATAAATGATAACTCTCATCCACAGATATATTGAGGGAAGGCAACGAAGAGGATTTGAAAGCAAGGCAGAATTGCAGGAAACAGATTTCAGGAGGTAGATTCGAATCGCCTGTAAAGCACATGAAAAGCGGCAAAACGTCGACAATGTTGCCCTTGGCCAAGAAGGGCGTATGCGTTTTTTCCTGAATATATTCAGGAAAAAACGCATACGCCCTTTTTGGCCAACCAAGCAACCTGGAAAGGCAAATCAGCGCTACAAAGATGTCTCGCTTCCCATCGGTCAAAAGGGCCATGCTGCAAAAAGTGTCAAAACCAGAAATGCAGGACAGGCCATGGAGAAATGGCAGCCTTGCTACGCTGATGAGCGGGATGTAAGTTGCCAACAGCCACTCTGGAGATGTGTACGGTGTGTCCTGAAACATCGAAAAAACACAGCTTAGGGAGCATAGGGCACGTCCACTCATGGGCGTATAAATTGGGAAAACTAAAAATCAGCAAGACACAGGCACCCCAAAGTTTGGGGCTGCTCTGTTGACAAGAACCTCCACTTCATGACACCTTAAATATCCCAGGAAAGAGAAAAATGGATAAAGAAGTTGTGGTCCTTATGTACAATGCAATATCACTCAGACATGAAATCAATGTCATAAGGCTAGTAGAAGCAAGATGAGTGGACTTAGGTACGACGATTCTAAGTGAAATAAGTCACACAGAAAAAGACACTTATCATAAGCTATCACTTATAGAGGGAATGTAAAAACCGCTACACTTGAACTGAATTACAGAACAGAACAGAATCACACGTTTAGAAAAAAAACTATGGCTGCTTAACGGGAAAGGTGAGGTGGGGTGATGCATAAAACAAGGGGTTCAAATTCGCTCAGATACCGTTCCATACACCCAATATGTAATAGACAAGACCTACTCCTTGCTCAGTGAACTGGACTCAACACGCCCTATTCACCGCACAAGAATATATGTGACTAGTAACAATCTTAAAACCTATGTATTGATATCTGTCTGGAAGTGAGTCAAGTGGGTGTAAATCCGCATAAACACAGCCGTGAAAAGCAGCTAAACCCCATTATAAAAATAAATTACTTTTAAAAACCCGTAAAACAAAGACAGTGAAAGAGAGAGAAATTCTTACAAAATTTGTTCAGAGGCTGTGATGCAACCTGGATTGACCATATCTACACGCACAGCTGGATGAGACATAAGGGTGGACAGTCTTGGGGCTGAAAGGTTGGGTTAGGTTGGGTGAGCAAACGCAGACCCTTTAAAGTAATACTGCGTGGTACCCATCCCATGGGTCCCAAGTCTCCAGGTTCAAGGGCATCTTCCTACATCGAAAACATGCATGAGAAACTCAGAAGATGGTACACCGTGTGATTTTGAAAGGTTTCTAAAACGCACCTCATTTCTCATCTCCTTGTGCTCGGGTTCGCCATTCCAGCTACTTTACTAGCAATCTCCCTACTTGGAGAATCAGCACCTTTAACCTCCTGTTCCCTACAGGTTGCAATTTGTCCTGAGGATGAACGGGAAGAGGGGCAACCAATGCGAGACTAGATCTAGCTGTTGGGACAGGCACAGGTCACTCTATTTTCCCATCAGGAAGAAGAATTAACCACAGGCTCAGCCTGCTGCCAGGAACCAGAGTACGGCCTGAGGCAATCCCGTGCTTTTGCGGCCAGCTCTCAAAAAAGACAGTTGAAAAATGGAGCTCAGGGACACTGCAATTCACAAACCCACAGAGTTATAAGTGATAACTCTCATCCACAGATATATTGAGGGAAGTCAACGAAGAGGATTTGAAAGCAAGGCAGAATTGCAGGAAACAGATTTCAGGAGGTAGATACGAATCGCCTTTAAGGCACATGAAAAGCGGCAAAACGTCGACAATGATGCCCTTGGCCAAAAAGGGCGTATGCGCTTTTTCCTGAATATATTCAGGAAAAAACGCATACGCCCTTTTTGGCCAACCAAGCAACCTGGAAAGGCAAATCAGCGCTACAAAGAAGTCTCGCTTCCCATCGGTCAAAAGGGCCATGCTGCAAAAAGTGTCAAAACCAGAAATGCAGGACATGCCATGGAGAAATGGCAGCCTTGCTACGCTGATGGGCGGGATGTAAATTGCCAACAGCCACTCTGGAGAAGTGTACGGTGTGTCCTGAAACATCGAAAAAACACAGCTTAGTGAGCATAGGGCACGTCCACTCATGGGCGTATAAATTGGGAAAACTAAAAATCAGCAAGACACAGGCACCCCAAAGTTTGGGGCTGCTCTGTTGACAAGAACCTCCACTTCATGACACCTTAAATATCCCAGGAAAGAGAAAAATGGATAAAAAAGTTGTGGTCCTTATGTACAATGGAATATCACTCAGACATGAAATCAATGTCATAAGGCTAGTAGAAGCAAGATGAGTGGACTTAGGTACGACGATTCTAAGTGAAATAAGTCACACAGAAAAAGACACTTATCATAAGCTATCACTTATAGAGGGAATGTAAAAACCGCTACACTTGAACTGAATTACAAAACAGAACAGAGTCACACGTTTAGAAAACACACTATGGCTGCTTAACGGGAAAGGTGAGGTGGGGTGATGCATAAAACAAGGGGTTCAAATTTGCTCAGATACCGTTCCATACACCCAATATGTAATAGACAAGACCTACTCCTTGCTCCGTGAACTGGACTCAACACCCCCTATTCACCGCACAAGAATATATGTGACTAGTAAGAATCTTAAAACCTATGTATTGATATCTGTCTGGAAGTGAGTCAAGTGGGTGTAAATCCGCATAAACACAGCCGTGAAAAGCAGCTAAACCCCATTATAAAAATAAATTACTTTTAAAAACCCGTAAAACAAAGACAGTGAAAGAGAGAGAAATTCTTACAAAATTCGTTCAGGGGCTGTGATGCCACCTGGATTGACCATATCTAGACCCACAGCTGGATGAGACATAAGGGTGGACACTCTTGGGGCTGAGAGGTTGGGTGAGCAAACGCAGACCCTTTAAAGTAATACTGCGTGATACCCATCCCATGGGTCCCAAATCTCCAGGTTCAAGGGCATCTTCCTACATCGAAAACATGCATGAGAAACTCAGAAGATGGTACACCGTGTGATTTTGAAAGGTTTCTAAAACACACCCCATTTCTCATCTCCTTGTGCTCGGGTTCGCCTTTCCAGCTACTTTACTAGCAATCAACTTACTTGGAGAATCAGCACATTTAACCTCCTGTTCCCTACAGGTTGCAATTTGTCCTGAGGATGAACGGGAAGAGGGGCAACCAATGAGAGACTAGATCTAGGTGTTGGGACAGGCACAGGTCACTCTATTTTCCCATCAGGAAGAAGAATTAATCACAGGCTCAGCCTGCCGCCCAGAAGCACAATAGGGCCTGAGGCAATCCCGCGCTTTTGCGGCCAGCTCCCAAAAAAGCGAGTTGAAAAATGGAGCTCAGGGACACTGCAATTCACAAACCCGCAGAGTTATAAATGATAACTCTCATCCACAGATATATTGAGGGAAGGCAACGAAGAGGATTTGAAAGCAAGGCAGAATTGCAGGAAACAGATTTCAGGAGGTAGATTCGAATCGCCTGTAAAGCACATGAAAAGCGGCAAAACGTCGACAATGATGCCCCTGGCCAAGAAGGGCGTATGCGTTTTTTCCTGAATATATTCAGGAAAAAACGCATACGCCCTTTTTGGCCAACCAAGCAACCTGGAAAGGCAAATCAGCACTACAAAGAAGTCTCGCTTCCCATCGGTCAAAAGGGCCATGCTGCAAAAAGTGTCAAACCAGAAATGCAGGACAGGCCATGGAGAAATGGCAGCCTTGCTACGCTGATGAGCGGGATGTAAGTTGCCAACAGCCACTCTGGAGAAGTGTACGGTGTGTCCTGAAACATCGAAAAAACACAGCTTAGGGAGCATAGGGCACGTCCACTCATGGGCGTATAAATTGGGAAAACTAAAAATCAGCAAGACACAGGCACCCCAAAGTTTAGGGCTGCTCTGTTGACAAGAACCTCCACTTCATGACACCTTAAATATCCCAGGAAAGAGAAAAATGGATAAAGAAGTTGTGGTCCATATGTACAATGGAATATCACTCAGACATGAAATCAATGTCATAAGGCTAGTAGAAGCAAGATGAGTGGACTTAGGTACGACGATTCTAAGTGAAATAAGTCACACAGAAAAAGACACTTATCATAAGCTATCACTTATAGAGGGAATGTAAAAACCGCTACACTTGAACTGAATTACAGAACAGAACAGAATCACACGTTTAGAAAACACACTATGGCTGCTTAACGGGAAAGGTGAGGTGGGGTGATGCATAAAACAAGGGGTTCAAATTCGTTCAGATACCGTTCCATACACCCAATATGTAATAGACAAGACCTACTCCTTGCTCAGTGAACTGGACTCAACACCCCCTATTCACCGCACAAGAATATATGTGACTAGTAACAATCTTAAAACCTATGTATTGATATCTGTCTGGAAGTGAGTCAAGTGGGTGTAAATCCGCATAAACACAGCCGTGAAAAGCAGCTAAACCCCATTATAAAAATAAATTACTTTTAAAAACCCGTAAAACAAAGACAGTGAAAGAGAGAGAAATTCTTACAAAATTCGTTCAGAGGCTGTGATGCAACCTGGATTGACCATATCTACACGCACAGCTGGATGAGACATAAGGGTGGACAGTCTTGGGGCTGAAAGGTTGGGTTAGGTTGGGTGAGCAAACGCAGACCCTTAAAAGTAATACTGCGTGGTACCCATCCCATGGGTCCCAAGTCTCCAGGTTCAAGGGCATCTTCCTACATCGAAAACATGCATGAGAAACTCAGAAGATGGTACACCGTGTGATTTTGAAAGGTTTCTAAAACGCACCTCATTTCTCATCTCCTTGTGCTCCGGTTCGCCATTCCAGCTACTTTACTAGCAATCTCCCTACTTGGAGAATCAGCACCTTTAACCTCCTGTTCCCTACAGGTTGCAATTTGTCCTGAGGATGAACGGGAAGAGGGGCAACCAATGAGAGACTAGATCTAGCTGTTGGGACAGGCACAGGTCACTCTATTTTCCCATCAGGAAGAAGAATTAACCACAGGCTCAGCCTGCTGCCAGGAACCAGAATACGGCCTGAGGCAATCCCGTGCTTTTGCGGCCAGCTCTCAAAAAAGACAGTTGAAAAATGGAGCTGAGGGACACTGCAATTCACAAAACCGCAGAGTTATAAGTGATAACTCTCATCCACAGATATATTGAGGGAAGTCAACGAAGAGGATTTGAAAGCAAGGCAGAATTGCAGGAAACAGATTTCAGGAGGTAGATTCGAATCGCCTTTAAGGCACATGAAAAGCGGCAAAACGTCGACAATGATGCCCTTGGCCAAAAAGGGCGTATGCGTTTTTTCCTGAATATATTCAGGAAAAAACGCATACGCCCTTTTTGGCCAACCAAGCAACCTGGAAAGGCAAATCAGCGCTACAAAGAAGTCTCGCTTCCCATGGGTCAAAAGGGCCATGCTGCAAAAAGTCTCAAAACCAGAAATGCAGGACAGGCCATGGAGAAATGGCAGCCTTGCTACGCTGATGGGCGGGATGTAAATTGCCAACAGCCACTCTGGAGAAGTGTACGGTGTGTCCTGAAACATCGAAAAAACACAGCTTAGGGAGCATAGGGCACGTCCACTCATGGGCGTATAAATTGGGAAAACTAAAAATCAGCAAGACACAGGCACCCCAAAGTTTGGGGCTGCTCTGTTGACAAGAACCTCCACTTCATGACACCTTAAATATCCCAGGAAAGAGAAAAATGGATAAAGAAGTTGTGGTCCTTATGTACAATGCAATATCACTCAGACATGAAATCAATGTCATAAGGCTAGTAGAAGCAAGATGAGTGGACTTAGGTACGACGATTCTAAGTGAAATAAGTCACACAGAAAAAGACACTTATCATAAGCTATCACTTATAGAGGGAATGTAAAAACCGCTACACTTGAACTGAATTACAGAACAGAACAGAATCACACGTTTAGAAAACACACTATGGCTGCTTAACGGGAAAGGTGAGGTGGGGTGATGCATAAAACAAGGGGTTCAAATTCGCTCAGATACCGTTCCATACACCCAATATGTAATAGACAAGACCTACTCCTTGCTCAGTGAACTGGACTCAACACCCCCTATTCACCGCACAAGAATATATGTGACTAGTAACAATCTTAAAACCTATGTATTGATATCTGTCTGGAAGTGAGTCAAGTGGGTGTAAATCCGCATAAACACAGCCGTGAAAAGCAGCTAAACCCCATTATAAAAATAAATTACTTTTAAAAACCCGTAAAACAAAGACAGTGAAAGAGAGAGAAATTCTTACAAAATTCGTTCAGAGGCTGTGATGCAACCTGGATTGACCATATCTACACGCACAGCTGGATGAGACATAAGGGTGGACAGTCTTGGGGCTGAAAGGTTGGGTTAGGTTGGGTGAGCAAACGCAGACCCTTAAAAGTAATACTGCGTGGTACCCATCCCATGGGTCCCAAGTCTCCAGGTTCAAGGGCATCTTCCTACATCGAAAACATGCATGAGAAACTCAGAAGATGGTACACCGTGTGATTTTGAAAGGTTTCTAAAACGCACCTCATTTCTCATCTCCTTGTGCTCCGGTTCGCCATTCCAGCTACTTTACTAGCAATCTCCCTACTTGGAGAATCAGCACCTTTAACCTCCTGTTCCCTACAGGTTGCAATTTGTCCTGAGGATGAACGGGAAGAGGGGCAACCAATGAGAGACTAGATCTAGCTGTTGGGACAGGCACAGGTCACTCTATTTTCCCATCAGGAAGAAGAATTAACCACAGGCTCAGCCTGCCGCCCAGAAGCACAATAGGGCCTGAGGCAATCCCGTGCTTTTGCGGCCAGCTCTCAAAAAAGACAGTTGAAAAATGGAGCTCAGGGACACTGCAATTCACAAACCCGCAGAGTTATAAATGATAACTCTCATCCACAGATATATTGAGGGAAGGCAACGAAGAGGATTTGAAAGCAAGGCAGAATTGCAGGAAACAGATTTCAGGAGGTAGATTCGAATCGCCTGTAAAGCACATGAAAAGCGGCAAAACGTCGACAATGATGCCCTTGGCCAAGAAGGGCGTATGCGTTTTTTCCTGAATATATTCAGGAAAAAACGCATACGCCCTTTTTGGCCAACCAAGCAACCTGGAAAGGCAAATCAGCGCTACAAAGAGGTCTCGCTTCCCATCGGTCAAAAGGGCCATGCTGCAAAAAGTGTCAAAACCAGAAATGCAGGACAGGCCATGGAGAAATGGCATCCTTGCTACGCTGATGGGCGGGATGTAAATTGCCAACAGCCACTCTGGAGAAGTGTACGGTGTGTCCTGAAACATCGCAAAAACACAGCTTAGGGAGCATAGGGCACGTCCACTCATGGGCGTATAAATTGGGAAAACTAAAAATCAGCAAGACACAGGCACCCCAAAGTTTAGGGCTGCTCTGTTGACAAGAACCTCCACTTCATGACACCTTAAATATCCCAGGAAAGAGAAAAATGGATAAAGAAGTTGTGGTCCTTATGTACAATGGAATATCACTCAGACATGAAATCAATGTCATAAGGCTAGTAGAAGCAAGATGAGTGGACTTAGGTACGACGATTCTAAGTGAAATAAGTCACACAGAAAAAGACACTTATCATAAGCTATCACTTATAGAGGGAATGTAAAAACCGCTACACTTGAACTGAATTACAGAACAGAACAGAATCACACGTTTAGAAAACACACTATGGCTGCTTAACGGGAAAGGTGAGGTGGGGTGATGCATAAAACAAGGGGTTCAAATTCGCTCAGATACCGTTCCATACACCCAATATGTAATAGACAAGACCTACTCCTTGCTAAGTGAACTGGACTCAACACCCCCTATTCACCACACAGGAATATTTGTGACTAGAAACAATCTTAAAACCTATGTATTGATATCTGTCTGGAAGTGAGTCAAGTGGGTGTAAATCCGCATAAACACAGCCGTGAAAAGCAGCTAAACCCCATTATAAAAATAAATTACTTTTAAAAACCCGTAAAACAAAGACAGTGAAAGAGAGAGAAATTCTTACAAAATTCGTTCAGAGGCTGTGATGCAACCTGGATTGACCATATCTACACGCACAGCTGGATGAGACATAAGGGTGGACAGTCTTGGGGCTGAAAGGTTGGGTTAGGTTGGGTGAGCAAACGCAGACCCTTAAAAGTAATACTGCGTGGTACCCATCCCATGGGTCCCAAGTCTCCAGGTTCAAGGGCATCTTCCTACATCGAAAACATGCATGAGAAACTCAGAAGATGGTACACCGTGTGATTTTGAAAGGTTTCTAAAACGCACCTCATTTCTCATCTCCTTGTGCTCGGGTTCGCCTTTCCAGCTACTTTACTAGCAATCTCCCTACTTGGAGAATCAGCACCTTTAACCTCCTGTTCCCTACAGGTTGCAATTTGTCCTGAGGATGAACGGGAAGAGGGGCAACCAATGAGAGACTAGATCTAGCTGTTGGGACAGGCACAGGTCACTCTATTTTCCCATCAGGAAGAAGAATTAACCACAGGCTCAGCCTGCTGCCAGGAACCAGAATAGGGCCTGAGGCAATCCCGTGCTTTTGCGGCCAGCTCTCAAAAAAGACAGTTGAAAAATGGAGCTCAGGAACACTGCAATTCACAAACCCGCAGAGTTATAAATGATAACTCTCATCCACAGATATATTGAGGGAAGGCAACGAAGAGGATTTGAAAGCAAGGCAGAATTGCAGGAAACAGATTTCAGGAGGTAGATTCGAATCGCCTTTAAGGCACATGAAAAGCGGCAAAACGTCGACAATGATGCCCTTGGCCAAAAAGGGCGTATGCGTTTTTTCCTGAATATATTCAGGAAAAAACGCATACGCCCTTTTTGGCCAACCAAGCAACCTGGAAAGGCAAATCAGCGCTACAAAGAAGTCTCGCTTCCCATGGGTCAAAAGGGCCATGCTGCAAAAAGTGTCAAAACCAGAAATGCAGGACAGGCCATGGAGAAATGGCAGCCTTGCTACGCTGATGGGCGGGATGTAAATTGCCAACAGCCACTCTGGAGTAGTGTACGGTGTGTCCTGAAACATCGAAAAAACACAGCTTAGTGAGCATAGGGCACGTCCACTCATGGGCGTATAAATTGGGAAAACTAAAAATCAGCAAGACACAGGCACCCCAAAGTTTGGGGCTGCTCTGTTGACAAGAACCTCCACTTCATGACACCTTAAATATCCCAGGAAAGAGAAAAATGGATAAAAAAGTTGTGGTCCTTATGTACAATGGAATATCACTCAGACATGAAATCAATGTCATAAGGCTAGTAGAAGCAAGATGAGTGGACTTAGGTACGACGATTCTAAGTGAAATAAGTCACACAGAAAAAGACACTTATCATAAGCTTTCACTTATAGAGGGAATGTAAAAACCGCTACACTTGAACTGAATTACAAAACAGAACAGAGTCACACGTTTAGAAAACACACTATGGCTGCTTAACGGGAAAGGTGAGGTGGGGTGATGCATAAAACAAGGGGTTCAAATTTGCTCAGATACCTTTCCATACACCCAGTATGTAATAGACAAGACCTACTCCTTGCTCCGTGAACTGGACTCAACACCCCCTATTCACCGCACAAGAATATATGTGACTAGTAACAATCTTAAAACCTATGTATTGATATCTGTCTGGAAGTGAGTCAAGTGGGTGTAAATCCGCATAAACGCAGCCGTGAAAAGCAGCTAAACCCCATTATAAAAATAAATTACTTTTAAAAACCCGTAAAACAAAGACAGTGAAAGAGAGAGAAATTCTTACAAAATTCGTTCAGGGGCTGTGATGCCACCTGGATTGACCATATCTAGACCTACAGCTGGATGAGACATAAGGGTGGACACTCTTGGGGCTGAGAGGTTGGGTGAGCAAACGCAGACCCTTTAAAGTAATACTGCGTGATACCCATCCCATGGGTCCCAAATCTCCAGGTTCAAGGGCATCTTCCTACATCGAAAACATGCATGAGAAACTCAGAAGATGGTACACCGTGTGATTTTGAAAGGTTTCTAAAACACACCCCATTTCTCATCTCCTTGTGCTCGGGTTCGCCTTTCCAGCTACTTTACTAGCAATCAACTTACTTGGAGAATCAGCACCTTTAACCTCCTGTTCCCTACAGGTTACAATTTGTCCTGAGGATGAACGGGAAGAGGGGCAACCAATGAGAGACTAGATCTAGGTGTTGGGACAGGCACAGGTCACTCTATTTTCCCATCAGGAAGAAGAATTAATCACAGGCTCAGCCTGCCGCCCAGAAGCACAATAGGGCCTGAGGCAATCCCGCGCTTTTGCGGCCAGCTCCCAAAAAAGCGAGTTGAAAAATGGAGCTCAGGGACACTGCAATTCACAAACCCGCAGAGTTATAAATGATAACTCTCATCCACAGATATATTGAGGGAAGGCAACGAAGAGGATTTGAAAGCAAGGCAGAATTGCAGGAAACAGATTTCAGGAGGTAGATTCGAATCGCCTGTAAAGCACATGAAAAGCGGCAAAACGTCGACAATGATGCCCTTGGCCAAGAAGGGCGTATGCGTTTTTTCCTGAATATATTCAGGAAAAAACGCATACGCCCTTTTTGGCCAACCAAGCAACCTGGAAAGGCAAATCAGCGCTACAAAGATGTCTCGCTTCCCATCGGTCAAAAGGGCCATGCTGCAAAAAGTGTCAAACCCAGAAATGCAGGACAGGCCATGGAGAAATGGCAGCCTTGCTACGCTGATGAGCGGGATGTAAGTTGCCAACAGCCACTCTGGAGATGTGTACGGTGTGTCCTGAAACATCGAAAAAACACAGCTTAGGGAGCATAGGGCACGTCCACTCATGGGCGTATAAATTGGGAAAACTAAAAATCAGCAAGACAAAGGCACCCCAAAGTTTGGGGCTGCTCTGTTGACAAGAACCTCCACTTCATGACACCTTAAATATCCCAGGAAAGAGAAAAATGGATAAAGAAGTTGTGGTCCTTATGTACAATGCAATATCACTCAGACATGAAATCAATGTCATAAGGCTAGTAGAAGCAAGATGAGTGGACTTAGGTACGACGATTCTAAGTGAAATAAGTCACACAGAAAAAGACACTTATCATAAGCTATCACTTATAGAGGGAATGTAAAAACCGCTACACTTGAACTGAATTACAGAACAGAACAGAATCACACGTTTAGAAAACACACTATGGCTGCTTAACGGGAAAGGTGAGGTGGGGTGATGCATAAAACAAGGGGTTCAAATTCGTTCAGATACCGTTCCATACACCCAATATGTAATAGACAAGACCTACTCCTTGCTCAGTGAACTGGACTCAACACCCCCTATTCACCGCACAAGAATATATGTGACTAGTAACAATCTTAAAACCTATGTATTGATATCTGTCTGGAAGTGAGTCAAGTGGGTGTAAATCCGCATAAACACAGCCGTGAAAAGCAGCTAAACCCCATTATAAAAATAAATTACTTTTAAAAACCCGTAAAACAAAGACAGTGAAAGAGAGAGAAATTCTTACAAAATTCGTTCAGAGGCTGTGATGCAACCTGGATTGACCATATCTACACGCACAGCTGGATGAGACATAAGGGTGGACAGTCTTGGGGCTGAAAGGTTGGGTTAGGTTGGGTGAGCAAACGCAGACCCTTAAAAGTAATACTGCGTGGTACCCATCCCATGGGTCCCAAGTCTCCAGGTTCAAGGGCATCTTCCTACATCGAAAACATGCATGAGAAACTCAGAAGATGGTACACCGTGTGATTTTGAAAGGTTTCTAAAACGCACCTCATTTCTCATCTCCTTGTGCTCGGGTTCGCCATTCCAGCTACTTTACTAGCAATCTCCCTACTTGGAGAATCAGCACCTTTAACCTCCTGTTCCCTACAGGTTGCAATTTGTCCTGAGGATGAACGGGAAGAGGGGCAACCAATGAGAGACTAGATCTAGCTGTTGGGACAGGCACAGGTCACTCTATTTTCCCATCAGGAAGAAGAATTAACCACAGGCTCAGCCTGCTGCCAGGAACCAGAATACGGCCTGAGGCAATCCCGTGCTTTTGCGGCCAGCTCTCAAAAAAGACAGTTGAAAAATGGAGCTGAGGGACACTGCAATTCACAAACCCGCAGAGTTATAAGTGATAACTCTCATCCACAGATATATTGAGGGAAGTCAACGAAGAGGATTTGAAAGCAAGGCAGAATTGCAGGAAACAGATTTCAGGAGGTAGATTCGAATCGCCTTTAAGGCACATGAAAAGCGGCAAAACGTCGACAATGATGCCCTTGGCCAAAAAGGGCGTATGCGTTTTTTCCTGAATATATTCAGGAAAAAACGCATACGCCCTTTTTGGCCAACCAAGCAACCTGGAAAGGCAAATCAGCGCTACAAAGAAGTCTCGCTTCCCATGGGTCAAAAGGGCCATGCTGCAAAAAGTCTCAAAACCAGAAATGCAGGACAGGCCATGGAGAAATGGCAGCCTTGCTACGCTGATGGGCGGGATGTAAATTGCCAACAGCCACTCTGGAGAAGTGTACGGTGTGTCCTGAAACATCGAAAAAACACAGCTTAGTGAGCATAGGGCACGTCCACTCATGGGCGTATAAATTGGGAAAACTAAAAATCAGCAAGACACAGGCACCCCAAAGTTTGGGGCTGCTCTGTTGACAAGAACCTCCACTTCATGACACCTTAAATATCCCAGGAAAGAGAAAAATGGATAAAAAAGTTGTGGTCCTTATGTGCAATGGAATATCACTCAGACATGAAATCAATGTCATAAGGCTAGTAGAAGCAAGATGAGTGGACTTAGGTACGACGATTCTAAGTGAAATAAGTCACACAGAAAAAGACACTTATCATAAGCTATCACTTATAGAGGGAATGTAAAAACCGCTACACTTGAACTGAATTACAAAACAGAACAGAGTCACACGTTTAGAAAACACACTATGGCTGCTTAACGGGAAAGGTGAGGTGGGGTGATGCATAAAACAAGGGGTTCAAATTTGCTCAGATACCTTTCCATACACCCAGTATGTAATAGACAAGACCTACTCCTTGCTCCGTGAACTGGACTCAACACCCCCTATTCACCGCACAAGAATATATGTGACTAGTAACAATCTTAAAACCTATGTATTGATATCTGTCTGGAAGTGAGTCAAGTGGGTGTAAATCCGCATAAACGCAGCCGTGAAAAGCAGCTAAACCCCATTATAAAAATAAATTACTTTTAAAAACCCGTAAAACAAAGACAGTGAAAGAGAGAGAAATTCTTACAAAATTCGTTCAGGGGCTGTGATGCCACCTGGATTGACCATATCTAGACCTACAGCTGGATGAGACATAAGGGTGGACACTCTTGGGGCTGAGAGGTTGGGTGAGCAAACGCAGACCCTTTAAAGTAATACTGCGTGATACCCATCCCATGGGTCCCAAATCTCCAGGTTCAAGGGCATCTTCCTACATCGAAAACATGCATGAGAAACTCAGAAGATGGTACACCGTGTGATTTTGAAAGGTTTCTAAAACACACCCCATTTCTCATCTCCTTGTGCTCGGGTTCGCCTTTCCAGCTACTTTACTAGCAATCAACTTACTTGGAGAATCAGCACCTTTAACCTCCTGTTCCCTACAGGTTACAATTTGTCCTGAGGATGAACGGGAAGAGGGGCAACCAATGAGAGACTAGATCTAGGTGTTGGGACAGGCACAGGTCACTCTATTTTCCCATCAGGAAGAAGAATTAATCACAGGCTCAGCCTGCCGCCCAGAAGCACAATAGGGCCTGAGGCAATCCCGCGCTTTTGCGGCCAGCTCCCAAAAAAGCGAGTTGAAAAATGGAGCTCAGGGACACTGCAATTCACAAACCCGCAGAGTTATAAATGATAACTCTCATCCACAGATATATTGAGGGAAGGCAACGAAGAGGATTTGAAAGCAAGGCAGAATTGCAGGAAACAGATTTCAGGAGGTAGATTCGAATCGCCTGTAAAGCACATGAAAAGCGGCAAAACGTCGACAATGATGCCCTTGGCCAAGAAGGGCGTATGCGTTTTTTCCTGAATATATTCAGGAAAAAACGCATACGCCCTTTTTGGCCAACCAAGCAACCTGGAAAGGCAAATCAGCGCTACAAAGATGTCTCGCTTCCCATCGGTCAAAAGGGCCATGCTGCAAAAAGTGTCAAACCCAGAAATGCAGGACAGGCCATGGAGAAATGGCAGCCTTGCTACGCTGATGAGCGGGATGTAAGTTGCCAACAGCCACTCTGGAGATGTGTACGGTGTGTCCTGAAACATCGAAAAAACACAGCTTAGGGAGCATAGGGCACGTCCACTCATGGGCGTATAAATTGGGAAAACTAAAAATCAGCAAGACAAAGGCACCCCAAAGTTTGGGGCTGCTCTGTTGACAAGAACCTCCACTTCATGACACCTTAAATATCCCAGGAAAGAGAAAAATGGATAAAGAAGTTGTGGTCCTTATGTACAATGCAATATCACTCAGACATGAAATCAATGTCATAAGGCTAGTAGAAGCAAGATGAGTGGACTTAGGTACGACGATTCTAAGTGAAATAAGTCACACAGAAAAAGACACTTATCATAAGCTATCACTTATAGAGGGAATGTAAAAACCGCTACACTTGAACTGAATTACAGAACAGAACAGAATCACACGTTTAGAAAACACACTATGGCTGCTTAACGGGAAAGGTGAGGTGGGGTGATGCATAAAACAAGGGGTTCAAATTCGTTCAGATACCGTTCCATACACCCAATATGTAATGGACAAGACCTACTCCTTGCTCAGTGAACTGGACTCAACACCCCCTATTCACCGCACAAGAATATATGTGACTAGTAACAATCTTAAAACCTATGTATTGATATCTGTCTGGAAGTGAGTCAAGTGGGTGTAAATCCGCATAAACACAGCCGTGAAAAGCAGCTAAACCCCATTATAAAAATAAATTACTTTTAAAAACCCGTAAAACAAAGACAGTGAAAGAGAGAGAAATTCTTACAAAATTCGTTCAGAGGCTGTGATGCAACCTGGATTGACCATATCTACACGCACAGCTGGATGAGACATAAGGGTGGACAGTCTTGGGGCTGAAAGGTTGGGTTAGGTTGGGTGAGCAAACGCAGACCCTTAAAAGTAATACTGCGTGGTACCCATCCCATGGGTCCCAAGTCTCCAGGTTCAAGGGCATCTTCCTACATCGAAAACATGCATGAGAAACTCAGAAGATGGTACACCGTGTGATTTTGAAAGGTTTCTAAAACGCACCTCATATCTCATCTCCTTGTGCTCCGGTTCGCCATTCCAGCTACTTTACTAGCAATCTCCCTACTTGGAGAATCAGCACCTTTAACCTCCTCTTCCCTACAGGTTGCAATTTGTCCTGAGGATGAACGGGAAGAGGGGCAACCAATGAGAGACTAGATCTAGCTGTTGGGACAGGCACAGGTCACTCTATTTTCCCATCAGGAAGAAGAATTAACCACAGGCTCAGCCTGCTGCCAGGAACCAGAATACGGCCTGAGGCAATCCCGTGCTTTTGCGGCCAGCTCTCAAAAAAGACAGTTGAAAAATGGAGCTGAGGGACACTGCAATTCACAAACCCGCAGAGTTATAAGTGATAACTCTCATCCACAGATATATTGAGGGAAGTCAACGAAGAGGATTTGAAAGCAAGGCAGAATTGCAGGAAACAGATTTCAGGAGGTAGATTCGAATCGCCTTTAAGGCACATGAAAAGCGGCAAAACGTCGACAATGATGCCCTTTTTGGCCAACCAAGAAACCTGGAAAGGCAAATCAGCGCTACAAAGAAGTCTCGCTTCCCATCGGTCAAAAGGGCCATGCTGCAAAAAGTGTCAAAACCAGAAATGCAGGACAGGCCATGGAGAAATGGCAGCCTTGCTACGCTGATGGGCGGGATGTAAATTGCCAACAGCCACTCTGGAGAAGTGTACGGTGTGTCCTGAAACATCGAAAAAACACAGCTTAGTGAGCATAGGGCACGTCCACTCATGGGCGTATAAATTGGGAAAACTAAAAATCAGCAAGACACAGGCACCCCAAAGTTTGGGGCTGCTCTGTTGACAAGAACCTCCACTTCATGACACCTTAAATATCCCAGGAAAGAGAAAAATGGATAAAAAAGTTGTGGTCCTTATGTACAATGGAATATCACTCAGACATGAAATCAATGTCATAAGGCTAGTAGAAGCAAGATGAGTGGATTTAGGTACGACGATTCTAAGTGAAATAAGTCACACAGAAAAAGACACTTATCATTAGCTATCACTTATAGAGGGAATGTAAAAACCGCTACACTTGAACTGAATTACAAAACAGAACAGAGTCACACGTTTAGAAAACACACTATGGCTGCTTAACGGGAAAGGTGAGGTGGGGTGATGCATAAAACAAGGGGTTCAAATTTGCTCAGATACCGTTCCATACACCCAATATGTAATAGACAAGACCTACTCCTTGCTCCGTGAACTGGACTCAACACCCCCTATTCACCGCACAAGAATATATGTGACTAGTAAGAATCTTAAAACCTATGTATTGATATCTGTCTGGAAGTGAGTAAAGTGGGTGTAAATCCGCATAAACACAGCCGTGAAAAGCAGCTAAACCCCATTATAAAAATAAATTACTTTTAAAAACCCGTAAAACAAAGACAGTGAAAGAGAGAGAAATTCTTACAAAATTCGTTCAGGGGCTGTGATGCCACCTGGATTGACCATATCTAGACCCACAGCTGGATGAGACATAAGGGTGGACACTCTTGGGGCTGAGAGTTTGGGTGAGCAAACGCAGACCCTTTAAAGTAATACTGCGTGATACCCATCCCATGGGTCCCAAATCTCCAGGTTCAAGGGCATCTTCCTACATCGAAAACATGCATGAGAAACTCAGAAGATGGTACACCGTGTGATTTTGAAAGGTTTCTAAAACACACCCCATTTCTCATCTCCTTGTGCTCGGGTTCGCCTTTCCAGCTACTTTACTAGCAATCAACTTACTTGGAGAATCAGCACCTTTAACCTCCTGTTCCCTACAGGTTGCAATTTTTCCTGAGGATGAACGGGAAGAGGGGCAACCAATGAGAGACTAGATCTAGGTGTTGGGACAGGCACAGGTCACTCTATTTTCCCATCAGGAAGAAGAATTAATCACAGGCTCAGCCTGCCGCCCAGAAGCACAATAGGGCCTGAGGCAATCCCGCGCTTTTGCGGCCAGCTCCCAAAAAAGCGAGTTGAAAAATGGAGCTCAGGGACACTGCAATTCACAAACCCGCAGAGTTATAAATGATAACTCTCATCCACAGATATATTGAGGGAAGGCAACGAAGAGGATTTGAAAGCAAGGCAGAATTGCAGGAAACAGATTTCAGGAGGTAGATTCGAATCGCCTGTAAAGCACATGAAAAGCGGCAAAACGTCGACAATGATGCCCTTGGCCAAGAAAGGCGTATGCGTTTTTTCCTGAATATATTCAGGAAAAAACGCATACGCCCTTTTTGGCCAACCAAGCAACCTGGAAAGGCAAATCAGCGCTACAAAGATGTCTCGCTTCCCATCGGTCAAAAGGGCCATGCTGCAAAAAGTGTCAAACCCAGAAATGCAGGACAGGCCATGGAGAAATGGCAGCCTTGCTACGCTGATGAGCGGGATGTAAGTTGCCAACAGCCACTCTGGAGATGTGTACGGTGTGTCCTGAAACATCGAAAAAACACAGCTTAGGGAGCATAGGGCACGTCCACTCATGGGCGTATAAATTGGGAAAACTAAAAATCAGCAAGACACAGGCACCCCAAAGTTTGGGGCTGCTCTGTTGACAAGAACCTCCACTTCATGACACCTTAAATATCCCAGGAAAGAGAAAAATGGATAAAGAAGTTGTGGTCCTTATGTACAATGGTATATCACTCAGACATGAAATCAATGTCATAAGGCTAGTAGAAGCAAGATGAGTGGACTTAGGTACGACGATTCTAAGTGAAATAAGTCACACAGAAAAAGACACTTATCATAAGCTATCACTTATAGAGGGAATGTAAAAACCGCTACACTTGAACTGAATTACAGAACAGAACAGAATCACACGTTTAGAAAACACACTATGGCTGCTTAACGGGAAAGGTGAGGTGGGGTGATGCATAAAACAAGGGGTTCAAATTCGCTCAGATACCGTTCCATACACCCAATATGTAATAGACAAGACCTACTCCTTGCTCAGTGAACTGGACTCAACACCCCCTATTCACCGCACAAGAATATATGTGACTAGTAACAATCTTAAAACCTATGTATTGATATCTGTCTGGAAGTGAGTCAAGTGGGTGTAAATCCGCATAAACACAGCCGTGAAAAGCAGCTAAACCCCATTATAAAAATAAATTACTTTTAAAAACCCGTAAAACAAAGACAGTGAAAGAGAGAGAAATTCTTACAAAATTCGTTCAGAGGCTGTGATGCAACCTGGATTGACCATATCTACACGCACAGCTGGATGAGACATAAGGGTGGACAGTCTTGGGGCTGAAAGGTTGGGTTAGGTTGGGTGAGCAAACGCAGACCCTTAAAAGTAATACTGCGTGGTACCCATCCCATGGGTCCCAAGTCTCCAGGTTCAAGGGCATCTTCCTACATCGAAAACATGCATGAGAAACTCAGAAGATGGTACACCGTGTGATTTTGAAAGGTTTCTAAAACGCACCTCATTTCTCATCTCCTTGTGCTCCGGTTCGCCATTCCAGCTACTTTACTAGCAATCTCCCTACTTGGAGAATCAGCACCTTTAACCTCCTGTTCCCTACAGGTTGCAATTTGTCCTGAGGATGAACGGGAAGAGGGGCAACCAATGAGAGACTAGATCTAGCTGTTGGGACAGGCACAGGTCACTCTATTTTCCCATCAGGAAGAAGAATTAACCACAGGCTCAGCCTGCCGCCCAGAAGCACAGTAGGGCCTGAGGCAATCCCGTGCTTTTGCGGCCAGCTCCCAAAAAAGACAGTTGAAAAATGGAGCTCAGGGACACTGCAATTCACAAACCCGCAGAGTTATAAGTGATAACTCTCATCCACAGATATATTGAGGGAAGGCAACGAAGAGGATTTGAAAGCAAGGCAGAATTGCAGGAAACAGATTTCAGGAGGTAGATTCGAATCGCCTGTAAAGCACATGAAAAGCGGCAAAACGTCGACAATGATGCCCTTGGCCAAGAAGGGCGTATGCGTTTTTTCCTGAATATATTCAGGAAAAAACGCATACGCCCTTTTTGGCCAACCAAGCAACCTGGAAATGCAAATCAGCGCTACAAAGAGGTCTCGCTTCCCATCGGTCAAAAGGGCCATGCTGCAAAAAGTGTCAAAACCAGAAATGCAGGACAGGCCATGGAGAAATGGCATCCTTGCTACTTTGATGGGCGGGATGTAAATTGCCAACAGCCACTCTGGAGAAGTGTACGGTGTGTCCTGAAACATCGCAAAAACACAGCTTAGGGAGCATAGGGCACGTCCACTCATGGGCGTATAAATTGGGAAAACTAAAAATCAGCAAGACACAGGCACCCCAAAGTTTAGGGCTGCTCTGTTGACAAGAACCTCCACTTCATGACACCTTAAATATCCCAGGAAAGAGAAAAATGGATAAAGAAGTTGTGGTCCTTATGTACAATGGAATATCACTCAGACATGAAATCAATGTCATAAGGCTAGTAGAAGCAAGATGAGTGGACTTAGGTACGACGATTCTAAGTGAAATAAGTCACACAGAAAAAGACACTTATCATAAGCTATCACTTATAGAGGGAATGTAAAAACCGCTACACTTGAACTGAATTACAGAACAGAACAGAATCACACGTTTAGAAAACACACTATGGCTGCTTAACGGGAAAGGTGAGGTGGGGTGATGCATAAAACAAGGGGTTCAAATTCGCTCAGATACCGTTCCATACACCCAATATGTAATAGACAAGACCTACTCCTTGCTAAGTGAACTGGACTCAACACCCCCTATTCACCGCACAGGAATATTTGTGACTAGTAACAATCTTAAAACCTATGTATTGATATCTGTCTGGAAGTGAGTCAAGTGGGTGTAAATCCGCATAAACACAGCCGTGAAAAGCAGCTAAACCCCATTATAAAAATAAATTACTTTTAAAAACCCGTAAAACAAAGACAGTGAAAGAGAGAGAAATTCTTACAAAATTCGTTCAGAGGCTGTGATGCAACCTGGATTGACCATATCTACACGCACAGCTGGATGAGACATAAGGGTGGACAGTCTTGGGGCTGAAAGGTTGGGTTAGGTTGGGTGAGCAAACGCAGACCCTTAAAAGTAATACTGCGTGGTACCCATCCCATGGGTCCCAAGTCTCCAGGTTCAAGGGCATCTTCCTACATCGAAAACATGCATGAGAAACTCAGAAGATGGTACACCGTGTGATTTTGAAAGGTTTCTAAAACGCACCTCATTTCTCATCTCCTTGTGCTCGGGTTCGCCTTTCCAGCTACTTTACTAGCAATCTCCCTACTTGGAGAATCAGCACCTTTAACCTCCTGTTCCCTACAGGTTGCAATTTGTCCTGAGGATGAACGGGAAGAGGGGCAACCAATGAGAGACTAGATCTAGCTGTTGGGACAGGCACAGGTCACTCTATTTTCCCATCAGGAAGAGGAATTAACCACAGGCTCAGCCTGCTGCCAGGAACCAGAATAGGGCCTGAGGCAATCCCGTGCTTTTGCGGCCAGCTCTCAAAAAAGACAGTTGAAAAATGGAGCTCAGGAACACTGCAATTCACAAACCCGCAGAGTTATAAATGATAACTCTCATCCACAGATATATTGAGGGAAGGCAACGAAGAGGATTTGAAAGCAAGGCAGAATTGCAGGAAACAGATTTCAGGAGGTAGATTCGAATCGCCTTTAAGGCACATGAAAAGCGGCAAAACGTCGACAATGATGCCCTTGGCCAAAAAGGGCGTATGCGTTTTTTCCTGAATATATTCAGGAAAAAACGCATACGCCCTTTTTGGCCAACCAAGCAACCTGGAAAGGCAAATCAGTGCTACAAAGAAGTCTCGCTTCCCATGGGTCAAAAGGGCCATGCTGCAAAAAGTGTCAAAACCAGAAATGCAGGACAGGCCATGGAGAAATGGCAGCCTTGCTACGCTGATGGGCGGGATGTAAATTGCCAACAGCCACTCTGGAGAAGTGTACGGTGTGTCCTGAAACATCGAAAAAACACAGCTTAGTGAGCATAGGGCACGTCCACTCATGGGCGTATAAATTGGGAAAACTAAAAATCAGCAAGACACAGGCACCCCAAAGTTTGGGGCTGCTCTGTTGAGAAGAGCCTCCACTTCATGACACCTTAAATATCCCAGGAAAGAGAAAAATGGATAAAAAAGTTGTGGTCCTTATGTACAATGGAATATCACTCAGACATGAAATCAATGTCATAAGGCTAGTAGAAGCAAGATGAGTGGACTTAGGTACGACGATTCTAAGTGAAATAAGTCACACAGAAAAAGACACTTATCATAAGCTTTCACTTATAGAGGGAATGTAAAAACCGCTACACTTGAACTGAATTACAAAACAGAACAGAGTCACACGTTTAGAAAACACACTATGGCTGCTTAACGGGAAAGGTGAGGTGGGGTGATGCATAAAACAAGGGGTTCAAATTTGCTCAGATACCTTTCCATACACCCAGTATGTAATAGACAAGACCTACTCCTTGCTCCGTGAACTGGACTCAACACCCCCTATTCACCGCACAAGAATATATGTGACTAGTAACAATCTTAAAACCTATGTATTGATATCTGTCTGGAAGTGAGTCAAGTGGGTGTAAATACGCATAAACGCAGCCGTGAAAAGCAGCTAAACCCCATTATAAAAATAAATTACTTTTAAAAACCCGTAAAACAAAGACAGTGAAAGAGAGAGAAATTCTTACAAAATTCGTTCAGGGGCTGTGATGCCACCTGGATTGACCATATCTAGACCTACAGCTGGATGAGACATAAGGGTGGACACTCTTGGGGCTGAGAGGTTGGGTGAGCAAACGCAGACCCTTTAAAGTAATACTGCGTGATACCCATCCCATGGGTCCCAAATCTCCAGGTTCAAGGGCATCTTCCTACATCGAAAACATGCATGAGAAACTCAGAAGATGGTACACCGTGTGATTTTGAAAGGTTTCTAAAACACACCCCATTTCTCATCTCCTTGTGCTCGGGTTCGCCTTTCCAGCTACTTTACTAGCAATCAACTTACTTGGAGAATCAGCACCTTTAACCTCCTGTTCCCTACAGGTTACAATTTGTCCTGAGGATGAACGGGAAGAGGGGCAACCAATGAGAGACTAGATCTAGGTGTTGGGACAGGCACAGGTCACTCTATTTTCCCATCAGGAAGAAGAATTAATCACAGGCTCAGCCTGCCGCCCAGAAGCACAATAGGGCCTGAGGCAATCCCGCGCTTTTGCGGCCAGCTCCCAAAAAAGCGAGTTGAAAAATGGAGCTCAGGGACACTGCAATTCACAAACCCGCAGAGTTATAAATGATAACTCTCATCCACAGATATATTGAGGGAAGGCAACGAAGAGGATTTGAAAGCAAGGCAGAATTGCAGGAAACAGATTTCAGGAGGTAGATTCGAATCGCCTGTAAAGCACATGAAAAGCGGCAAAACGTCGACAATGATGCCCTTGGCCAAGAAGGGCGTATGCGTTTTTTCCTGAATATATTCAGGAAAAAACGCATACGCCCTTTTTGGCCAACCAAGCAACCTGGAAAGGCAAATCAGCGCTACAAAGATGTCTCGCTTCCCATCGGTCAAAAGGGCCATGCTGCAAAAAGTGTCAAACCCAGAAATGCAGGACAGGCCATGGAGAAATGGCAGCCTTGCTACGCTGATGAGCGGGATGTAAGTTGCCAACAGCCACTCTGGAGATGTGTACGGTGTGTCCTGAAACATCGAAAAAACACAGCTTAGGGAGCATAGGGCACGTCCACTCATGGGCGTATAAATTGGGAAAACTAAAAATCAGCAAGACAAAGGCACCCCAAAGTTTGGGGCTGCTCTGTTGACAAGAACCTCCACTTCATGACACCTTAAATATCCCAGGAAAGAGAAAAATGGATAAAGAAGTTGTGGTCCTTATGTACAATGCAATATCACTCAGACATGAAATCAATGTCATAAGGCTAGTAGAAGCAAGATGAGTGGACTTAGGTACGACGATTCTAAGTGAAATAAGTCACACAGAAAAAGACACTTATCATAAGCTATCACTTATAGAGGGAATGTAAAAACCGCTACACTTGAACTGAATTACAGAACAGAACAGAATCACACGTTTAGAAAACACACTATGGCTGCTTAACGGGAAAGGTGAGGTGGGGTGATGCATAAAACAAGGGGTTCAAATTCGTTCAGATACCGTTCCATACACCCAATATGTAATAGACAAGACCTACTCCTTGCTCAGTGAACTGGACTCAACACCCCCTATTCACCGCACAAGAATATATGTGACTAGTAACAATCTTAAAACCTATGTATTGATATCTGTCTGGAAGTGAGTCAAGTGGGTGTAAATCCGCATAAACACAGCCGTGAAAAGCAGCTAAACCCCATTATAAAAATAAATTACTTTTAAAAACCCGTAAAACAAAGACAGTGAAAGAGAGAGAAATTCTTACAAAATTCGTTCAGAGGCTGTGATGCAACCTGGATTGACCATATCTACACGCACAGCTGGATGAGACATAAGGGTGGACAGTCTTGGGGCTGAAAGGTTGGGTTAGGTTGGGTGAGCAAACGCAGACCCTTAAAAGTAATACTGCGTGGTACCCATCCCATGGGTCCCAAGTCTCCAGGTTCAAGGGCATCTTCCTACATCGAAAACATGCATGAGAAACTCAGAAGATGGTACACCGTGTGATTTTGAAAGGTTTCTAAAACGCACCTCATTTCTCATCTCCTTGTGCTCCGGTTCGCCATTCCAGCTACTTTACTAGCAATCTCCCTACTTGGAGAATCAGCACCTTTAACCTCCTGTTCCCTACAGGTTGCAATTTGTCCTGAGGATGAACGGGAAGAGGGGCAACCAATGAGAGACTAGATCTAGCTGTTGGGACAGGCACAGGTCACTCTATTTTCCCATCAGGAAGAAGAATTAACCACAGGCTCAGCCTGCTGCCAGGAACCAGAATAGGGCCTGAGGCAATCCCGTGCTTTTGCGGCCAGCTCTCAAAAAAGACAGTTGAAAAATGGAGCTCAGGAACACTGCAATTCACAAACCCGCAGAGTTATAAATGATAACTCTCATCCACAGATATATTGAGGGAAGGCAACGAAGAGGATTTGAAAGCAAGGCAGAATTGCAGGAAACAGATTTCAGGAGGTAGATTCGAATCGCCTTTAAGGCACATGAAAAGCGGCAAAACGTCGACAATGATGCCCTTGGCCAAAAAGGGCGTATGCGTTTTTTCCTGAATATATTCAGGAAAAAACGCATACGCCCTTTTTGGCCAACCAAGCAACCTGGAAAGGCAAATCAGTGCTACAAAGAAGTCTCGCTTCCCATGGGTCAAAAGGGCCATGCTGCAAAAAGTGTCAAAACCAGAAATGCAGGACAGGCCATGGAGAAATGGCAGCCTTGCTACGCTGATGGGCGGGATGTAAATTGCCAACAGCCACTCTGGAGAAGTGTACGGTGTGTCCTGAAACATCGAAAAAACACAGCTTAGTGAGCATAGGGCACGTCCACTCATGGGCGTATAAATTGGGAAAACTAAAAATCAGCAAGACACAGGCACCCCAAAGTTTGGGGCTGCTCTGTTGAGAAGAGCCTCCACTTCATGACACCTTAAATATCCCAGGAAAGAGAAAAATGGATAAAAAAGTTGTGGTCCTTATGTACAATGGAATATCACTCAGACATGAAATCAATGTCATAAGGCTAGTAGAAGCAAGATGAGTGGACTTAGGTACGACGATTCTAAGTGAAATAAGTCACACAGAAAAAGACACTTATCATAAGCTTTCACTTATAGAGGGAATGTAAAAACCGCTACACTTGAACTGAATTACAAAACAGAACAGAGTCACACGTTTAGAAAACACACTATGGCTGCTTAACGGGAAAGGTGAGGTGGGGTGATGCATAAAACAAGGGGTTCAAATTTGCTCAGATACCTTTCCATACACCCAGTATGTAATAGACAAGACCTACTCCTTGCTCCGTGAACTGGACTCAACACCCCCTATTCACCGCACAAGAATATATGTGACTAGTAACAATCTTAAAACCTATGTATTGATATCTGTCTGGAAGTGAGTCAAGTGGGTGTAAATCCGCATAAACGCAGCCGTGAAAAGCAGCTAAACCCCATTATAAAAATAAATTACTTTTAAAAACCCGTAAAACAAAGACAGTGAAAGAGAGAGAAATTCTTACAAAATTCGTTCAGAGGCTGTGATGCCACCTGGATTGACCATATCTAGACCTACAGCTGGATGAGACATAAGGGTGGACACTCTTGGGGCTGAGAGGTTGGGTGAGCAAACGCAGACCCTTTAAAGTAATACTGCGTGATACCCATCCCATGGGTCCCAAATCTCCAGGTTCAAGGGCATCTTCCTACATCGAAAACATGCATGAGAAACTCAGAAGATGGTACACCGTGTGATTTTGAAAGGTTTCTAAAACACACCCCATTTCTCATCTCCTTGTGCTCGGGTTCGCCTTTCCAGCTACTTTACTAGCAATCAACTTACTTGGAGAATCAGCACCTTTAACCTCCTGTTCCCTACAGGTTACAATTTGTCCTGAGGATGAACGGGAAGAGGGGCAACCAATGAGAGACTAGATCTAGGTGTTGGGACAGGCACAGGTCACTCTATTTTCCCATCAGGAAGAAGAATTAATCACAGGCTCAGCCTGCCGCCCAGAAGCACAATAGGGCCTGAGGCAATCCCGCGCTTTTGCGGCCAGCTCCCAAAAAAGCGAGTTGAAAAATGGAGCTCAGGGACACTGCAATTCACAAACCCGCAGAGTTATAAATGATAACTCTCATCCACAGATATATTGAGGGAAGGCAACGAAGAGGATTTGAAAGCAAGGCAGAATTGCAGGAAACAGATTTCAGGAGGTAGATTCGAATCGCCTGTAAAGCACATGAAAAGCGGCAAAACGTCGACAATGATGCCCTTGGCCAAGAAGGGCGTATGCGTTTTTTCCTGAATATATTCAGGAAAAAACGCATACGCCCTTTTTGGCCAACCAAGCAACCTGGAAAGGCAAATCAGCGCTACAAAGATGTCTCGCTTCCCATCGGTCAAAAGGGCCATGCTGCAAAAAGTGTCAAACCCAGAAATGCAGGACAGGCCATGGAGAAATGGCAGCCTTGCTACGCTGATGAGCGGGATGTAAGTTGCCAACAGCCACTCTGGAGATGTGTACGGTGTGTCCTGAAACATCGAAAAAACACAGCTTAGGGAGCATAGGGCACGTCCACTCATGGGCGTATAAATTGGGAAAACTAAAAATCAGCAAGACAAAGGCACCCCAAAGTTTGGGGCTGCTCTGTTGACAAGAACCTCCACTTCATGACACCTTAAATATCCCAGGAAAGAGAAAAATGGATAAAGAAGTTGTGGTCCTTATGTACAATGCAATATCACTCAGACATGAAATCAATGTCATAAGGCTAGTAGAAGCAAGATGAGTGGACTTAGGTACGACGATTCTAAGTGAAATAAGTCACACAGAAAAAGACACTTATCATAAGCTATCACTTATAGAGGGAATGTAAAAACCGCTACACTTGAACTGAATTACAGAACAGAACAGAATCACACGTTTAGAAAACACACTATGGCTGCTTAACGGGAAAGGTGAGGTGGGGTGATGCATAAAACAAGGGGTTCAAATTCGTTCAGATACCGTTCCATACACCCAATATGTAATAGACAAGACCTACTCCTTGCTCAGTGAACTGGACTCAACACCCCCTATTCACCGCACAAGAATATATGTGACTAGTAACAATCTTAAAACCTATGTATTGATATCTGTCTGGAAGTGAGTCAAGTGGGTGTAAATCCGCATAAACACAGCCGTGAAAAGCAGCTAAACCCCATTATAAAAATAAATTACTTTTAAAAACCCGTAAAACAAAGACAGTGAAAGAGAGAGAAATTCTTACAAAATTCGTTCAGAGGCTGTGATGCAACCTGGATTGACCATATCTACACGCACAGCTGGATGAGACATAAGGGTGGACAGTCTTGGGGCTGAAAGGTTGGGTTAGGTTGGGTGAGCAAACGCAGACCCTTAAAAGTAATACTGCGTGGTACCCATCCCATGGGTCCCAAGTCTCCAGGTTCAAGGGCATCTTCCTACATCGAAAACATGCATGAGAAACTCAGAAGATGGTACACCGTGTGATTTTGAAAGGTTTCTAAAACGCACCTCATTTCTCATCTCCTTGTGCTCCGGTTCGCCATTCCAGCTACTTTACTAGCAATCTCCCTACTTGGAGAATCAGCACCTTTAACCTCCTGTTCCCTACAGGTTGCAATTTGTCCTGAGGATGAACGGGAAGAGGGGCAACCAATGAGAGACTAGATCTAGCTGTTGGGACAGGCACAGGTCACTCTATTTTCCCATCAGGAAGAAGAATTAACCACAGGCTCAGCCTGCTGCCAGGAACCAGAATAGGGCCTGAGGCAATCCCGTGCTTTTGCGGCCAGCTCTCAAAAAAGACAGTTGAAAAATGGAGCTCAGGGACACTGCAATTCACAAACCCGCAGAGTTATAAGTGATAACTCTCATCCACAGATATATTGAGGGAAGTCAACGAAGAGGATTTGAAAGCAAGGCAGAATTGCAGGAAACAGATTTCAGGAGGTAGATTCGAATCGCCTTTAAGGCACATGAAAAGCGGCAAAACGTCGACAATGATGCCCTTGGCCAAAAAGGGCGTATGCGTTTTTTCCTGAATATATTCAGGAAAAAACGCATACGCCCTTTTTGGCCAACCAAGCAACCTGGAAAGGCAAATCAGTGCTACAAAGAAGTCTCGCTTCCCATGGGTCAAAAGGGCCATGCTGCAAAAAGTCTCAAAACCAGAAATGCAGGACAGGCCATGGAGAAATGGCAGCCTTGCTACGCTGATGGGCGGGATGTAAATTGCCAACAGCCACTCTGGAGAAGTGTACGGTGTGTCCTGAAACATCGAAAAAACACAGCTTAGTGAGCATAGGGCACGTCCACTCATGGGCGTATAAATTGGGAAAACTAAAAATCAGCAAGACACAGGCACCCCAAAGTTTGGGGCTGCTCTGTTGACAAGAACCTCCACTTCATGACACCTTAAATATCCCAGGAAAGAGAAAAATGGATAAAAAAGTTGTGGTCCTTATGTACAATGGAATATCACTCAGGCATGAAATCAATGTCATAAGGCTAGTAGAAGCAAGATGAGTGGACTTAGGTACGACGATTCTAAGTGAAATAAGTCACACAGAAAAAGACACTTATCATAAGCTATCACTTATAGAGGGAATGTAAAAACCGCTACACTTGAACTGAATTACAAAACAGAACAGAGTCACACGTTTAGAAAACACACTATGGCTGCTTAACGGGAAAGGTGAGGTGGGGTGATGCATAAAACAAGGGGTTCAAATTTGCTCAGATACCTTTCCATACACCCAGTATGTAATAGACAAGACCTACTCCTTGCTCCGTGAACTGGACTCAACACCCCCTATTCACCGCACAAGAATATATGTGACTAGTAACAATCTTAAAACCTATGTATTGATATCTGTCTGGAAGTGAGTCAAGTGGGTGTAAATCCGCATAAACGCAGCCGTGAAAAGCAGCTAAACCCCATTATAAAAATAAATTACTTTTAAAAACCCGTAAAACAAAGACAGTGAAAGAGAGAGAAATTCTTACAAAATTCGTTCAGGGGCTGTGATGCCACCTGGATTGACCATATCTAGACCTACAGCTGGATGAGACATAAGGGTGGACACTCTTGGGGCTGAGAGGTTGGGTGAGCAAACGCAGACCCTTTAAAGTAATACTGCGTGATACCCATCCCATGGGTCCCAAATCTCCAGGTTCAAGGGCATCTTCCTACATCGAAAACATGCATGAGAAACTCAGAAGATGGTACACCGTGTGATTTTGAAAGGTTTCTAAAACACACCCCATTTCTCATCTCCTTGTGCTCGGGTTCGCCTTTCCAGCTACTTTACTAGCAATCAACTTACTTGGAGAATCAGCACCTTTAACCTCCTGTTCCCTACAGGTTACAATTTGTCCTGAGGATGAACGGGAAGAGGGGCAACCAATGAGAGACTAGATCTAGGTGTTGGGACAGGCACAGGTCACTCTATTTTCCCATCAGGAAGAAGAATTAATCACAGGCTCAGCCTGCCGCCCAGAAGCACAATAGGGCCTGAGGCAATCCCGCGCTTTTGCGGCCAGCTCCCAAAAAAGCGAGTTGAAAAATGGAGCTCAGGGACACTGCAATTCACAAACCCGCAGAGTTATAAATGATAACTCTCATCCACAGATATATTGAGGGAAGGCAACGAAGAGGATTTGAAAGCAAGGCAGAATTGCAGGAAACAGATTTCAGGAGGTAGATTCGAATCGCCTGTAAAGCACATGAAAAGCGGCAAAACGTCGACAATGATGCCCTTGGCCAAGAAGGGCGTATGCGTTTTTTCCTGAATATATTCAGGAAAAAACGCATACGCCCTTTTTGGCCAACCAAGCAACCTGGAAAGGCAAATCAGCGCTACAAAGATGTCTCGCTTCCCATCGGTCAAAAGGGCCATGCTGCAAAAAGTGTCAAACCCAGAAATGCAGGACAGGCCATGGAGAAATGGCAGCCTTGCTACGCTGATGAGCGGGATGTAAGTTGCCAACAGCCACTCTGGAGATGTGTACGGTGTGTCCTGAAACATCGAAAAAACACAGCTTAGGGAGCATAGGGCACGTCCACTCATGGGCGTATAAATTGGGAAAACTAAAAATCAGCAAGACACAGGCACCCCAAAGTTTGGGGCTGCTCTGTTGACAAGAACCTCCACTTCATGACACCTTAAATATCCCAGGAAAGAGAAAAATGGATAAAGAAGTTGTGGTCCTTATGTACAATGCAATATCACTCAGACATGAAATCAATGTCATAAGGCTAGTAGAAGCAAGATGAGTGGACTTAGGTACGACGATTCTAAGTGAAATAAGTCACACAGAAAAAGACACTTATCATAAGCTATCACTTATAGAGGGAATGTAAAAACCGCTACACTTGAACTGAATTACAGAACAGAACAGAATCACACGTTTAGAAAACACACTATGGCTGCTTAACGGGAAAGGTGAGGTGGGGTGATGCATAAAACAAGGGGTTCAAATTCGCTCAGATACCGTTCCATACACCCAATATGTAATAGACAAGACCTACTCCTTGCTCAGTGAACTGGACTCAACACCCCCTATTCACCGCACAAGAATATATGTGACTAGTAACAATCTTAAAACCTATGTATTGATATCTGTCTGGAAGTGAGTCAAGTGGGTGTAAATCCGCATAAACGCAGCCGTGAAAAGCAGCTAAACCCCATTATAAAAATAAATTACTTTTAAAAACCCGTAAAACAAAGACAGTGAAAGAGAGAGAAATTCTTACAAAATTCGTTCAGGGGCTGTGATGCCACCTGGATTGACCATATCTAGACCTACAGCTGGATGAGACATAAGGGTGGACACTCTTGGGGCTGAGAGGTTGGGTGAGCAAACGCAGACCCTTTAAAGTAATACTGCGTGATACCCATCCCATGGGTCCCAAATCTCCAGGTTCAAGGGCATCTTCCTACATCGAAAACATGCATGAGAAACTCAGAAGATGGTACACCGTGTGATTTTGAAAGGTTTCTAAAACACACCCCATTTCTCATCTCCTTGTGCTCGGGTTCGCCTTTCCAGCTACTTTACTAGCAATCAACTTACTTGGAGAATCAGCACCTTTAACCTCCTGTTCCCTACAGGTTACAATTTGTCCTGAGGATGAACGGGAAGAGGGGCAACCAATGAGAGACTAGATCTAGGTGTTGGGACAGGCACAGGTCACTCTATTTTCCCATCAGGAAGAAGAATTAATCACAGGCTCAGCCTGCCGCCCAGAAGCACAATAGGGCCTGAGGCAATCCCGCGCTTTTGCGGCCAGCTCCCAAAAAAGCGAGTTGAAAAATGGAGCTCAGGGACACTGCAATTCACAAACCCGCAGAGTTATAAATGATAACTCTCATCCACAGATATATTGAGGGAAGGCAACGAAGAGGATTTGAAAGCAAGGCAGAATTGCAGGAAACAGATTTCAGGAGGTAGATTCGAATCGCCTGTAAAGCACATGAAAAGCGGCAAAACGTCGACAATGATGCCCTTGGCCAAGAAGGGCGTATGCGTTTTTTCCTGAATATATTCAGGAAAAAACGCATACGCCCTTTTTGGCCAACCAAGCAACCTGGAAAGGCAAATCAGCGCTACAAAGATGTCTCGCTTCCCATCGGTCAAAAGGGCCATGCTGCAAAAAGTGTCAAACCCAGAAATGCAGGACAGGCCATGGAGAAATGGCAGCCTTGCTACGCTGATGAGCGGGATGTAAGTTGCCAACAGCCACTCTGGAGATGTGTACGGTGTGTCCTGAAACATCGAAAAAACACAGCTTAGGGAGCATAGGGCACGTCCACTCATGGGCGTATAAATTGGGAAAACTAAAAATCAGCAAGACACAGGCACCCCAAAGTTTGGGGCTGCTCTGTTGACAAGAACCTCCACTTCATGACACCTTAAATATCCCAGGAAAGAGAAAAATGGATAAAGAAGTTGTGGTCCTTATGTACAATGCAATATCACTCAGACATGAAATCAATGTCATAAGGCTAGTAGAAGCAAGATGAGTGGACTTAGGTACGACGATTCTAAGTGAAATAAGTCACACAGAAAAAGACACTTATCATAAGCTATCACTTATAGAGGGAATGTAAAAACCGCTACACTTGAACTGAATTACAGAACAGAACAGAATCACACGTTTAGAAAACACACTATGGCTGCTTAACGGGAAAGGTGAGGTGGGGTGATGCATAAAACAAGGGGTTCAAATTCGCTCAGATACCGTTCCATACACCCAATATGTAATAGACAAGACCTACTCCTTGCTCAGTGAACTGGACTCAACACCCCCTATTCACCGCACAAGAATATATGTGACTAGTAACAATCTTAAAACCTATGTATTGATATCTGTCTGGAAGTGAGTCAAGTGGGTGTAAATCCGCATAAACGCAGCCGTGAAAAGCAGCTAAACCCCATTATAAAAATAAATTACTTTTAAAAACCCGTAAAACAAAGACAGTGAAAGAGAGAGAAATTCTTACAAAATTCGTTCAGGGGCTGTGATGCCACCTGGATTGACCATATCTAGACCTACAGCTGGATGAGACATAAGGGTGGACACTCTTGGGGCTGAGAGGTTGGGTGAGCAAACGCAGACCCTTTAAAGTAATACTGCGTGATACCCATCCCATGGGTCCCAAATCTCCAGGTTCAAGGGCATCTTCCTACATCGAAAACATGCATGAGAAACTCAGAAGATGGTACACCGTGTGATTTTGAAAGGTTTCTAAAACACACCCCATTTCTCATCTCCTTGTGCTCGGGTTCGCCTTTCCAGCTACTTTACTAGCAATCAACTTACTTGGAGAATCAGCACCTTTAACCTCCTGTTCCCTACAGGTTACAATTTGTCCTGAGGATGAACGGGAAGAGGGGCAACCAATGAGAGACTAGATCTAGGTGTTGGGACAGGCACAGGTCACTCTATTTTCCCATCAGGAAGAAGAATTAATCACAGGCTCAGCCTGCCGCCCAGAAGCACAATAGGGCCTGAGGCAATCCCGCGCTTTTGCGGCCAGCTCCCAAAAAAGCGAGTTGAAAAATGGAGCTCAGGGACACTGCAATTCACAAACCCGCAGAGTTATAAATGATAACTCTCATCCACAGATATATTGAGGGAAGGCAACGAAGAGGATTTGAAAGCAAGGCAGAATTGCAGGAAACAGATTTCAGGAGGTAGATTCGAATCGCCTGTAAAGCACATGAAAAGCGGCAAAACGTCGACAATGATGCCCTTGGCCAAGAAGGGCGTATGCGTTTTTTCCTGAATATATTCAGGAAAAAACGCATACGCCCTTTTTGGCCAACCAAGCAACCTGGAAAGGCAAATCAGCGCTACAAAGATGTCTCGCTTCCCATCGGTCAAAAGGGCCATGCTGCAAAAAGTGTCAAACCCAGAAATGCAGGACAGGCCATGGAGAAATGGCAGCCTTGCTACGCTGATGAGCGGGATGTAAGTTGCCAACAGCCACTCTGGAGATGTGTACGGTGTGTCCTGAAACATCGAAAAAACACAGCTTAGGGAGCATAGGGCACGTCCACTCATGGGCGTATAAATTGGGAAAACTAAAAATCAGCAAGACAAAGGCACCCCAAAGTTTGGGGCTGCTCTGTTGACAAGAACCTCCACTTCATGACACCTTAAATATCCCAGGAAAGAGAAAAATGGATAAAGAAGTTGTGGTCCTTATGTACAATGCAATATCACTCAGACATGAAATCAATGTCATAAGGCTAGTAGAAGCAAGATGAGTGGACTTAGGTACGACGATTCTAAGTGAAATAAGTCACACAGAAAAAGACACTTATCATAAGCTATCACTTATAGAGGGAATGTAAAAACCGCTACACTTGAACTGAATTACAGAACAGAACAGAATCACACGTTTAGAAAACACACTATGGCTGCTTAACGGGAAAGGTGAGGTGGGGTGATGCATAAAACAAGGGGTTCAAATTCGTTCAGATACCGTTCCATACACCCAATATGTAATAGACAAGACCTACTCCTTGCTCAGTGAACTGGACTCAACACCCCCTATTCACCGCACAAGAATATATGTGACTAGTAACAATCTTAAAACCTATGTATTGATATCTGTCTGGAAGTGAGTCAAGTGGGTGTAAATCCGCATAAACACAGCCGTGAAAAGCAGCTAAACCCCATTATAAAAATAAATTACTTTTAAAAACCCGTAAAACAAAGACAGTGAAAGAGAGAGAAATTCTTACAAAATTCGTTCAGAGGCTGTGATGCAACCTGGATTGACCATATCTACACGCACAGCTGGATGAGACATAAGGGTGGACAGTCTTGGGGCTGAAAGGTTGGGTTAGGTTGGGTGAGCAAACGCAGACCCTTAAAAGTAATACTGCGTGGTACCCATCCCATGGGTCCCAAGTCTCCAGGTTCAAGGGCATCTTCCTACATCGAAAACATGCATGAGAAACTCAGAAGATGGTACACCGTGTGATTTTGAAAGGTTTCTAAAACGCACCTCATTTCTCATCTCCTTGTGCTCCGGTTCGCCATTCCAGCTACTTTACTAGCAATCTCCCTACTTGGAGAATCAGCACCTTTAACCTCCTGTTCCCTACAGGTTGCAATTTGTCCTGAGGATGAACGGGAAGAGGGGCAACCAATGAGAGACTAGATCTAGCTGTTGGGACAGGCACAGGTCACTCTATTTTCCATCAGGAAGAAGAATTAACCACAGGCTCAGCCTGCTGCCAGGAACCAGAATAGGGCCTGAGGCAATCCCGTGCTTTTGCGGCCAGCTCTCAAAAAAGACAGTTGAAAAATGGAGCTCAGGGACACTGCAATTCACAAACCCGCAGAGTTATAAGTGATAACTCTCATCCACAGATATATTGAGGGAAGTCAACGAAGAGGATTTGAAAGCAAGGCAGAATTGCAGGAAACAGATTTCAGGAGGTAGATTCGAATCGCCTTTAAGGCACATGAAAAGCGGCAAAACGTCGACAATGATGCCCTTGGCCAAAAAGGGCGTATGCGTTTTTTCCTGAATATATTCAGGAAAAAACGCATACGCCCTTTTTGGCCAACCAAGCAACCTGGAAAGGCAAATCAGTGCTACAAAGAAGTCTCGCTTCCCATGGGTCAAAAGGGCCATGCTGCAAAAAGTCTCAAAACCAGAAATGCAGGACAGGCCATGGAGAAATGGCAGCCTTGCTACGCTGATGGGCGGGATGTAAATTGCCAACAGCCACTCTGGAGAAGTGTACGGTGTGTCCTGAAACATCGAAAAAACACAGCTTAGTGAGCATAGGGCACGTCCACTCATGGGCGTATAAATTGGGAAAACTAAAAATCAGCAAGACACAGGCACCCCAAAGTTTGGGGCTGCTCTGTTGACAAGAACCTCCACTTCATGACACCTTAAATATCCCAGGAAAGAGAAAAATGGATAAAGAAGTTGTGGTCCTTATGTACAATGCAATATCACTCAGACATGAAATCAATGTCATAAGGCTAGTAGAAGCAAGATGAGTGGACTTAGGTACGACGATTCTAAGTGAAATAAGTCACACAGAAAAAGACACTTATCATAAGCTATCACTTATAGAGGGAATGTAAAAACCGCTACACTTGAACTGAATTACAGAACAGAACAGAATCACACGTTTAGAAAACACACTATGGCTGCTTAACGGGAAAGGTGAGGTGGGGTGATGCATAAAACAAGGGGTTCAAATTCGCTCAGATACCGTTCCATACACCCAATATGTAATAGACAAGACCTACTCCTTGCTCAGTGAACTGGACTCAACACCCCCTATTCACCGCACAAGAATATATGTGACTAGTAACAATCTTAAAACCTATGTATTGATATCTGTCTGGAAGTGAGTCAAGTGGGTGTAAATCCGCATAAACGCAGCCGTGAAAAGCAGCTAAACCCCATTATAAAAATAAATTACTTTTAAAAACCCGTAAAACAAAGACAGTGAAAGAGAGAGAAATTCTTACAAAATTCGTTCAGGGGCTGTGATGCAACCTGGATTGACCATATCTACACGCACAGCTGGATGAGACATAAGGGTGGACAGTCTTGGGGCTGAAAGGTTGGGTTAGGTTGGGTGAGCAAACGCAGACCCTTAAAAGTAATACTGCGTGGTACCCATCCCATGGGTCCCAAGTCTCCAGGTTCAAGGGCATCTTCCTACATCGAAAACATGCATGAGAAACTCAGAAGATGGTACACCGTGTGATTTTGAAAGGTTTCTAAAACGCACCTCATATCTCATCTCCTTGTGCTCCGGTTCGCCATTCCAGCTACTTTACTAGCAATCTCCCTACTTGGAGAATCAGCACCTTTAACCTCCTGTTCCCTACAGGTTGCAATTTGTCCTGAGGATGAACGGGAAGAGGGGCAACCAATGAGAGACTAGATCTAGCTGTTGGGACAGGCACAGGTCACTCTATTTTCCCATCAGGAAGAAGAATTAACCACAGGCTCAGCCTGCTGCCAGGAACCAGAATACGGCCTGAGGCAATCCCGTGCTTTTGCGGCCAGCTCTCAAAAAAGACAGTTGAAAAATGGAGCTCAGGGACACTGCAATTCACAAACCCGCAGAGTTATAAGTGATAACTCTCATCCACAGATATATTGAGGGAAGTCAACGAAGAGGATTTGAAAGCAAGGCAGAATTGCAGGAAACAGATTTCAGGAGGTAGATTCGAATCGCCTTTAAGGCACATGAAAAGCGGCAAAACGTCGACAATGATGCCCTTTTTTGCCAACCAAGAAACCTGGAAAGGCAAATCAGCGCTACAAAGAAGTCTCGCTTCCCATCGGTCAAAAGGGCCATGCTGCAAAAAGTGTCAAAACCAGAAATGCAGGACAGGCCATGGAGAAATGGCAGCCTTGCTACGCTGATGGGCGGGATGTAAATTGCCAACAGCCACTCTGGAGAAGTGTACGGTGTGTCCTGAAACATCGAAAAAACACAGCTTAGTGAGCATAGGGCACGTCCACTCATGGGCGTATAAATTGGGAAAACTAAAAATCAGCAAGACACAGGCACCCCAAAGTTTGGGGCTGCTCTGTTGACAAGAACCTCCACTTCATGACACCTTAAATATCCCAGGAAAGAGAAAAATGGATAAAAAAGTTGTGGTCCTTATGTACAATGGAATATCACTCAGACATGAAATCAATGTCATAAGGCTAGTAGAAGCAAGATGAGTGGACTTAGGTACGACGATTCTAAGTGAAATAAGTCACACAGAAAAAGACACTTATCATTAGCTATCACTTATAGAGGGAATGTAAAAACCGCTACACTTGAACTGAATTACAAAACAGAACAGAGTCACACGTTTAGAAAACACACTATGGCTGCTGAACGGGAAAGGTGAGGTGGGGTGATGCATAAAACAAGGGGTTCAAATTTGCTCAGATACCGTTCCATACACCCAATATGTAATAGACAAGACCTACTCCTTGCTCCATGAACTGGACTCAACACCCCCTATTCACCGCACAAGAATATATGTGACTAGTAAGAATCTTAAAACCTATGTATTGATATCTGTCTGGAAGTGAGTAAAGTGGGTGTAAATCCGCATAAACACAGCCGTGAAAAGCAGCTAAACCCCATTATAAAAATAAATTACTTTTAAAAACCCGTAAAACAAAGACAGTGAAAGAGAGAGAAATTCTTACAAAATTCGTTCAGGGGCTGTGATGCCACCTGGATTGACCATATCTAGACCCACAGCTGGATGAGACATAAGGGTGGACACTCTTGGGGCTGAGAGTTTGGGTGAGCAAACGCAGACCCTTTAAAGTAATACTGCGTGATACCCATCCCATGGGTCCCAAATCTCCAGGTTCAAGGGCATCTTCCTACATCGAAAACATGCATGAGAAACTCAGAAGATGGTACACCGTGTGATTTTGAAAGGTTTCTAAAACACACCCCATTTCTCATCTCCTTGTGCTCGGGTTCGCCTTTCCAGCTACTTTACTAGCAATCAACTTACTTGGAGAATCAGCACCTTTAACCTCCTGTTCCCTACAGGTTGCAATTTTTCCTGAGGATGAACGGGAAGAGGGGCAACCAATGAGAGACTAGATCTAGGTGTTGGGACAGGCACAGGTCACTCTATTTTCCCATCAGGAAGAAGAATTAATCACAGGCTCAGCCTGCCGCCCAGAAGCACAATAGGGCCTGAGGCAATCCCGCGCTTTTGCGGCCAGCTCCCAAAAAAGCGAGTTGAAAAATGGAGCTCAGGGACACTGCAATTCACAAACCCGCAGAGTTATAAATGATAACTCTCATCCACAGATATATTGAGGGAAGGCAACGAAGAGGATTTGAAAGCAAGGCAGAATTGCAGGAAACAGATTTCAGGAGGTAGATTCGAATCGCCTGTAAAGCACATGAAAAGCGGCAAAACGTCGACAATGATGCCCTTGGCCAAGAAAGGCGTATGCTTTTTTTCCTGAATATATTCAGGAAAAAACGCATACGCCCTTTTTGGCCAACCAAGCAACCTGGAAAGGCAAATCAGCGCTACAAAGATGTCTCGCTTCCCATCGGTCAAAAGGGCCATGCTGCAAAAAGTGTCAAACCCAGAAATGCAGGACAGGCCATGGAGAAATGGCAGCCTTGCTACGCTGATGAGCGGGATGTAAGTTGCCAACAGCCACTCTGGAGATGTGTACGGTGTGTCCTGAAACATCGAAAAAACACAGCTTAGGGAGCATAGGGCACGTCCACTCATGGGCGTATAAATTGGGAAAACTAAAAATCAGCAAGACACAGGCACCCCAAAGTTTGGGGCTGCTCTGATGACAAGAACCTCCACTTCATGACACCTTAAATATCCCAGGAAAGAGAAAAATGGATAAAGAAGTTGTGGTCCTTATGTACAATGCAATATCACTCAGACATGAAATCAATGTCATAAGGTTAGTAGAAGCAAGATGAGTGGACTTAGGTACGACGATTCTAAGTGAAATAAGTCACACAGAAAAAGACACTTATCATAAGCTATCACTTATAGAGGGAATGTAAAAACCGCTACACTTGAACTGAATTACAGAACAGAACAGAATCACACGTTTAGAAAACACACTATGGCTGCTTAACGGGAAAGGTGAGGTGGGGTGATGCATAAAACAAGGGTTTCAAATTCGCTCAGATACCGTTCCATACACCCAATATGTAATAGACAAGACCTACTCCTTGCTCAGTGAACTGGACTCAACACGCCCTATTCACTGCACAAGAATATATGTGACTAGTAACAATCTTAAAACCTATGTATTGATATCTGTCTGGAAGTGAGTCAAGTGGGTGTAAATCCGCATAAACACAGCCGTGAAAAGCAGCTAAACCCCATTATAAAAATAAATTACTTTTAAAAACCCGTAAAACAAAGACAGTGAAAGAGAGAGAAATTCTTACAAAATTTGTTCAGAGGCTGTGATGCAACCTGGATTGACCATATCTACACGCACAGCTGGATGAGACATAAGGGTGGACAGTCTTGGGGCTGAAAGGTTGGGTTAGGTTGGGTGAGCAAACGCAGACCCTTTAAAGTAATACTGCGTGGTACCCATCCCATGGGTCCCAAGTCTCCAGGTTCAAGGGCATCTTCCTACATCGAAAACATGCATGAGAAACTCAGAAGATGGTACACCGTGTGATTTTGAAAGGTTTCTAAAACGCACCTCATTTCTCATCTCCTTGTGCTCGGGTTCGCCATTCCAGCTACTTTACTAGCAATCTCCCTACTTGGAGAATCAGCACCTTTAACCTCCTGTTCCCTACAGGTTGCAATTTGTCCTGAGGATGAACGGGAAGAGGGGCAACCAATGAGAGACTAGATCTAGCTGTTGGGACAGGCACAGGTCACTCTATTTTCCCATCAGGAAGAAGAATTAACCACAGGCTCAGCCTGCTGCCAGGAACCAGAATACGGCCTGAGGCAATCCCGTGCTTTTGCGGCCAGCTCTCAAAAAAGACAGTTGAAAAATGGAGCTCAGGGACACTGCAATTCACAAACCCGCAGACTTATAAGTGATAACTCTCATCCACAGATATATTGAGGGAAGTCAACGAAGAGGATTTGAAAGCAAGGCAGAATTGCAGGAAACAGATTTCAGGAGGTAGATTCGAATCGCCTTTAAGGCACATGAAAAGCGGCAAAACGTCGACAATGATGCCCTTGGCCAAAAAGGGCGTATGCGCTTTTTCCTGAATATATTCAGGAAAAAACGCATACGCCCTTTTTGGCCAACCAAGCAACCTGGAAAGGCAAATCAGCGCTACAAAGAAGTCTCGCTTCCCATCGGTCAAAAGGGCCATGCTGCAAAAAGTGTCAAAACCAGAAATGCAGGACAGGCCATGGAGAAATGGCAGCCTTGCTACGCTGATGGGCGGGATGTAAATTGCCAACAGCCACTCTGGAGAAGTGTACGGTGTGTCCTGAAACATCGAAAAAACACAGCTTAGTGAGCATAGGGCACGTCCACTCATGGGCGTATAAATTGGGAAAACTAAAAATCAGCAAGACACAGGCACCCCAAAGTTTGGGGCTGCTCTGTTGACAAGAACCTCCACTTCATGACACCTTAAATATCCCAGGAAAGAGAAAAATGGATAAAAAAGTTGTGGTCCTTATGTACAATGGAATATCACTCAGACATGAAATCAATGTCATAAGGCTAGTAGAAGCAAGATGAGTGGACTTAGGTACGACGATTCTAAGTGAAATAAGTCACACAGAAAAAGACACTTATCATAAGCTATCACTTATAGAGGGAATGTAAAAACCGCTACACTTGAACTGAATTACAAAACAGAACAGAGTCACACGTTTAGAAAACACACTATGGCTGCTTAACGGGAAAGGTGAGGTGCGGTGATGCATAAAACAAGGGGTTCAAATTTGCTCAGACACCGTTCCATACACCCAATATGTAATAGACAAGACCTACTCCTTGCTCAGTGAACTGGACTCAACACCCCCTATTCACCGCACAAGAATATATGTGACTAGTAAGAATCTTAAAACCTATTTATTGATATATGTCTGGAAGTGAGTCAAGTGGGTGTAAATCCGCATAAACACAGCCGTGAAAAGCAGCTAAACCCCATTATAAAAATAAATTACTTTTAAAAACCCGTAAAACAAAGACTGTGAAAGAGAGAGAAATTCTTACAAAATTCGTTCAGGGGCTGTGATGCCACCTGGATTGACCATATCTAGACCCACAGCTGGATGAGACATAAGGGTGGACACTCTTGGGGCTGAGAGGTTGGGTGAGCAAACGCAGACCCTTTAAAGTAATACTGCGTGATACCCATCCCATGGGTCCCAAATCTCCAGGTTCAAGGGCATCTTCCTACATCGAAAACATGCATGAGAAACTCAGAAGATGGTACACCGTGTGATTTTGAAAGGTTTCTAAAACACACCCCATTTCTCATCTCCTTGTGCTCGGGTTCGCCTTTCCAGCTACTTTACTAGCAATCAACTTACTTGGAGAATCAGCACCTTTAACCTCCTGTTCCCTACAGGTTGCAATTTGTCCTGAGGATGAACGGGAAGAGGGGCAACCAATGAGAGACTAGATCTAGGTTTTGGGACAGGCACAGGTCACTCTATTTTCCCATCAGGAAGAAGAATTAATCACAGGCTCAGCCTACCGCCCAGAAGCACAATAGGGCCTGAGGCAATCCCGCGCTTTTGCGGCCAGCTCCCAAAAAAGCGAGTTGAAAAATGGAGCTCAGGGACACTGCAATTCACAAACCCGCAGAGTTATAAATGATAACTCTCATCCACAGATATATTGAGGGAAGGCAACGAAGAGGATTTGAAAGCAAGGCAGAATTGCAGGAAACAGATTTCAGGAGGTAGATTCGAATCGCCTGTAAAGCACATGAAAAGCGGCAAAACGTCGACAATGATGCCCTTGGCCAAAAAGGGCGTATGCGTTTTTTCCTGAATATATTCAGGAAAAAACGCATACGCCCTTTTTGGCCAACCAAGCAACCTGGAAAGGCAAATCAGCGCTACAAAGAAGTCTCGCTTCCCATCGGTCAAAAGGGCCATGCTGCAAAAAGTGTCAAAACCAGAAATGCAGGACAGGCCATGGAGAAATGGCAGCCTTGCTACGCTGATGGGCGGGATGTAAATTGCCAACAGACACTCTGGAGAAGTGTACGGTGTGTCCTGAAACATCGAAAAAACACAGCTTAGGGAGCATAGGGCACGTCCACTCATGGGCGTATAAATTGGGAAAACTAAAAATCAGCAAGACACAGGCACCCCAAAGTTTAGGGCTGCTCTGTTGACAAGAACCTCCACTTCATGACACCTTAAATATCCCAGGAAAGAGAAAAATGGATAAAGAATTTGTGGTCCTTATGTACAATGGAATATCACTCAGACATGAAATCAATGTCATAAGGCTAGTAGAAGCAAGATGAGTGGACTTAGGTACGACGATTCTAAGTGAAATAAGTCACACAGAAAAAGACACTTATCATAAGCTATCACTTATAGAGGGAATGTAAAAACCGCTACACTTGAACTGAATTACAGAACAGAACAGAATCACACGTTTAGAAAACACACTATGGCTGCTTAACGGGAAAGGTGAGGTGGGGTGATGCATAAAACAAGGGGTTCAAATTCGCTCAGATACCGTTCCATACACCCAATATGTAATAGACAAGACCTACTCCTTGCTAAGTGAACTGGACTCAACACCCCCTATTCACCGCACAAGAATACATGTGACTAGTAACAATCTTAAAACCTATGTATTGATATCTGTCTGGAAGTGAGTCAAGTGGGTGTAAATCCGCATAAACACAGCCGTGAAAAGCAGCTAAACCCCATTATAAAAAATAAATTACTTTTAAAAACCCGTAAAACAAAGACTGTGAAAGAGAGAGAAATTCTTACAAAATTCGTTCAGAGGCTGTGATGCAACCTGGATTGACCATATCTACACGCACAGCTGGATGAGACATAAGGGTGGACAGTCTTGGGGCTGAAAGGTTGGGTTAGGTTGGGTGAGCAAACCCAGACCCTTTAAAGTAATACTGCGTGGTACCCATCCCATGGGTCCCAAGTCTCCAGGTTCAAGGGCATCTTCCTACATCGAAAACATGCATGAGAAACTCAGAAGATGGTACACCGTGTGATTTTGAAAGGTTTCTAAAACGCACCTCATTTCTCATCTCCTTGTGCTCGGGTTCGCCTTTCCAGCTACTTTACTAGCAATCTCCCTACTTGGAGAATCAGCACCTTTAACCTCCTGTTCCCTACAGGTTGCAATTTGTCCTGAGGATGAACGGGAAGAGGGGCAACCAATGGAGACTACATCTAGCTGTTGGGACAGGCACAGGTCACTCTATTTTCCCATCAGGAAGAAGAATTAACCACAGGCTCAGCCTGCTGCCAGGAACCAGAATAGGGCCTGAGGCAATCCCGCGCTTTTGCGGCCAGCTCCCAAAAAAGCGAGTTGAAAAATGGAGCTCAGGGACACTGCAATTCACAAACCCGCAGAGTTATAAATGATAACTCTCATCCACAGATATATTGAGGGAAGGCAACGAAGAGGATTTGAAAGCAAGGCAGAATTGCAGGAAACAGATTTCAGGAGGTAGATTCGAATCGCCTTTAAGGCACATGAAAAGCGGCAAAACGTCGACAATGATGCCCTTGGACAAAAAGGGCGTATGCGTTTTTTCCTGAATATATTCAGGAAAAAACGCATACGCCCTTTTTGGCCAACCAAGCAACCTGGAAAGGCAAATCAGCGCTACAAAGAAGTCTCGCTTCCCATGGGTCAAAAGGGACATGCTGCAAAAAGTGTCAAAACCAGAAATGCAGGACAGGCCATGGAGAAATGGCAGCCTTGCTACGCTGATGGGCGGGATGTAAATTGCCAACAGCCACTCTGGAGAAGTGTACGGTGTGTCCTGAAACATCGAAAAAACACAGCTTAGTGAGCATAGGGCACGTCCACTCATGGGCGTATAAATTGGGAAAACTAAAAATCAGCAAGACACAGGCACCCCAAAGTTTGGGGCTGCTCTGTTGACAAGAACCTCCACTTCATGACACCTTAAATATCCCAGGAAAGAGAAAAATGGATAAAAAAGTTGTGGTCCTTATGTACAATGCAATATCACTCAGACATGAAATCAATGTCATAAGGCTAGTAGAAGCAAGATGAGTGGACTTAGGTACGACGATTCTAAGTGAAATAAGTCACACAGAAAAAGACACTTATCATAAGCTATCACTTATAGAGGGAATGTAAAAACCGCTACACTTGAACTGAATTACAGAACAGAACAGAATCACACGTTTAGAAAACACACTATGGCTGCTTAACGGGAAAGGTGAGGTGGGGTGATGCATAAAACAAGGGTTTCAAATTCGCTCAGATACCGTTCCATACACCCAATATGTAATAGACAAGACCTACTCCTTGCTCAGTGAACTGGACTCAACACGCCCTATTCACCGCACAAGAATATATGTGACTAGTAACAATCTTAAAACCTATGTATTGATATCTGTCTGGAAGTGAGTCAAGTGGGTGTAAATCCGCATAAACACAGCCGTGAAAAGCAGCTAAACCCCATTATAAAAATAAATTACTTTTAAAAACCCGTAAAACAAAGACAGTGAAAGAGAGAGAAATTCTTACAAAATTTGTTCAGAGGCTGTGATGCAACCTGGATTGACCATATCTACACGCACAGCTGGATGAGACATAAGGGTGGACAGTCTTGGGGCTGAAAGGTTGGGTTAGGTTGGGTGAGCAAACGCAGACCCTTTAAAGTAATACTGCGTGGTACCCATCCCATGGGTCCCAAGTCTCCAGGTTCAAGGGCATCTTCCTACATCGAAAACATGCATGAGAAACTCAGAAGATGGTACACCGTGTGATTTTGAAAGGTTTCTAAAACGCACCTCATTTCTCATCTCCTTGTGCTCGGGTTCGCCATTCCAGCTACTTTACTAGCAATCTCCCTACTTGGAGAATCAGCACCTTTAACCTCCTGTTCCCTACAGGTTGCAATTTGTCCTGAGGATGAACGGGAAGAGGGGCAACCAATGAGAGACTAGATCTAGCTGTTGGGACAGGCACAGGTCACTCTATTTTCCCATCAGGAAGAAGAATTAACCACAGGCTCAGCCTGCTGCCAGGAACCAGAATACGGCCTCAGGCAATCCCGGGCTTTTGCGGCCAGCTCTCAAAAAAGACAGTTGAAAAATGGAGCTCAGGGACACTGCAATTCACAAACCCGCAGAGTTATAAGTGATAACTCTCATCCACAGATATATTGAGGGAAGTCAACGAAGAGGATTTGAAAGCAAGGCAGAATTGCAGGAAACAGATTTCAGGAGGTAGATTCGAATCGCCTTTAAGGCACATGAAAAGCGGCAAAACGTCGACAATGATGCCCTTGGCCAAAAAGGGCGTATGCGCTTTTTCCTGAATATATTCAGGAAAAAACGCATACGCCCTTTTTGGCCAACCAAGCAACCTGGAAAGGCAAATCAGCGCTACAAAGAGGTCTCGCTTCCCATCGGTCAAAAGGGCCATGCTGCAAAAAGTGTCAAATCCAGAAATGGAGGACAGGCCATGGAGAAATGGCATCCTTGCTACGCTGATGGGTGGGATGTAAATTGCCAACAGCCACTCTGGAGAAGTGTACAGTGTGTCCTGAAACATCGAAAAAACACAGCTTAGGGAGCATAGGGCACGTCCACTCATGGGCGTATAAATTGGGAAAACTAAAAATCAGCAAGACACAGGCACCCCAAAGTTTAGGGCTGCTCTGTTGACAAGAACCTCCACTTCATGACACCTTAAATATCCCAGGAAAGAGAAAAATGGATAAAGAATTTGTGGTCCTTATGTACAATGGAATATCACTCAGACATGAAATCAATGTCATAAGGCTAGTAGAAGCAAGATGAGTGGACTTAGGTACGACGATTCTAAGTGAAATAAGTCACACAGAAAAAGACACTTATCATAAGCTATCACTTATAGAGGGAATGTAAAAACCGCTACACTTGAACTGAATTACAAAACAGAACAGAGTCACACGTTTAGAAAACACACTATGGCTGCTTAACGGGAAAGGTGAGGTGGGGTGATGCATAAAACAAGGGGTTCAAATTTGCTCAGATACCTTTCCATACACCCAGTATGTAATAGACAAGACCTACTCCTTGCTCCGTGAACTGGACTCAACACCCCCTATTCACCGCACAAGAATATATGTGACTAGTAACAATCTTAAAACCTATGTATTGATATCTGTCTGGAAGTGAGTCAAGTGGGTGTAAATCCGCATAAACGCAGCCGTGAAAAGCAGCTAAACCCCATTATAAAAATAAATTACTTTTAAAAACCCGTAAAACAAAGACAGTGAAAGAGAGAGAAATTCTTACAAAATTCGTTCAGGGGCTGTGATGCCACCTGGATTGACCATATCTAGACCTACAGCTGGATGAGACATAAGGGTGGACACTCTTGGGGCTGAGAGGTTGGGTGAGCAAACGCAGACCCTGTAAAGTAATACTGCGTGATACCCATCCCATGGGTCCCAAATCTCCAGGTTCAAGGGCATCTTCCTACATCGAAAACATGCATGAGAAACTCAGAAGATGGTACACCGTGTGATTTTGAAAGGTTTCTAAAACACACCCCATTTCTCATCTCCTTGTGCTCGGGTTCGCCTTTCCAGCTACTTTACTAGCAATCAACTTACTTGGAGAATCAGCACCTTTAACCTCCTGTTCCCTACAGGTTACAATTTGTCCTGAGGATGAACGGGAAGAGGGGCAACCAATGAGAGACTAGATCTAGGTGTTGGGACAGGCACAGGTCACTCTATTTTCCAATCAGGAAGAAGAATTAATCACAGGCTCAGCCTGCATCCCAGAAGCACAATAGGGCCTGAGGCAATCCCGCGCTTTTGCGGCCAGCTCCCAAAAAAGCGAGTTGAAAAATGGAGCTCAGGGACACTGCAATTCACAAACCCGCAGAGTTATAAATGATAACTCTCATCCACAGATATATTGAGGGAAGGCAACGAAGAGGATTTGAAAGCAAGGCAGAATTGCAGGAAACAGATTTCAGGAGGTAGATTCGAATCGCCTGTAAAGCACATGAAAAGCGGCAAAACGTCGACAATGATGCCCTTGGCCAAGAAGGGCGTATGCGTTTTTTCCTGAATATATTCAGGAAAAAACGCATACGCCCTTTTTGGCCAACCAAGCAACCTGGAAAGGCAAATCAGCGCTACAAAGATGTCTCGCTTCCCATCGGTCAAAAGGGCCATGCTGCAAAAAGTGTCAAACCCAGAAATGCAGGACAGGCCATGGAGAAATGGCAGCCTTGCTATGCTGATGAGCGGGATGTAAGTTGCCAACAGCCACTCTGGAGATGTGTACGGTGTGTCCTGAAACATCGAAAAAACACAGCTTAGGGAGCATAGGGCACGTCCACTCATGGGCGTATAAATTGGGAAAACTAAAAATCAGCAAGACACAGGCACCCCAAATTTTGGGGCTGCTCTGTTGACAAGAACCTCCACTTCATGACACCTTAAATATCCCAGGAAAGAGAAAAATGGATAAAGAAGTTGTGGTCCTTATGTACAATGCAATATCACTCAGACATGAAATCAATGTCATAAGGCTAGTAGAAGCAAGATGAGTGGACTTAGGTACGACGATTCTAAGTGAAATAAGTCACACAGAAAAAGACACTTATCATAAGCTATCACTTATAGAGGGAATGTAAACACCGCTACACTTGAACTGAATTACAGAACAGAACAGAATCACACGTTTAGAAAACACACTATGGCTGCTTAACGGGAAAGGTGAGGTGGGGTGATGCATAAAACAAGGGTTTCAAATTCGCTCAGATACCGTTCCATACACCCAATATGTAATAGACAAGACCTACTCCTTGCTCAGTGAACTGGACTCAACACCCCCTATTCACCGCACAAGAATATATGTGACTAGTAACAATCTTAAAACCTATGTATTGATATCTGTCTGGAAGTGAGTCAAGTGGGTGTAAATCCGCATAAACACAGCCGTGAAAAGCAGCTAAACCCCATTATAAAAATAAATTACTTTTAAAAACCCGTAAAACAAAGACAGTGAAAGAGAGAGAAATTCTTACAAAATTCGTTCAGAGGCTGTGATGCAACCTGGATTGACCATATCTACACGCACAGCTGGATGAGACATAAGGGTGGACAGTCTTGGGGCTGAAAGGTTGGGTTAGGTTGGGTGAGCAAACGCAGACCCTTAAAAGTAATACTGCGTGGTACCCATCCCATGGGTCCCAAGTCTCCAGGTTCAAGGGCATCTTCCTACATCGAAAACATGCATGAGAAACTCAGAAGATGGTACACCGTGTGATTTTGAAAGGTTTCTAAAACGCACCTCATTTCTCATCTCCTTGTGCTCCGGTTCGCCATTCCAGCTACTTTACTAGCAATCTCCCTACTTGGAGAATCAGCACCTTTAACCTCCTGTTCCCTACAGGTTGCAATTTGTCCTGAGGATGAACGGGAAGAGGGGCAACCAATGAGAGACTAGATCTAGCTGTTGGGACAGGCACAGGTCACTCTATTTTCCCATCAGGAAGAAGAATTAACCACAGGCTCAGCCTGCTGCCAGGAACCAGAATACGGCCTGAGGCAATCCCGTGCTTTTGCGGCCAGCTCTCAAAAAAGACAGTTGAAAAATGGAGCTGAGGGACACTGCAATTCACAAACCCGCAGAGTTATAAGTGATAACTCTCATCCACAGATATATTGAGGGAAGTCAACGAAGAGGATTTGAAAGCAAGGCAGAATTGCAGGAAACAGATTTCAGGAGGTAGATTCGAATCGCCTTTAAGGCACATGAAAAGCGGCAAAACGTCGACAATGATGCCCTTTTTGGCCAACCAAGCAACCTGGAAAGGCAAATCAGCGCTACAAAGAAGTCTCGCTTCCCATCGTTCAAAAGGGCCATGCTGCAAAAAGTGTCAAACCAGAAATGCAGGACAGGCCATGGAGAAATGGCAGCCTTGCTACGCTGATGGGCGGGATGTAAATTGCCAACAGCCACTCTGGAGAAGTGTACGGTGTGTCCTGAAACATCGAAAAAACACAGCTTAGTGAGCATAGGGCACGTCCACTCATGGGCGTATAAATTGGGAAAACTAAAAATCAGCAAGACACAGGCACCCCAAAGTTTGGGGCTGCTCTGTTGACAAGAACCTCCACTTCATGACACCTTAAATATCCCAGGAAAGAGAAAAATGGATAAAAAAGTTGTGGTCCTTATGTACAATGGAATATCACTCAGACATGAAATCAATGTCATAAGGCTAGTAGAAGCAAGATGAGTGGACTTAGGTACGACGATTCTAAGTGAAATAAGTAACACAGAAAAAGACACTTATCATAAGCTATCACTTATAGAGGGAATGTAAAAACCGCTACACTTGAACTGAATTACAAAACAGAACAGAGTCACACGTTTAGAAAACACACTATGGCTGCTTAACGGGAAAGGTGAGGTGGGGTGATGCATAAAACAAGGGGTTCAAATTTGCTCAGATACCGTTCCATACACCCAATATGTAATAGACAAGACCTACTCCTTGCTCCGTGAACTGGACTCAACACCCCCTATTCACCGCACAAGAATATATGTGACTAGTAACAATCTTAAAACCTATGTATTGATATCTGTCTGGAAGTGAGTCAAGTGGGTGTAAATCCGCATAAACACAGCCGTGAAAAGCAGCTAAACCCCATTATAAAAATAAATTACTTTTAAAAACCCGTAAAACAAAGACAGTGAAAGAGAGAGAAATTCTTACAAAATTCGTTCAGGGGCTGTGATGCCACCTGGATTGACCATATCTAGACCCACAGCTGGATGAGACATAAGGGTGGACACTCTTGGGGCTGAGAGGTTGGGTGAGCAAACGCAGACCCTTTAAAGTAATACTGCATGATACCCATCCCATGGGTCCCAAATCTCCAGGTTCAAGGGCATCTTCCTACATCGAAAACATGCATGAGAAACTCAGAAGATGGTACACCGTGTGATTTTGAAAGGTTTCTAAAACACACCCCATTTCTCATCTCCTTGTGCTCGGGTTCGCCTTTCCAGCTACTTTACTAGCAATCAACTTACTTGGAGAATCAGCACCTTTAACCTCCTGTTCCCTACAGGTTGCAATTTTTCCTGAGGATGAACGGGAAGAGGGGCAACCAATGAGAGACTAGATCTAGTTGTTGGGACAGGCACAGGTCACTCTATTTTCCCATCAGGAAGAAGAATTAATCACAGGCTCAGCCTGCCGCCCAGAAGCACAATAGGGCCTGAGGCAATCCCGCGCTTTTGCGGCCAGCTCCCAAAAAAGCGAGTTGAAAAATGGAGCTCAGGGACACTGCAATTCACAAACCCGCAGAGTTATAAATGATAACTCTCATCCACAGATATATTGAGGGAAGGCAACGAAGAGGATTTGAAAGCAAGGCAGAATTGCAGGAAACAGATTTCAGGAGGTAGATTCGAATCGCCTGTAAAGCACATGAAAAGCGGCAAAACGTCGACAATGATGCCCTTGGCCAAGAAAGGCGTATGCGTTTTTTCCTGAATATATTCAGGAAAAAACGCATACGCCCTTTTTGGCCAACCAAGCAACCTGGAAAGGCAAATCAGCGCTACAAAGATGTCTCGCTTCCCATCGGTCAAAAGGGCCATGCTGCAAAAAGTGTCAAAACCAGAAATGCAGGACAGGCCATGGAGAAATGGCAGCCTTGCTACGCTGATGAGCGGGATGTAAGTTGCCAACAGCCACTCTGGAGATGTGTACGGTGTGTCCTGAAACATCGAAAAAACACAGCTTAGGGAGCATAGGGCACGTCCACTCATGGGCGTATAAATTGGGAAAACTAAAAATCAGCAAGACACAGGCACCCCAAAGTTTGGGGCTGCTCTGTTGACAAGAACCTCCACTTCATGACACCTTAAATATCCCAGGAAAGAGAAAAATGGATAAAGAAGTTGTGGTCCTTATGTACAATGCAATATCACTCAGACATGAAATCAATGTCATAAGGCTAGTAGAAGCAAGATGAGTGGACTTAGGTACGACGATTCTAAGTGAAATAAGTCACACAGAAAAAGACACTTATCATAAGCTATCACTTATAGAGGGAATGTAAAAACCGCTACACTTGAACTGAATTACAGAACAGAACAGAATCACACGTTTAGAAAACACACTATGGCTGCTTAACGGGGAAGGTGAGGTGGGGTGATGCATAAAACAAGGGTTTCAAATTCGCTCAGATACCGTTCCATACACCCAATATGTAATAGACAAGACCTACTCCTTGCTCAGTGAACTGGACTCAACACGCCCTATTCACCGCACAAGAATATATGTGACTAGTAACAATCTTAAAACCTATGTATTGATATCTGTCTGGAAGTGAGTCAAGTGGGTGTAAATCCGCATAAACACAGCCGTGAAAAGCAGCTAAACCCCATTATAAAAATAAATTACTTTTAAAAACCCGTAAAACAAAGACAGTGAAAGAGAGAGAAATTCTTACAAAATTTGTTCAGAGGCTGTGATGCAACCTGGATTGACCATATCTACACGCACAGCTGGATGAGACATAAGGGTGGACAGTCTTGGGGCTGAAAGGTTGGGTTAGGTTGGGTGAGCAAACGCAGACCCTTTAAAGTAATACTGCGTGGTACCCATCCTATGGGTCCCAAGTCTCCAGGTTCAAGGGCATCTTCCTACATCGAAAACATGCATGAGAAACTCAGAAGATGGTACACCGTGTGATTTTGAAAGGTTTCTAAAACGCACCTCATTTCTCATCTCCTTGTGCTCGGGTTCGCCATTCCAGCTACTTTACTAGCAATCTCCCTACTTGGAGAATCAGCACCTTTAACCTCCTGTTCCCTACAGGTTGCAATTTGTCCTGAGGATGAACGGGAAGAGGGGCAACCAATGAGAGACTAGATCTAGCTGTTGGGACAGGCACAGGTCACTCTATTTTCCCATCAGGAAGAAGAATTAACCACAGGCTCAGCCTGCTGCCAGGAACCAGAATACGGCCTGAGGCAATCCCGGGCTTTTGCGGCCAGCTCTCAAAAAAGACAGTTGAAAAATGGAGCTCAGGGACACTGCAATTCACAAACCCGCAGACTTATAAGTGATAACTCTCATCCACAGATATATTGAGGGAAGTCAACGAAGAGGATTTGAAAGCAAGGCAGAATTGCAGGAAACAGATTTCAGGAGGTAGATTCGAATCGCCTTTAAGGCACATGAAAAGCGGCAAAACGTCGACAATGATGCCCTTGGCCAAAAAGGGCGTATGCGCTTTTTCCTGAATATATTCAGGAAAAAACGCATACGCACTTTTTGGCCAACCAAGCAACCTGGAAAGGCAAATCAGCGCTACAAAGAAGTCTCGCTTCCCATCGGTCAAAAGGGCCATGCTGCAAAAAGTGTCAAAACCAGAAATGCAGGACAGGCCATGGAGAAATGGCAGCCTTGCTACGCTGATGGGCGGGATGTAAATTGCCAACAGCCACTCTGGAGAAGTGTACGGTGTGTCCTGAAACATCGAAAAAACACAGCTTAGTGAGCATAGGGCACGTCCACTCATGGGCGTATAAATTGGGAAAACTAAAAATCAGCAAGACACAGGCACCCCAAAGTTTGGGGCTGCTCTGTTGACAAGAACCTCCACTTCATGACACCTTAAATATCCCAGGAAAGAGAAAAATGGATAAAGAAGTTGTGGTCCTTATGTACAATGGAATATCACTCAGACATGAAATCAATGTCATAAGGCTAGTAGAAGCAAGATGAGTGGACTTAGGTACGACGATTCTAAGTGAAATAAGTCACACAGAAAAAGACACTTATCATAAGCTATCACTTATAGAGGGAATGTAAAAACCGCTACACTTGAACTGAATTACAAAACAGAACAGAGTCACTCGTTTAGAAAACACACTATGGCTGCTTAACGGGAAAGGTGAGGTGGGGTGATGCATAAAACAAGGGGTTCAAATTTGCTCAGATACCGTTCCATACACCCAATATGTAATAGACAAGACCTACTCCTTGCTCCGTGAACTGGACTCAACACCCCCTATTCACCGCACAAGAATATATGTGACTAGTAAGAATCTTAAAACCTATGTATTGATATCTGTCTGGAAGTGAGTCAAGTGGGTGTAAATCCGCATAAACACAGCCGTGAAAAGCAGCTAAACCCCATTATAAAAATAAATTACTTTTAAAAACCCGTAAAACAAAGACAGTGAAAGAGAGAGAAATTCTTACAAATTTCGTTCAGGGGCTGTGATGCCACCTGGATTGACCATATCTAGACCCACAGCTGGATGAGACATAAGGGTGGACACTCTTGGGGCTGAGAGGTTGGGTGAGCAAACGCAGACCCTTTAAAGTAATACTGCGTGATACCCATCCCATGGGTCCCAAATCTCCAGGTTCAAGGGCATCTTCCTACATCGAAAACATGCATGAGAAACTCAGAAGATGGTACACCGTGTGATTTTGAAAGGTTTCTAAAACACACCCCATTTCTCATCTCCTTGTGCTCGGGTTCGCCTTTCCAGCTACTTTACTAGCAATCAACTTACTTGGAGAATCAGCACCTTTAACCTCCTGTTCCCTACAGGTTGCAATTTGTCCTGAGGATGAACGGGAAGAGGGGCAACCAATGAGAGACTAGATCTAGGTGTTGGGACAGGCACAGGTCACTCTATTTTCCCATCAGGAAGAAGAATTAATCACAGGCTCAGCCTGCCGCCCAGAAGCACAATAGGGCCTGAGGCAATCCCGCGCTTTTGCGGCCAGCTCCCAAAAAAGCGAGTTGAAAAATGGAGCTCAGGGACACTGCAATTCACAAACCCGCAGAGTTATAAATGATAACTCTCATCCACAGATATATTGAGGGAAGGCAACGAAGAGGATTTGAAAGCAAGGCAGAATTGCAGGAAACAGATTTCAGGAGGTAGATTCGAATCGCCTGTAAAGCACATGAAAAGCGGCAAAACGTCGACAATGATGCCCTTGGCCAAGAAAGGCGTATGCGTTTTTTCCTGAATATATTCAGGAAAAAACGCATACGCCCTTTTTGGCCAACCAAGCAACCTGGAAAGGCAAATCAGCGCTACAAAGATGTCTCGCTTCCCATCGGTCAAAAGGGCCATGCTGCAAAAAGTGTCAAAACCAGAAATGCAGGACAGGCCATGGAGAAATGGCAGCCTTGCTACGCTGATGAGCGGGATGTAAGTTGCCAACAGCCACTCTGGAGATGTGTACGGTGTGTCCTGAAACATCGAAAAAACACAGCTTGGGGAGCATAGGGCACGTCCACTCATGGGCGTATAAATTGGGAAAACTAAAAATCAGCAAGACACAGGCACCCCAAAGTTTGGGGCTGCTCTGTTGACAAGAACCTCCACTTCATGACACCTTAAATATCCCAGGAAAGAGAAAAATGGATAAAGAAGTTGTGGTCCTTATGTACAATGCAATATCACTCAGACATGAAATCAATGTCATAAGGCTAGTAGAAGCAAGATGAGTGGACTTAGGTACGACGATTCTAAGTGAAATAAGTCACACAGAAAAAGACACTTATCATAAGCTATCACTTATAGAGGGAATGTAAAAACCGCTACACTTGAACTGAATTACAGAACAGAACAGAATCACACGTTTAGAAAACACACTATGGCTGCTTAACGGGAAAGGTGAGGTGGGGTGATGCATAAAACAAGGGTTTCAAATTCGCTCAGATACCGTTCCATACACCCAATATGTAATAGACAAGACCTACTCCTTGCTCAGTGAACTGGACTCAACACGCCCTATTCACCGCACAAGAATATATGTGACTAGTAACAATCTTGAAACCTATGTATTGATATCTGTCTGGAAGTGAGTCAAGTGGGTGTAAATCCGCATAAACACAGCCGTGAAAAGCAGCTAAACCCCATTATAAAAATAAATTACTTTTAAAAACCCGTAAAACAAAGACAGTGAAAGAGAGAGAAATTCTTACAAAATTTGTTCAGAGGCTGTGATGCAACCTGGATTGACCATATCTACACGCACAGCTGGATGAGACATAAGGGTGGACAGTCTTGGGGCTGAAAGTTTGGGTTAGGTTGGGTGAGCAAACGCAGACCCTTTAAAGTAATACTGCGTGGTACCCATCCCATGGGTCCCAAGTCTCCAGGTTCAAGGGCATCTTCCTACATCGAAAACATGCATGAGAAACTCAGAAGATGGTACACCGTGTGATTTTGAAAGGTTTCTAAAACGCACCTCATTTCTCATCTCCTTGTGCTCGGGTTCGCCATTCCAGCTACTTTACTAGCAATCTCCCTACTTGGAGAATCAGCACCTTTAACCTCCTGTTCCCTACAGGTTGCAATTTGTCCTGAGGATGAACGGGAAGAGGGGCAACCAATGAGAGACTAGATCTAGCTGTTGGGACAGGCACAGGTCACTCTATTTTCCCATCAGGAAGAAGAATTAACCACAGGCTCAGCCTGCTGCCAGGAACCAGAATAGGGCCTGAGGCAATCCCGCGCTTTTGCGGCCAGCTCCCAAAAAAGCGAGTTGAAAAATGGAGCTCAGGGACACTGCAATTCACAAACCCGCAGAGTTATAAATGATAACTCTCATCCACAGATATATTGAGGGAAGGCAACGAAGAGGATTTGAAAGCAAGGCAGAATTGCAGGAAACAGATTTCAGGAGGTAGATTCGAATCGCCTTTAAGGCACATGAAAAGCGGCAAAACGTCGACAATGATGCCCTTGGACAAAAAGGGCGTATGCGTTTTTTCCTGAATATATTCAGGAAAAAACGCATACGCCCTTTTTGGCCAACCAAGCAACCTGGAAAGGCAAATCAGCGCTACAAAGAAGTCTCGCTTCCCATGGGTCAAAAGGGACATGCTGCAAAAAGTGTCAAAACCAGAAATGCAGGACAGGCCATGGAGAAATGGCAGCCTTGCTACGCTGATGGGCGGGATGTAAATTGCCAACAGCCACTCTGGAGAAGTGTACGGTGTGTCCTGAAACATCGAAAAAACACAGCTTAGTGAGCATAGGGCACGTCCACTCATGGGCGTATAAATTGGGAAAACTAAAAATCAGCAAGACACAGGCACCCCAAAGTTTGGGGCTGCTCTGTTGACAAGAACCTCCACTTCATGACACCTTAAATATCCCAGGAAAGAGAAAAATGGATAAAAAAGTTGTGGTCCTTATGTACAATGGAATATCACTCAGACATGAAATCAATGTCATAAGGCTAGTAGAAGCAAGATGAGTGGACTTAGGTACGACGATTCTAAGTGAAATAAGTCACACAGAAAAAGACACTTATCATAAGCTATCACTTATAGAGGGAATGTAAAAACCGCTACACTTGAACTGAATTACAAAACAGAACAGAGTCACACGTTTAGAAAACACACTATGTCTGCTTAACGGGAAAGGTGAGGTGCGGTGATGCATAAAACAAGGGGTTCAAATTTGCTCAGACACCGTTCCATACACCCAATATGTAATAGACAAGACCTACTCCTTGCTCAGTGAACTGGACTCAACACCCCCTATTCACCGCACAAGAATATATGTGACTAGTAAGAATCTTAAAACCTATGTATTGATATCTGTCTGGAAGTGAGTCAAGTGGGTGTAAATCCGCATAAACACAGCCGTGAAAAGCAGCTAAACCCCATTATAAAAATAAATTACTTTTAAAAACCCGTAAAACAAAGACAGTGAAAGAGAGAGAAATTCTTACAAAATTCGTTCAGGGGCTGTGATGCCACCTGGATTGACCATATCTAGACCCACAGCTGGATGAGACATAAGGGTGGACACTCTTCGGGCTGAGAGGTTGGGTGAGCAAACGCAGACCCTTTAAAGTAATACTGCGTGATACCCATCCCATGGGTCCCAAATCTCCAGGTTCAAGGGCATCTTCCTACATCGAAAACATGCATGAGAAACTCAGAAGATGGTACACCGTGTGATTTTGAAAGGTTTCTAAAACACACCCCATTTCTCATCTCCTTGTGCTCGGGTTCGCCTTTCCAGCTACTTTACTAGCAATCAACTTACTTGGAGAATCAGCACCTTTAACCTCCTGTTCCCTACAGGTTGCAATTTGTCCTGAGGATGAACGGGAAGAGGGGCAACCAATGAGAGACTAGATCTAGGTTTTGGGACAGGCACAGGTCACTCTATTTTCCCATCAGGAAGAAGAATTAATCACAGGCTCAGCCTGCCGCCCAGAAGCACAATAGGGCCTGAGGCAATCCCGCGCTTTTGCGGCCAGCTCCCAAAAAAGCGAGTTGAAAAATGGAGCTCAGGGACACTGCAATTCACAAACCCGCAGAGTTATAAATGATAACTCTCATCCACAGATATATTGAGGGAAGGCAACGAAGAGGATTTGAAAGCAAGGCAGAATTGCAGGAAACAGATTTCAGGAGGTAGATTCGAATCACCTGTAAAGCACATGAAAAGCGGCAAAACGTCGACAATGATGCCCTTGGCCAAGAAGGGCGTATGCGTTTTTTCCTGAATATATTCAGGAAAAAACGCATACGCCCTTTTTGGCCAACCAAGCAACCTGGAAAGGCAAATCAGCGCTACAAAGCTGTCTCGCTTCCCATCGGTCAAAAGGGCCATGCTGCAAAAAGTGTCAAATCCAGAAATGCAGGACAGGCCATGGAGAAATGGCATCCTTGCTACGCTGATGGGCGGGATGTAAATTGCCAACAGCCACTCTGGAGAAGTGTACAGTGTGTCCTGAAACATCGAAAAAACACAGCTTAGGGAGCATAGGGCACGTCCACTCATGGGCGTATAAATTGGGAAAACTAAAAATCAGCAAGACACAGGCACCCCAAAGTTTAGGGCTGCTCTGTTGACAAGAACCTCCACTTCATGACACCTTAAATATCCCAGGAAAGAGAAAAATGGATAAAGAATTTGTGGTCCTTTTGTACAATGGAATATCACTCAGACATGAAATCAATGTCATAAGGCTAATAGAAGCAAGATGAGTGGACTTAGGTACGACGATTCTAAGTGAAATAAGTCACACAGAAAAAGACACTTATCATAAGCTATCACTTATAGAGGGAATGTAAAAACCGCTACACTTGAACTGAATTACAGAACAGAACAGAATCACACGTTTAGAAAACACACTATGGCTGCTTAACGGGAAAGGTGAGGTGGGGTGATGCATAAAACAAGGGGTTCAAATTCGCTCAGATACCGTTCCATACACCCAATATGTAATAGACAAGACCTACTCCTTGCTAAGTGAACTGGACTCAACACCCCCTATTCACCGCACAAGAATACATGTGACTAGTAACAATCTTAAAACCTATGTATTGATATCTGTCTGGAAGTGAGTCAAGTGTGTGTAAATCCGCATAAACACAGCCGTGAAAAGCAGCTAAACCCCATTATAAAAATAAATTACTTTTAAAAACCCGTAAAACAAAGACTGTGAAAGAGAGAGAAATTCTTACAAAATTCGTTCAGAGGCTGTGATGCAACCTGGATTGACCATATCTACACGCACAGCTGGATGAGACATAAGGGTGGACAGTCTTGGGGCTGAAAGGTTGGGTTAGGTTGGGTGAGCAAACCCAGACCCTTTAAAGTAATACTGCGTGGTACCCATCCCATGGGTCCCAAGTCTCCAGGTTCAAGGGCATCTTCCTACATCGAAAACATGCATGAGAAACTCAGAAGATGGTACACCGTGTGATTTTGAAAGGTTTCTAAAACGCACCTCATTTCTCATCTCCTTGTGCTCGGGTTCGCCTTTCCAGCTACTTTACTAGCAATCTCCCTACTTGGAGAATCAGCACCTTTAACCTCCTGTTCCCTACAGGTTGCAATTTGTCCTGAGGATGAACGGGAAGAGGGGCAACCAATGGAGACTAGATCTAGCTGTTGGGACAGGCACAGGTCACTCTATTTTCCCATCAGGAAGAAGAATTAACCACAGGCTCAGCCTGCTGCCAGGAACCAGAATAGGGCCTGAGGCAATCCCGCGCTTTTGCGGCCAGCTCCCAAAAAAGCGAGTTGAAAAATGGAGCTCAGGGACACTGCAATTCACAAACCCGCAGAGTTATAAATGATAACTCTCATCCACAGATATATTGAGGGAAGGCAACGAAGAGGATTTGAAAGCAAGGCAGAATTGCAGGAAACAGATTTCAGGAGGTAGATTCGAATCGCCTTTAAGGCACATGAAAAGCGGCAAAACGTCGACAATGATGCCCTTGGACAAAAAGGGCGTATGCGTTTTTTCCTGAATATATTCAGGAAAAAACGCATACACACTTTTTGGCCAACCAAGCAACCTGGAAAGGCAAATCAGCGCTACAAAGAAGTCTCGCTTCCCATGGGTCAAAAGGGACATGCTGCAAAAAGTGTCAAAACCAGAAATGCAGGACAGGCCATGGAGAAATGGCAGCCTTGCTACGCTGATGGGCGGGATGTAAATTGCCAACAGCCACTCTGGAGAAGTGTACGGTGTGTCCTGAAACATCGAAAAAACACAGCTTAGTGAGCATAGGGCACGTCCACTCATGGGCGTATAAATTGGGAAAACTAAAAATCAGCAAGACACAGGCACCCCAAAGTTTGGGGCTGCTCTGTTGACAAGAACCTCCACTTCATGACACCTTAAATATCCCAGGAAAGAGAAAAATGGATAAAAAAGTTGTGGTCCTTATGTACAATGCAATATCACTCAGACATGAAATCAATGTCATAAGGCTAGTAGAAGCAAGATGAGTGGACTTAGGTACGACGATTCTAAGTGAAATAAGTCACACAGAAAAAGACACTTATCATAAGCTATCACTTATAGAGGGAATGTAAAAACCGCTACACTTGAACTGAATTACAGAACAGAACAGAATCACACGTTTAGAAAACACACTATGGCTGCTTAACGGGAAATGTGAGGTGGGGTGATGCATAAAACAAGGGTTTCAAATTCGCTCAGATACCGTTCCATACACCCAATATGTAATAGACAAGACCTACTCCTTGCTCAGTGAACTGGACTCAACACGCCCTATTCACCGCACAAGAATATATGTGACTAGTAACAATCTTAAAACCTATGTATTGATATCTGTCTGGAAGTGAGTCAAGTGGGTGTAAATCCGCATAAACACAGCCGTGAAAAGCAGCTAAACCCCATTATAAAAATAAATTACTTTTAAAAACCCGTAAAACAAAGACAGTGAAAGAGAGAGAAATTCTTAAAAAATTTGTTCAGAGGCTGTGATGCAACCTGGATTGACCATATCTACACGCACAGCTGGATGAGACATAAGGGTGGACAGTCTTGGGGCTGAAAGGTTGGGTTAGGTTGGGTGAGCAAACGCAGACCCTTTAAAGTAATACTGCGTGGTACCCATCCCATGGGTCCCAAGTCTCCAGGTTCAAGGGCATCTTCCTACATCGAAAACATGCATGAGAAACTCAGAAGATGGTACACCGTGTGATTTTGAAAGGTTTCTAAAACGCACCTCATTTCTCATCTCCTTGTGCTCGGGTTCGCCATTCCAGCTACTTTACTAGCAATCTCCCTACTTGGAGAATCAGCACCTTTAACCTCCTGTTCCCTACAGGTTGCAATTTGTCCTGAGGATGAACGGGAAGAGGGGCAACCAATGAGAGACTAGATCTAGCTGTTGGGACAGGCACAGGTCACTCTATTTTCCCATCAGGAAGAAGAATTAACCACAGGCTCAGCCTGCTGCCAGGAACCAGAATACGGTCTGAGGCAATCCCGGGATTTTGCGGCCAGCTCTCAAAAAAGACAGTTGAAAAATGGAGCTCAGGGACACTGCAATTCACAAACCCGCAGAGTTATAAGTGATAACGCTCATCCACAGATATATTGAGGGAAGTCAACGAAGAGGATTTGAAAGCAAGGCAGAATTGCAGGAAACAGATTTCAGGAGGTAGATTCGAATCGCCTTTAAGGCACATGAAAAGCGGCAAAATGTCGACAATGATGCCCTTGGCCAAAAAGGGCGTATGCGCTTTTTCCTGAATATATTCAGGAAAAAACGCATACGCCCTTTTTGGCCAACCAAGCAACCTGGAAAGGCAAATCAGCGCTACAAAGATGTCTCGCTTCCCATCGGTCAAAAGGGCCATGCTGCAAAAAGTGTCAAAACCAGAAATGCAGGACAGGCCATGGAGAAATGGCAGCCTTGCTACGCTGATGAGCGGGATGTAAGTTGCCAACAGCCACTCTGGAGATGTGTACGGTGTGTCCTGAAACATCGAAAAAACACAGCTTGGGGAGCATAGGGCACGTCCACTCATGGGCGTATAAATTGGGAAAACTAAAAATCAGCAAGACACAGGCACCCCAAAGTTTGGGGCTGCTCTGTTGACAAGAACCTCCACTTCATGACACCTTAAATATCCCAGGAAAGAGAAAAATGGATAAAGAAGTTGTGGTCCTTATGTACAATGCAATATCACTCAGACATGAAATCAATGTCATAAGGCTAGTAGAAGCAAGATGAGTGGACTTAGGTACGACGATTCTAAGTGAAATAAGTCACACAGAAAAAGACACTTATCATAAGCTATCACTTATAGAGGGAATGTAAAAACCGCTACACTTGAACTGAATTACAGAACAGAACAGAATCACACGTTTAGAAAACACACTATGGCTGCTTAACGGGAAAGGTGAGGTGGGGTGATGCATAAAACAAGGGTTTCAAATTCGCTCAGATACCGTTCCATACACCCAATATGTAATAGACAAGACCTACTCCTTGCTCAGTGAACTGGACTCAACACGCCCTATTCACCGCACAAGAATATATGTGACTAGTAACAATCTTGAAACCTATGTATTGATATCTGTCTGGAAGTGAGTCAAGTGGGTGTAAATCCGCATAAACACAGCCGTGAAAAGCAGCTAAACCCCATTATAAAAATAAATTACTTTTAAAAACCCGTAAAACAAAGACAGTGAAAGAGAGAGAAATTCTTACAAAATTTGTTCAGAGGCTGTGATGCAACCTGGATTGACCATATCTACACGCACAGCTGGATGAGACATAAGGGTGGACAGTCTTGGGGCTGAAAGTTTGGGTTAGGTTGGGTGAGCAAACGCAGACCCTTTAAAGTAATACTGCGTGGTACCCATCCCATGGGTCCCAAGTCTCCAGGTTCAAGGGCATCTTCCTACATCGAAAACATGCATGAGAAACTCAGAAGATGGTACACCGTGTGATTTTGAAAGGTTTCTAAAACGCACCTCATTTCTCATCTCCTTGTGCTCGGGTTCGCCATTCCAGCTACTTTACTAGCAATCTCCCTACTTGGAGAATCAGCACCTTTAACCTCCTGTTCCCTACAGGTTGCAATTTGTCCTGAGGATGAACGGGAAGAGGGGCAACCAATGAGAGACTAGATCTAGCTGTTGGGACAGGCACAGGTCACTCTATTTTCCCATCAGGAAGAAGAATTAACCACAGGCTCAGCCTGCTGCCAGGAACCAGAATAGGGCCTGAGGCAATCCCGCGCTTTTGCGGCCAGCTCCCAAAAAAGCGAGTTGAAAAATGGAGCTCAGGGACACTGCAATTCACAAACCCGCAGAGTTATAAATGATAACTCTCATCCACAGATATATTGAGGGAAGGCAACGAAGAGGATTTGAAAGCAAGGCAGAATTGCAGGAAACAGATTTCAGGAGGTAGATTCGAATCGCCTTTAAGGCACATGAAAAGCGGCAAAACGTCGACAATGATGCCCTTGGACAAAAAGGGCGTATGCGTTTTTTCCTGAATATATTCAGGAAAAAACGCATACGCCCTTTTTGGCCAACCAAGCAACCTGGAAAGGCAAATCAGCGCTACAAAGAAGTCTCGCTTCCCATGGGTCAAAAGGGACATGCTGCAAAAAGTGTCAAAACCAGAAATGCAGGACAGGCCATGGAGAAATGGCAGCCTTGCTACGCTGATGGGCGGGATGTAAATTGCCAACAGCCACTCTGGAGAAGTGTACGGTGTGTCCTGAAACATCGAAAAAACACAGCTTAGTGAGCATAGGGCACGTCCACTCATGGGCGTATAAATTGGGAAAACTAAAAATCAGCAAGACACAGGCACCCCAAAGTTTGGGGCTGCTCTGTTGACAAGAACCTCCACTTCATGACACCTTAAATATCCCAGGAAAGAGAAAAATGGATAAAAAAGTTGTGGTCCTTATGTACAATGGAATATCACTCAGACATGAAATCAATGTCATAAGGCTAGTAGAAGCAAGATGAGTGGACTTAGGTACGACGATTCTAAGTGAAATAAGTCACACAGAAAAAGACACTTATCATAAGCTATCACTTATAGAGGGAATGTAAAAACCGCTACACTTGAACTGAATTACAAAACAGAACAGAGTCACACGTTTAGAAAACACACTATGTCTGCTTAACGGGAAAGGTGAGGTGCGGTGATGCATAAAACAAGGGGTTCAAATTTGCTCAGACACCGTTCCATACACCCAATATGTAATAGACAAGACCTACTCCTTGCTCAGTGAACTGGACTCAACACCCCCTATTCACCGCACAAGAATATATGTGACTAGTAAGAATCTTAAAACCTATGTATTGATATCTGTCTGGAAGTGAGTCAAGTGGGTGTAAATCCGCATAAACACAGCCGTGAAAAGCAGCTAAACCCCATTATAAAAATAAATTACTTTTAAAAACCCGTAAAACAAAGACAGTGAAAGAGAGAGAAATTCTTACAAAATTCGTTCAGGGGCTGTGATGCCACCTGGATTGACCATATCTAGACCCACAGCTGGATGAGACATAAGGGTGGACACTCTTCGGGCTGAGAGGTTGGGTGAGCAAACGCAGACCCTTTAAAGTAATACTGCGTGATACCCATCCCATGGGTCCCAAATCTCCAGGTTCAAGGGCATCTTCCTACATCGAAAACATGCATGAGAAACTCAGAAGATGGTACACCGTGTGATTTTGAAAGGTTTCTAAAACACACCCCATTTCTCATCTCCTTGTGCTCGGGTTCGCCTTTCCAGCTACTTTACTAGCAATCAACTTACTTGGAGAATCAGCACCTTTAACCTCCTGTTCCCTACAGGTTGCAATTTGTCCTGAGGATGAACGGGAAGAGGGGCAACCAATGAGAGACTAGATCTAGGTTTTGGGACAGGCACAGGTCACTCTATTTTCCCATCAGGAAGAAGAATTAATCACAGGCTCAGCCTGCCGCCCAGAAGCACAATAGGGCCTGAGGCAATCCCGCGCTTTTGCGGCCAGCTCCCAAAAAAGCGAGTTGAAAAATGGAGCTCAGGGACACTGCAATTCACAAACCCGCAGAGTTATAAATGATAACTCTCATCCACAGATATATTGAGGGAAGGCAACGAAGAGGATTTGAAAGCAAGGCAGAATTGCAGGAAACAGATTTCAGGAGGTAGATTCGAATCACCTGTAAAGCACATGAAAAGCGGCAAAACGTCGACAATGATGCCCTTGGCCAAGAAGGGCGTATGCGTTTTTTCCTGAATATATTCAGGAAAAAACGCATACGCCCTTTTTGGCCAACCAAGCAACCTGGAAAGGCAAATCAGCGCTACAAAGCTGTCTCGCTTCCCATCGGTCAAAAGGGCCATGCTGCAAAAAGTGTCAAATCCAGAAATGCAGGACAGGCCATGGAGAAATGGCATCCTTGCTACGCTGATGGGCGGGATGTAAATTGCCAACAGCCACTCTGGAGAAGTGTACAGTGTGTCCTGAAACATCGAAAAAACACAGCTTAGGGAGCATAGGGCACGTCCACTCATGGGCGTATAAATTGGGAAAACTAAAAATCAGCAAGACACAGGCACCCCAAAGTTTAGGGCTGCTCTGTTGACAAGAACCTCCACTTCATGACACCTTAAATATCCCAGGAAAGAGAAAAATGGATAAAGAATTTGTGGTCCTTTTGTACAATGGAATATCACTCAGACATGAAATCAATGTCATAAGGCTAATAGAAGCAAGATGAGTGGACTTAGGTACGACGATTCTAAGTGAAATAAGTCACACAGAAAAAGACACTTATCATAAGCTATCACTTATAGAGGGAATGTAAAAACCGCTACACTTGAACTGAATTACAGAACAGAACAGAATCACACGTTTAGAAAACACACTATGGCTGCTTAACGGGAAAGGTGAGGTGGGGTGATGCATAAAACAAGGGGTTCAAATTCGCTCAGATACCGTTCCATACACCCAATATGTAATAGACAAGACCTACTCCTTGCTAAGTGAACTGGACTCAACACCCCCTATTCACCGCACAAGAATACATGTGACTAGTAACAATCTTAAAACCTATGTATTGATATCTGTCTGGAAGTGAGTCAAGTGTGTGTAAATCCGCATAAACACAGCCGTGAAAAGCAGCTAAACCCCATTATAAAAATAAATTACTTTTAAAAACCCGTAAAACAAAGACTGTGAAAGAGAGAGAAATTCTTACAAAATTCGTTCAGAGGCTGTGATGCAACCTGGATTGACCATATCTACACGCACAGCTGGATGAGACATAAGGGTGGACAGTCTTGGGGCTGAAAGGTTGGGTTAGGTTGGGTGAGCAAACCCAGACCCTTTAAAGTAATACTGCGTGGTACCCATCCCATGGGTCCCAAGTCTCCAGGTTCAAGGGCATCTTCCTACATCGAAAACATGCATGAGAAACTCAGAAGATGGTACACCGTGTGATTTTGAAAGGTTTCTAAAACGCACCTCATTTCTCATCTCCTTGTGCTCGGGTTCGCCTTTCCAGCTACTTTACTAGCAATCTCCCTACTTGGAGAATCAGCACCTTTAACCTCCTGTTCCCTACAGGTTGCAATTTGTCCTGAGGATGAACGGGAAGAGGGGCAACCAATGGAGACTAGATCTAGCTGTTGGGACAGGCACAGGTCACTCTATTTTCCCATCAGGAAGAAGAATTAACCACAGGCTCAGCCTGCTGCCAGGAACCAGAATAGGGCCTGAGGCAATCCCGCGCTTTTGCGGCCAGCTCCCAAAAAAGCGAGTTGAAAAATGGAGCTCAGGGACACTGCAATTCACAAACCCGCAGAGTTATAAATGATAACTCTCATCCACAGATATATTGAGGGAAGGCAACGAAGAGGATTTGAAAGCAAGGCAGAATTGCAGGAAACAGATTTCAGGAGGTAGATTCGAATCGCCTTTAAGGCACATGAAAAGCGGCAAAACGTCGACAATGATGCCCTTGGACAAAAAGGGCGTATGCGTTTTTTCCTGAATATATTCAGGAAAAAACGCATACACACTTTTTGGCCAACCAAGCAACCTGGAAAGGCAAATCAGCGCTACAAAGAAGTCTCGCTTCCCATGGGTCAAAAGGGACATGCTGCAAAAAGTGTCAAAACCAGAAATGCAGGACAGGCCATGGAGAAATGGCAGCCTTGCTACGCTGATGGGCGGGATGTAAATTGCCAACAGCCACTCTGGAGAAGTGTACGGTGTGTCCTGAAACATCGAAAAAACACAGCTTAGTGAGCATAGGGCACGTCCACTCATGGGCGTATAAATTGGGAAAACTAAAAATCAGCAAGACACAGGCACCCCAAAGTTTGGGGCTGCTCTGTTGACAAGAACCTCCACTTCATGACACCTTAAATATCCCAGGAAAGAGAAAAATGGATAAAAAAGTTGTGGTCCTTATGTACAATGCAATATCACTCAGACATGAAATCAATGTCATAAGGCTAGTAGAAGCAAGATGAGTGGACTTAGGTACGACGATTCTAAGTGAAATAAGTCACACAGAAAAAGACACTTATCATAAGCTATCACTTATAGAGGGAATGTAAAAACCGCTACACTTGAACTGAATTACAGAACAGAACAGAATCACACGTTTAGAAAACACACTATGGCTGCTTAACGGGAAATGTGAGGTGGGGTGATGCATAAAACAAGGGTTTCAAATTCGCTCAGATACCGTTCCATACACCCAATATGTAATAGACAAGACCTACTCCTTGCTCAGTGAACTGGACTCAACACGCCCTATTCACCGCACAAGAATATATGTGACTAGTAACAATCTTAAAACCTATGTATTGATATCTGTCTGGAAGTGAGTCAAGTGGGTGTAAATCCGCATAAACACAGCCGTGAAAAGCAGCTAAACCCCATTATAAAAATAAATTACTTTTAAAAACCCGTAAAACAAAGACAGTGAAAGAGAGAGAAATTCTTAAAAAATTTGTTCAGAGGCTGTGATGCAACCTGGATTGACCATATCTACACGCACAGCTGGATGAGACATAAGGGTGGACAGTCTTGGGGCTGAAAGGTTGGGTTAGGTTGGGTGAGCAAACGCAGACCCTTTAAAGTAATACTGCGTGGTACCCATCCCATGGGTCCCAAGTCTCCAGGTTCAAGGGCATCTTCCTACATCGAAAACATGCATGAGAAACTCAGAAGATGGTACACCGTGTGATTTTGAAAGGTTTCTAAAACGCACCTCATTTCTCATCTCCTTGTGCTCGGGTTCGCCATTCCAGCTACTTTACTAGCAATCTCCCTACTTGGAGAATCAGCACCTTTAACCTCCTGTTCCCTACAGGTTGCAATTTGTCCTGAGGATGAACGGGAAGAGGGGCAACCAATGAGAGACTAGATCTAGCTGTTGGGACAGGCACAGGTCACTCTATTTTCCCATCAGGAAGAAGAATTAACCACAGGCTCAGCCTGCTGCCAGGAACCAGAATACGGTCTGAGGCAATCCCGGGATTTTGCGGCCAGCTCTCAAAAAAGACAGTTGAAAAATGGAGCTCAGGGACACTGCAATTCACAAACCCGCAGAGTTATAAGTGATAACGCTCATCCACAGATATATTGAGGGAAGTCAACGAAGAGGATTTGAAAGCAAGGCAGAATTGCAGGAAACAGATTTCAGGAGGTAGATTCGAATCGCCTTTAAGGCACATGAAAAGCGGCAAAATGTCGACAATGATGCCCTTGGCCAAAAAGGGCGTATGCGCTTTTTCCTGAATATATTCAGGAAAAAACGCATACGCCCTTTTTGGCCAACCAAGCAACCTGGAAAGGCAAATCAGCGCTACAAAGAGGTCTCGCTTCCCATCGGTCAAAAGGGCCATGCTGCAAAAAGTGTCAAATCCAGAAATGCAGGACAGGCCATGGAGAAATGGCATCCTTGCTACGCTGATGGGCGGGATGTAAATTGCCAACAGCCACTCTGGAGAAGTGTACAGTGTGTCCTGAAACATCGAAAAAACACAGCTTAGGGAGCATAGGGCACGTCCACTCATGGGCGTATAAATTGGGAAAACTAAAAATCAGCAAGACACAGGCACCCCAAAGTTTAGGGCTGCTCTGTTGACAAGAACCTCCACTTCATGACACCTTAAATATCCCAGGAAAGAGAAAAATGGATAAAGAATTTGTGGTCCTTATGTACAATGGAATATCACTCAGACATGAAATCAATGTCATCAGGCTAGTAGAAGCAAGATGAGTGGACTTAGGTACGACGATTCTAAGTGAAATAAGTCACACAGAAAAAGACACTTATCATAAGCTATCACTTATAGAGGGAATGTAAAAACCGCTACACTTGAACTGAATTACAGAACAGAACAGAATCACACGTTTAGAAAACACACTATGGCTGCTTAACGGGAAAGGTGAGGTGGGGTGATGCATAAAACAAGGGGTTCAAATTCGCTCAGATACCGTTCCATACACCCAATATGTAATAGACAAGACCTACTCCTTGCTAAGTGAACTGGACTCAACACCCCCTATTCACCGCACAAGAATACATGTGACTAGTAACAATCTTAAAACCTATGTATTGATATCTGTCTGGAAGTGAGTCAAGTGGGTGTAAATCCGCATAAACACAGCCGTGAAAAGCAGCTAAACCCCATTATAAAAATAAATTACTTTTAAAAACCCGTAAAACAAAGACTGTGAAAGAGAGAGAAATTCTTACAAAATTCGTTCAGAGGCTGTGATGCAACCTGGATTGACCATATCTACACGCACAGCTGGATGAGACATAAGGGTGGACAGTCTTGGGGCTGAAAGGTTGGGTTAGGTTGGGTGAGCAAACCCAGACCCTTTAAAGTAATACTGCGTGGTACCCATCCCATGGGTCCCAAGTCTCCAGGTTCAAGGGCATCTTCCTACATCGAAAACATGCATGAGAAACTCAGAAGATGGTACACCGTGTGATTTTGAAAGGTTTCTAAAACGCACCTCATTTCTCATCTCCTTGTGCTCGGGTTCGCCTTTCCAGCTACTTTACTGGAATCAGCACCTTTAACCTTTAACCTTTAACCTTTAACCTTTAACCTTTAACCTTTAACCTCCTGTTCCCTACAGGTTGCAATTTGTCCTGAGGATGAACGGGAAGAGGGGCAACCAATGGAGACTAGATCTAGCTGTTGGGACAGGCACAGGTCACTCTATTTTCCCATCAGGAAGAAGAATTAACCACAGGCTCAGCCTGCTGCCAGGAACCAGAATAGGGCCTGAGGCAATCCCGCGCTTTTGCGGCCAGCTCCCAAAAAAGCGAGTTGAAAAATGGAGCTCAGGGACACTGCAATTCACAAACCCGCAGAGTTATAAATGATAACTCTCATCCACAGATATATTGAGGGAAGGCAACGAAGAGGATTTGAAAGCAAGGCAGAATTGCAGGAAACAGATTTCAGGAGGTAGATTCGAATCGCCTTTAAGGCACATGAAAAGCGGCAAAACGTCGACAATGATGCCCTTGGACAAAAAGGGCGTATGCGTTTTTTCCTGAATATATTCAGGAAAAAACGCATACGCCCTTTTTGGCCAACCAAGCAACCTGGAAAGGCAAATCAGCGCTACAAAGAAGTCTCGCTTCCCATGGGTCAAAAGGGACATGCTGCAAAAAGTGTCAAAACCAGAAATGCAGGACAGGCCATGGAGAAATGGCAGCCTTGCTACGCTGATGGGCGGGATGTAAATTGCCAACAGCCACTCTGGAGAAGTGTACGGTGTGTCCTGAAACATCGAAAAAACACAGCTTAGTGAGCATAGGGCACGTCCACTCATGGGCGTATAAATTGGGAAAACTAAAAATCAGCAAGACACAGGCACCCCAAAGTTTGGGGCTGCTCTGTTGACAAGAACCTCCACTTCATGACACCTTAAATATCCCAGGAAAGAGAAAAATGGATAAAAAAGTTGTGGTCCTTATGTACAATGGAATATCACTCAGACATGAAATCAATGTCATAAGGCTAGTAGAAGCAAGATGAGTGGACTTAGGTACGACGATTCTAAGTGAAATAAGTCACACAGAAAAAGACACTTATCATAAGCTATCACTTATAGAGGGAATGTAAAAACCGCTACACTTGAACTGAATTACAAAACAGAACAGAGTCACATGTTTAGAAAACACACTATGGCTGCTTAACGGGAAAGGTGAGGTGGGGTGATGCATAAAACAAGGGGTTCAAATTTGCTCAGATACCGTTCCATACACCCAATATGTAATAGACAAGACCTACTCCTTGCTCAGTGAACTGGACTCAACACCCCCTATTCACCGCACAAGAATATATGTGACTAGTAACAATCTTAAAACCTATGTATTGATATCTGTCTGGAAGTGAGTCAAGTGGGTGTAAATCCGCATAAACACAGCCGTGAAAAGCAGCTAAACCCCATTATAAAAATAAATTACTTTTAAAAACCTGTAAAACAAAGACAGTGAAAGAGAGAGAAATTCTTACAAAATTCGTTCAGAGGCTGTGATGCAACCTGGATTGACCATATCTACACGCACAGCTGGATGAGACATAAGGGTGGACACTCTTGGGGCTGAAAGGTTGGGTTAGGTTGGGTGAGCAAACGCAGACCCTTTAAAGTAATACTGCGTGGTACCCATCCCATGGGTCCCAAGTCTCCAGGTTCAAGGGCATCATCCTACATCGAAAACATGCATGAGAAACTCAGAAGATGGTACACCGTGTGATTTTGAAAGGTTTCTAAAACGCACCTCATTTCTCATCTCCTTGTGCTCGGGTTCGCCTTTCCAGCTACTTTACTAGCAATCTCCCTACTTGGAGAATCAGCACCTTTAACCTCCTGTTCCCTACAGGTTGCAATTTGTCCTGAGGATGAACGGGAAGAGGGGCAACCAATGAGAGACTAGATCTAGCTGTTGGGACAGGCACAGGTCACTCTATTTTCCCATCAGGAAGAAGAATTAACCACAGGCTCAGCCTGCTGCCAGGAACCAGAATATGGCCTGAGGCAATCCCGTGCTTTTGAGGCCAGCTCTCAAAAGAGACAGTTGAAAAATGGAGCTCAGGGACACTGCAATTCACAAACCCGCAGAGTTATAAGTGATAACTCTCATCCACAGATATATTGAGGGAAGTCAACGAAGAGGATTTGAAAGCAAGGCAGAATTGCAGGAAACAGATTTCAGGAGGTAGATTCGAATCGCCTTTAAGGCACATGAAAAGCGGCAAAACGTCGACAATGATGCCCTTGGCCAAAAAGGGCGTATGCGTTTTTTCCTGAATATATTCAGGAAAAAACGCATACGCCCTTTTTGGCCAACCAAGCAACCTGGAAAGGCAAATCAGCGCTACAAAGAAGTCTCGCTTCCCATGGGTCAAAAGGGCCATGCTGCAAAAAGTGTCAAAACCAGAAATGCAGGACAGGCCATGGAGAAATGGCAGCCTTGCTACGCTGATGGGCGGGATGTAAATTGCCAACAGCCACTCTGGAGAAGTGTACGGTGTGTCCTGAAACATCGAAAAAACACAGCTTAGTGAGCATAGGGCACGTCCACTCATGGGCGTATAAATTGGGAAAACTAAAAATCAGCAAGACACAGGCACCCCAAAGTTTGGGGCTGCTCTGTTGACAAGAACCTCCACTTCATGACACCTTAAATATCCCAGGAAAGAGAAAAATGGATAAAAAAGTTGTGGTCCTTATGTACAATGGAATATCACTCAGACATGAAATCAATGTCATAAGGCTAGTAGAAGCAAGATGAGTGGACTTAGGTACGACGATTCTAAGTGAAATAAGTCACACAGAAAAAGACACTTATCATAAGCTATCACTTATAGAGGGAATGTAAAAACCGCTACACTTGAACTGAATTACAAAACAGAACAGAGTCACACGTTTAGAAAACACACTATGGCTGCTTAACGGGAAAGGTGAGGTGGGGTGATGCATAAAACAAGGGTGTCAAATTTGCTCAGATACCGTTCCATACACCCAATATGTAATAGACAAGACCTACTCATTGCTCAGTGAACTGGACTCAACACCCCCTATTCACCGCACAAGAATATATGTGACTAGTAAGAATCTTAAAACCTATGTATTGATATCTGTCTGGAAGTGAGTCAAGTGGGTGTAAATCCGCATAAACACAGCCGTGAAAAGCAGCTAAACCCCATTATAAAAATAAATTACTTTTAAAAACCCATAAAACAAAGACAGTGAAAGAGAGAGAAATTCTTACAAAATTCGTTCAGGGGCTGTGATGCCACCTGGATTGACCATATCTAGACCCACAGCTGGATGAGACATAACGGTGGACACTCTTGGGGCTGAGAGGTTGGGTGAGCAAACGCAGACCCTTTAAAGTAATACTGCGTGATACCCATCCCATGGGTCCGAAATCTCCAGGTTCAAGGGCATCTTCCTACATCGAAAACATGCATGAGAAACTCAGAAGATGGTACACCGTGTGATTTTGAAAGGTTTCTAAAACACACCCCATTTCTCATCTCCTTGTGCTCGGGTTCGCCTTTCCAGCTACTTTACTAGCAATCAACTTACTTGGAGAATCAGCACCTTTAACCTCCTGTTCCCTACAGGTTGCAATTTGTCCTGAGGATGAACGGGAAGAGGGGCAACCAATGAGAGACTAGATCTAGGTGTTGGGACAGGCACAGGTCACTCTATTTTCCCATCAGGAAGAAGAATTAATCACAGGCTCAGCCTGCCGCCCAGAAGCACAATAGGGCCTGAGGCAATCGCGCGCTTTTGCGGCCAGCTCCCAAAAAAGCGAGTTGAAAGATGGAGCTCAGGGACACTGCAATTCACAAACCCGCAGAGTTATAAATGATAACTCTCATCCACAGATATATTGAGGGAAGGCAACGAAGAGGATTTGAAAGCAAGGCAGAATTGCAGGAAACAGATTTCAGGAGGTAGATTCGAATCGCCTGTAAAGCACATGAAAAGCGGCAAAACGTCGACAATGATGCCCTTGGCCAAGAAGGGCGTATGCGTTTTTTCCTGAATACATTCAGGAAAAAACGCATACGCCCTTTTTGGCCAACCAAGCAACCTGGAAAGGCAAATCAGCGCTACAAAGAAGTCTCGCTTCCCATCGGTCAAAAGGGCCATGCTGCAAAAAGTGTCAAACCAGAAATGCAGGACAGGCCATGGAGAAATGGCAGCCTTGCTACGCTGATGAGCGGGATGTAAGTTGCCAACAGCCACTCTGGAGAAGTGTACGGTGTGTCCTGAAACATCGAAAAAACACAGCTTAGGGAGCATAGGGCACGTCCACTCATGGGCGTATAAATTGGGAAAACTAAAAATCAGCAAGACACAGGCACCCCAAAGTTTAGGGCTGCTCTGTTGACAAGAACCTCCACTTCATGACACCTTAAATATCCCAGGAAAGAGAAAAATGGATAAAGAAGTTGTGGTCCTTATGTACAATGCAATATCACTCAGACATGAAATCAATGTCATAAGGCTAGTAGAAGCAAGATGAGTGGACTTAGGTACGACGATTCTAAGTGAAATAAGTCACACAGAAAAAGACACTTATCATAAGCTATCACTTATAGAGGGAATGTAAAAACCGCTACACTTGAACTGAATTACAGATCAGAACAGAATCACACGTTTAGAAAACACACTATGGCTGCTTAACGGGAAAGGTGAGGTGGGGTGATGCATAAAACAAGGGGTTCAAATTCGCTCAGATACCGTTCCATACACCCAATATGTAATAGACAAGACCTACTCCTTGCTCAGTGAACTGGACTCAACACCCCCTATTCACCGCACAAGAATATATGTGACTAGTAAGAATCTTAAAACCTATGTATTGATATCTGTCTGGAAGTGAGTCAAGTGGGTGTAAATCCGCATAAACACAGCCATGAAAAGCAGCTAAACCCCATTATAAAAATAAATTACTTTTAAAAACCCGTAAAACAAAGACAGTGAAAGAGAGAGACATTCTTACAAAATTCGTTCAGAGGCTGTGATGCAACCTGGATTGACCATATCTACACGCACAGCTGGATGAGACATAAGGGTGGACAGTCTTGGGGCTGAAAGGTTGGGTTAGGTTGGGTGAGCAAACGCAGACCCTTTAAAGTAATACTGCGTGGTACCCATCCCATGGGTCCCAAGTCTCCAGGTACAAGGGCATCTTCCTACATCGAAAACATGCATGAGAAACTCAGAAGATGGTACACCGTGTGATTTTGAAAGGTTTCTAAAACGCACCTCATTTCTCATCTCCTTGTGCTCGGGTTCGCCATTCCAGCTACTTTACTAGCAATCTCCCTACTTGGAGAATCAGCACCTTTAACCTCCTGTTCCCTACAGGTTGCAATTTGTCCTGAGGATGAACGGGAAGAGGGGCAACCAATGAGAGACTAGATCTAGGTTTTGGGACAGGCACAGGTCACTCTATTTTCCCATCAGGAAGAATAATTAACCACTGGCTCAGCCTGCTGCCAGGAACCAGAATAGGGCCTGAGGCAATCCCGTGCTTTTGCGGCCAGCTCTCAAAAAAGACAGTTGAAAAATGGAGCTCAGGGACACTGCAATTCACAAACCCGCAGAGTTATAAGTGATAACTCTCATCCACAGATATATTGAGGGAAGTCAACGAAGAGGATTTGAAAGCAAGGCAGAATTGCAGGAAACAGATTTCAGGAGGTAGATTCGAATCGCCTTTAAGGCACATGAAAAGCGGCAAAACGTCGACAATGATGCCCTTGGCCAAAAAGGGCGTATGCGTTTTTTCCTGAATATATTCAGGAAAAAACGCATACGCCCTTTTTGGCCAACCAAGCAACCTGGAAAGGCAAATCAGCGCTACAAAGAAGTCTCGCTTCCCATGGGTCAAAAGGGCCATGCTGCAAAAAGTGTCAAAACCAGAAATGCAGGACAGGCCATGGAGAAATGGCAGCCTTGCTACGCTGATGGGCGGGATGTAAATTGCCAACAGCCACTCTGGAGAAGTGTACGGTGTGTCCTGAAACATCGAAAAAACACAGCTTAGTGAGCATAGGGCACGTCCACTCATGGGCGTATAAATTGGGAAAACTAAAAATCAGCAAGACACAGGCACCCCAAAGTTTGAGGCTGCTCTGTTGACAAGAACCTCCACTTCATGACACCTTAAATATCCCAGGAAAGAGAAAAATGGATAAAAAAGTTGTGGTCCTTATGTACAATGGAATATCACTCAGACATGAAATCAATGTCATAAGGCTAGTAGAAGCAAGATGAGTGGACTTAGGTACGACGATTCTAAGTGAAATAAGTCACACAGAAAAAGACACTTATCATAAGCTATCACTTATAGAGGGAATGTAAAAACCGCTACACTTGAACTGAATTACAAAACAGAACAGAGTCACACGTTTAGAAAACACACTATGGCTGCTTAACGGGAAAGGTGAGGTGGGGTGATGCATAAAACAAGGGGTTCAAATTTGCTCAGATACCGTTCCATACACCCAATATGTAATAGACAAGACCTACTCCTTGCTCCGTGAACTGGACTCAACACCCCCTATTCACCGCACAAGAATATATGTGACTAGTAACAATCTGAAAACCTATGTATTGATATCTGTCTGGAAGTGAGTCAAGTGGGTGTAAATCCGCATAAACACAGCCGTGAAAAGCAGCTAAACCCCATTATAAAAATAAATTACTTTTAAAAACCCGTAAAACAAAGACAGTGAAAGAGAGAGAAATTCTTACAAAATTCGTTCAGGGGATGTGATGCCACCTGGATTGACCATATCTAGACCCACAGCTGGATGAGACATAAGGGTGGACACTCTTGGGGCTGAGAGGTTGGGTGAGCAAACGCAGACCCTTTAAAGTAATACTGCGTGATACCCATCCCATGGGTCCCAAATCTCCAGGTTCAAGGGCATCTTCCTACATCGAAAACATGCATGAGAAACTCAGAAGATGGTACACCGTGTGATTTTGAAAGGTTTCTAAAACACACCCCATTTCTCATCTCCTTGTGCTCGGGTTCGCCTTTCCAGCTACTTTACTAGCAATCAACTTACTTGGAGAATCAGCACCTTTAAACTCCTGTTCCCTACAGGTTGCAATTTGTCCTGAGGATGAACGGGAAAGGGGCAACCAATGAGAGACTAGATCTAGGTGTTGGGACAGGCACAGGTCACTCTATTTTCCCATCAGGAAGAAGAATTAATCACAGGCTCAGCCTGCCGCCCAGAAGCACAATAGGGCCTGAGGCAATCCCGCGCTTTTGCGGCCAGCTCCCAAAAAAGCGAGTTGAATAATGGAGCTCAGGGACACTGCAATTCACAAACCCGCAGAGTTTATAAATGATAACTCTCATCCACAGATATATTGAGGGAAGGCAACGAAGAGGATTTGAAAGCAAGGCAGAATTGCAGGAAACAGATTTCAGGAGGTAGATTCGAATCGCCTGTAAAGCACATGAAAAGCGGCAAAACGTCGACAATGATGCCCTTGCCAAGAAGGGCGTATGCGTTTTTTTCCTGAATATATTCAGGAAAAAACGCATACGCCCTTCTTGGCCAACCAAGCAACCTGGAAAGGCAAATCAGCGCTACAAAGAAGTCTCGCTTCCCATCGGTCAAAAGGGCCATGCTGCAAAAAGTGTCAAAATCTGAAATGCAGGACAGGCCATGGAGAAATGGCAGCCTTGCTACGCTGATGGGCGGGATGTTAATTGCCAACAGCCACTCTGGAGAAGTGTACGGTGTGTCCTGAAACATCGAAAAAACACAGCTTAGGGAGCATAGGGCACGTCCACTCATGGGCGTATAAATTGGGAAAACTAAAAATCAGCAAGACACAGGCACCCCAAAGTTTAGGGCTGCTCTGTTGAAAAGAACCTCCACTTCATGACACCTTAAATATCCCAGGAAAGAGAAAAATGGATAAAGAATTTGTGGTCCTTATGTACAATGCAATATCACTCAGACATGAAATCAATGTCATAAGGCTATTAGAAGCAAGATGAGTGGACTTAGGTACGACGATTCTAAGTGAAATAAGTCACACAGAAAAAGACACTTATCATAAGCTATCACTTATAGAGGGAATGTAAAAACCGCTACACTTGAACTGAATTACAGAACAGAACAGAATCACACGTTTAGAAAACACACTATGGCTGCTTAACGGGAAAGGTGAGGTGGGGTGATGCATAAAACAAGGGGTTCAAATTCGCTCAGATACCGTTCCATACAACCAATATGTTATAGACAAGACCTACTCCTTGCTCAGTGAACTGGACTCAACACACCCTATTCACCGCACAAGAATATATGTGACTAGTAACAATCTTAAAACCTATGTATTGATATCTGTCTGGAAGTGAGTCAAGTGGGTGTAAATCCGCATAAACACAGCCGTGAAAAGCAGCTAAACCCCATTATAAAAATAAATTACTTTTAAAAACCCGTAAAACAAAGACAGTGAAAGAGAGAGAAATTCTTACAAAATTCGTTCAGAGGCTGTGATGCAACCTGGATTGACCATATCTACACGCACAGCTGGATGAGACATAAGGGTGGACAGTCTTGGGGCTGAGAGGTTGGGTTAGGTTGGGTGAGCAAACGCAGACCCTTTAAAGTAATACTGCGTGGTAGCCATCCCATGGGTCCCAAGTCTCCAGGTTCAAGGGCATCTTCCTACATCGAAAACATGCATGAGAAACTCAGAAGATGGTACACCGTGTGATTTTGAAAGGTTTCTAAAACGCACCTCATTTCTCATCTCCTTGTGCTCGGTTCGCCATTCCAGCTACTTTACTAGCAATCTCCCTACTTGGAGAATCAGCACCTTTAACCTCCTGTTCCCTACAGGTTGCAATTTGTCCTGAGGATGAACGGGAAGAGGGGCAACCAATGAGAGACTAGATCTAGCTGTTGGGACAGGCACAGGTCACTCTATTTTCCCATCAGGAAGAAGAATTAACCACAGGCTCAGCCTGCTGCCAGGAACCAGAATAGGGCCTGAGGCAATCCCGTGCTTTTGCGGCCAGCTCTCAAAAAAGACAGTTGAAAAATGGAGCTCAGGGACACTGCAATTCACAAACCCGCAGAGTTATAAGTGATAACTCTCATCCACAGATATATTGAGGGAAGTCAACGAAGAGGATTTGAAAGCAAGGCAGAATTGCAGGAAACAGATTTCAGGAGGTAGATTCGAATCGCCTTTAAGGCACATGAAAAGCGGCAAAACGTCGACAATGATGCCCTTGCCAAAAAGGGCGTATGCGTTTTTTCCTGAATATATTCAGGAAAAAAACGCATACGCCCTTTTTGGCGAAACAAGCAACCTGGAAAGGCAAATCAGCGCTACAAAGAAGTCTCGCTTCCCATGGGTCAAAAGGGCCATGCTGCAAAAAGTGTCAAAACCAGAAATGCAGGACAGGCCATGGAGAAATGGCAGCCTTGCTACGCTGATGGGCGGGATGTAAATTGCCAACAGCCACTCTGGAGAAGTGTACGGTGTGTCCTGAAACATCGAAAAAACACAGCTTAGTGAGCATAGGGCACGTCCACTCATGGGAGTATAAATTGGGAAAACTAAAAATCAGCAAGACACAGGCACCCCAAAGTTTGGGGCTGCTCTGTTGACAAGAACCTCCACTTCATGACACCTTAAATATCCCAGGAAAGAGAAAAATGGATAAAAATTTGTGGTCCTTATGTACAATGGAATATCACTCAGACATGAAATCAATGTCATAAGGCTAGTAGAAGCAAGATGAGTGGACTTAGGTACGACGATTCTAAGTGAAATAAGTCACACAGAAAAAGACAGTTATCATAAGCTATCAATTATAGAGGGAATGTAAAAACCGCTACACGTGAACTGAATTACAAAATAGAACAGAGTCACACGTTTAGAAAACACACTATGGCTGCTTAACGGGAAAGGTGAGGTGGGGTGATGCATAAAACAAGGGGTTCAAATTCGCTCAGATACCGTTCCATACACCCAATATGTAATAGACAAGACCTACTGCTTGCTCCGTGAAATGGACTCAACACCCCCTATTCACCGCACAAGAATATATGTGACTAGTAACAATCTTAAAACCTATGTATTGATATCTGTCTGGAAGTGAGTCAAGTGGGTGTAAATCCGCATAAACACAGCCGTGAAAAGCAGCTAAACCCCATTATAAAAATAAATTACTTCTAAAAACCCGTAAAACAAAGACAGTGAAAGAGAGAGAAATTCTTACAAAATTCGTTCAGGGGCTGTGATGCCACCTGGATTGGACAATATCTAGACACACAGCTGGATGAGACATAAGGGTGGACACTCTTGGGGCTGAGAGGTTGGGTGAGCAAACGCAGACCCTTTAAAGTAATACTGCGTGATACCCATCCCATGGGTCCCAAATCTCCAGGTTCAAGGGCATCTTCCTACATCGAAAACATGCATGAGAAACTCAGAAGATGGTACAACCGTGTGATTTTGAAGGTTTCTAAAACACACCCCATTTCTCATCTCCTTGTGCTCGGGTTCGCCTTTCCAGCTACTTTACTAGAAATCAACTTACTTGGAGAATCAGCACCTTTAACCTCCTGTTCCCTACAGGTTGCAATTTGTCCTGAGGATGAACGGGAAGAGGGGCAACCAATGAGAGACTAGATCTAGGTGTTGGGACAGCACAGGTCACTCTATTTTCCCATCAGGAAGAAGAATTAATCACAGGCTCAGCCTGCCGCCCAGAAGCACAATAGGGCCTGAGGCAATCCCGCGCTTTTGCGGCCACCTCCCAAAAAAGCGAGTTGAAAAAATGGAGCTCAGGGACACTGCAATTCACAAACCCGCAGAGTTATAAATGATAACTCTCATCCACAGATATATTGAGGGAAGGCAACGAAGAGGATTTGAAAGCAAGGGCAGAATTGCAGGAAACAGATTTCAGGAGGTAGATTCGAATCGCCTGTAAAGCACATGAAAAGCGGCAAAACGTCGACAATGATGCCCTTGGCCAAGAAGGGCGTATGCGTTTTTTCCTGAATATATTCAGGAAAAAACGCATACGCCCTTTTTGGCCAACCAAGCAACCTGGAAAGGCAAATCAGTGCTACAAAGAAGTCTCGCTTCCCATCGGTCAAAAGGGTCATGCTGCAAAAAGTGTCAAAACCAGAAATGCAGGACAGGCCATGGAGAAATGGCAGCCTTGCTACGCTGATGGGCGGAATGTTAATTGCCAACAGCCACTCTGGAGAAGTGTACGGTGTGTCCTGAAACATCGAAAAAACACAGCTTAGGGAGCATAGGGCACGTCCACTCATGGGCGTATAAATTGGGAAAACTAAAAATCAGCAAGACACAGGCACCCCAAAGTTTAGGGCTGCTCTGTTGACAAGAACCTCTACTTCATGACACCTTAAATATCCCAGGAAAGAGAAAAATGGATAAAGAAGTTGTGGTCCTTATGTACAATGCAATATCACTCAGACATGAAATCAATGTCATAAGGCTAGTAGAAGCAAGATGAGTGGACTTAGGTACGACGATTCTAAGTGAAATAAGTCACACAGAAAAAGACACTTATCATACGCTATCACTTATAGAGGGAATGTAAAAACCGCTACACTTGAACTGAATTACAGAACAGAACAGAATCACACGTTTTGAAAACACACTATGGCTGCTTAACGGGAAAGGTGAGGTGGGGTGATGCATAAAACAAGGGGTTCAAATTCGCTCAGATACCGTTCCATACACCCAATATGTAATAGACAAGACCTACTCCTTGCTCAGTGAACTGGACTCAACACCCCCTATTCACCGCACAAGAATATATGTGACTAGTAACAATCTTAAAACCTATGTATTGATATCTGTCTGGAAGTGAGTCAAGTGGGTGTAAATCCGCATAAACACAGCCATGAAAAGCAGCTAAACCCCATTATAAAAATAAATTACTTTTAAAAACCCGTAAAACAAAGACAGTGAAAGAGAGAGACATTCTTACAAAATTCGTTCAGAGGCTGTGATGCAACCTGGATTGACCATATCTACACGCACAGCTGGATGAGACATAAGGGTGGACAGTCTTGGGGCTGAAAGGTTGGGTTAGGTTGGGTGAGCAAACGCAGACCCTTTAAAGTAATACTGCGTGGTACCCATCCCATGGGTCCCAAGTCTCCAGGTACAAGGGCATCTTCCTACATCGAAAACATGCATGAGAAACTCAGAAGATGGTACACCGTGTGATTTTGAAAGGTTTCTAAAACGCACCTCATTTCTCATCTCCTTGTGCTCGGGTTCGCCATTCCAGCTACTTTACTAGCAATCTCCCTACTTGGAGAATCAGCACCTTTAACCTCCTGTTCCCTACAGGTTGCAATTTGTCCTGAGGATGAACGGGAAGAGGGGCAACCAATGAGAGACTAGATCTAGGTTTTGGGACAGGCACAGGTCACTCTATTTTCCCATCAGGAAGAATAATTAACCACTGGCTCAGCCTGCTGCCAGGAACCAGAATAGGGCCTGAGGCAATCCCGTGCTTTTGCGGCCAGCTCTCAAAAAAGACAGTTGAAAAATGGAGCTCAGGGACACTGCAATTCACAAACCCGCAGAGTTATAAGTGATAACTCTCATCCACAGATATATTGAGGGAAGTCAACGAAGAGGATTTGAAAGCAAGGCAGAATTGCAGGAAACAGATTTCAGGAGGTAGATTCGAATCGCCTTTAAGGCACATGAAAAGCGGCAAAACGTCGACAATGATGCCCTTGGCCAAAAAGGGCGTATGCGTTTTTTCCTGAATATATTCAGGAAAAAACGCATACGCCCTTTTTGGCCAACCAAGCAACCTGGAAAGGCAAATCAGCGCTACAAAGAAGTCTCGCTTCCCATGGGTCAAAAGGGCCATGCTGCAAAAAGTGTCAAAACCAGAAATGCAGGACAGGCCATGGAGAAATGGCAGCCTTGCTACGCTGATGGGCGGGATGTAAATTGCCAACAGCCACTCTGGAGAAGTGTACGGTGTGTCCTGAAACATCGAAAAAACACAGCTTAGTGAGCATAGGGCACGTCCACTCATGGGCGTATAAATTGGGAAAACTAAAAATCAGCAAGACACAGGCACCCCAAAGTTTGAGGCTGCTCTGTTGACAAGAACCTCCACTTCATGACACCTTAAATATCCCAGGAAAGAGAAAAATGGATAAAAAAGTTGTGGTCCTTATGTACAATGGAATATCACTCAGACATGAAATCAATGTCATAAGGCTAGTAGAAGCAAGATGAGTGGACTTAGGTACGACGATTCTAAGTGAAATAAGTCACACAGAAAAAGACACTTATCATAAGCTATCACTTATAGAGGGAATGTAAAAACCGCTACACTTGAACTGAATTACAAAACAGAACAGAGTCACACGTTTAGAAAACACACTATGGCTGCTTAACGGGAAAGGTGAGGTGGGGTGATGCATAAAACAAGGGGTTCAAATTTGCTCAGATACCGTTCCATACACCCAATATGTAATAGACAAGACCTACTCCTTGCTCCGTGAACTGGACTCAACACCCCCTATTCACCGCACAAGAATATATGTGACTAGTAACAATCTGAAAACCTATGTATTGATATCTGTCTGGAAGTGAGTCAAGTGGGTGTAAATCCGCATAAACACAGCCGTGAAAAGCAGCTAAACCCCATTATAAAAATAAATTACTTTTAAAAACCCGTAAAACAAAGACAGTGAAAGAGAGAGAAATTCTTACAAAATTCGTTCAGGGGATGTGATGCCACCTGGATTGACCATATCTAGACCCACAGCTGGATGAGACATAAGGGTGGACACTCTTGGGGCTGAGAGGTTGGGTGAGCAAACGCAGACCCTTTAAAGTAATACTGCGTGATACCCATCCCATGGGTCCCAAATCTCCAGGTTCAAGGGCATCTTCCTACATCGAAAACATGCATGAGAAACTCAGAAGATGGTACACCGTGTGATTTTGAAAGGTTTCTAAAACACACCCCATTTCTCATCTCCTTGTGCTCGGGTTCGCCTTTCCAGCTACTTTACTAGCAATCAACTTACTTGGAGAATCAGCACCTTTAAACTCCTGTTCCCTACAGGTTGCAATTTGTCCTGAGGATGAACGGGAAGAGGGGCAACCAATGAGAGACTAGATCTAGGTGTTGGGACAGGCACAGGTCACTCTATTTTCCCATCAGGAAGAAGAATTAATCACAGGCTCAGCCTGCCGCCCAGAAGCACAATAGGGCCTGAGGCAATCCTGCGCTTTTGCGGCCAGCTCCCAAAAAAGCGAGTTGAATAATGGAGCTCAGGGACACTGCAATTCACAAACCCGCAGAGTTATAAATGATAACTCTCATCCACAGATATATTGAGGGAAGGCAACGAAGAGGATTTGAAAGCAAGGCAGAATTGCAGGAAACAGATTTCAGGAGGTAGATTCGAATCGCCTGTAAAGCACATGAAAAGCGGCAAAACGTCGACAATGATGCCCTTGGCCAAGAAGGGCGTATGCGTTTTTTCCTGAATATATTCAGGAAAAAACGCATACGCCCTTCTTGGCCAACCAAGCAACCTGGAAAGGCAAATCAGCGCTACAAAGAAGTCTCGCTTCCCATCGGTCAAAAGGGCCATGCTGCAAAAAGTGTGAAAATCTGAAATGCAGGACAGGCCATGGAGAAATGGCAGCCTTGCTACGCTGATGGGCGGGATGTTAATTGCCAACAGCCACTCTGGAGAAGTGTACGGTGTGTCCTGAAACATCGAAAAAACACAGCTTAGGGAGCATAGGGCACGTCCACTCATGGGCGTATAAATTGGGAAAACTAAAAATCAGCAAGACACAGGCACCCCAAAGTTTAGGGCTGCTCTGTTGAAAAGAACCTCCACTTCATGACACCTTAAATATCCCAGGAAAGAGAAAAATGGATAAAGAATTTGTGGTCCTTATGTACAATGCAATATCACTCAGACATGAAATCAATGTCATAAGGCTATTAGAAGCAAGATGAGTGGACTTAGGTACGACGATTCTAAGTGAAATAAGTCACACAGAAAAAGACACTTATCATAAGCTATCACTTATAGAGGGAATGTAAAAACCGCTACACTTGAACTGAATTACAGAACAGAACAGAATCACACGTTTAGAAAACACACTATGGCTGCTTAACGGGAAAGGTGAGGTGGGGTGATGCATAAAACAAGGGGTTCAAATTCGCTCAGATACCGTTCCATACAACCAATATGTTATAGACAAGACCTACTCCTTGCTCAGTGAACTGGACTCAACACACCCTATTCACCGCACAAGAATATATGTGACTAGTAACAATCTTAAAACCTATGTATTGATATCTGTCTGGAAGTGAGTCAAGTGGGTGTAAATCCGCATAAACACAGCCGTGAAAAGCAGCTAAACCCCATTATAAAAATAAATTACTTTTAAAAACCCGTAAAACAAAGACAGTGAAAGAGAGAGAAATTCTTACAAAATTCGTTCAGAGGCTGTGATGCAACCTGGATTGACCATATCTACACGCACAGCTGGATGAGACATAAGGGTGGACAGTCTTGGGGCTGAGAGGTTGGGTTAGGTTGGGTGAGCAAACGCAGACCCTTTAAAGTAATACTGCGTGGTAGCCATCCCATGGGTCCCAAGTCTCCAGGTTCAAGGGCATCTTCCTACATCGAAAACATGCATGAGAAACTCAGAAGATGGTACACCGTGTGATTTTGAAAGGTTTCTAAAACGCACCTCATTTCTCATCTCCTTGTGCTCGGGTTCGCCATTCCAGCTACTTTACTAGCAATCTCCCTACTTGGAGAATCAGCACCTTTAACCTCCTGTTCCCTACAGGTTGCAATTTGTCCTGAGGATGAACGGGAAGAGGGGCAACCAATGAGAGACTAGATCTAGCTGTTGGGACAGGCACAGGTCACTCTATTTTCCCATCAGGAAGAAGAATTAACCACAGGCTCAGCCTGCTGCCAGGAACCAGAATAGGGCCTGAGGCAATCCCGTGCTTTTGCGGCCAGCTCTCAAAAAAGACAGTTGAAAAATGGAGCTCAGGGACACTGCAATTCACAAACCCGCAGAGTTATAAGTGATAACTCTCATCCACAGATATATTGAGGGAAGTCAACGAAGAGGATTTGAAAGCAAGGCAGAATTGCAGGAAACAGATTTCAGGAGGTAGATTCGAATCGCCTTTAAGGCACATGAAAAGCGGCAAAACGTCGACAATGATGCCCTTGGCCAAAAAGGGCGTATGCGTTTTTTCCTGAATATATTCAGGAAAAAACGCATACGCCCTTTTTGGCGAAACAAGCAACCTGGAAAGGCAAATCAGCGCTACAAAGAAGTCTCGCTTCCCATGGGTCAAAAGGGCCATGCTGCAAAAAGTGTCAAAACCAGAAATGCAGGACAGGCCATGGAGAAATGGCAGCCTTGCTACGCTGATGGGCGGGATGTAAATTGCCAACAGCCACTCTGGAGAAGTGTACGGTGTGTCCTGAAACATCGAAAAAACACAGCTTAGTGAGCATAGGGCACGTCCACTCATGGGAGTATAAATTGGGAAAACTAAAAATCAGCAAGACACAGGCACCCCAAAGTTTGGGGCTGCTCTGTTGACAAGAACCTCCACTTCATGACACCTTAAATATCCCAGGAAAGAGAAAAATGGATAAAAAAGTTGTGGTCCTTATGTACAATGGAATATCACTCAGACATGAAATCAATGTCATAAGGCTAGTAGAAGCAAGATGAGTGGACTTAGGTACGACGATTCTAAGTGAAATAAGTCACACAGAAAAAGACAGTTATCATAAGCTATCAATTATAGAGGGAATGTAAAAACCGCTACACGTGAACTGAATTACAAAATAGAACAGAGTCACACGTTTAGAAAACACACTATGGCTGCTTAACGGGAAAGGTGAGGTGGGGTGATGCATAAAACAAGGGGTTCAAATTCGCTCAGATACCGTTCCATACACCCAATATGTAATAGACAAGACCTACTGCTTGCTCCGTGAAATGGACTCAACACCCCCTATTCACCGCACAAGAATATATGTGACTAGTAACAATCTTAAAACCTATGTATTGATATCTGTCTGGAAGTGAGTCAAGTGGGTGTAAATCCGCATAAACACAGCCGTGAAAAGCAGCTAAACCCCATTATAAAAATAAATTACTTCTAAAAACCCGTAAAACAAAGACAGTGAAAGAGAGAGAAATTCTTACAAAATTCGTTCAGGGGCTGTGATGCCACCTGGATTGACAATATCTAGACACACAGCTGGATGAGACATAAGGGTGGACACTCTTGGGGCTGAGAGGTTGGGTGAGCAAACGCAGACCCTTTAAAGTAATACTGCGTGATACCCATCCCATGGGTCCCAAATCTCCAGGTTCAAGGGCATCTTCCTACATCGAAAACATGCATGAGAAACTCAGAAGATGGTACACCGTGTGATTTTGAAAGGTTTCTAAAACACACCCCATTTCTCATCTCCTTGTGCTCGGGTTCGCCTTTCCAGCTACTTTACTAGAAATCAACTTACTTGGAGAATCAGCACCTTTAACCTCCTGTTCCCTACAGGTTGCAATTTGTCCTGAGGATGAACGGGAAGAGGGGCAACCAATGAGAGACTAGATCTAGGTGTTGGGACAGGCACAGGTCACTCTATTTTCCCATCAGGAAGAAGAATTAATCACAGGCTCAGCCTGCCGCCCAGAAGCACAATAGGGCCTGAGGCAATCCCGCGCTTTTGCGGCCACCTCCCAAAAAAGCGAGTTGAAAAATGGAGCTCAGGGACACTGCAATTCACAAACCCGCAGAGTTATAAATGATAACTCTCATCCACAGATATATTGAGGGAAGGCAACGAAGAGGATTTGAAAGCAAGGCAGAATTGCAGGAAACAGATTTCAGGAGGTAGATTCGAATCGCCTGTAAAGCACATGAAAAGCGGCAAAACGTCGACAATGATGCCCTTGGCCAAGAAGGGCGTATGCGTTTTTTCCTGAATATATTCAGGAAAAAACGCATACGCCCTTTTTGGCCAACCAAGCAACCTGGAAAGGCAAATCAGTGCTACAAAGAAGTCTCGCTTCCCATCGGTCAAAAGGGTCATGCTGCAAAAAGTGTCAAAACCAGAAATGCAGGACAGGCCATGGAGAAATGGCAGCCTTGCTACGCTGATGGGCGGAATGTTAATTGCCAACAGCCACTCTGGAGAAGTGTACGGTGTGTCCTGAAACATCGAAAAAACACAGCTTAGGGAGCATAGGGCACGTCCACTCATGGGCGTATAAATTGGGAAAACTAAAAATCAGCAAGACACAGGCACCCCAAAGTTTAGGGCTGCTCTGTTGACAAGAACCTCTACTTCATGACACCTTAAATATCCCAGGAAAGAGAAAAATGGATAAAGAAGTTGTGGTCCTTATGTACAATGCAATATCACTCAGACATGAAATCAATGTCATAAGGCTAGTAGAAGCAAGATGAGTGGACTTAGGTACGACGATTCTAAGTGAAATAAGTCACACAGAAAAAGACACTTATCATACGCTATCACTTATAGAGGGAATGTAAAAACCGCTACACTTGAACTGAATTACAGAACAGAACAGAATCACACGTTTTGAAAACACACTATGGCTGCTTAACGGGAAAGGTGAGGTGGGGTGATGCATAAAACAAGGGTTTCAAATTCGCTCAGATACCGTTCCATACACCCAATATGTAATAGACAAGACCTACTCCTTGCTCAGTGAACTGGACTCAACACCCCCTATTCACCGCACAAGAATATATGTGACTAGTAACAATCTTAAAACCTATGTATTGATATCTGTCTGGAAGTGAGTCAAGTGGGTGTAAATCCGCATAAACACAGCCGTGAAAAGCAGCTAAACCCCATTATAAAAATAAATTACTTTTAAAAACCCGTAAAACAAAGACAGTGAAAGAGAGAGAAATTCTTACAAAATTCGTTCAGAGGCTGTGATGCAACCTGGATTGACCATATCTACACGCACAGCTGGATGAGACATAAGGGTGGACAGTCTTGGGGCTGAAAGGTTGGGTTAGGTTGGGTGAGCAAACGCAGACCCTTTAAAGTAATACTGCGTGGTAGCCATCCCATGGGTCCCAAGTCTCCAGGTTCAAGGGCATCTTCCTACATCGAAAACATGCATGAGAAACTCAGAAGATGGTACACCGTGTGATTTTGAAAGGTTTCTAAATCGCACCTCATTTCTCATCTCCTTGTGCTCGGGTTCGCCATTCCAGCTACTTTACTAGCAATCTCCCTACTTGGAGAATCAGCACCTTTAACCTCCTGTTCCCTACAGGTTGCAATTTGTTCTGAGGATGAACGGGAAGAGGGGCAACCAATGAGAGACTAGATCTAGCTGTTGGGACAGGCACAGGTCACTCTATTTTCCCATCAGGAAGAAGAATTAACCACAGGCTCAGCCTGCTGCCAGGAACCAGAATAGGGCCTGAGGCAATCCCGTGCTTTTGAGGCCAGCTCTCAAAAAAGACAGTTGAAAAATGGAGCTCAGGGACACTGCAATTCACAAACCCACAGAGTTATAAGTGATAACTCTCATCCACAGATATATTGAGGGAAGTCAACGAAGAGGATTTGAAAGCAAGGCAGAATTGCAGGAAACAGATTTCAGGAGGTAGATTCGAATCGCCTTTAAGGCACATGAAAAGCGGCAAAACGTCGACAATGATGCCCTTGGCCAAAAAGGGCGTATGCGTTTTTTCCTGAATATATTCAGGAAAAAACGCATACGCCCTTTTTGGCCAACCAAGCAACCTGGAAAGGCAAATCAGCGCTACAAAGAAGTCTCGCTTCCCATGGGTCAAAAGGGCCATGCTGCAAAAAGTGTCAAAACCAGAAATGCAGGACAGGCCATGGAGAAATGGCAGCCTTGCTACGCTGATGGGCGGGATGTAAATTGCCAACAGCCACTCTGGAGAAGTGTACGGTGTGTCCTGAAACATCGAAAAAACACAGCTTAGTGAGCATAGGGCACGTCCACTCATGGGCGTATAAATTGGGAAAACTAAAAATCAGCAAGACACAGGCACCCCAAAGTTTAGGGCTGCTCTGTTGACAAGAACCTCCACTTCATGACACCTTAAATATCCCAGGAAAGAGAAAAATGGATAAAAAAGTTGTGGTCCTTATGTACAATGGAATATCACTCAGACATGAAATCAATGTCATAAGGCTAGTAGAAGCAAGATGAGTGGACTTAGGTACGACGATTCTAAGTGAAATAAGTCACACAGAAAAAGACACTTATCATAAGCTATCAATTATAGAGGGAATGTAAAAACCGCTACACTTGAACTGAATTACAAAACAGAACAGAGTCACACGTTTAGAAAACACACTATGGCTGCTTAACGGGAAAGGTGAGGTGGGGTGATGCATAAAACAAGGGGTTCAAATTTGCTCAGATACCGTTCCATACACCCAATATGTAATAGACAAGACCTACTCTTGCTCCGTGAAATGGACTCAACACCCCCTATTCACCGCACAAGAATATATGTGACTAGTAACAATCTTAAAACCTATGTATTGATATCTGTCTGGAAGTGAGTCAAGTGGGTGTAAATCCGCATAAACACAGCCGTGAAAAGCAGCTAAACCCCATTATAAAAATAAATTACTTTTAAAAACCCGTAAAACAAAGACAGTGAAAGAGAGAGAAATTCTTACAAAATTCGTTCAGAGGCTGTGATGCAACCTGGATTGACCATATCTACACGCACAGCTGGATGAGACATAAGGGTGGACAGTCTTGGGGCTGAGAGGTTGGGTGAGCAAACGCAGACCCTTTAAAGTAATACTGCGTGATACCCATCCCATGGGTCCCAAATCTCCAGGTTCAAGGGCATCTTCCTACATCGAAAACATGCATGAGAAACTCAGAAGATGGTACACCGTGTGATTTTGAAAGGTTTCTAAAACACACCCCATTTCTCATCTCCTTGTGCTCGGGTTCGCCTTTCCAGCTACTTTACTAGCAATCAACTTACTTGGAGAATCAGCACCTTTAACCTCCTGTTCCCTACAGGTTGCAATTTGTCCTGAGGATGAACGGGAAGAGGGGCAACCAATGAGAGACTAGATCTAGCTGTTGGGACAGGCACAGGTCACTCTATTTTCCCATCAGGAAGAAGAATTAACCACAGGCTCAGCCTGCCGCCCAGAAGCAGAATAGGGCCTGAGGCAATAACGCGCATTTGCGGCCAGCTCACAAAAAAGCGAGTTGAAAAATGGAGCTCAGGGACACTGCAATTCACAAACCCACAGAGCTATAAATGGTAACTCTCATCCACAGATATATTGAGGGAAGGCAACGAAGAGGATTTGAAAGCAAGGCAGAATTGCAGGAAACAGGTTTCAGGAGGTAGATACGAATCGCCTTAAAGCACATGAAAAGCGGCAAAACGTCGACAATGATGCCCTTGGCCAAAAAGGGCGTATGCGTTTTTTCCTGAATATATTCAGGAAAAAACGTATACGCCCTTTTTGGCCAACCAAGCAACCTGGAAAGGCAAATCAGCGCTACAAAGAAGTCTCACTTCCCATCGGTCAAAAGGGTCATGCTGCAAAAAGTGTCAAAACCAGAAATGCAGGACAGGCCATGGAGAAATGGCAGCCTTGCTACGCTGATGCGCGGGATGTAAATTGCCAACAGACACTCTGGAGAAGTATACGGTGTGTCCTGAAACATCGAAAAAACACAGCTTAGGGAGCATAGGGCACATCCACTCATGGGTGTATAAATTGGGAAAACTAAAAATCAGCAAGACACAGGCACCCCAAAGTTTAGGGCTGCTCTGTTGACAAGAACCTCCACTTCATGACACCTTAAATATCCCAATAAGAGAAAAATGGATAAAGAAGTTGTCGTCCTTATGTACAATGGAATATCACTCAGACATGAAATCAATGTCATAAGGCTAGTAGAAGCAAGATGAGTGGACTTAGGTACGACGATTCTAAGTGAAATAAGTCACACAGAAAAAGACACTTATCATAAGCTATCACTTATAGAGGGAATGTAAAAACCGCTACACTTGAACTGAATTACAAAACAGAACAGAGTCACACGTTTAGAAAACACACTATGGCTGCTTAACGGGAAAGGTGAGGTGGGGTGATGCATAAAACAAGGGTTTCAAATTCGCTCAGATACCGTTCCATACACCCAATATGTAATAGACAAGACCTACTCCTTGCTCAGTGAACTGGACTCGACACCCCCTATTCACCGCACAAGAATATATGTGACTAGTAAGAATCTTAAAACATATATATTGATATCTCTCTGGAAGTGAGTCAAGTGGGTGTAAAGCCGAATAAACACAGCCGTGAAAAGCAGCTAGACCCCATTATAAAAATAAATTACTTTTAAAAACCCGTAAAACAAAGACAGTGAAAGACAGAGAAATTCTTACAAAATTCCTTCAGAGGCTGTGATGCAACCTGGATTGACCATATCTAGACCCACAGCTGGATGAGACACAAGGGTGGACACTCTTGGGGCTGAAAGGTTGAGTGAGGTTGGGTGAGCAAACGCAGACCCTTTAAAGTAATACTGCCTGGTACCCATCCCATGGGTCCAAAATCTCCAGGTTCAAGGGCATCTTCCTACATCGAAAACATGCATGAGAAACCCAGACGATGGTACACCGTGTGATTTTGAAAGGTTTCTAAAATGCACCTCATTTCTCATCTCCTTGTGTTCGGGTTCGCTATTCCAGCTACTTTACTAGCAATCTCCCTACTTGGAGAATCAGCACCTTTAACTTCCTGTTCCGTACAGGTTGCAATTTGTCCTGAGGATGAAACGGAAGAGGGGCAACCAATGAGAGACTAGATCTAGGTGTTGGGACAGGCACAGGTCACTCTATTTTCCCATCAGGAAGAAGAATTAACCACAGGCTCAGCCTGCCGCCGGGAACCAGAATAGGGCCTGAGGCAATCCCGTGCTTTTGCGGCCAGCTCCCAAAAAAGACAGTTGAAAAATGGAGCTCAGGGGCACTGCCATTCACAAACCTGCTGAGGTAGAAATGGTTACTCCAGTCCACAAATATATTGAGGGAAGGCAACGAAGAGGATTTGAAAGCAAGGCAGAATTGCAGGAAACAGGTTTCAGGAGGTAGATTCGAATCGCCTTTAAAGCACATGAAAAGTGGCAAAACGTCGACAATGATGCCCTTGGCCAAAAAGGTCCTATGCGTTTTTCCTGAATATATTCAGGAAAAAACGCATACGCCCTTTTTGGCCAACCAAGCAACCTGGAAAGGCAAATCAGCACTACAAAGAAGTCTCGCTTCCCATGGGTCAAAAGGGTCATGCTGCAAAAAGTGTCAAAACCAGAAATGCAGGACAGGCCATGGAGAAATGGCAGCCTTGCTACGCTGATGCGCGGGATGTAAATTGCCAACAGCCACTCTGAAGAAGTGTACGGTGTGTCCTGAAACATCGAAAAAACACAGCTTAGGGAGCACAGGGCACGTCCACTCATGGGCGTATAAATTGGGAAAATAAAAATCAGCAAGACACAGGCACCCCAAAGTTTAGGGCTGCTCTGTTGACAAGAACCTCCACTTCATGACCCCTTAAATATCCCAGGAAAGAGAAAAATGGATAAAGAAGTTGTCGTCCTTATGTACAATGGAATATCACTCAGACATGAAATCAATGTCATAAGTCTAGTAGAAGCAAGATGAGAGGACCTAGGTACGACGATTCTAAGTGAAAAAAGTCACACAGAAAAAGACACTTATCATAAGCTATCACTTATAGAGGGAATGTAAAAACCGCTACACTTGAACTGAATTACAAAACAGAACAGAGTCACACGTTTAGAAAACACATTATGGCTGCTTAACGGGAAAGGTGAGGTGGGGTGATGCATAAAACAAGGGTTTCAAATTCGCTCAGATACGGTTCCATACACCCAATATGTAATAGACAAGACCAACTCCTTGCTCAGTGAACTGGACTCAACACCCCCTATTCACTGCACAAGAATATATGTGACTAGTAAGAATCTTAAAACCTATGTATTGATATGTGTCTGGAAGTGAGTCAAGTGGGTGTAAAGCCGCATAAACACAGCCGTGAAAAGCAGCTAAACCCCATTATAAAAATAAATTACTTTTAAAAACCCGTAAAACAAAAACAGTGAAAGAGAGAGAAATTCTTACAAAATTCGGTCAGAGGCTGTGATGCAACCTGGATTGACCATATCTAGACCCACAGCTGGATGAGACATAAGGGTGGACACTCTTGGGGCTGAAAGGTTGGGTGAGGTTGGGTGAGCAAACGCAGACCCTTTAAAGTAATACGGCCTGGTACCCATCCCATGGGTCCCAAATCTCCAGGTTCAAGGGCATCTTCCTACATCGAAAACATGCATGAGAAACCCAGACGATGGTTCACCGTGTGATTTTGAAAGGTTTCTAAAACGCACCTCATTTCTCATCTCCTTGTGTTCGGGTTCGCCATTCCAGCTACTTTACAAGCAATCTGCCTACTTGGAGAATCAGCACCTTTAAGCTCCTGTTCCCTACAGGTTGCAATTTGTCCTGAGGATGAACGGGAAGAGGGGCAACCAATGAGAGACTAGATCTAGGTGTTGGGACAGGCACAGGTCACTCTATTTTCCCATCAGGAAGAAGAATTAACCACAGGCTCAGCCTGCCGCCCAGAAGCAGAATAGGGCCTGAGGCAATCCCGTGCTTTTGCGGCCAGCTCCCAAAAAAGCGAGTTGAAAAATGGAGCTCAGGGACACTGCAATTCACAAACCCGCAGAGTTATAAATGATAACTCTCATCCACAGATATATTGAGGGAAGGCAACGAAGAGGATTTGAAAGCAAGGCAGAATTGGAGGAAACAGGTTTCAGGAGGTAGATTCGAATCGCCTTTAAAGCACATGAAAAGCGGCAAAACGTCGACAATGATGCCCTTGGCCAAAAAGGGCGTATGCGTTTTTTCCTGAATATATTCAGGAAAAAACGCATACGCCCTTTTTGGCCAACCAAGCAATCTGGAAAGGCAAATCAGCGCTACAAAGAAGTCTCGCTTCCCATCGGTCAAAAGGGTCATGCTGCAAAAAGTGTCAAAACCAGAAATGCAGGACAGGCCATGGAGAAATGGCAGCCGTGCTACGCTGATGGGCGGGATGTAAATTGCCAACAGCCACTATGAAGAAGTGTACGGTGTGTCCAGAAACATCGAAAAAACACAGCTTAGTGAGCATAGGGCACGTCCACTCATGGGCGTATAAATTGGGAAAATAAAAATCAGCAAGACACAGGCACCCCAAAGTTTAGGGCTGCTCTGTTGACAAGAACCTCCACTTCATGACCCCTTAAATATCCCAGGAAAGAGAAAAATGGATAAAGAAGTTGTCGTCCTTATGTACAATGGAATATCACTCAGACATGAAATCAATGTCATAAGTCTAATAGAAGCAAGATGAGTGGACTTAGGTACGACGATTCTAAGTGAAATAAGTCACACAGAAAAAGACACTTATCATAAGCTATCACTTATAGAGGGAATGTAAAAACCGCTACACTTGAACTGAATTACAAAACAGAACAGAGTTACACGTTTAGAAAACACATTATGGCTGCTTAACGGGAAAGGTGAGGTGGGGTGATGCATAAAACAAGGGTTTCAAATTCGCTCAGATACGGTTCCATACACCCAATATGTAATAGACAAGACCTACTCCTTGCTCAGTGAACTGGACTCAACACCCCCTATACACTGCACAAGAATATATGTGACTAGTAAGAATCTTAAAACCTATGTATTGATATGTGTCTGGAAGTGAGTCAAGTGGGTGTAAAGCCGCATAAACACAGCCGTGAAAAGCAGCTAAACCCCATTATAAAAATAAATTACTTTTAAAAACCCGTAAAACAAAGACAGTGAAAGAGAGAGAAATTCTTACTAAATTCGGTCAGAGGCTGTGATGCAACCTGGATTGACCATATCTAGACCCACAGCTGGATGAGACATAAGGGTGGACACTCTTGGGGCTGAAAGGTTGGGTGAGGTTGGGTGAGCAAACGCAGACCCTTTAAAGTAATACGGCCTGGTACCCATCCCATGGGTCCCAAATCTCCAGGTTCAAGGGCATCTTCCTACATCGAAAACATGCATGAGAAACCCAGACGATGGTACACCGTGTGATTTTGAAAGGTTTCTAAAACGCACCTCATTTCTCATCTCCTTGTGTTCGGGTTCGCCATTCCAGCTACTTTACTAGCAATCTCCCTACTTGGAGAATCAGCACCTTTAAGCTCCTGTTCCCTACAGGTTGCAATTTGTCCTGAGGATGAACGGGAAGAGGGGCAACCAATGAGAGACTAGATCTAGGTGTTGGGACAGGCACAGGTCACTCTATTTTCCCATCAGGAAGAAGAATTAACCACAGGCTCAGCCTGCTGCCAGGAACCAGAATAGGGCCTGAGGCAATCCCGTGCTTTTGAGGCCAGCTCTCAAAAAAGACAGTTGAAAAATGGAGCTCAGGGACACTGCAATTCACAAACCCACAGAGTTATAAGTGATAACTCTCATCCACAGATATATTGAGGGAAGTCAACGAAGAGGATTTGAAAGCAAGGCAGAATTGCAGGAAACAGATTTCAGGAGGTAGATTCGAATCGCCTTTAAGGCACATGAAAAGCGGCAAAACGTCGACAATGATGCCCTTGGCCAAAAAGGGCGTATGCGTTTTTTCCTGAATATATTCAGGAAAAAACGCATACGCCCTTTTTGGCCAACCAAGCAACCTGGAAAGGCAAATCAGCGCTACAAAGAAGTCTCGCTTCCCATGGGTCAAAAGGGCCATGCTGCAAAAAGTGTCAAAACCAGAAATGCAGGACAGGCCATGGAGAAATGGCAGCCTTGCTACGCTGATGGGCGGGATGTAAATTGCCAACAGCCACTCTGGAGAAGTGTACGGTGTGTCCTGAAACATCGAAAAAACACAGCTTAGTGAGCATAGGGCACGTCCACTCATGGGCGTATAAATTGGGAAAACTAAAAATCAGCAAGACACAGGCACCCCAAAGTTTAGGGCTGCTCTGTTGACAAGAACCTCCACTTCATGACACCTTAAATATCCCAGGAAAGAGAAAAATGGATAAAAAAGTTGTGGTCCTTATGTACAATGGAATATCACTCAGACATGAAATCAATGTCATAAGGCTAGTAGAAGCAAGATGAGTGGACTTAGGTACAACGATTCTAAGTGAAATAAGTCACACAGAAAAAGACACTTATCATAAGCTATCACTTATAGAGGGAATGTAAAAACCGCTACACTTGAACTGAATTACAAAACAGAACAGAGTCACACGTTTAGAAAACACACTATGGCTGCTTAACGGGAAAGGTGAGGTGGGGTGATGCATAAAACAAGGGGTTCAAATTTGCTCAGATACCGTTCCATACACCCAATATGTAATAGACAAGACCTACTCTTGCTCCGTGAACTGGACTCAACACCCCCTATTCACCGCACAAGAATATATGTGACTAGTAAGAATCTTAAAACCTATGTATTGATATCTGTCTGGAAGTGAGTCAAGTGGGTGTAAATCCGCATAAACACAGCCGTGAAAAGCAGCTAAACCCCATTATAAAAATAAATTACTTTTAAAAACCCGTAAAACAAAGACAGTGAAAGAGAGAGAAATTCTTACAAAATTCGTTCAGAGGCTGTGATGCAACCTGGATTGACCATATCTACACGCACAGCTGGATGAGACATAAGGGTGGACAGTCTTGGGGCTGAGAGGTTGGGTGAGCAAACGCAGACCCTTTAAAGTAATACTGCGTGATACCCATCCCATGGGTCCCAAATCTCCAGGTTCAAGGGCATCTTCCTACATCGAAAACATGCATGAGAAACTCAGAAGATGGTACACCGTGTGATTTTGAAAGGTTTCTAAAACACACCCCATTTCTCATCTCCTTCTGCTCGGGTTCGCCTTTCCAGCTACTTTACTAGCAATCAACTTACTTGGAGAATCAGCACCTTTAACCTCCTGTTCCCTACAGGTTGCAATTTGTCCTGAGGATGAACGGGAAGAGGGGCAACCAATGAGAGACTAGATCTAGCTGTTGGGACAGGCACAGGTCACTCTATTTTCCCATCAGGAAGAAGAATTAACCACAGGCTCAGCCTGCCGCCCAGAAGCAGAATAGGGCCTGAGGCAATAACGCGCATTTGCGGCCAGCTCACAAAAAAGCGAGTTGAAAAATGGAGCTCAGGGACACTGCAATTCACAAACCCACAGAGCTATAAATGGTAACTCTCATCCACAGATATATTGAGGGAAGGCAACGAAGAGGATTTGAAAGCAAGGCAGAATTGCAGGAAACAGGTTTCAGGAGGTAGATACGAATCGCCTTAAAGCACATGAAAAGCGGCAAAACGTCGACAATGATGCCCTTGGCCAAAAAGGGCGTATGCGTTTTTTCCTGAATATATTCAGGAAAAAACGTATACGCCCTTTTTGGCCAACCAAGCAACCTGGAAAGGCAAATCAGCGCTACAAAGAAGTCTCACTTCCCATCGGTCAAAAGGGTCATGCTGCAAAAAGTGTCAAAACCAGAAATGCAGGACAGGCCATGGAGAAATGGCAGCCTTGCTACGCTGATGCGCGGGATGTAAATTGCCAACAGACACTCTGGAGAAGTATACGGTGTGTCCTGAAACATCGAAAAAACACAGCTTAGGGAGCATAGGGCACATCCACTCATGGGCGTATAAATTGGGAAAACTAAAAATCAGCAAGACACAGGCACCCCAAAGTTTAGGGCTGCTCTGTTGACAAGAACCTCCACTTCATGACACCTTAAATATCCCAATAAGAGAAAAATGGATAAAGAAGTTGTCGTCCTTATGTACAATGGAATATCACTCAGACATGAAATCAATGTCATAAGGCTAGTAGAAGCAAGATGAGTGGACTTAGGTACGACGATTCTAAGTGAAATAAGTCACACAGAAAAAGACACTTATCATAAGCTATCACTTATAGAGGGAATGTAAAAACCGCTACACTTGAACTGAATTACAAAACAGAACAGAGTCACACGTTTAGAAAACACACTATGGCTGCTTAACGGGAAAGGTGAGGTGGGGTGATGCATAAAACAAGGGTTTCAAATTCGCTCAGATACCGTTCCATACACCCAATATGTAATAGACAAGACCTACTCCTTGCTCAGTGAACTGGACTCGACACCCCCTATTCACCGCACAAGAATATATGTGACTAGTAAGAATCTTAAAACATATATATTGATATCTCTCTGGAAGTGAGTCAAGTGGGTGTAAAGCCGCATAAACACAGCCGTGAAAAGCAGCTAGACCCCATTATAAAAATAAATTACTTTTAAAAACCCGTAAAACAAAGACAGTGAAAGACAGAGAAATTCTTACAAAATTCCTTCAGAGGCTGTGATGCAACCTGGATTGACCATATCTAGACCCACAGCTGGATGAGACACAAGGGTGGACACTCTTGGGGCTGAAAGGTTGAGTGAGGTTGGGTGAGCAAACGCAGACCCTTTAAAGTAATACTGCCTGGTACCCATCCCATGGGTCCAAAATCTCCAGGTTCAAGGGCATCTTCCTACATCGAAAACATGCATGAGAAACCCAGACGATGGTACACCGTGTGATTTTGAAAGGTTTCTAAAATGCACCTCATTTCTCATCTCCTTGTGTTCGGGTTCGCTATTCCAGCTACTTTACTAGCAATCTCCCTACTTGGAGAATCAGCACCTTTAACTTCCTGTTCCGTACAGGTTGCAATTTGTCCTGAGGATGAAACGGAAGAGGGGCAACCAATGAGAGACTAGATCTAGGTGTTGGGACAGGCACAGGTCACTCTATTTTCCCATCAGGAAGAAGAATTAACCACAGGCTCAGCCTGCCGCCGGGAACCAGAATAGGGCCTGAGGCAATCCCGTGCTTTTGCGGCCAGCTCCCAAAAAAGACAGTTGAAAAATGGAGCTCAGGGGCACTGCCATTCACAAACCTGCTGAGGTAGAAATGGTTACTCCAGTCCACAAATATATTGAGGGAAGGCAACGAAGAGGATTTGAAAGCAAGGCAGAATTGCAGGAAACAGGTTTCAGGAGGTAGATTCGAATCGCCTTTAAAGCACATGAAAAGTGGCAAAACGTCGACAATGATGCCCTTGGCCAAAAAGGTCCTATGCGTTTTTCCTGAATATATTCAGGAAAAAACGCATACGCCCTTTTTGGCCAACCAAGCAACCTGGAAAGGCAAATCAGCACTACAAAGAAGTCTCGCTTCCCATGGGTCAAAAGGGTCATGCTGCAAAAAGTGTCAAAACCAGAAATGCAGGACAGGCCATGGAGAAATGGCAGCCTTGCTACGCTGATGGGCGGGATGTAAATTGCCAACAGCCACTCTGAAGAAGTGTACGGTGTGTCCTGAAACATCGAAAAAACACAGCTTAGGGAGCACAGGGCACGTCCACTCATGGGCGTATAAATTGGGAAAATAAAAATCAGCAAGACACAGGCACCCCAAAGTTTAGGGCTGCTCTGTTGACAAGAACCTCCACTTCATGACCCCTTAAATATCCCAGGAAAGAGAAAAATGGATAAAGAAGTTGTCGTCCTTATGTACAATGGAATATCACTCAGACATGAAATCAATGTCATAAGTCTAGTAGAAGCAAGATGAGAGGACCTAGGTACGACGATTCTAAGTGAAAAAAGTCACACAGAAAAAGACACTTATCATAAGCTATCACTTATAGAGGGAATGTAAAAACCGCTACACTTGAACTGAATTACAAAACAGAACAGAGTCACACGTTTAGAAAACACATTATGGCTGCTTAACGGGAAAGGTGAGGTGGGGTGATGCATAAAACAAGGGTTTCAAATTCGCTCAGATACGGTTCCATACACCCAATATGTAATAGACAAGACCAACTCCTTGCTCAGTGAACTGGACTCAACACCCCCTATTCACTGCACAAGAATATATGTGACTAGTAAGAATCTTAAAACCTATGTATTGATATGTGTCTGGAAGTGAGTCAAGTGGGTGTAAAGCCGCATAAACACAGCCGTGAAAAGCAGCTAAACCCCATTATAAAAATAAATTACTTTTAAAAACCCGTAAAACAAAGACAGTGAAAGAGAGAGAAATTCTTACAAAATTCGGTCAGAGGCTGTGATGCAACCTGGATTGACCATATCTAGACCCACAGCTGGATGAGACATAAGGGTGGACACTCTTGGGGCTGAAAGGTTGGGTGAGGTTGGGTGAGCAAACGCAGACCCTTTAAAGTAATACGGCCTGGTACCCATCCCATGGGTCCCAAATCTCCAGGTTCAAGGGCATCTTCCTACATCGAAAACATGCATGAGGAACCCAGACGATGGTTCACCGTGTGATTTTGAAAGGTTTCTAAAACGCACCTCATTTCTCATCTCCTTGTGTTCGGGTTCGCCATTCCAGCTACTTTACAAGCAATCTGCCTACTTGGAGAATCAGCACCTTTAAGCTCCTGTTCCCTACAGGTTGCAATTTGTCCTGAGGATGAACGGGAAGAGGGGCAACCAATGAGAGACTAGATCTAGGTGTTGGGACAGGCACAGGTCACTCTATTTTCCCATCAGGAAGAAGAATTAACCACAGGCTCAGCCTGCCGCCCAGAAGCAGAATAGGGCCTGAGGCAATCCCGTGCTTTTGCGGCCAGCTCCCAAAAAAGCGAGTTGAAAAATGGAGCTCAGGGACACTGCAATTCACAAACCCGCAGAGTTATAAATGATAACTCTCATCCACAGATATATTGAGGGAAGGCAACGAAGAGGATTTGAAAGCAAGGCAGAATTGGAGGAAACAGGTTTCAGGAGGTAGATTCGAATCGCCTTTAAAGCACATGAAAAGCGGCAAAACGTCGACAATGATGCCCTTGGCCAAAAAGGGCGTATGCGTTTTTTCCTGAATATATTCAGGAAAAAACGCATACGCCCTTTTTGGCCAACCAAGCAATCTGGAAAGGCAAATCAGCGCTACAAAGATGTCTCGCTTCCCATCGGTCAAATGGGTCATGCTGCAAAAAGTGTCAAAACCAGAAATGCAGGACAGGCCATGGAGAAATGGCAGCCTTGCTACGCTGATGGGCGGGATGTAAATTGCCAACAGCCACTATGAAGAAGTGTACGGTGTGTCCAGAAACATCGAAAAAACACAGCTTAGTGAGCATAGGGCACGTCCACTCATGGGCGTATAAATTGGGAAAATAAAAATCAGCAAGACACAGGCACCCCAAAGTTTAGGGCTGCTCTGTTGAAAAGAACCTCCACTTCATGACCCCTTAAATATCCCAGGAAAGAGAAAAATGGATAAAGAAGTTGTCGTCCTTATGTACAATGGAATATCACTCAGACATGAAATCAATGTCATAAGTCTAATAGAAGCAAGATGAGTGGACCTAGGTAAGACGATTCTAAGTGAAAAAAGTCACACAGAAAAAGACACTTATCATAAGCTATCACTTATAGAGGGAATGTAAAAACCGCTACACTTGAACTGAATTACAAAACAGAACAGAGTCACACGTTTAGAAAACACATTATGGCTGCTTAACGGGAAAGGTGAGGTGGGGTGATGCATAAAACAAGGGTTTCAAATTCGCTCAGATACGGTTCCATACACCCAATATGTAATAGACAAGACCTACTCCTTGCTCAGTGAACTGGACTCAACACCCCCTATTCACTGCACAAGAATATATGTGACTAGTAAGAATCTTAAAACCTATGTATTGATATGTGTCTGGAAGTGAGTCAAGTGGGTGTAAAGCCGCATAAACACAGCCGTGAAAAGCAGCTAAACCCCATTATAAAAATAAATTACTTTTAAAAACCCGTAAAACAAACACAGTGAAAGAGAGAGAAATTCTTACTAAATTCGGTCAGAGGCTGTGATGCAACCTGGATTGACCATATCTAGACCCACAGCTGGATGAGACATAAGGGTGGACACTCTTGGGGCTGAAAGGTTGGGTGAGGTTGGGTGAGCAAACGCAGACCCTTTAAAGTAATACGGCCTGGTACCCATCCCATGGGTCCCAAATCTCCAGGTTCAAGGGCATCTTCCTACATCGAAAACATGCATGAGAAACCCAGACGATGGTACACCGTGTGATTTTGAAAGGTTTCTAAAACGCACCTCATTTCTCATCTCCTTGTGTTCGGGTTCGCCATTCCAGCTACTTTACAAGCAATCTGCCTACTTGGAGAATCAGCACCTTTAAGCTCCTGTTCCCTACAGGTTGCAATTTGTCCTGAGGATGAACGGGAAGAGGGGCAACCAATGAGAGACTAGATCTAGGTGTTGGGACAGGCACAGGTCACTCTATTTTCCCATCAGGAAGAAGAATTAACCACAGGCTCAGCCTGCTGCCCAGAAGCAGAATAGGGCCTGAGGCAATCCCGTGCTTTTGCGGCCAGCTCCCAAAAAAGCGAGTTGAAAAATGGAGCTCAGGGACACTGCAATTCACAAACCCGCAGAGTTATAAATGATAACTCTCATCCACAGATATATTGAGGGAAGGCAACGAAGAGGATTTGAAAGCAAGGCAGAATTGGAGGAAACAGGTTTCAGGAGGTAGATTCGAATCGCCTTTAAAGCACATGAAAAGCGGCAAAACGTCGACAATGATGCCCTTGGCCAAAAAGGGCGTATGCGTTTTTTCCTGAATATATTCAGGAAAAAACGCATACGCCCTTTTTGGCCAACCAAGCAATCTGGAAAGGCAAATCAGCGCTACAAAGAAGTCTCGCTTCCCATCGGTCAAAAGGGTCATGCTGCAAAAAGTGTCAAAACCAGAAATGCAGGACAGGCCATGGAGAAATGGCAGCCTTGCTACGCTGATGGGCGGGATGTAAATTGCCAACAGCCACTATGAAGAAGTGTACGGTGTGTCCAGAAACATCGAAAAAACACAGCTTAGTGAGCATAGGGCACGTCCACTCATGGGCGTTTAAATTGGGAAAACTAAAAATCAGAAAGACACAGGCACCCCAAAGTTTAGGGCTGCTCTGTTGACAAGAACCTCCACTTCATGACACCTTAAATATCCCAGGAAAGAGAAAAATGGATAAAGAAGTTGTGGTCCTTATGTACAATGCAATATCACTCAGACATGAAATCAATGTCATAAGGCTAGTAGAAGCAAGATGAGTGGACTTAGGTACGACGATTCTAAGTGAAATAAGTCACACAGAAAAAGACACTTATCATAAGCTATCACTTATAGAGGGAATGTAAAAACCGCTACACTTGAACTGAATTACAGAACAGAACAGAATCACACGTTTAGAAAACACACTATGGCTGCTTAACGGGAAAGGTGAGGTGGGGTGATGCATAAAACAAGGGTTTCAAATTCGCTCAGATACCGTACCATACACCCAATATGTAATAGACAAGACCTACTCCTTGCTCAGTGAACTGGACTCAACACCCCCTATTCACCGCACAAGAATATATGTGACTAGTAACAATCTTAAAACCTATGTATTGATATCTGTCTGGAAGTGAGTCAAGTGGGTGTAAATCCGCATAAACACAGCCGTGAAAAGCAGCTAAACCCCATTATAAAAATAAATTACTTTTAAAAACCCGTAAAACAAAGACAGTGAAAGAGAGAGAAATTCTTACAAAATTCGTTCAGAGGCTGTGATGCAACCTGGATTGACCATATCTACACGCACAGCTGGATGAGACATAAGGGTGGACAGTCTTGGGGCTGAAAGGTTGGGTTAGGTTGTGTGAGCAAACGCAGACCCTTTATATTAATACTGCGTGGTACCCATCCCATGGGTCCCAAGTCTCCAGGTTCAAGGGCATCATCCTACATCGAAAACATGCATGAGAAACTCAGAAGATGGTACACCGTGTGATTTTGAAAGGTTTCTAAAACGCACCTCATTTCTCATCTCCTTGTGCTCGGGTTCGCCATTCCAGCTACTTTACTAGCAATCTCCCTACTTGGAGAATCAGCACCTTTAACCTCCTGTTCCCTACAGGTTGCAATTTGTCCTGAGGATGAACGGGAAGAGGGGCAACCAATGAGAGACTAGATCTAGCTGTTGGGACAGGCACAGGTCACTCTATTTTCCCATCAGGAAGAAGAATTAACCACAGGCTCAGCCTGCTGCCAGGAACCAGAATATGGCCTGAGGCAATCCCGCGCTTTTGCGGCCAGCTCCCAAAAAAGCCAGTTGAAAAATGGAGCTCAGGGACACTGCAATTCACAAACCCGCAGAGTTATAAGTGATAACTCTCATCCACAGATATATTGAGGGAAGTCAACGAAGAGGATTTGAAAGCAAGGCAGAATTGCAGGAAACAGATTTCAGGAGGTAGATTCGAATCGCATTTAAGGCACATGAAAAGCGGCAAAACGTCGACAATGATGCCCTTGGCCAAAAAGGTCCTATGCGTTTTTCCTGAATATATTCAGGAAAAAAGGCATACGCCCTTTTTGGCCAACCAAGCAACCTGGAAAGGCAAATCAGCACTACAAAGAAGTCTCGCTTCCCATCGGTCAAAAGGGTCATGCTGCAAATAGTGTCAAAACCAGAAATGCAGGACAGGCCATGGAGAAATGGCAGCCTTGCTACGCTGATGGGCGGGATGTAAATTGCCAACAGCCACTCTGAAGAAGTGTACGGTGTGTCCTGAAACATCGAAAAAACACAGCTTAGGGAGCATAGGGCACGTCCACTCATGGGCGTATAAATTGGGAAAACTAAAAATCAGCAAGACACAGGCACCCCAAAGTTTAGGGCTGCTCTGTTGACAAGAACCTCCACTTCATGACACCTTAAATATCCCAGGAAAGAGAAAAATGGATAAAGAATTTGTCGTCCTTATGTACAATGGAATATCACTCAGACATGAAATCAATGTCATAAGGCTAGTAGAAGCAAGATGAGTGGACCTAGGTACGACGATTCTAAGTGAAAAAAGTCACACAGAAAAAGACACTTATCATAAGCTATCACTTATAGAGGGAATGTAAAAACCGCTACACTTGAACTGAATTACAAAACAGAACAGAGTCACACGTTTAGAAAACACACTATGGCTGCTTAACGGGAAAGGTGAGGTGGGGTGATGCATAAAACAAGGGTTTCAAATTCGCTCAGATACCGTTCCATACACCCAATATGTAATAGACAAGACCTACTCCTTGCTCAGTGAACTGGATTCAACACCCAATATTCACCGCACAAGAATATATGTGACTAGTAAGAATCTTAAAACCTATGTATTGATATCTGTCTGGAAGTGAGTCAAGTGTGTGTAAAGCCGCATAAACAGAGCCGTGAAAAGCAGCTAAACCCCATTATAAAAATAAATTACTTTTAAAAACCCGTAAAACAAAGACAGTGAAAGAGAGAGAAATTCTTACATAATTCGTTCAGAGGTTGTGATGCAACCTGGATTGACCATATCTAGACACACAGCTGGATGAGACATAAGGGTGGACACTCTTGGGGCTGAGAGGTTGGGTGAGGTTGGGTGAGCAAACGCAGACCCTTTAAAGGAACACTGCCTGGTACCCATCCCATGGGTCCCAAATCTCCAGGTTCAAGGGCATCTTCCTACATCGAAAACATGCATGAGAAACCCAGAAGATGGTACACAGTGTGATTTTGAAAGGCTTCTAATATGCACTTCATTTCTCATCTCCTTGTGCTCGGGTTCGCCATTCCAGCTACTTTACTAGCAATCTCCCTACTTGGAGAATCAGCACCTTTAAGCTCCTGTTCCCTACAGGTTGCAATTTGTCCTGAGGATGAACGGGAAGAGGGGCAACCAATGAGAGACTAGATCTAGGTGTTGGGACAGGCACAGGTCACTCTATTTTCCCATCAGGAAGAAGAATTAACCACAGGCTCAGCCTGCCGCCCAGAAGCAGAATAGGGCCTGAGGCAATAACGCGCATTTGCGGCCAGCTCACAAAAAAGCGAGTTGAAAAATGGAGCTCAGGGACACTGCAATTCACAAACCCACAGAGCTATAAATGGTAACTCTCATCCACAGATATATTGAGGGAAGGCAACGAAGAGGATTTGAAAGCAAGGCAGAATTGCAGGAAACAGGTTTCAGGAGGTAGATACGAATCGCCTTAAAGCACATGAAAAGCGGCAAAACGTCGACAATGATGCCCTTGGCCAAAAAGGGCGTATGCGTTTTTTCCTGAATATATTCAGGAAAAAACGTATACGCCCTTTTTGGCCAACCAAGCAACCTGGAAAGGCAAATCAGCGCTACAAAGAAGTCTCACTTCCCATCGGTCCAAAGGGTCATGCTGCAAAAAGTGTCAAAACCAGAAATGCAGGACAGGCCATGGAGAAATGGCAGCCTTGCTACGCTGATGCGCGGGATGTAAATTGCCAACAGACACTCTGGAGAAGTATACGGTGTGTCCTGAAACATCGAAAAAACACAGCTTAGGGAACATAGGGCACGTCCACTCATGGGCGTATAAATTGGGAAAACTAAAAATCAGCAAGACACAGGCACCCCAAAGTTTAGGGCTGCTCTGTTGACAAGAACCTCCACTTCATGACACCTTAAATATCCCAATAAGAGAAAAATGGATAAAGAAGTTGTCGTCCTTATGTACAATGGAATATCACTCAGACATGAAATCAATGTCATAAGGCTAGTAGAAGCAAGATGAGTGGACTTAGGTACGACGATTCTAAGTGAAATAAGTCACACAGAAAAAGACACTTATCATAAGCTATCACTTATAGAGGGAATGTAAAAACCGCTACACTTGAACTGAATTACAAAACAGAACAGAGTCACACGTTTAGAAAACACACTATGGCTGCTTAACGGGAAAGGTGAGGTGGGGTGATGCATAAAACAAGGGTTTCAAATTCGCTCAGATACCGTTCCATACACCCAATATGTAATAGACAAGACCTACTCCTTGCTAAGTGAACTGGACTCAACACCCCCTATTCACCGCACAAGAATACATGTGACTAGTAACAATCTTAAAACCTATGTATTGATATCTGTCTGGAAGTGAGTCAAGTGGGTGTAAATCCGCATAAACACAGCCGTGAAAAGCAGCTAGACCCCATTATAAAAATAAATTACTTTTAAAAACCCGTAAAACAAAGACAGTGAAAGACAGAGAAATTCTTACAAAATTCGTTCAGAGGCTGTGATGCAACCTGGATTGACCATATCTAGACCCACAGCTGGATGAGACACAAGGGTGGACACTCTTGGGGCTGAAAGTTTGAGTGAGGTTGGGTGAGCAAACGCAGACCCTTTAAAGTAATACTGCCTGGTACCCATCCCATGGGTCCAAAATCTCCAGGTTCAAGGGCATCTTCCTACATCGAAAACATGCATGAGAAACCCAGACGATGGTACACCGTGTGATTTTGAAAGGTTTCTAAAATGCACCTCATTTCTCATCTCCTTGTGTTCGGGTTCGCTATTCCAGCTACTTTACTAACAATCTCCCTACTTGGAGAATCAGCACCTTTAACTTCCTGTTCCGTACAGGTTGCAATTTGTCCTGAGGATGAAAGGGAAGAGGGGCAACCAATGAGAGACTAGATCTAGGTGTTGGGACAGGCACAGGTCACTCTATTTTCCCATCAGGAAGAAGAATTAACCACAGGCTCAGCCTGCCGCCGGGAACCAGAATAGGGCCTGAGGCAATCCCGTGCTTTTGCGGCCAGCTCCCAAAAAAGACAGTTGAAAAATGGAGCTCAGGGGCACTGCCATTCACAAACCTGCTGAGGTAGAAATGATTACTCCAGTCCACAAATATATTGAGGGAAGGCAACGAAGAGGATTTGAAAGCAAGGCAGAATTGCAGGAAACAGGTTTCAGGAGGTAGATTCGAATCGCCTTTAAAGCACATGAAAAGTGGCAAAACGTCGACAATGATGCCCTTGGCCAAAAAGGTCCTATGCGTTTTTCCTGAATATATTCAGGAAAAAACGCATACGCCCTTTTTGGCCAACCAAGCAACCTGGAAAGGCAAATCAGCACTACAAAGAAGTCTCGCTTCCCATGGGTCAAAAGGGTCATGCTGCAAAAAGTGTCAAAACCAGAAATGCAGGACAGGCCATGGAGAAATGGCAGCCTTGCTACGCTGATGGGCGGGATGTAAATTGCCAACAGCCACTCTGAAGAAGTGTACGGTGTGTCCTGAAACATCGAAAAAACACAGCTTAGGGAGCATAGGGCACGTCCACTCATGGGCGTATAAATTGGGAAAATAAAAATCAGCAAGACACAGGCACCCCAAAGTTTAGGGCTGCTCTGTTGACAAGAACCTCCACTTCAAGACCCCTTAAATATCCCAGGAAAGAGAAAAATGGATAAAGAAGTTGTCGTCCTTATTTACAATGGAATATCACTCAGACATGAAATCAATGTCATAAGGCTAGTAGAAGCAAGATGAGTGGACTTAGGTACGAAGATTCTAAGTGAAAAAAGTCACACAGAAAAAGACACTTATCATAAGCTATCACTTATAGAGGGAATGTAAAAACCGCTACACTTGAACTGAATTACAAAACAGAACAGAGTCACACGTTTAGAAAACACATTATGGCTGCTTAACGGGAAAGGTGAGGTGGGGTGATGCATAAAACAAGGGTTTCAAATTCGCTCAGATACGGTTCCATACACCCAATATGTAATAGACAAGACCTACTCCTTGCTCAGTGAACTGGACTCAACACCCCCTATTCACTGCACAAAAATATATGTGACTAGTAAGAATCTTAAAACCTATGTATTGATATCTGTCTGGAAGTGAGTCAAGTGGGTGTAAAGCCGCATAAACACAGCCGTGAAAAGCAGCTAAACCCCATTATAAAAATAAATTACTTTTAAAAACCCGTAAAACAAAGACAGGGAAAGAGAGAGAAATTCTTACAAAATTCGCTCAGAGGCTGTGATGCAACCTGGATTGACCATATCTAGACCCACAGCTGGATGAGACATAAGGGTGGACACTCTTGGGGCTGAAAGGTTGGGTGAGGTTGGGTGAGCAAACGCAGACCCTTTAAAGTAATACGGCCTGGTACCCATCCCATGGGTCCCAAATCTCCAGGTTCAAGGGCATCTTCCTACATCGAAAACATGCATGAGAAACCCAGACGATGGTACACCGTGTGATTTTGAAAGGTTTCTAAAACGCACCTCATTTCTCATCTCCTTGTGTTCGGGTTCGCCATTCCAGCTACTTTACTAGCAATCTGCCTACTTGGAGAATCAGCACCTTTAAGCTCCTGTTCCCTACAGGTTGCAATTTGTCCTGAGGATGAACGGGAAGAGGGGCAACCAATGAGAGACTAGATCTAGGTGTTGGGACAGGCACAGGTCACTCTATTTTCCCATCAGGAAGAAGAATTAACCACAGGCTCAGCCTGCCGCCCAGAAGCAGAATAGGGCCTGAGGCAATCCCGTGCTTTTGCGGCCAGCTCCCAAAAAAGCGAGTTGAAAAATGGAGCTCAGGGACACTGCAATTCACAAACCCGCAGAGTTATAAATGATAACTCTCATCCACAGATATATTGAGGGAAGGCAACGAAGAGGATTTGAAAGCAAGGCAGAATTGCAGGAAACAGGTTTCAGGAGGTAGATTCGAATCGCCTTTAAAGCACATGAAAAGCGGCAAAACGTCGACAATGATGCCCTTGGCCAAAAAGGGCGTATGCGTTTTTTCCTGAATATATTCAGGAAAAAACGCATACGCCCTTTTTGGCCAACCAAGCAATCTGGAAAGGCAAATCAGCGCTACAAAGAAGTCTCGCTTCCCATCGGTCAAAAGGGTCATGCTGCAAAAAGTGTCAAAACCAGAAATGCAGGACAGGCCATGGAGAAATGGCAGCCTTGCTACGCTGATGGGCGGGATGTAAATTGCCAACAGCCACTATGAAGAAGTGTACGGTGTGTCCAGAAACATCGAAAAAACACAGCTTAGTGAGCATAGGGCACGTCCTCTCATGGGCGTTTAAATTGGGAAAACTAAAAATCAGAAAGACACAGGCACCCCAAAGTTTAGGGCTGCTCTGTTGACAAGAACCTCCACTTCATGACACCTTAAATATCCCAGGAAAGAGAAAAATGGATAAAGAAGTTGTGGTCCTTATGTACAATGGAATATCACTCAGACATGAAATCAATGTCATAAGGCTATTAGAAGCAAGATGAGTGGACTTAGGTACGAAGATTCTAAGTGAAATAAGTCACACAGAAAAAGACACTTATCATAAGCTATCACTTATATAGGGAATGTAAAAACCGCTACACTTGAACTGAATTACAAAACAGAACAGAGTCACACGTTTAGAAAACACACTATGGCTGCTTAACGGGAAAGGTGAGGTGGGGTGATGCATAAAACAAGGGGTTCAAATTCGCTCAGATAACGTTCCATACACCCAATATGTAATAGACAAGACCTACTCCGTGCTCAGTGAACTGGACTCAACACCCCCTATTCACCGCACAAGAATATATGTGACTAGTAAGAATCTTAAAACCTATGTATTGATATCTGTCTAGAAGTGAGTCAAGTGGGTGTAAATCCGCATAAACACAGCCGTGAAAAGCAGCTCAACCCCATTATAAAAATAAATTTCTTTTAAAAACCCGTAAAACAAAGACAGTGAAAGAGAGAGAAATTCTTACAAAATTCGTTCAGAGGCTGTGATGCAACCTGGATTGACCATATCTACACGCACAGCTGGATGAGACATAAGGGTGGACAGTCTTGGGGCTGAGAGGTTGGGTGAGCAAACGCAGACCCTTTAAAGTAATACTGCGTGATACCCATCCCATGGGTCCCAAATCTCCAGGTTCAAGGGCATCTTCCTACGTCGAAAACATGCATGAGAAACCCAGAAGATGGTACACCGTGTGATTTTGAAAGGTTTCTAATATGCACCTCATTTCTCATCTCCTTGTGCTCGGGTTCGCCTTTCCAACTACTTTACTAGCAATCTCCCTACTTGGAGAATCAGCACCTTTAAGCTCCTGTTCCCTACAGGTTGCAATTTGTCCTGAGGATGAGCGGGAAGAGGGGCAACCAATGAGAGACTAGATCTAGGTGTTGGGACAGGCACAGGTCACTCTATATTCCCATCAGGAAGAAGAATTAACCACAGGCTCAGCCTGCCGCCGGGAACCAGAATAGGGCCTGAGGCAATCCCGTGCTTTTGCGGCCAGCTCCCAAAAAAGACAGTTGAAAAATGGAGCTCAGGGGCACTGCCATTCACAAACCTGCTGAGTTATAAATGATTATTCCAGTCCACAAATATATTGAGGGAAGGCAACGAAGAGGATTTGAAAGCAAGGCAGAATTGCAGGAAACAGGTTTCAGGAGGTAGATTCGAATCGCCTTTAAAGCACATGAAAAGTGGCAAAACGTCGACAATGATGCCCTTGGCCAAAAAGGTCCTATGCGTTTTTTCCTGAATATATTCAGGAAAAAACGCATACGCCCTTTTTGGCCAACCAAGCAACCTGGAAAGGCAAATCAGCGCCACAAAGAATTCTGGCTTCCCATCGGTCAAAAGGGTCATGCTGCAAAAAGTGTCAAAACCAGAAATGCAGGACAGGCCATGGAGAAATGGCAGCCTTGCTACGCTGATGGGCGGGATGTAAATTGCCAACAGCCACTCTGGAGAAGTGTACGGTGTGTACTGAAACATCGAAAAAGCACAGCTTAGGGAGCATAGGGCACGTCCACTCATGGGCGTATAAATTGGGAAAACTAAAAATCAGCAAGACACAAGCACCCCAAAGTTTAGGGCTGCTCTGTTGACAAGAACCTCCACTTCATGACACCTTAAATATCTCAGGAAAGAGAAAAATGGATAAAGAAGTTGTGGTCCTTATGTACAATGGAATATCACTCAGACATGAAATCAATGTCATAAGGCTAGTAGAAGCAAGATGAGTGGACTTAGGTACGACGATTCTAAGTGAAATAAGTCACACAGAAAAAGACACTTATCATAAGCTATCACTTATAGAGGGAATGTAAAAACTGCTACACTTGAACTGAATTACAAAACAGAACAGAGTCACACGTTTAGAAAACACACTATGGCTGCTTAACGGGAAAGGTGAGGTGGGGTGATGCATAAAACAAGGGGTTCAAATTCGCTCAGATACCGTTCCATACACCCAATATGTAATAGACAAGACCTACTCCTTGCTCAGTGAACTGGACTCAACACCCCCTATTCACCGCACAAGAATATATGTGACTGGTAAGAATCTTAAAACATATATATTGATATCTGTCTGGAAGTGAGTCAACTGGGTGTAAAGCCGCATAAACACAGCCGTGAAAAGCAGCTAGACCCCATTATAAAAATAAATTACTTTTAAAAACCCGTAAAAGAAAGACAGTGAAAGAGAGAGAAATTCTTACAAAATTCCTTCAGAGGCTGTGATGCAACCTGGATTGACCATATCTAGACCCACAGGTGGATGAGACATAAGGGTGGACACTCTTGGGGCTGAGAGGTTTGGTGAGGTTGGGTGAGCAAACGCAGACCCTTTAAAGTAATACTGCCTGGTACCCATCCCATGGGTCCCAAATCTCCAGGTTCAAGGGCATCTTCCTACATCGAAAACATGCATGAGAAACCCAGACGATGGTACACCGTGTGATTTTGAAAGGTTTCTAAAACGCACCTCATTTCTCATCTCCTTGTGTTCGGGTTCGCCATTCCAGCTACTTTACTAACAATCTCCCTACTTGGAGAATCAGCACCTTTAACTTCCTGTTCCGTACAGGTTGCAATTTGTCCTGAGGATGAAAGGGAAGAGGGGCAACCAATGAGAGACTAGATCTAGGTGTTGGGACAGGCACAGGTCACTCTATTTTCCCATCAGGAAGAAGAATTAACCACAGGCTCAGCCTGCCGCCGGGAACCAGAATAGGGCCTAAGGCAATCCCGTGCTTTTGCGGCCAGCTCCCAAAAAAGACAGTTGAAAAATGGAGCTCAGGGGCACTGCCATTCACAAACCTGCTGAGGTAGAAATGATTACTCCAGTCCACAAATATATTGAAGGAAGGCAACGAAGAGGATTTGAAAGCAAGGCAGAATTGCAGGAAACAGGTTTCAGGAGGTAGATTCGAATCGCCTTTAAAGCACATGAAAAGTGGCAAAACGTCGACAATGATGCCCTTGGCCAAAAAGGTCCTCTGCGTTTTTCCTGAATATATTCAGGAAAAAACGCATACGCCCTTTTTGGCCAACCAAGCAACCTGGAAAGGCAAATCAGCACTACAAAGAAGTCTCGCTTCCCATGGGTCAAAAGGGTCATGCTGCAAAAAGTGTCAAAACCAGAAATGCAGGACAGGCCATGGAGAAATGGCAGCCTTGCTACGCTGATGGGCGGGATGTAAATTGCCAACAGCCACTCTGAAGAAGTGTACGGTGTGTCCTGAAACATCGAAAAAACACAGCTTAGGGAGCATAGGGCACGTCCACTCATGGGCGTATAAATTGGGAAAATAAAAATCAGCAAGACACAGGCACCCCAAAGTTTAGGGCTGCTCTGTTGACAAGAACCTCCACTTCATGACCCCTTAAATATCCCAGGAATGAGAAAAATGGATAAAGAAGTTGTCGTCCTTATGTACAATGGAATATCACTCAGACATGAAATCAATGGCATAAGGCTAGTAGAAGCAAGATGAGTGGACCTAGGTACGACGATTCTAAGTGAAAAAAGTCACACAGAAAAAGACACTCATCATAAGCTATCACTTATAGAGGGAATGTAAAAACCGCTACACTTGAACTGAATTACAAAACAGAACAGAGTCACACGTTTAGAAAACACATTATGGCTGCTTAACGGGAAAGGTGAGGTGGGGTGATGCATAAAACAAGGGTTTCAAATTCGCTCAGATACGGTTCCATACACCCAATATGTAATAGACAAGACCTACTCCTTGCTCAGTGAACTGGACTCAACACCCCCTATTCACTGCACAAGAATATATGTGACTAGTAAGAATCTTAAAACCTATGTATTGATATCTGTCTGGAAGTGAGTCAAGTGGGTGTAAAGCCGCATAAACACAGCCGTGAAAAGCAGCTAAACCCCATTATAAAAATAAATTACTTTTAAAAACCCGTAAAACAAAGACAGTGAAAGAGAGAGAAATTCTTACAAAATTCGTTCAGAGGCTGTGATGCAACCTGGATTGACCATATCTACACGCACAGCTGGATGAGACATAAGGGTGGACAGTCTTGGGGCTGAGAGGTTGGGTGAGCAAACGCAGACCCTTTAAAGTAATACTGCGTGATACCCATCCCATGGGTCCCAAATCTCCAGGTTCAAGGGCATCTTCCTACATCGAAAACATGCATGAGAAACCCAGAAGATGGTACACCGTGTGATTTTGAAAGGTTTCTAATATGCACCTCATTTCTCATCTCCTTGTGCTCGGGTTCGCCTTTCCAACTACTTTACTAGCAATCTCCCTACTTGGAGAATCAGCACCTTTAAGCTCCTGTTCCCTACAGGTTGCAATTTGTCCTGAGGATGAGCGGGAAGAGGAGCAACCAATGAGAGACTAGATCTAGGTGTTGGGACAGGCACAGGTCACTCTATATTCCCATCAGGAAGAAGAATTAACCACAGGCTCAGCCTGCCGCCGGGAACCAGAATAGGGCCTGAGGCAATCCCGTGCTTTTGCGGCCAGCTCCCAAAAAAGACAGTTGAAAAATGGAGCTCAGGGGCACTGCCATTCACAAACCTGCTGAGTTATAAATGATTATTCCAGTCCACAAATATATTGAGGGAAGGCAACGAAGAGGATTTGAAAGCAAGGCAGAATTGCAGGAAACAGGTTTCAGGAGGTAGATTCGAATCGCCTTTAAAGCACATGAAAAGTGGCAAAACGTCGACAATGATGCCCTTGGCCAAAAAGGTCCTATGCGTTTTTTCCTGAATATATTCAGGAAAAAACGCATACGCCCTTTTTGGCCAACCAAGCAACCTGGAAAGGCAAATCAGCGCTACAAAGAATTCTGGCTTCCCATCGGTCAAAAGGGTCATGCTGCAAAAAGTGTCAAAACCAGAAATGCAGGACAGGCCATGGAGAAATGGCAGCCTTGCTACGCTGATGGGCGGGATGTAAATTGCCAACAGCCACTCTGGAGAAGTGTACGGTGTGTACTGAAACATCGAAAAAGCACAGCTTAGGGAGCATAGGGCACGTCCACTCATGGGCGTATAAATTGGGAAAACTAAAAATCAGCAAGACACAAGCACCCCAAAGTTTAGGGCTGCTCTGTTGACAAGAACCTCCACTTCATGACACCTTAAATATCTCAGGAAAGAGAAAAATGGATAAAGAAGTTGTGGTCCTTATGTACAATGGAATATCACTCAGACATGAAATCAATGTCATAAGGCTAGTAGAAGCAAGATGAGTGGACTTAGGTACGACGATTCTAAGTGAAATAAGTCACACAGAAAAAGACACTTATCATAAGCTATCACTTATAGAGGGAATGTAAAAACTGCTACACTTGAACTGAATTACAAAACAGAACAGAGTCACACGTTTAGAAAACACACTATGGCTGCTTAACGGGAAAGGTGAGGTGGGGTGATGCATAAAACAAGGGGTTCAAATTCGCTCAGATACCGTTCCATACACCCAATATGTAATAGACAAGACCTACTCCTTGCTCAGTGAACTGGACTCAACACCCCCTATTCACCGCACAAGAATATATGTGACTGGTAAGAATCTTAAAACATATATATTGATATCTGTCTGGAAGTGAGTCAACTGGGTGTAAAGCCGCATAAACACAGCCGTGAAAAGCAGCTAGACCCCATTATAAAAATAAATTACTTTTAAAAACCCGTAAAAGAAAGACAGTGAAAGAGAGAGAAATTCTTACAAAATTCCTTCAGAGGCTGTGATGCAACCTGGATTGACCATATCTAGACCCACAGGTGGATGAGACATAAGGGTGGACACTCTTGGGGCTGAGAGGTTTGGTGAGGTTGGGTGAGCAAACGCAGACCCTTTAAAGTAATACTGCCTGGTACCCATCCCATGGGTCCCAAATCTCCAGGTTCAAGGGCATCTTCCTACATCGAAAACATGCATGAGAAACCCAGACGATGGTACACCGTGTGATTTTGAAAGGTTTCTAAAACGCACCTCATTTCTCATCTCCTTGTGTTCGGGTTCGCCATTCCAGCTACTTTACTAACAATCTCCCTACTTGGAGAATCAGCACCTTTAACTTCCTGTTCCGTACAGGTTGCAATTTGTCCTGAGGATGAAAGGGAAGAGGGGCAACCAATGAGAGACTAGATCTAGGTGTTGGGACAGGCACAGGTCACTCTATTTTCCCATCAGGAAGAAGAATTAACCACAGGCTCAGCCTGCCGCCGGGAACCAGAATAGGGCCTAAGGCAATCCCGTGCTTTTGCGGCCAGCTCCCAAAAAAGACAGTTGAAAAATGGAGCTCAGGGGCACTGCCATTCACAAACCTGCTGAGGTAGAAATGATTACTCCAGTCCACAAATATATTGAAGGAAGGCAACGAAGAGGATTTGAAAGCAAGGCAGAATTGCAGGAAACAGGTTTCAGGAGGTAGATTCGAATCGCCTTTAAAGCACATGAAAAGTGGCAAAACGTCGACAATGATGCCCTTGGCCAAAAAGGTCCTCTGCGTTTTTCCTGAATATATTCAGGAAAAAACGCATACGCCCTTTTTGGCCAACCAAGCAACCTGGAAAGGCAAATCAGCACTACAAAGAAGTCTCGCTTCCCATGGGTCAAAAGGGTCATGCTGCAAAAAGTGTCAAAACCAGAAATGCAGGACAGGCCATGGAGAAATGGCAGCCTTGCTACGCTGATGGGCGGGATGTAAATTGCCAACAGCCACTCTGAAGAAGTGTACGGTGTGTCCTGAAACATCGAAAAAACACAGCTTAGGGAGCATAGGGCACGTCCACTCATGGGCGTATAAATTGGGAAAATAAAAATCAGCAAGACACAGGCACCCCAAAGTTCAGGGCTGCTCTGTTGACAAGAACCTCCACTTCATGACCCCTTAAATATCCCAGGAATGAGAAAAATGGATAAAGAAGTTGTCGTCCTTATGTACAATGGAATATCACTCAGACATGAAATCAATGGCATAAGGCTAGTAGAAGCAAGATGAGTGGACCTAGGTACGACGATTCTAAGTGAAAAAAGTCACACAGAAAAAGACACTCATCATAAGCTATCACTTATAGAGGGAATGTAAAAACCGCTACACTTGAACTGAATTACAAAACAGAACAGAGTCACACGTTTAGAAAACACATTATGGCTGCTTAACGGGAAAGGTGAGGTGGGGTGATGCATAAAACAAGGGTTTCAAATTCGCTCAGATACGGTTCCATACACCCAATATGTAATAGACAAGACCTACTCCTTGCTCAGTGAACTGGACTCAACACCCCCTATTCACTGCACAAGAATATATGTGACTAGTAAGAATCTTAAAACCTATGTATTGATATCTGTCTGGAAGTGAGTCAAGTGGGTGTAAAGCCGCATAAACACAGCCGTGAAAAGCAGCTAAACCCCATTTTAAAAATAAATTACTTTTAAAAACCCGTAAAACAAAGACAGTGAAAGAGAGAGAAATTCTTACAAAATTCGGTCAGAGGCTGTGATGCAACCTGGATTGACCATATCTAGACCCACAGCTGGATGAGACATAAGGGTGGACACTCTTGGGGCTGAGAGGTTGGGTGAGGTTGGGTGAGCAAACGCAGACCCTTTAAAGTAATACGGCCTGGTACCCATCCCATGGGTCCCAAATCTCCAGGTTCAAGGGCATCTTCCTACATCGAAAACATGCATGAGAAACCCAGACGATGGTACACCGTGTGATTTTGAAAGGTTTCTAAAACGCACCTCATTTCTCATCTCCTTGTGTTAGGGTTCGCCATTCCAGCTACTTTACTAGCAATCTGCCTACTTGGAGAATCAGCACCTTTAAGCTCCTGTTCCCTACAGGTTGCAATTTGTCCTGAGGATGAACGGGAAGAGGGGCAACCAATGAGAGACTAGATCTAGGTGTTCGGACAGGCACAGGTCACTCTATTTTCCCATCAGGAAGAAGAATTAACCACAGGCTCAGCCTGCCGCCCAGAAGCAGAATAGGGCCTGAGGCAATCCCGCGCTTTTGCAGCCAGCTCCCAAAAAAGCGAGTTGAAAAATGGAGCTCAGGGACACTGCAATTCACAAACCCGCAGAGTTATAAATGATAACTCTCATCCACAGATATATTGAGGGAAGGCAACGAAGAGGATTTGAAAGCAAGGCAGAATTGGAGGAAACAGGTTTCAGGAGGTAGATTCGAATCGCCTTTAAAGCACATGAAAAGCGGCAAAACGTCGACAATGATGCCCTTGGCCAAAAAGGGCGTATGCGTTTTTTCCTGAATATATTCAGGAAAAAACGCATACGCCCTTTTTGGCCAACCAAGCAATCTGGAAAGGCAAATCAGCGCTACAAAGAAGTCTCGCTTCCCATCGGTCAAAAGGGTCATGCTGCAAAAAGTGTCAAAACCAGAAATGCAGGACAGGCCATGGAGAAATGGCAGCCTTGCTACGCTGATGGGCGGGATGTAAATTGCCAACAGCCACTCTGGAGAAGTGTACGGTGTGTCCTGAAACATCGAAAAAACACAGCTTAGTGAGCATAGGGCACGTCCACTCATGGGCGTTTAAATTGGGAAAACTAAAAATCAGAAAGACACAGGCACCCCAAAGTTTAGGGCTGCTCTGTTGACAAGAACCTCCACTTCATGACACCTTAAATATCCCAGGAAAGAGAAAAATGGATAAAGAAGTTGTGGTCCTTATGTACAATGGAATATCACTCAGACATGAAATCAATGTCATAAGGCTAGTAGAAGCAAGATGAGTGGACTTAGGTACGACGATTCTAAGTGAAATAAGTCACACAGAAAAAGACACTTATCATAAGCTATCACTTATATAGGGAATGTAAAAACCGCTACACTTGAACTGAATTACAAAACAGAACAGAGTCACACGTTTAGAAAACACACTATGGCTGCTTAACGGGAAAGGTGAGGTGGGGTGATGCATAAAACAAGGGTTTCAAATTCGCTCAGATAACGTTCCATACACCCAATATGTAATAGACAAGACCTACTCCGTGCTCAGTGAACTGGACTCAACACCCCCTATTCACCGCACAAGAATATATGTGACTAGTAAGAATCTTAAAACCTATGTATTGATATCTGTCTGGAAGTGAGTCAAGTGGGTGTAAATCCGCATAAACACAGCCGTGAAAAGCAGCTCAACCCCATTATAAAAATAAATTACTTTTAAAAACCCGTAAAACAAAGACAGTGAAAGAGAGAGAAATTCTTACAAAATTCGTTCAGAGGCTGTGATGCAACCTGGATTGACGATATCTAGACCCACAGCTGGATGAGACATAAGGGTGGACACTCTTGGGCCTGAGAGGTTGGGTGAGGTTGGGTGAGCAAACGCAGACCCTTTAAAGGAATACTGCCTGGTACCCATCCCATGGGTCCCAAATCTCCAGGTTCAAGGGCATCTTCCTACATCGAAAACATGCATGAGAAACCCAGAAGATGGTACACCGTGTGATTTTGAAAGGTTTCTAATATGCACCTCATTTCTCATCTCCTTGTGCTCGGGTTCGCCTTTCCAACTACTTTACTAGCAATCTCCCTACTTGGAGAATCAGCACCTTTAAGCTCCTGTTCCCTACAGGTTGCAATTTGTCCTGAGGATGAGCGGGAAGAGGGGCAACCAATGAGAGACTAGATCTAGGTGTTGGGACAGGCACAGGTCACTCTATATTCCCATCAGGAAGAAGAATTAACCACAGGCTCAGCCTGCCGCCGGGAACCAGAATAGGGCCTGAGGTAATCCCGTGCTTTTGCGGCCAGCTCCCAAAAAAGACAGTTGAAAAATGGAGCTCAGGGGCACTGCCATTCACAAACCTGCTGAGTTATAAATGATTATTCCAGTCCACAAATATATTGAGGGAAGGCAACGAAGAGGATTTGAAAGCAAGGCAGAATTGCAGGAAACAGGTTTCAGGAGGTAGATTCGAATCGCCTTTAAAGCACATGAAAAGTGGCAAAACGTCGACAATGATGCCCTTGGCCAAAAAGGTCCTATGCGTTTTTTCCTGAATATATTCAGGAAAAAACGCATACGCCCTTTTTGGCCAACCAAGCAACCTGGAAAGGCAAATCAGCGCTACAAAGAATTCTGGCTTCCCATCGGTCAAAAGGGTCATGCTGCAAAAAGTGTCAAAACCAGAAATGCAGGACAGGCCATGGAGAAATGGCAGCCTTGCTACGCTGATGGGCGGGATGTAAATTGCCAACAGCCACTATGAAGAAGTGTACGGTGTGTCCAGAAACATCGAAAAAACACAGCTTAGTGAGCATAGGGCACGTCCACTCATGGGCGTTTAAATTGGGAAAACTAAAAATCAGAAAGACACAGGCACCCCAAAGTTTAGGGCTGCTCTGTTGACAAGAACCTCCACTTCATGACACCTTAAATATCCCAGGAAAGAGAAAAATGGATAAAGAAGTTGTGGTCCTTATGTACAATGGAATATCACTCAGACATGAAATCAATGTCATAAGGCTAGTAGAAGCAAGATGAGTGGACTTAGGTACGAAGATTCTAAGTGAAATAAGTCACACAGAAAAAGACACTTATCATAAGCTATCACTTATATAGGGAATGTAAAAACCGCTACACTTGAACTGAATTACAAAACAGAACAGAGTCACACGTTTAGAAAACACACTATGGCTGCTTAACGGGAAAGGTGAGGTGGGGTGATGCATAAAACAAGGGGTTCAAATTCGCTCAGATAACGTTCCATACACCCAATATGTAATAGACAAGACCTACTCCGTGCTCAGTGAACTGGACTCAACACCCCCTATTCACCGCACAAGAATATATGTGACTAGTAAGAATCTTAAAACCTATGTATTGATATCTGTCTGGAAGTGAGTCAAGTGGGTGTAAATCCGCATAAACACAGCCGTGAAAAGCAGCTCAACCCCATTATAAAAATAAATTACTTTTAAAAACCCGTAAAACAAAGACAGTGAAAGAGAGAGAAATTCTTACAAAATTCGTTCAGAGGCTGTGATGCAACCTGGATTGACCATATCTACACGCACAGCTGGATGAGACATAAGGGTGGACAGTCTTGGGGCTGAAAGGTTGGGTTAGGTTGGGTGAGCAAACGCAGACCCTTAAAAGTAATACTGCGTGGTACCCATCCCATGGGTCCCAAGTCTCCAGGTTCAAGGGCATCTTCCTACATCGAAAACATGCATGAGAAACCCAGAAGATGGTACACCGTGTGATTTTGAAAGGTTTCTAATATGCACCTCATTTCTCATCTCCTTGTGCTCGGGTTCGCCTTTCCAACTACTTTACTAGCAATCTCCCTACTTGGAGAATCAGCACCTTTAAGCTCCTGTTCCCTACAGGTTGCAATTTGTCCTGAGGATGAGCGGGAAGAGGGGCAACCAATGAGAGACTAGATCTAGGTGTTGGGACAGGCACAGGTCACTCTATATTCCCATCAGGAAGAAGAATTAACCACAGGCTCAGCCTGCCGCCGGGAACCAGAATAGGGCCTGAGGCAATCCCGTGCTTTTGCGGCCAGCTCCCAAAAAAGACAGTTGAAAAATGGAGCTCAGGGGCACTGCCATTCACAAACCTGCTGAGTTATAAATGATTATTCCAGTCCACAAATATATTGAGGGAAGGCAACGAAGAGGATTTGAAAGCAAGGCAGAATTGCAGGAAACAGGTTTCAGGAGGTAGATTCGAATCGCCTTTAAAGCACATGAAAAGTGGCAAAACGTCGACAATGATGCCCTTGGCCAAAAAGGTCCTATGCGTTTTTTCCTGAATATATTCAGGAAAAAACGCATACGCCCTTTTTGGCCAACCAAGCAACCTGGAAAGGCAAATCAGCGCTACAAAGAATTCTGGCTTCCCATCGGTCAAAAGGGTCATGCTGCAAAAAGTGTCAAAACCAGAAATGCAGGACAGGCCATGGAGAAATGGCATCCTTGCTACGCTGATGGGCGGGATGTAAATTGCCAACAGCCACTCTGGAGAAGTGTACGGTGTGTACTGAAACATCGAAAAAGCACAGCTTAGGGAGCATAGGGCACGTCCACTCATGGGCGTATAAATTGGGAAAACTAAAAATCAGCAAGACACAAGCACCCCAAAGTTTAGGGCTGCTCTGTTGACAAGAACCTCCACTTCATGACACCTTAAATATCTCAGGAAAGAGAAAAGTGGATAAAGAAGTTGTGGTCCTTATGTACAATGGAATATCACTCAGACATGAAATCAATGTCATAAGGCTAGTAGAAGCAAGATGAGTGGACTTAGGTACGACGATTCTAAGTGAAATAAGTCACACAGAAAAAGACACTTATCATAAGCTATCACTTATAGAGGGAATGTAAAAACTGCTACACTTGAACTGAATTACAAAACAGAACAGAGTCACACGTTTAGAAAACACACTATGGCTGCTTAACGGGAAAGGTGAGGTGGGGTGATGCATAAAACAAGGGTTTCAAATTCGCTCAGATACCGTTCCATACACCCAATATGTAATAGACAAGACCTACTCCTTGCTCAGTGAACTGGACTCAACACCCCCTATTCACCGCACAAGAATATATGTGACTGGTAAGAATCTTAAAACATATATATTGATATCTGTCTGGAAGTGAGTCAACTGGGTGTAAAGCCGCATAAACACAGCCGTGAAAAGCAGCTCAACCCCATTATAAAAATAAATTACTTTTAAAAACCCGTAAAAGAAAGACAGTGAAAGAGAGAGAAATTCTTACAAAATTCCTTCAGAGGCTGTGATGCAACCTGGATTGACCATATCTAGACCCACAGGTGGATGAGACATAAGGGTGGACACTCTTGGGGCTGAGAGGTTTGGTGAGGTTGGGTGAGCAAACGCAGACCCTTTAAAGTAATACTGCCTGGTACCCATCCCATGGGTCCCAAATCTCCAGGTTCAAGGGCATCTTCCTACATCGAAAACATGCATGAGAAACCCAGACGATGGTACACCGTGTGATTTTGAAAGGTTTCTAAAATGCACCTCATTTCTCATCTCCTTGTGTTCGGGTTCGCCATTCCAGCTACTTTACTAACAATCTCCCTACTTGGAGAATCAGCACCTTTAACTTCCTGTTCCGTACAGGTTGCAATTTGTCCTGAGGATGAAAGGGAAGAGGGGCAACCAATGAGAGACTAGATCTAGGTGTTGGGACAGGCACAGGTCACTCTATTTTCCCATCAGGAAGAAGAATTAACCACAGGCTCAGCCTGCCGCCGGGAACCAGAATAGGGCCTAAGGCAATCCCGTGCTTTTGCGGCCAGCTCCCAAAAAAGACAGTTGAAAAATGGAGCTCAGGGGCACTGCCATTCACAAACCTGCTGAGGTAGAAATGATTACTCCAGTCCACAAATATATTGAAGGAAGGCAACGAAGAGGATTTGAAAGCAAGGCAGAATTGCAGGAAACAGGTTTCAGGAGGTAGATTCGAATCGCCTTTAAAGCACATGAAAAGTGGCAAAACGTCGACAATGATGCCCTTGGCCAAAAAGGTCCTCTGCGTTTTTCCTGAATATATTCAGGAAAAAACGCATACGCCCTTTTTGGCCAACCAAGCAACCTGGAAAGGCAAATCAGCACTACAAAGAAGTCTCGCTTCCCATGGGTCAAAAGGGTCATGCTGCAAAAAGTGTCAAAACCAGAAATGCAGGACAGGCCATGGAGAAATGGCAGCCTTGCTACGCTGATGGGCGGGATGTAAATTGCCAACAGCCACTCTGAAGAAGTGTACGGTGTGTCCTGAAACATCGAAAAAACACAGCTTAGGGAGCATAGGGCACGTCCACTCATGGGCGTATAAATTGGGAAAATAAAAATCAGCAAGACACAGGCACCCCAAAGTTCAGGGCTGCTCTGTTGACAAGAACCTCCACTTCATGACCCCTTAAATATCCCAGGAATGAGAAAAATGGATAAAGAAGTTGTCGTCCTTATGTACAATGGAATATCACTCAGACATGAAATCAATGGCATAAGGCTAGTAGAAGCAAGATGAGTGGACCTAGGTACGACGATTCTAAGTGAAAAAAGTCACACAGAAAAAGACACTCATCATAAGCTATCACTTATAGAGGGAATGTAAAAACCGCTACACTTGAACTGAATTACAAAACAGAACAGAGTCACACGTTTAGAAAACACATTATGGCTGCTTAACGGGAAAGGTGAGGTGGGGTGATGCATAAAACAAGGGTTTCAAATTCGCTCAGATACGGTTCCCTACACCCAATATGTAATAGACAAGACCTACTCCTTGCTCAGTGAACTGGACTCAACACCCCCTATTCACTGCACAAGAATATATGTGACTAGTAAGAATCTTAAAACCTATGTATTGATATCTGTCTGGAAGTGAGTCAAGTGGGTGTAAAGCCGCATAAACACAGCCGTGAAAAGCAGCTAAACCCCATTATAAAAATAAATTACTTTTAAAAACCCGTAAAACAAAGACAGTGAAAGAGAGAGAAATTCTTACAAAATTCGGTCAGAGGCTGTGATGCAACCTGGATTGACCATATCTAGACCCACAGCTGGATGAGACATAAGGGTGGACACTCTTGGGGCTGAGAGGTTGGGTGAGGTTGGGTGAGCAAACGCAGACCCTTTAAAGTAATACGGCCTGGTACCCATCCCATGGGTCCCAAATCTCCAGGTTCAAGGGCATCTTCCTACATCGAAAACATGCATGAGAAACCCAGACGATGGTACACCGTGTGATTTTGAAAGGTTTCTAAAACGCACCTCATTTCTCATCTCCTTGTGTTAGGGTTCGCCATTCCAGCTACTTTACTAGCAATCTGCCTACTTGGAGAATCAGCACCTTTAAGCTCCTGTTCCCTACAGGTTGCAATTTGTCCTGAGGATGAACGGGAAGAGGGGCAACCAATGAGAGACTAGATCTAGGTGTTCGGACAGGCACAGGTCACTCTATTTTCCCATCAGGAAGAAGAATTAACCACAGGCTCAGCCTGCCGCCCAGAAGCAGAATAGGGCCTGAGGCAATCCCGCGCTTTTGCAGCCAGCTCCCAAAAAAGCGAGTTGAAAAATGGAGCTCAGGGACACTGCAATTCACAAACCCGCAGAGTTATAAATGATAACTCTCATCCACAGATATATTGAGGGAAGGCAACGAAGAGGATTTGAAAGCAAGGCAGAATTGGAGGAAACAGGTTTCAGGAGGTAGATTCGAATCGCCTTTAAAGCACATGAAAAGCGGCAAAACGTCGACAATGATGCCCTTGGCCAAAAAGGGCGTATGCGTTTTTTCCTGAATATATTCAGGAAAAAACGCATACGCCCTTTTTGGCCAACCAAGCAATCTGGAAAGGCAAATCAGCGCTACAAAGAAGTCTCGCTTCCCATCGGTCAAAAGGGTCATGCTGCAAAAAGTGTCAAAACCAGAAATGCAGGACAGGTCATGGAGAAATGGCAGCCTTGCTACGCTGATGGGCGGGATGTAAATTGCCAACAGCCACTATGAAGAAGTGTACGGTGTGTCCAGAAACATCGAAAAAACACAGCTTAGTGAGCATAGGGCACGTCCACTCATGGGCGTTTAAATTGGGAAAACTAAAAATCAGAAAGACACAGGCACCCCAAAGTTTAGGGCTGCTCTGTTGACAAGAACCTCCACTTCATGACACCTTAAATATCCCAGGAAAGAGAAAAATGGATAAAGAAGTTGTGGTCCTTATGTACAATGGAATATCACTCAGACATGAAATCAATGTCATAAGGCTAGTAGAAGCAAGATGAGTGGACTTAGGTACGACGATTCTAAGTGAAATAAGTCACACAGAAAAAGACACTTATCATAAGCTATCACTTATATAGGGAATGTAAAAACCGCTACACTTGAACTGAATTACAAAACAGAACAGAGTCACACGTTTAGAAAACACACTATGGCTGCTTAACGGGAAAGGTGAGGTGGGGTGATGCATAAAACAAGGGTTTCAAATTCGCTCAGATAACGTTCCATACACCCAATATGTAATAGACAAGACCTACTCCGTGCTCAGTGAACTGGACTCAACACCCCCTATTCACCGCACAAGAATATATGTGACTAGTAAGAATCTTAAAACCTATGTATTGATATCTGTCTGGAAGTGAGTCAAGTGGGTGTAAATCCGCATAAACACAGCCGTGAAAAGCAGCTCAACCCCATTATAAAAATAAATTACTTTTAAAAACCCGTAAAACAAAGACAGTGAAAGAGAGAGAAATTCTTACAAAATTCGTTCAGAGGCTGTGATGCAACCTGGATTGACGATATCTAGACCCACAGCTGGATGAGACATAAGGGTGGACACTCTTGGGCCTGAGAGGTTGGGTGAGGTTGGGTGAGCAAACGCAGACCCTTTAAAGGAATACTGCCTGGTACCCATCCCATGGGTCCCAAATCTCCAGGTTCAAGGGCATCTTCCTACATCGAAAACATGCATGAGAAACCCAGAAGATGGTACACCGTGTGATTTTGAAAGGTTTCTAATATGCACCTCATTTCTCATCTCCTTGTGCTCGGGTTCGCCTTTCCAACTACTTTACTAGCAATCTCCCTACTTGGAGAATCAGCACCTTTAAGCTCCTGTTCCCTACAGGTTGCAATTTGTCCTGAGGATGAGCGGGAAGAGGGGCAACCAATGAGAGACTAGATCTAGGTGTTGGGACAGGCACAGGTCACTCTATATTCCCATCAGGAAGAAGAATTAACCACAGGCTCAGCCTGCCGCCGGGAACCAGAATAGGGCCTGAGGTAATCCCGTGCTTTTGCGGCCAGCTCCCAAAAAAGACAGTTGAAAAATGGAGCTCAGGGGCACTGCCATTCACAAACCTGCTGAGTTATAAATGATTATTCCAGTCCACAAATATATTGAGGGAAGGCAACGAAGAGGATTTGAAAGCAAGGCAGAATTGCAGGAAACAGGTTTCAGGAGGTAGATTCGAATCGCCTTTAAAGCACATGAAAAGTGGCAAAACGTCGACAATGATGCCCTTGGCCAAAAAGGTCCTATGCGTTTTTTCCTGAATATATTCAGGAAAAAACGCATACGCCCTTTTTGGCCAACCAAGCAACCTGGAAAGGCAAATCAGCGCTACAAAGAATTCTGGCTTCCCATCGGTCAAAAGGGTCATGCTGCAAAAAGTGTCAAAACCAGAAATGCAGGACAGGCCATGGAGAAATGGCAGCCTTGCTACGCTGATGGGCGGGATGTAAATTGCCAACAGCCACTATGAAGAAGTGTACGGTGTGTCCAGAAACATCGAAAAAACACAGCTTAGTGAGCATAGGGCACGTCCACTCATGGGCGTTTAAATTGGGAAAACTAAAAATCAGAAAGACACAGGCACCCCAAAGTTTAGGGCTGCTCTGTTGACAAGAACCTCCACTTCATGACACCTTAAATATCCCAGGAAAGAGAAAAATGGATAAAGAAGTTGTGGTCCTTATGTACAATGGAATATCACTCAGACATGAAATCAATGTCATAAGGCTAGTAGAAGCAAGATGAGTGGACTTAGGTACGAAGATTCTAAGTGAAATAAGTCACACAGAAAAAGACACTTATCATAAGCTATCACTTATATAGGGAATGTAAAAACCGCTACACTTGAACTGAATTACAAAACAGAACAGAGTCACACGTTTAGAAAACACACTATGGCTGCTTAACGGGAAAGGTGAGGTGGGGTGATGCATAAAACAAGGGGTTCAAATTCGCTCAGATAACGTTCCATACACCCAATATGTAATAGACAAGACCTACTCCGTGCTCAGTGAACTGGACTCAACACCCCCTATTCACCGCACAAGAATATATGTGACTAGTAAGAATCTTAAAACCTATGTATTGATATCTGTCTGGAAGTGAGTCAAGTGGGTGTAAATCCGCATAAACACAGCCGTGAAAAGCAGCTCAACCCCATTATAAAAATAAATTACTTTTAAAAACCCGTAAAACAAAGACAGTGAAAGAGAGAGAAATTCTTACAAAATTCGTTCAGAGGCTGTGATGCAACCTGGATTGACCATATCTACACGCACAGCTGGATGAGACATAAGGGTGGACAGTCTTGGGGCTGAAAGGTTGGGTTAGGTTGGGTGAGCAAACGCAGACCCTTAAAAGTAATACTGCGTGGTACCCATCCCATGGGTCCCAAGTCTCCAGGTTCAAGGGCATCTTCCTACATCGAAAACATGCATGAGAAACCCAGAAGATGGTACACCGTGTGATTTTGAAAGGTTTCTAATATGCACCTCATTTCTCATCTCCTTGTGCTCGGGTTCGCCTTTCCAACTACTTTACTAGCAATCTCCCTACTTGGAGAATCAGCACCTTTAAGCTCCTGTTCCCTACAGGTTGCAATTTGTCCTGAGGATGAGCGGGAAGAGGGGCAACCAATGAGAGACTAGATCTAGGTGTTGGGACAGGCACAGGTCACTCTATATTCCCATCAGGAAGAAGAATTAACCACAGGCTCAGCCTGCCGCCGGGAACCAGAATAGGGCATGAGGCAATCCCGTGCTTTTGCGGCCAGCTCCCAAAAAAGACAGTTGAAAAATGGAGCTCAGGGGCACTGCCATTCACAAACCTGCTGAGTTATAAATGATTATTCCAGTCCACAAATATATTGAGGGAAGGCAACGAAGAGGATTTGAAAGCAAGGCAGAATTGCAGGAAACAGGTTTCAGGAGGTAGATTCGAATCGCCTTTAAAGCACATGAAAAGTGGCAAAACGTCGACAATGATGCCCTTGGCCAAAAAGGTCCTATGCGTTTTTTCCTGAATATATTCAGGAAAAAACGCATACGCCCTTTTTGGCCAACCAAGCAACCTGGAAAGGCAAATCAGCGCTACAAAGAATTCTGGCTTCCCATCGGTCAAAAGGGTCATGCTGCAAAAAGTGTCAAAACCAGAAATGCAGGACAGGCCATGGAGAAATGGCATCCTTGCTACGCTGATGGGCGGGATGTAAATTGCCAACAGCCACTCTGGAGAAGTGTACGGTGTGTACTGAAACATCGAAAAAGCACAGCTTAGGGAGCATAGGGCACGTCCACTCATGGGCGTATAAATTGGGAAAACTAAAAATCAGCAAGACACAAGCACCCCAAAGTTTAGGGCTGCTCTGTTGACAAGAACCTCCACTTCATGACACCTTAAATATCTCAGGAAAGAGAAAAGTGGATAAAGAAGTTGTGGTCCTTATGTACAATGGAATATCACTCAGACATGAAATCAATGTCATAAGGCTAGTAGAAGCAAGATGAGTGGACTTAGGTACGACGATTCTAAGTGAAATAAGTCACACAGAAAAAGACACTTATCATAAGCTATCACTTATAGAGGGAATGTAAAAACTGCTACACTTGAACTGAATTACAAAACAGAACAGAGTCACACGTTTAGAAAACACACTATGGCTGCTTAACGGGAAAGGTGAGGTGGGGTGATGCATAAAACAAGGGTTTCAAATTCGCTCAGATACCGTTCCATACACCCAATATGTAATAGACAAGACCTACTCCTTGCTCAGTGAACTGGACTCAACACCCCCTATTCACCGCACAAGAATATATGTGACTGGTAAGAATCTTAAAACATATATATTGATATCTGTCTGGAAGTGAGTCAACTGGGTGTAAAGCCGCATAAACACAGCCGTGAAAAGCAGCTAGACCCCATTATAAAAATAAATTACTTTTAAAAACCCGTAAAAGAAAGACAGTGAAAGAGAGAGAAATTCTTACAAAATTCCTTCAGAGGCTGTGATGCAACCTGGATTGACCATATCTAGACCCACAGGTGGATGAGACATAAGGGTGGACACTCTTGGGGCTGAGAGGTTTGGTGAGGTTGGGTGAGCAAACGCAGACCCTTTAAAGTAATACTGCCTGGTACCCATCCCATGGGTCCCAAATCTCCAGGTTCAAGGGCATCTTCCTACATCGAAAACATGCATGAGAAACCCAGACGATGGTACACCGTGTGATTTTGAAAGGTTTCTAAAATGCACCTCATTTCTCATCTCCTTGTGTTCGGGTTCGCCATTCCAGCTACTTTACTAACAATCTCCCTACTTGGAGAATCAGCACCTTTAACTTCCTGTTCCGTACAGGTTGCAATTTGTCCTGAGGATGAAAGGGAAGAGGGGCAACCAATGAGAGACTAGATCTAGGTGTTGGGACAGGCACAGGTCACTCTATTTTCCCATCAGGAAGAAGAATTAACCACAGGCTCAGCCTGCCGCCGGGAACCAGAATAGGGCCTAAGGCAATCCCGTGCTTTTGCGGCCAGCTCCCAAAAAAGACAGTTGAAAAATGGAGCTCAGGGGCACTGCCATTCACAAACCTGCTGAGGTAGAAATGATTACTCCAGTCCACAAATATATTGAAGGAAGGCAACGAAGAGGATTTGAAAGCAAGGCAGAATTGCAGGAAACAGGTTTCAGGAGGTAGATTCGAATCGCCTTTAAAGCACATGAAAAGTGGCAAAACGTCGACAATGATGCCCTTGGCCAAAAAGGTCCTCTGCGTTTTTCCTGAATATATTCAGGAAAAAACGCATACGCCCTTTTTGGCCAACCAAGCAACCTGGAAAGGCAAATCAGCACTACAAAGAAGTCTCGCTTCCCATGGGTCAAAAGGGTCATGCTGCAAAAAGTGTCAAAACCAGAAATGCAGGACAGGCCATGGAGAAATGGCAGCCTTGCTACGCTGATGGGCGGGATGTAAATTGCCAACAGCCACTCTGAAGAAGTGTACGGTGTGTCCTGAAACATCGAAAAAACACAGCTTAGGGAGCATAGGGCACGTCCACTCATGGGCGTATAAATTGGGAAAATAAAAATCAGCAAGACACAGGCACCCCAAAGTTTAGGGCTGCTCTGTTGACAAGAACCTCCACTTCATGACCCCTTAAATATCCCAGGAAAGAGAAAAATGGATAAAGAAGTTGTCGTCCTTATGTACAATGGAATATCACTCAGACATGAAATCAATGGCATAAGGCTAGTAGAAGCAAGATGAGTGGACCTAGGTACGACGATTCTAAGTGAAAAAAGTCACACAGAAAAAGACACTCATCATAAGCTATCACTTATAGAGGGAATGTAAAAACCGCTACACTTGAACTGAATTACAAAACAGAACAGAGTCACACGTTTAGAAAACACATTATGGCTGCTTAACGGGAAAGGTGAGGTGGGGTGATGCATAAAACAAGGGTTTCAAATTCGCTCAGATACGGTTCCATACACCCAATATGTAATAGACAAGACCTACTCCTTGCTCAGTGAACTGGACTCAACACCCCCTATTCACTGCACAAGAATATATGTGACTAGTAAGAATCTTAAAACCTATGTATTGATATCTGTCTGGAAGTGAGTCAAGTGGGTGTAAAGCCGCATAAACACAGCCGTGAAAAGCAGCTAAACCCCATTATAAAAATAAATTACTTTTAAAAACCCGTAAAACAAAGACAGTGAAAGAGAGAGAAATTCTTACAAAATTCAGTCAGAGGCTGTGATGCAAACTGGATTGACCATATCTAGACCCACAGCTGGATGAGACATAAGGGTGGACACTCTTGGGGCTGAGAGGTTGGGTGAGGTTGGGTGAGCAAACGCAGACCCTTTAAAGTAATACGGCCTGGTACCCATCCCATGGGTCCCAAATCTCCAGGTTCAAGGGCATCTTCCTACATCGAAAACATGCATGAGAAACCCAGACGATGGTACACCGTGTGATTTTGAAAGGTTTCTAAAACGCACCTCATTTCTCATCTCCTTGTGTTCGGGTTCGCCATTCCAGCTACTTTACTAGCAATCTGCCTACTTGGAGAATCAGCACCTTTAAGCTCCTGTTCCCTACAGGTTGCAATTTGTCCTGAGGATGAACGGGAAGAGGGGCAACCAATGAGAGACTAGATCTAGGTGTTGGGACAGGCACAGGTCACTCTATTTTCCCATCAGGAAGAAGAATTAACCACAGGCTCAGCCTGCCGCCCAGAAGCAGAATAGGGCCTGAGGCAATCCCGTGCTTTTGCGGCCAGCTCCCAAAAAAGCGAGTTGAAAAATGGAGCTCAGGGACACTGCAATTCACAAACCCGCAGAGTTATAAATGATAACTCTCATCCACAGATATATTGAGGGAAGGCAACGAAGAGGATTTGAAAGCAAGGCAGAATTGGAGGAAACAGGTTTCAGGAGGTAGATTCGAATCGCCTTTAAAGCACATGAAAAGCGGCAAAACGTCGACAATGATGCCCTTGGCCAAAAAGGGCGTATGCGTTTTTTCCTGAATATATTCAGGAAAAAACGCATACGCCCTTTTTGGCCAACCAAGCAATCTGGAAAGGCAAATCAGCGCTACAAAGAAGTCTCGCTTCCCATCGGTCAAAAGGGTCATGCTGCAAAAAGTGTCAAAACCAGAAATGCAGGACAGGCCATGGAGAAATGGCAGCCTTGCTACGCTGATGGGCGGGATGTAAATTGCCAACAGCCACTATGAAGAAGTGTACGGTGTGTCCAGAAACATCGAAAAAACACAGCTTAGTGAGCATAGGGCACGTCCACTCATGGGCGTTTAAATTGGGAAAACTAAAAATCAGAAAGACACAGGCACCCCAAAGTTTAGGGCTGCTCTGTTGACAAGAACCTCCACTTCATGACACCTTAAATATCCCAGGAAAGAGAAAAATGGATAAAGAAGTTGTGGTCCTTATGTACAATGGAATATCACTCAGACATGAAGTCAATGTCATAAGGCTAGTAGAAGCAAGATGAGTGGACTTAGCTACGACGATTCTAAGTGAAATAAGTCACACAGAAAAAGACACTTATCATAAGCTATCACTTATATAGGGAATGTAAAAACCGCTACAGTTGAACTGAATTACAAAACAGAACAGAGTCACACGTTTAGAAAACACACTATGGCTGCTTAACGGGAAAGGTGAGGTGGGGTGATGCATAAAACAAGGGTTTCAAATTCGCTCAGATAACGTTCCATACACCCAATATGTAATAGACAAGACCTACTCCGTGCTCAGTGAACTGGACTCAACACCCCCTATTCACCGCACAAGAATATATGTGACTAGTAAGAATCTTAAAACCTATGTATTGATATCTGTCTGGAAGTGAGTCAAGTGGGTGTAAATCCGCATAAACACAGCCGTGAAAAGCAGCTCAACCCCATTATAAAAATAAATTACTTTTAAAAACCCGTAAAACAAAGACAGTGAAAGAGAGAGAAATTCTTACAAAATTCGTTCAGAGGCTGTGATGCAACCTGGATTGACGATATCTAGACCCACAGCTGGATGAGACATAAGGGTGGACACTCTTGGGCCTGAGAGGTTGGGTGAGGTTGGGTGAGCAAACGCAGACCCTTTAAAGGAATACTGCCTGGTACCCATCCCATGGGTCCCAAATCTCCAGGTTCAAGGGCATCTTCCTACATCGAAAACATGCATGAGAAACCCAGAAGATGGTACACCGTGTGATTTTGAAAGGTTTCTAATATGCACCTCATTTCTCATCTCCTTGTGCTCGGGTTCGCCTTTCCAACTACTTTACTAGCAATCTCCCTACTTGGAGAATCAGCACCTTTAAGCTCCTGTTCCCTACAGGTTGCAATTTGTCCTGAGGATGAGCGGGAAGAGGGGCAACCAATGAGAGACTAGATCTAGGTGTTGGGACAGGCACAGGTCACTCTACATTCCCATCAGGAAGAAGAATTAACCACAGGCTCAGCCTGCCGCCGGGAACCAGAATAGGGCCTGAGGTAATCCCGTGCTTTTGCGGCCAGCTACCAAAAAAGACAGTTGAAAAATGGAGCTCAGGGGCACTGCCATTCACAAACCTGCTGAGTTATAAATGATTATTCCAGTCCACAAATATATTGAAGGAAGGCAACGAAGAGGATTTGAAAGCAAGGCAGAATTGCAGGAAACAGGTTTCAGGAGGTAGATTCGAATCGCCTTTAAAGCACATGAAAAGTGGCAAAACGTCGACAATGATGCCCTTGGCCAAAAAGGTCCTATGCGTTTTTTCCTGAATATATTCAGGAAAAAACGCATACGCCCTTTTTGGCCAACCAAGCAACCTGGAAAGGCAAATCAGCGCTACAAAGAATTCTGGCTTCCCATCGGTCAAAAGGGTCATGCTGCAAAAAGTGTCAAAACCAGAAATGCAGGACAGGCCATGGAGAAATGGCAGCCTTGCTACGCTGATGGGCGGGATGTAAATTGCCAACAGCCACTCTGGAGAAGTGTACGGTGTGTACTGAAACATCGAAAAAACACAGCTTAGGGAGCATAGGGCACGTCCACTCATGGGCGTATAAATTGGGAAAACTAAAAATCAGCAAGACACAAGCACCCCAAAGTTTAGGGCTGCTCTGTTGACAAGAACCTCCACTTCATGACACCTTAAATATCTCAGGAAAGAGAAAAATGGATAAAGAAGTTGTGGTCCTTATGTACAATGGAATATCACTCAGACATGAAATCAATGTCATAAGGCTAGTAGAAGCAAGATGAGTGGACTTAGGTACGACGATTCTAAGTGAAATAAGTCACACAGAAAAAGACACTTATCATAAGCTATCACTTATAGAGGGAATGTAAAAACTGCTACACTTGAACTGAATTACAAAACAGAACAGAGTCACACGTTTAGAAAACACACTATGGCTGCTTAACGGGAAAGGTGAGGTGGGGTGATGCATAAAACAAGGGTTTCAAATTCGCTCAGATACCGTTCCATACACCCAATATGTAATAGACAAGACCTACTCCTTGCTCAGTGAACTGGACTCAACACCCCCTATTCACCGCACAAGAATATATGTGACTAGTAAGAATCTTAAAACATATATATTGATATCTGTCTGGAAGTGAGTCAACTGGGTGTAAAGCCGCATAAACACAGCCGTGAAAAGCAGCTAGACCCCATTATAAAAATAAATTACTTTTAAAAACCCGTAAAAGAAAGACAGTGAAAGAGAGAGAAATTCTTACAAAATTCGTTCAGAGGCTGTGATGCAACCTGGATTGACCATATCTAGACCCACAGGTGGATGAGACATAAGGGTGGACACTCTTGGGGCTGAGAGGTTTGGTGAGGTTGGGTGAGCAAACGCAGACCCTTTAAAGTAATACTGCCTGGTACCCATCCCATGGGTCCCAAATCTCCAGGTTCAAGGGCATCTTCCTACATCGAAAACATGCATGAGAAACCCAGACGATGGTACACCGTGTGATTTTGAAAGGTTTCTAAAACGCACATCATTTCTCATCTCCTTGTGTTCGGGTTCGCCATTCGAGCTACTTTACTAGCAATCTCCCTACTTGGAGAATCAGCACCTTTAACTTCCTGTTCCGTACAGGTTGCAATTTGTCCTGAGGATGAAAGGGAAGAGGGGCAACCAATGAGAGACTAGATCTAGGTGTTGGGACAGGCACAGGTCACTCTATTTTCCCATCAGGAAGAAGAATTAACCACAGGCTCAGCCTGCCGCCCAGAAGCAGAATAGGGCCTGAGGCAATAACGCGCATTTGCGGCCAGCTCACAAAAAAGCGAGTTGAAAAATGGAGCTCAGGGACACTGCAATTCACAAACCCACAGAGCTATAAATGGTAACTCTCATCCACAGATATATTGAGGGAAGGCAACGAAGAGGATTTGAAAGCAAGGCAGAATTGCAGGAAACAGGTTTCAGGAGGTAGATACGAATCGCCTTAAAGCACATGAAAAGCGGCAAAACGTCGACAATGATGCCCTTGGCCAAAAAGGGCGTATGCGTTTTTTCCTGAATATATTCAGGAAAAAACGTATACGCCCTTTTTGGCCAACCAAGCAACCTGGAAAGGCAAATCAGCGCTACAAAGAAGTCTCACTTCCCATCGGTCAAAAGGGTCATGCTGCAAAAAGTGTCAAAACCAGAAATGCAGGACAGGCCATGGAGAAATGGCAGCCTTGCTACGCTGATGCGCGGTATGTAAATTGCCAACAGACACTCTGGAGAAGTATACGGTGTGTCCTGAAACATCGAAAAAACACAGCTTAGGGAGCATAGGGCACGTCCACTCATGGGCGTATAAATTGGGAAAACTAAAAATCAGCAAGACACAGGCACCCCAAAGTTTAGGGCTGCTCTGTTGACAAGAACCTCCACTTCATGACACCTTAAATATCCCAATAAGAGAAAAATGGATAAAGAAGTTGTCGTCCTTATGTACAATGGAATATCACTCAGACATGAAATCAATGTCATAAGGCTAGTAGAAGCAAGATGAGTGGACTTAGGTACGACGATTCTAAGTGAAATAAGTCACACAGAAAAAGACACTTATCATAAGCTATCACTTATAGAGGGAATGTAAAAACCGCTACACTTGAACTGAATTACAAAACAGAACAGAGTCACACGTTTAGAAAACACACTATGGCTGCTTAACGGGAAAGGTGAGGTGGGGTGATGCATAAAACAAGGGTTTCAAATTCGCTCAGATACCGTTCCATACACCCAATATGTAATAGACAAGACCTACTCCTTGCTCAGTGAACTGGACTCAACACCCCCTATTCACCGCACAAGAATATATGTGACTAGTAAGAATCTTAAAACATATATATTGATATCTCTCTGGAAGTGAGTCAACTGGGTGTAAAGCCGCATAAACACAACCGTGAAAAGCAGCTAGACCCCATTATAAAAATAAATTACTTTTAAAAACCCGTAAAACAAAGACAGTGAAAGACAGAGAAATTCTTACAAAATTCGTTCAGAGGCTGTGATGCAACCTGGATTGACCATATCTAGACCCACAGCTGGATGAGACACAAGGGTGGACACTCTTGGGGCTGAAAGGTTGAGTGAGGTTGGGTGAGCAAACGCAGACCCTTTAAAGTAATACTGCCTGGTACCCATCCCATGGGTCCAAAATCTCCAGGTTCAAGGGCATCTTCCTACATCGAAAACATGCATGAGAAACCCAGATGATGGTACACCGTGTGATTTTGAAAGGTTTCTAAAATGCACCTCATTTCTCATCTCCTTGTGTTCGGGTTCGCTATTCCAGCTACTTTACTAACAATCTCCCTACTTGGAGAATCAGCACCTTTAACTTCCTGTTCCGTACAGGTTGCAATTTGTCCTGAGGATGAAAGGGAAGAGGGGCAACCAATGAGAGACTAGATCTAGGTGTTGGGACAGGCACAGGTCACTCTATTTTCCCATCAGGAAGAAGAATTAACCACAGGCTCAGCCTGCCGCCGGGAACCAGAATAGGGCCTGAGGCAATCCCGTGCTTTTGCGGCCAGCTCCCAAAAAAGACAGTTGAAAAATGGAGCTCAGGGGCACTGCCATTCACAAACCTGCTGAGGTAGAAATGATTACTCCAGTCCACAAATATATTGAGGGAAGGCAACGAAGAGGATTTGAAAGCAAGGCAGAATTGGAGGAAACAGGTTTCAGGAGGTAGATTCGAATCGCCTTTAAAGCACATGAAAAGTGGCAAAACGTCGACAATGATGCCCTTGGCCAAAAAGGTCCTATGCGTTTTTCCTGAATATATTCAGGAAAAAACGCATACGCCCTTTTTGGCCAACCAAGCAACCTGGAAAGGCAAATCAGCACTACAAAGAAGTCTCGCTTCCCATGGGTCAAAAGGGTCATGCTGCAAAAAGTGTCAAAACCAGAAATGCAGGACAGGCCATGGAGAAATGGCAGCCTTGCTACGCTGATGGGCGGGATGTAAATTGCCAACAGCCACTCTGAAGAAGTGTACGGTGTGTCCTGAAACATCGAAAAAACACAGCTTAGGGAGCATAGGGCACGTCCACTCATGGGCGTATAAATTGGGAAAATAAAAATCAGCAAGACACAGGCACCCCAAAGTTTAGGGCTGCTCTGTTGACAAGAACCTCCACTTCATGACCCCTTAAATATCCCAGGAAAGAGAAAAATGGATAAAGAAGTTGTCGTCCTTATGTACAATGGAATATCACTCAGACATGAAATCAATGTCATAAGGCTAGTAGAAGCAAGATGAGTGGACCTAGGTACGACGATTCTAAGTGAAAAAAGTCACACAGAAAAAGACACTTATCATAAGCTATCACTTATAGAGGGAATGTAAAAACCGCTACACTTGAACTGAATTACAAAACAGAACAGAGTCACACGTTTAGAAAACACATTATGGCTGCTTAACGGGAAAGGTGAGGTGGGGTGATGCATAAAACAAGGGTTTCAAATTCGCTCAGATACGGTTCCATACACCCAATATGTAATAGACAAGACCTACTCCTTGCTCAGTGAACTGGACTCAACACCCCCTATTCACTGCACAAGAATATATGTGACTAGTAAGAATCTTAAAACCTATGTATTGATATCTGTCTGGAAGTGAGTCAAGTGGGTGTAAAGCCGCATAAACACAGCCGTGAAAAGCAGCTAAACCCCATTATAAAAATAAATTACTTTTAAAAACCCGTAAAACAAAGACAGTGAAAGAGAGAGAAATTCTTACAAAATTCGGTCAGAGGCTGTGATGCAACCTGGATTGACCATATCTAGACCCACAGCTGGATGAGACATAAGGGTGGACACTCTTGGGGCTGAAAGGTTGGGTGAGGTTGGGTGAGCAAACGCAGACCCTTTAAAGTAATACGGCCTGGTACCCATCCCATGGGTCCCAAATCTCCAGGTTCAAGGGCATCTTCCTACATCGAAAACATGCATGAGAAACCCAGACGATGGTACACCGTGTGATTTTGAAAGGTTTCTAAAACGCACCTCATTTCTCATCTCCTTGTGTTCGGGTTCGCCATTCCAGCTACTTTACTAGCAATCTGCCTACTTGGAGAATCAGCACCTTTAAGCTCCTGTTCCCTACAGGTTGCAATTTGTCCTGAGGATGAACGGGAAGAGGGGCAACCAATGAGAGACTAGATCTAGGTGTTGGGACAGGCACAGGTCACTCTATTTTCCCATCAGGAAGAAGAATTAACCACAGGCTCAGCCTGCCGCCCAGAAGCAGAATAGGGCCTGAGGCAATCCCGTGCTTTTGCGGCCAGCTCCCAAAAAAGCGAGTTGAAAAATGGAGCTCAGGGACACTGCAATTCACAAACCCGCAGAGTTATAAATGATAACTCTCATCCACAGATATATTGAGGGAAGGCAACGAAGAGGATTTGAAAGCAAGGCAGAATTGGAGGAAACAGGTTTCAGGAGGTAGATTCGAATCGCTTTAAAGCACATGAAAAGCGGCAAAACGTCGACAATGATGCCCTTGGCCAAAAAGGGCGTATGCGTTTTTTCCTGAATATATTCAGGAAAAAACGCATACGCCCTTTTTGGCCAACCAAGCAATCTGGAAAGACAAATCAGCGCTACAAAGAAGTCTCGCTTCCCATCGGTCAAAAGGGTCATGCTGCAAAAAGTGTCAAAACCAGAAATGCAGGACAGGCCATGGAGAAATGGCAGCCTTGCTACGCTGATGGGCGGGATGTAAATTGCCAACAGCTACTATGAAGAAGTGTACGGTGTGTCCAGAAACATCGAAAAAACACAGCTTAGTGAGCATAGGGCACGTCCACTCATGGGCGTTTAAATTGGGAAAACTAAAAATCAGAAAGACACAGGCACCCCAAAGTTTAGGGCTGCTCTGTTGACAAGAACCTCCACTTCATGACACCTTAAATATCCCAGGAAAGAGAAAAATGGATAAAGAAATTGTGGTCCTTATGTACAATGGAATATCACTCAGACATGAAATCAATGTCATAAGGCTAGTAGAAGCAAGATGAGTGGACTTAGGTACGAAGATTCTAAGTGAAATAAGTCACACAGAAAAAGACACTTATCATAAGCTATCACTTATATAGGGAATGTAAAAACCGCTACACTTGAATTGAATTACAAAACAGAACAGAGTCACACGTTTAGAAAACACACTATGGCTGCTTAACGGGAAAGGTGAGGTGGGGTGATGCATAAAACAAGGGTTTCAAATTCGCTCAGATACCGTTCCATACACCCAATATGTAATAGACAAGACCTACTCCTTGCTCAGTGAACTGGACTCAACACCCCCTATTCACCGCACAAGAATATATGTGACTAGTAAGAATCTTAAAACCTATGTATTGATATCTGTCTGGAAGTGAGTCAAGTGGGTGTAAAGCCGCATAAACACAGCCGTGAAAAGCAGCTAAACCCCATTATAAAAATAAATTACTTTTAAAAACCCGTAAAACAAAGACAGTGAAAGAGAGAGAAATTCTTACAAAATTCGGTCAGAGGCTGTGATGCAACCTGGATTGACCATATCTAGACCCACAGCTGGATGAGACATAAGGTTGGACACTCTTGGGGCAGAAAGGTTGGGTGAGGTTGGGTGAGCAAACGCAGACCCTTTAAAGTAATACTGCCTGGTACCCATCCCATGGGTCCCAAATCTCCAGGTTCAAGGGCATCTTCCTACATCGAAAACATGCATGAGAAACCGAGAAGATGGTACACCGTGTGATTTTGAAAGGTTTGTAATACGCACCCCATTTCTCATCTCCTTGTGCTCGGGTTCGCCATTCCAGCTACTTTACTAGCAATCTGCCTACTTGGAGAATCAGCACCTTTAACCTCCTGTTCCCTACAGGTTGCAATTTGTCCTGAGGATGAACGGGAAGAGGGGCAACCAATGAGAGACTAGATCTAGGTGTTGGGACAGGCACAGGTCACTCTATTTTCCCATCAGGAAGAAGAATTAACCACAGGCTCAGCCTGCCGCCCAGAAGCAGAATAGGGCCTGAGGCAATCCCGCGCTTTTGCGGCCAGCTCCCAAAAAAGCGAGTTGAAAAATGGAGCTCAGGGACACTGCAATTCACAAACCCGCAGAGTTATAAATGATAACTCTCATCCACAGATATATTGAGGGAAGGCAACGAAGAGGATTTGAAAGCAAGGCAGAATTGGAGGAAACAGGTTTCAGGAGGTAGATTCGAATCGCCTTTAAAGCACATGAAAAGCGGCAAAACGTCGACAATGATGCCCTTGGCCAAAAAGGGCGTATGCGTTTTTTCCTGAATATATTCAGGAAAAAACGCATACGCCCTTTTTGGCCAACCAAGCAACCTGGAAAGGCAAATCAGCGATACAAAGAAGTCTCGCTTCCCATCGGTCAAAAGGGTCATGCTGCAAAAAGTGTCAAAACCAGAAATGCAGGACAGGCCATGGAGAAATGGCAGCCTTGCTACGCTGATGGGCGGGATGTAAATTGCCAACAGCCAGTATGAAGAAGTGTACGGTGTGTCCTGAAACATCGAAAAAACACAGCTTAGTGAGCATAGGGCACGTCCACTCATGGGCGTATAAATTGGGAAAACTAAAAATCAGAAAGACACAGGCACCCCAAAGTTTAGGGCTGCTCTGTTGACAAGAACCTCCACTTCATGACACCTTAAATATCCCAGGAAAGAGAAAAATGGATAAAGAAGTTGTGGTCCTTATGTACAATGGAATATCTCTCAGACATGAAATCAATATCATAAGGCTAGTAGAAGCAAGATGATTGGACTTAGGTACGACGATTCTAAGTGAAATAAGTCACACAGAAAAAGACACTTATCATAAGCTATCACTTATAGAGGGAATGTAAAAACCGCTACACATAAACTGAATTACAAAACAGAACAGAATCACACGTTTAGAAAACACACTATGGCTGCTTAACGGGAAAGGTGAGGTGGGGTGATGCATAAAACAAGGGTTTCAAATTCGCTCAGATAACGTTCCATACACCCAATATGTAATAGACAAGACCTACTCCCTGCTCAGTGAACTGGACTCAACACCCCCTATTCACCGCACAAGAATATATCTGACTAGTAAGAATCTTAAAACCTATGTATTGATATCTGTCTGGAAGTGAGTCAAGTGGGTGTAAAGCCGCATAAACACAGCCGTGAAAAGCAGCTAAACCCCATTATAAAAATAAATTACTTTTAAAAACCCGTAAAACAAAGACAGTGAAGGAGAGAGAAATTCTTACAAAATTCGTTCAGAGGCTGTGATGCAACCTGGATTGACCATATCTAGACACACAGCTGGATGAGACATAAGGGTGGACACTCTTGGGGCTGAGAGGTTGGGTGAGGTTGGGTGAGCAAACGCAGACCCTTTAAAGGAATACTGCCTGATAACCATCCCATGGGTCCCAAATCTCCAGGTTCAAGGGCATCTTCCTACATCGAAAACATGCATGAGAAACCCAGAAGATGGTACACCGTGTGATTTTGAAAGGTTTCTAATATGCACCTCATTTCTCATCTCCTTGTGTTCGGGTTCGGCTTTCCAGCTACTTTACTAGCAATCTCCCTACTTGGAGAATCAGCACCTTTAAGCTCCTGTTCCCTACAGGTTGCAATTTGTCCTGAGGATGAACGGGAAGAGGGGCAACCAATGAGAGACTAGATCTAGGTGTTGGGACAGGCACAGGTCACTCTATTTTCCCATCAGGAAGAAGAATTAACCACAGGCTCAGCCTGCCGCCCAGAAGCAGAATAGGGCCTGAGGCAATAACGCGCTTTTGCGGCCAGCTCCCAAAAAAGCGAGTTGAAAAATGGAGCTCAGGGACACTGCAATTCACAAACCCACAGAGTTATAAATGATAACTCTCATCCACAGATATGTTGAGGGAAGGCAACGAAGAGGATTTGAAAGCAAGGCAGAATTGCAGGAAACAGGTTTCAGGAGGTAGATTCGAATCGCCTTAAAGCACATGAAAAGCGGCAAAACGTCGACAATGATGCCCTTGGCCAAAAAGGGGGTATGCGTTTTTTCCTGAATATATTCAGGAAAAAACGTATACCCCCTTTTTGGCCAACCAAGCAACCTGGAAAGGCAAATCAGCGCTACAAAGAAGTCTGGCTTCCCATCGTTCAACAGGGTCATGCTGCAAAAGTGTCAAAACCAGAAATGCAGGACAGGCCATGGAGAAATGGCAGCCTTGCTACGCTGAGGGGCGGGATGTAAATTGCCAACAGCCACTCTGGAGAAGTATACGGTGTGTCCTGAAACATCGAAAAAACACAGCTCAGGGAGCATAGGGCACGTCCACTCATGGGCGTATAAATTGGGAAAACTAAAAATCAGCAAGACACAGGCACCCCAAAGTTTAGGGCTGCTTTGTTGACAAGAACCTCCACTTCATGACACCTTAAATATCCCAGGAAAGAGAAAAATGGATAAAGAAATTGTGGTCCTTATGTACAATGGAATATCACTCAGACATAAAATTAATGTCATAAGGCTAGTAGAAGCAAGATGAGTGGACTTAGGTGCGACGATTCTAAGTGAAATAAGTCACACAGAAAAAGACACTTATCATAAGCTATCACTTATAGAGGGAATGTAAAAACTGCTACACTTGAACTGAATTACAAAACAGAACAGAGTCACACGTTTAGAAAACACACTATGGCTGCTTAACGGGAAAGGTGAGGTGGGGTGATGCATAAAACAAGGGTTTCAAATTCGCTCAGATACCGTTCCATACACCCAATATGTAATAGAGAAGACCAACTCCTTGCTCAGTGAACTGGACTCAACACACCCTATTCACCGCACAAGAATATATCTGACTAGTAAGAATCTTAAAACCTATGTATTGATATCTGTCTGGAAGTGAGTCAAGTGGGTGTAAAGCCGCATAAACACAGCCGTGAAAAGCAGCTAAACCCCATTATAAAAATAAATTACTTTTAAAAACCCGTAAAACAAAGACAGTGAAAGAGAGAGAAATCCTTACAAAATTCGTTCAGAGGCTGTGATGCAACCTGGATTGACCATATCTAGACCCACAGCTGGATGAGACATAAGGGTGGACACTCTTGGGGCTGAGAGGTTGGGTGAGGTTGGGTGAGCAAACGCAGACCCTTTAAAGAAATACTGCGTGGTATCAATCCCATGGGTCCCAAATCTCCAGGTTCAAGGGCATCTTCCTACATCGAAAACATGCATGAGAAACCCAGAAGATGTTACACCGTGTGATTTTGAAAGGTTTCTAATATGCACCTCATTTCTCATCTCCTTGTGCTCGGGTTCGCCTTTCCAGCTACTTTACTAGCAATCTCCCTACTTGGAGAATCAACACCTTTAAGCTCCTGTTCCCTACAGTTTGCAATTTGTCCTGAGGATGAACGGGAAGAGGGGCAACCAATGAGAGACTAGATCTAGGTGTTGGGACAGGCACAGGTCACTCTATTTTCCCATTAGGAAGAAGAATTAACCACAGGCTCAGCCTGCCGCCCAGAAGCATAATAGGGCCTGAGGCAATCCCGCGCTTTTGCGGCCAGCTCCCAAAAAAGCCAGTTGAAAAATGGAGCTCAGGGACACTGCAATTCACAAACCCGCAGAGTTATAAATGATAACTCTCATCCACTGATATATTGAGGGAAGGCAACGAAGAGGATTTGAAAGCAAGGCAGAATTGCAGGAAACAGATTTCAGGAGGTAGATTCGAATCGCCTTTAAAGCACATGAAAAGCGGCAAAACGTCGACTATGATGCCCTTGGCCAAAAAGGGCGTATGCGTTTTTTCCTGAATATATTCAGGAAAAAACGCATACGCCCTTTTTGGCCAACCAAGCAACCTGGAAATGCAAAACAGCACTACAAAGAAGTCTCGCTTCCCATCTGTCAAAAGGGTCATGCTGCAAAAAGTGTCAAAACCAGAAATGCAGGACAGGCCATGGAGAAATGGCAGCCTTGCTACGCTGATGGGCGGGATGTAAATTGCCAACAGCCACTCTGGAGAAGTGTACGGTGTGTCCTGAAACATCGAAAAAACACAGCTTAGGGAGCATAGGGCACGTCCACTCATGGGCGTATAAATTGGGAAAACTAAAAATCAGCAAGACACAAGCACCCCAAAGTTTAGGGCTGCTCTGTTGACAAGAACCTCCACTTCATGACACCTTAAATATCCCAGGAAAGAGAAAAATGGATAAAGAAGTTGTGGTCCTTATGTACAATGGAATATCACTCAGACATGAAATCAATGTCATAAGGCTAGTAGAAGCAAGATGAGTGGACTTAGGTACGACGATTCTAAGTGAAATAAGTCACACAGAAAAAGACACTTATCATAAGCTATCACTTATAGAGGGAATGTAAAAACCGCTACACTTGAACTGAATTACAAAACAGAACAGAGTCACACGTTTAGAAAACACACTATGGCTGCTTAACGGGAAAGGTGAGGTGGGGTGATGCATAAAACAAGGGTTTCAAATTCGCTCAGATACCGTTCCATACACCCAATATGTAATAGACAAGACCTACTCCTTGCTCAGTGAACTGGACTCAACACCCCCTATTCACCGCACAAGAATATATGTGACTAGTAAGAATCTTAAAACATATATATTGATATCTGTCTGGAAGTGAGTCAACTGGGTGTAAAGCCGCATAAACACAGCCGTGAAAAGCAGATAGACCCCATTATAAAAATAAATTACTTTTAAAAATCCGTAAAACAAAGACAGTGAAAGACAGATAAATTCTTACAAAATTCGTTCAGAGGCTGTGATGCAACCTAGATTGACCATATCTAGACCCACAGCTGGATGAGACACAAGGGTGGACACTCTTGGGGCTGAAAGGTTGAGTGAGGTTGGGTGAGCAAACGCAGACCCTTTAAAGGAATACTGCCTGGTACCCATCCCATGGGTCCCAAATCTCCAGGTTCAAGGGCATCTTCCTACATCGAAAACATGCATGAGAAACCCAGACGATGGTACACCGTGTGATTTTGAAAGGTTTCTAAAACGCACCTCATTTCTCATCTCCTTGTGTTCGGGTTCGCCATTCCAGCTACTTTACTAACAATCTCCCTACTTGGAGAATCAGCACCTTTAACTTCCTGTTCTGTACAGGTTGCAATTTGTCCTGAGGATGAAAGGGAAGAGTGGCAACGAATGAGAGACTAGATCTAGGTGTTGGGACAGGCACAGGTCACTCTATTTTCCCATCAGGAAGAAGAATTAACCACAGGCTCAGCCTGCCGCCGGGAACCAGTATAGGGCCTAAGGCAATCCCGTGCTTTTGCGGCCAGCTCCCAAAAAAGACAGTTGAAAAATGGAGCTCAGGGGCACTGCCATTCACAAACCTGCTGAGGTAGAAATGATTACTCCAGTCCACAAATATATTGAGGGAAGGCAACGAAGAGGATTTGAAAGCAAGGCAGAATTGCAGGAAACAGGTTTCAGGAGGTAGATTCGAATCGCCTTTAAAGCACATGAAAAGTGGCAAAACGTCGACAATGATGCCCTTGGCCAAAAAGGTCCTCTGCGTTTTTCCTGAATATATTCAGGAAAAAACGCATACGCCCTTTTTGGCCAACCAAGCAACCTGGAAAGGCAAATCAGCACTACAAAGTAGTCTCGCTTCCCATCGGTCAAAAGGGTCATGCTGCAAAAAGTGTCAAAACCAGAAATGCAGGACAGGCCATGGAGAAATGGCAGCCTTGCTACGCTGATGGGCGGGATGTAAATTGCCAACAGCCACTCTGAAGAAGTGTACGGTGTGTCCTGAAACATCGAAAAAAGAAAGCTTAGGGAGCATAGGGCACGTCCACTCATGGGTGTATAAATTGGGAAAACTAAAAATCAGCAAGACACAGGCACCCCAAAGTTTAGGGCTGCTCTGTTGACAAGAACCTCCACTTCATGACACCTTAAATATCCCAGGAAAGAGAAAAATGGATAAAGAAGTTGTGGTCCTTATGTACAATGGAATATCACTCAGACATGAAGTCAATGTCATAAGGCTAGTAGAAGCAAGATGAGTGGACTTAGGTACGACGATTCTAAGTGAAATAAGTCACACAGAAAAAGACACTTATCATAAGCTATCACTTATAGAGGGAATGTAAAAACCGCTACACTTGAACTGAATTACAAAACAGAACAGAGTCTCACGTTTAGAAAACACACTATGGCTGCTTAACGGGAAAGGTGAGGTGGGGTGATGCATAAAACAAGGGTTTCAAATTCGCTCAGATACCGTTCCATACACCCAATATGTAATAGACAAGACCTACTCCTTGCTCAGTGAACTGGACTCAACACCCCCTATTCACCGCACAAGAATATATGTGACTAGTAAGAATCTTAAAACATATATATTGATATCTGTCTGGAAGTGAGTCAACTGGGTGTAAAGCCGCATAAACACAGCCGTGAAAAGCAGCTAGACCCCATTATAAAAATAAATTACTTTTAAAAACCCGTAAAACAAAGACAGTGAAAGACAGATAAATTCTTACAAAATTCGTTCAGAGGCTGTGATGCAACCTGGATTGACCATATCTAGACCCACAGCTGGATGAGACACAAGGGTGGACACTCTTGGGGCTGAAAGGTTGAGTGAGGTTGGGTGAGCAAACGCAGACCCTTTAAAGGAATACTGCCTGGTACCCATCCCATGGGTCCCAAATCTCCAGGTTCAAGGGCATCTTCCTACATCGAAAACATGCATGAGAAACCCAGACGATGGTACACCGTGTGATTTTGAAAGGTTTCTAAAACGCACCTCATTTCTCATCTCCTTGTGTTCGGGTTCGCCATTCCAGCTACTTTACTAACAATCTCCCTACTTGGAGAATCAGCACCTTTAACTTCCTGTTCCGTACAGGTTGCAATTTGTCCTGAGGATGTAAGGGAAGAGTGGCAACGAATGAGAGACTAGATCTAGGTGTTGGGACAGGCACAGGTCACTCTATTTTCCCATCAGGAAGAAGAATTAACCACAGGCTCAGCCTGCCGCCGGGAACCAGAATAGGGCCTGAGGCAATTCCGTGCTTTTCGGCCAGCTCCCAAAAAAGACAGTTGAAAAATGGAGCTCAGGGGCACTGCCATTCACAAACCTGCTGAGGTATAAATGATTACTCCAGTCCACAAATATATTGAGGGAAGGCAACGAAGAGGATTTGAAAGCAAGGCAGAATTGCAGGAAACAGATTTCAGGAGGTAGATTCGAATCGCCTTTAAAGCACATGAAAAGCGGCAAAACGTCGACTATGATGCCCTTGGCCAAAAAGGGCGTATGCGTTTTTTCCTGAATATATTCAGGAAAAAACGCATACGCCCTTTTTGGCCAACCAAGCAACCTGGAAATGCAAATCAGCACTACAAAGAAGTCTCGCTTCCCATCTGTCAAAAGGGTCATGCTGCAAAAAGTGTCAAAACCAGAAATGCAGGACAGGCCATGGAGAAATGGCAGCCTTGCTACGCTGATGGGCGGGATGTAAATTGCCAACAGCCACTCTGGAGAAGTGTACGGTGTGTCCTGAAACATCGAAAAAACACAGCTTAGGGAGCATAGGGCACGTCCACTCATGGGCGTATAAATTGGGAAAACTAAAAATCAGCAAGAGACAAGCACCCCAAAGTTTAGGGCTGCTCTGTTGACAAGAACCTCCACTTCATGACACCTTAAATATCCCAGGAAAGAGAAAAATGGATAAAGAAGTTGTGGTCCTTATGTACAATGGAATATCACTCAGACATGAAGTCAATGTCATAAGGCTAGTAGAAGCAAGATGAGTGGACTTAGGTACGACGATTCTAAGTGAAATAAGTCACACAGAAAAAGACACTTATCATAAGCTATCACTTATAGAGGGAATGTAAAAACCGCTACACTTGAACTGAATTACAAAACAGAACAGAGTCTCACGTTTAGAAAACACACTATGGCTGCTTAACGGGAAAGGTGAGGTGGGGTGATGCATAAAACAAGGGTTTCAAATTCGCTCAGATACCGTTCCATACACCCAATATGTAATAGACAAGACCTACTCCTTGCTCAGTGAACTGGACTCAACACCCCCTATTCACCGCACAAGAATATATGTGACTAGTAAGAATCTTAAAACATATATATTGATATCTGTCTGGAAGTGAGTCAACTGGGTGTAAAGCCGCATAAACACAGCCGTGAAAAGCAGCTAGACCCCATTATAAAAATAAATTACTTTTAAAAACCCGTAAAACAAAGACAGTGAAAGACAGATAAATTCTTACAAAATTCGTTCAGAGGCTGTGATGCAACCTGGATTGACCATATCTAGACCCACAGCTGGATGAGACACAAGGGTGGACACTCTTGGGGCTGAAAGGTTGAGTGAGGTTGGGTGAGCAAACGCAGACCCTTTAAAGGAATACTGCCTGGTACCCATCCCATGGGTCCCAAATCTCCAGGTTCAAGGGCATCTTCCTACATCGAAAACATGCATGAGAAACCCAGACGATGGTACACCGTGTGATTTTGAAAGGTTTCTAAAACGCACCTCATTTCTCATCTCCTTGTGTTCGGGTTCGCCATTCCAGCTACTTTACTAACAATCTCCCTACTTGGAGAATCAGCACCTTTAACTTCCTGTTCCGTACAGGTTGCAATTTGTCCTGAGGATGTAAGGGAAGAGTGGCAACGAATGAGAGACTAGATCTAGGTGTTGGGACAGGCACAGGTCACTCTATTTTCCCATCAGGAAGAAGAATTAACCACAGGCTCAGCCTGCCGCCGGGAACCAGAATAGGGCCTGAGGCAATTCCGTGCTTTTCGGCCAGCTCCCAAAAAAGACAGTTGAAAAATGGAGCTCAGGGGCACTGCCATTCACAAACCTGCTGAGGTATAAATGATTACTCCAGTCCACAAATATATTGAGGGAAGGCAACGAAGAGGATTTGAAAGCAAGGCAGAATTGCAGGAAACAGGTTTCAGGAGGTAGATTCGAATCGCATTTAAAGCACATGAAAAGTGGCAAAACGTCGACAATGATGCCCTTGGCCAAAAAGGTCCTCTGCGTTTTTCCTGAATATATTCAGGAAAAAACGCATACGCCCTTTTTGGCCAACCAAGCAACCTGGAAAGGCAAATCAGCGCTACAAAGAAGTCTCGCTTCCCATCGGTCAAAAGGGTCATGCTGCAAAAAGTGTCAAAACCAGAAATGCAGGACAGGCCATGGAGAAATGGCAGCCTTGCTACGCTGATGGGCGGGATGTAAATTGCCAACAGCCACTCTGGAGAAGTGTACGGTGTGTCCTGAAACATCGAAAAAACACAGCTGAGGGAGCATAGGGCACGTCCACTCATGGGCGTATAAATTGGGAAAACTAAAAGTCAGCAAGACACAGGCACCCCAAAGTTTAGGGCTGCTCTGTTGACAAGAACCTCCACTTCATGACACCTTAAATATCCCAGGAAAGAGAAAAATGGATAAAGAAGTTGTGGTCCTTATGTACAATGGAATATCACTCAGACATGAAATCAATGTCATAAGTCTAGTAGAAGCAAGATGATTGGACTTAGGTACGACGATTCTAAGTGAAATAAGTCACACAGAAAAAGACACTTATCATAAGCTATCACTTATAGAGGGAATGTAAAAACCGCTACACTTGAACTGAATTACAAAACAGAACAGAGTCACACGTTTAGAAAACACACTATGGCTGCTTAACGGGAAAGGTGAGGTGGGGTGATGCATAAAACAAGGGTTTCAAATTCGCTCAGATAACGTTCCATACACCCAATATGTAATAGACAAGACCTACTCCCTGCTCAGTGAACTGGACTCAACACCCCCTATTCACCGCACAAGAATATATGTGACTAGTAAGAATCTTAAAACCTATGTATTGATATCTGTCTGGAAGTGAGTCAAGTGGGTGTAAAGCCGCATAAACACAGCCGTGAAAAGCAGCTAAACCCCATTATAAAAATAAATTACTTTTAAAAACCCGTAAAACAAAGACAGTGAAAGAGAGAGACATTCTTACAAAATTCGTTCAGAGGCTGTTATGCAAACTGGATTGACCATATCTAGACCCACAGCTGGATGAGACATAAGGGTGGACACTCTTGGGGCTGAAAGGTTGGGTGAGGTTGGGTGAGCAAACGCAGACCCTTTAAAGTAACACTGCGTGGTACCAAACCCATGGGTCCCAAATCTCCAGGTTCAAGGGCATCTTCCTACATCGAAAACATGCATGAGAAACCCAGACGATGGTACACCGTGTGATTTTGAAAGGTTTCTAAAACGCACCTCATTTCTCATCTCCTTGTGTTCGGGTTCGCCATTCCAGCTACTTTACTAACAATCTCCCTACTTGGAGAATCAGCACCTTTAACTTCCTGTTCTGTACAGGTTGCAATTTGTCCTGAGGATGAAAGGGAAGAGTGGCAACGAATGAGAGACTAGATCTAGGTGTTGGGACAGGCACAGGTCACTCTATTTTCCCATCAGGAAGAAGAATTAACCACAGGCTCAGCCTGCCGCCGGGAACCAGAATAGGGCCTAAGGCAATCCCGTGCTGTTGCGGCCAGCTCCCAAAAAAGACAGTTGAAAAATGGAGCTCAGGGGCACTGCCATTCACAAACCTGCTGAGGTAGAAATGATTACTCCAGTCCACAAATATATTGAGGGAAGGCAACGAAGAGGATTTGAAAGCAAGGCAGAATTGCAGGAAACAGGTTTCAGGAGGTAGATTCGAATCGCCTTTAAAGCACATGAAAAGTGGCAAAATTTCGACAATGATGCCCTTGGCCAAAAAGGTCCTCTGCGTTTTTCCTGAATATATTCAGGAAAAAACGCATACGCCCTTTTTGGCCAACCAAGCAACCTGGAAAGGCAAATCAGCACTACAAAGAAGTCTCGCTTCCCATCGGTCAAAAGGGTCATGCTGCAAAAAGTGTCAAAACCAGAAATGCAGGACAGGCCATGGAGAAATGGCAGCCTTGCTACGCTGATGGGCGGGATGTAAATTGCCAACAGCCACTCTGAAGAAGTGTACGGTGTGTCCTGAAACATCGAAAAAAGAAAGCTTAGGGAGCATAGGGCATGTCCACTCATGGGTGTATAAATTGGGAAAACTAAAAATCAGCAAGACACAGGCACCCCAAAGTTTAGGGCTGCTCTGTTGACAAGAACCTCCACTTCATGACACCTTAAATATCCCAGGAAAGAGAAAAATGGATAAAGAAGTTGTGGTCCTTATGTACAATGGAATATCACTCAGACATGAAGTCAATGTCATAAGGCTAGTAGAAGCAAGATGAGTGGACTTAGGTACGACGATTCTAAGTGAAATAAGTCACACAGAAAAAGACACTTATCATAAGCTATCACTTATAGAGGGAATGTAAAAACCGCTACACTTGAACTGAATTACAAAACAGAACAGAGTCTCACGTTTAGAAAACACACTATGGCTGCTTAACGGGAAAGGTGAGGTGGGGTGATGCATAAAACAAGGGTTTCAAATTCGCTCAGATACCGTTCCATACACCCAATATGTAATAGACAAGACCTACTCCTTGCTCAGTGAACTGGACTCAACACCCCCTATTCACCGCACAAGAATATATGTGACTAGTAAGAATCTTAAAACATATATATTGATATCTGTCTGGAAGTGAGTCAACTGGGTGTAAAGCCGCATAAACACAGCCGTGAAAAGCAGCTAGACCCCATTATAAAAATAAATTACTTTTAAAAACCCGTAAAACAAAGACAGTGAAAGACAGATAAATTCTTACAAAATTCGTTCAGAGGCTGTGATGCAACCTGGATTGACCATATCTAGACCCACAGCTGGATGAGACACAAGGGTGGACACTCTTGGGGCTGAAAGGTTGAGTGAGGTTGGGTGAGCAAACGCAGACCCTTTAAAGGAATACTGCCTGGTACCCATCCCATGGGTCCCAAATCTCCAGGTTCAAGGGCATCTTCCTACATCGAAAACATGCATGAGAAACCCAGACGATGGTACACCGTGTGATTTTGAAAGGTTTCTAAAACGCACCTCATTTCTCATCTCCTTGTGTTCGGGTTCGCCATTCCAGCTACTTTACTAACAATCTCCCTACTTGGAGAATCAGCACCTTTAACTTCCTGTTCCGTACAGGTTGCAATTTGTCCTGAGGATGTACGGGAAGAGTGGCAACGAATGAGAGACTAGATCTAGGTGTTGGGACAGGCACAGGTCACTCTATTTTCCCATCAGGAAGAAGAATTAACCACAGGCTCAGCCTGCCGCCGGGAACCGGAATAGGGCCTGAGGCAATTCCGTGCTTTTCGGACAGCTCCCAAAAAAGACAGTTGAAAAATGGAGCTCAGGGGCACTGCCATTCACAAACCTGCTGAGGTATAAATGATTACTCCAGTCCACAAATATATTGAGGGAAGGCAACGAAGAGGATTTGAAAGCAAGGCAGAATTGCAGGAAACAGGTTTCAGGAGGTAGATTCGAATCGCATTTAAAGCACATGAAAAGTGGCAAAACGTCGACAATGATGCCCTTGGCCAAAAAGGTCCTCTGCGTTTTTCCTGAATATATTCAGGAAAAAACGCATACGCCCTTTTTGGCCAACCAAGCAACCTGGAAAGGCAAATCAGCACTACAAAGTAGTCTCGCTTCCCATCGGTCAAAAGGGTCATGCTGCAAAATGTGTCAAAACCAGAAATGCAGGACAGGCCATGGAGAAATGGCAGCCTTGCTACACTGATGGGCGGGATGTAAATTGCCAACAGCCACTCTGGAGAAGTGTACGGTGTGTCCTGAAACATCGAAAAAACACAGCTTAGGGAGCATAGGGCACGTCCACTCATGGGCGTATAAATTGGGAAAACTAAAAATCAGCAAGACACAGGCACCCCAAAGTTTAGGGCTGCTCTGTTGACAAGAACCTCCACTTCATGACACCTTAAATATCCCAGGAAAGAGAAAAATGGATAAAGAAGTTGTGGTCCTTATGTACAATGCAATATCACTCAGACATGAAATCAATGTCATAAGGCTAGTAGAAGCAAGATGATTGGACTTAGGTACGACAATTCTAAGTGAAATAAGTCACACAGAAAAAGACACTTATCATAAGCTATCACTTATAGAGGGAATGTAAAAACCGCTACACTTGAACTGAATTACAAAACAGAACAGAGTCACACGTTTAGAAAACACACTATGGCTGCTTAACGGGAAAGGTGAGGTGGGGTGATGCATAAAACAAGGGTTTCAAATTCGCTCAGATAACGTTCCATACACCCAATATGTAATAGACAAGACCTACTCCCTGCTCAGTGAACTGGACTCAACACCCCCTATTCACCGCACAAGAATATATGTGACTAGTAAGAATCTTAAAACCTATGTATTGATATCTGTCTGGAAGTGAGTCAAGTGGGTGTAAAGCCGCATAAATACAGCCGTGAAAAGCAGCTAAACCCCATTATAAAAATAAATTACTTTTAAAAACCCGTAAAACAAAGACAGTGAAAGAGAGAGACATTCTTACAAAATTCCTTCAGAGGCTGTTATGCAAACTGGATTGACCATATCTAGACCCACAGCTGGATGAGACATAAGGGTGGACACTCTTGGGGCTGAAAGGTTGGGTGAGGTTGGGTGAGCAAACGTAGACCCTTTAAAGTAATACTGCGTGGTACCAATCCCATGGGTCCCAAATCTCCAGGTTCAAGGGCATCTTCCTACATCGAAAACATGCATGAGAAACCCAGAAGATGGTACACCGTGTGATTTTGAAAGGTTTCTAATATGCACCTCATTTCTCATCTCCTTGTGCTCGGGTTCGCCTTTCCAGCTACTTTACTAGCAATCTCCCTACTTGGAGAATCAACACCTTTAAGCTCCTGTTCCCTACAGGTTGCAATTTGTCCTGAGGATGAACGGGAAGAGGGGCAACCAATGAGAGACTAGATCTAGGTGTTGGGACAGGCACAGGTCACTCTATTTTCCCATTAGGAAGAAGAATTAACCACAGGCTCAGCCTGCCACCCAGAAGCATAATAGGGCCTGAGGCAATCCCGCGCTTTTGCGGCCAGCTCTCAAAAAAGCCAGTTGAAAAATGGAGCTCAGGGACACTGCAATTCACAAACCCGCAGAGTTATAAATGATAACTCTCATCCACTGATATATTGAGGGAAGGCAACGAAGAGGATTTGAAAGCAAGGCAGAATTGCAGAAAACAGATTTCAGGAGGTAGATTCGAATCGCCTTTAAAGCACATGAAAAGCGGCAAAACGTCGACTATGATGCCCTTGGCCAAAAAGGGCGTATGCGTTTTTTTCTGAATATTTTCAGGAAAAAACGCATACGCCCTTTTTGGCCAACCAAGCAACCTGGAAAGGCAAATCAGCGCTACAAAGAAGTCTCGCTTCCCATCTGTCAAAAGGGTCATGCTGCAAAAAGTGTCAAAACCAGAAATGCAGGACAGGCCATGGAGAAATGGCAGCCTTGCTACGCTGATGGGCCGGATGTAAATTGCCAACAGCCACTCTGGAGAAGTGTACGGTGTGTCCTGAAACATCGAAAAAACACAGCTTAGGGAGCATAGGGCACGTCCACTCATGGGTGTATAAATTGGGAAAACTAAAAATCAGCAAGACACAGGCACCCCAAAGTTTAGGGCTGCTCTGTTGACAAGAACCTCCACTTCATGACACCTTAAATATCCCAGGAAAGAGAAAAATGGATAAAGAAGTTGTGGTCCTTATGTACAATGGAATATCACTCAGACATGAAGTCAATGTCATAAGGCTAGTAGAAGCAAGATGAGTGGACTTAGGTACGACGATTCTAAGTGAAATAAGTCACACAGAAAAAGACACTTATCATAAGCTATCACTTATAGAGGGAATGTAAAAACCGCTACACTTGAACTGAATTACAAAACAGAACAGAGTCTCACGTTTAGAAAACACACTATGGCTGCTTAACGGGAAAGGTGAGGTGGGGTGATGCATAAAACAAGGGTTTCAAATTCGCTCAGATACCGTTCCATACACCCAATATGTAATAGACAAGACCTACTCCTTGCTCAGTGAACTGGACTCAACACCCCCTATTCACCGCACAAGAATATATGTGACTAGTAAGAATCTTAAAACATATATATTGATATCTGTCTGGAAGTGAGTCAACTGGGTGTAAAGCCGCATAAACACAGCCGTGAAAAGCAGCTAGACCCCATTATAAAAATAAATTACTTTTAAAAACCCGTAAAACAAAGACAGTGAAAGACAGATAAATTCTTACAAAATTCGTTCAGAGGCTGTGATGCAACCTGGATTGACCATATCTAGACCCACAGCTGGATGAGACACAAGGGTGGACACTCTTGGGGCTGAAAGGTTGAGTGAGGTTGGGTGAGCAAACGCAGACCCTTTAAAGGAATACTGCGTGGTACCCATCCCATGGGTCCCAAATCTCCAGGTTCAAGGGCATCTTCCTACATCGAAAACATGCATGAGAAACCCAGACGATGGTACACCGTGTGATTTTGAAAGGTTTCTAAAACGCACCTCATTTCTCATCTCCTTGTGTTCGGGTTCGCCATTCCAGCTACTTTACTAACAATCTCCCTACTTGGAGAATCAGCACCTTTAAGCTACTGTTCCCTACAGGTTGCAATTTGTCCTGAGGATGTAAGGGAAGAGTGGCAACGAATGAGAGACTAGATCTAGGTGTTGGGACAGGCACAGGTCACTCTATTTTCCCATCAGGAAGAAGAATTAACCACAGGCTCAGCCTGCCGCCGGGAACCAGAATAGGGCCTGAGGCAATTCCGTGCTTTTCGGCCAGCTCCCAAAAAAGACAGTTGAAAAATGGAGCTCAGGGGCACTGCCATTCACAAACCTGCTGAGGTATAAATGATTACTCCAGTCCACAAATATATTGAGGGAAGGCAACGAAGAGGATTTGAAAGCAAGGCAGAATTGCAGGAAACAGGTTTCAGGAGGTAGATTCGAATCGCCTTTAAAGCACATGAAAAGTAGCAAAACGTCGACAATGATGCCCTTGGCCAAAAAGGTCCTCTGCGTTTTTCCTGAATATATTCACGAAAAAACGCATACGCCCTTTTTGGCCAACCAAGCAACCTGGAAAGGCAAATCAGCACTACAAAGAAGTCTCGCTTCCCATCGGTCAAAAGGGTCATGCTGCAAAAAGTGTCAAAACCAGAAATGCAGGACAGGCCATGGAGAAATGGCAGCCTTGCTACGCTGATGGGCGGGATGTAAATTGCCAACAGCCACTCTGAAGAAGTGTACGGTGTGTCCTGAAACATCGAAAAAACACAGCTTAGGGAGCATAGGGCACGTCCACTCATGGGCGTATAAATTGGGAAAACTAAAAATCAGCAAGACACAGGCACCCCAAAGTTTAGGGCTGCTCTGTTGACAAGAACCTCCACTTCATGACACCTTAAATATCCCAGGAAAGAGAAAAATGGATAAAGAAGTTGTGGTCCTTATGTACAATGCAATATCACTCAGACATGAAATCAATGTCATAAGGCTAGTAGAAGCAAGATGATTGGACTTAGGTACGACGATTCTAAGTGAAATAAGTCACACAGAAAAAGACACTTATCATAAGCTATCACTTATAGAGGGAATGTAAAAACCGCTACACTTGAACTGAATTACAAAACAGAACAGAGTCACACGTTTAGAAAACACACTATGGCTGCTTAACGGGAAAGGTGAGGTGGGGTGATGCATAAAACAAGGGTTTCAAATTCGCTCAGATAACGTTCCATACACCCAATATGTAATAGACAAGACCTACTCCCTGCTCAGTGAACTGGACTCAACACCCCCTATTCACCGCACAAGAATATATGTGACTAGTAAGAATCTTAAAACCTATGTATTGATATCTGTCTGGAAGTGAGTCAAGTGGGTGTAAAGCCGCATAAATACAGCCGTGAAAAGCAGCTAAACCCCATTATAAAAATAAATTACTTTTAAAAACCCGTAAAACAAAGACAGTGAAAGAGAGAGACATTCTTACAAAATTCCTTCAGAGGCTGTTATGCAAACTGGATTGACCATATCTAGACCCACAGCTGGATGAGACATAAGGGTGGACACTCTTGGGGCTGAGAGGTTGGGTGAGGTTGGGTGAGCAAACGCAGACCCTTTAAAGGAATACTGCCTGGTACCCATCCCATGGGTCCCAAATCTCCAGGTTCAAGGGCATCTTCCTACATCGAAAACATGCATGAGAAACCCAGAAGATGGTACAACGTGTGATTTTGAAAGGTTTCTAATATGCACCTTATTTCTCATCTCCTTGTGCTCGGGTTCGCCTTTCCAGCTACTTTACTAGCAATCTCCCTACTTGGAGAATCAGCACCTTTAAGCTACTGTTCCCTACAGGTTGCAATTTGTCCTGAGGATGAACGGGAAGAGGGGCAACCAATGAGAGAATAGATCTAGGTGTTGGGACAGGCACAGGTCACTCTATTTTCCCATCAGGAAGAAGAAATAACCACAGGCTCAGCCTGCCGCCCAGAAGCAGAATAGGGCCTGAGGCAATAACGCGCTTTTGCGACCAGCTCCCAAAAAAGCGAGTTGAAAAATGGAGCTCAGGGACACTGCAATTCACAAACCCACAGAGTTATAAATGATAACTCTCATCCACAGATATGTTGAGGGAAGGCAAAGAAGAGGATTTGAAAGCAAGGCAGAATTGCAGGAAACAGGTTTCAGGAGGTAGATTCGAATCACCTTAAAGCACATGAAAAGCGGCAAAACGTCGACAATGATGCCCTTGGCCAAAAAGGGCGTATGCGTTTTTTCCTGAATATATTCATGAAAAAACGTATACGCCCTTTTTGGCCAACCAAGCAACCTGGAAAGGCAAATCAGCGCTACAAAGAAGTCTGGCTTCCCATCGTTCAAAAGGGTCATGCTGCAAAAGTGTCAAAACCAGAAATGCAGGACAGGCCATGGAGTAATGGCAGCCTTGCTACGCTGAGGGGCGGGATGTAAATTGCCAACAGCCACTCTGGAGAAGTATACGGTGTGTCCTGAAACATCGAAAAAACACAGCTTAGGGAGCATAGGGCACGTCCACTCATGGGCGTATAAATTGGGAAAACTAAAAATCAGCTAGACACAGGCACCCCAAAGTTTAGGGCTGCTTTGTTGACAAGAACCTCCACTTCATGACACCTTAAATATCCCAGGAAAGAGAAAAATGGATAAAGAAGTTGTGGTCCTTATGTACAATGGAATATCACTCAGACATGAAATTAATGTCATAAGGCTAGTAGAAGCAAGATGAGTGGACTTAGGTGCGACGATTCTAAGTGAAATAAGTGACACAGAAAAAGACACTTATCATAAGCTATCACTTATAGAGGGAATGTAAAATCTGCTACACTTGAACTGAATTACAAAACAGAACAGAGTCACACGTTTAGAAAACACACTATGGCTGCTTAACGGGAAATGTGAGGTGGGGTGATGCATAAAACAAGGGTTTCAAATTCGCTCAGATACCGTTCCATACACCCAATATGTAATAGACAAGACCTACTCCTTGCTCAGTGAACTGGACTCAACACGCCCTATTCACCGCACAAGAATATATGTGACTAGTAACAATCTTAAAACCTATGTATTGATATCTGTCTGGAAGTGAGTCAAGTGGGTGTAAATCCGCATAAACACAGCCGTGAAAAGCAGCTAAACCCCATTATAAAAATAAATTACTTTTAAAAACCCGTAAAACAAAGACAGTGAAAGAGAGAGAAATTCTTACAAAATTCGTTCAGAGGCTGTGATGCAACCTGGATTGACCATATCTAGACCCACAGCTGGATGAGACATAAGGGTGGACACTCTTGGGACTGAAAGGTTGGGTGAGGTTGGGTGAGCAAACGCAGACCCTTCAAAGTAATACTGCGTGGTACCAATCCCATGGGTCCCAAATCTCCAGGTTCAAGGGCATCTTCCTACATCGAAAACATGCATGAGAAACCCAGAAGATGGTACACCGTGTGATTTTGAAAGGTTTCTAATATGCACCTCATTTCTCATCTCTTTGTGCTCGGGTTCACCTTTCCAGCTACTTTACTAGCAATCTCCCTACTTGGAGAATCAACACCTTTAAGCTCCTGTTCCCTACAGGTTGCAATTTGTCCTGAGGATGAACGGGAAGAGGGGCAACCAATGAGAGACTAGATCTAGGTGTTGGGACAGGCACAGGTCACTCTATTTTCCCATTAGGAAGAAGAATTAACCACAGGCTCAGCCTGCCGCCCAGAAGCATAATAGGGCCTGAGGCAATCCCGCGCTTTTGCGGCCAGCTCTCAAAAAAGCCAGTTGAAAAATGGAGCTCAGGGACACTGCAATTCACAAACCCGCAGAGTTATAAATGATAACTCTCATCCACTGATATATTGAGGGAAGGCAACGAAGAGGATTTGAAAGCAAGGCAGAATTGCAGAAAACAGATTTCAGGAGGTAGATTCGAATCGCCTTTAAAGCACATGAAAAGCGGCAAAATGTCGACAATGATGCCCTTGGCCAAAAAGGGCGTATGCGTTTTTTCCTGAATATATTCAGGAAAAAACGCATACGCCCTTTTTGGCCAACCAAGCAACCTGGAAAGGCAAATCAGCGCTACAAAGAAGTCTCGCTTCCCATCGGTCAAAAGGGTCATGCTGCAAAAAGTGTCAAAACAAGAAATGCAGGACAGGCCATGGAGAAATGGCAGCCTTGCTACGCTGATGGGCGGGATGTAAATTGCCAACAGTCACTCTGAAGAAGTGTACGGTGTGTCCTGAAACATCGAAAAAACACAGCTTAGGGAGCATAGGGCACGTCCACTCATGGGCGTTTAAATTGGGAAAACTAAAAATCAGAAAGACACAGGCACGCCAATGATTAGGGCTGCTCTGTTGACAAGAACCTCCACTTCATGACACCTTAAATATACCAGGAAAGAAAAAAATGGATAAAGAAGTTTTGGTCCTTATGTACAATGGAATATCACTCAGACATGAAATCAATGTCATAAGGCTAGTAGAAGCAAGATGAGTGGATTTAGGAACGACGATTCTAAGTGAAATAAGTCACACAGAAAAAGACACTTATCATAAGGTATCACTTATAGCGGGAATGTAAAAACCGCTACACTTGAACTGAATTACAAAACAGAACAGAGTCACACGTTTAGAAAACACACTATGGCTGCTTAACGGGAAAGGTGAGGTGGGGTGATGCATAAAACAAGGGTTTCAAATTCGCTCAGATACCGTTCCATACACCCAATATGTAATAGAAAAGACCTACTCCTTGCTCAGTGAACTGGACACAACACCCCCTATTCACCGCACAAGAATATATCTGACTAGTAAGAATCGTAAAACCTATGTATTGATATCTCTCTGGAAGTGAGTCAAGTGGGTGTAAAGCCGCATAAACACAGCCGTGAAAGGCAACTAAACCCCATTATAAAAATAAATTACTTTTAAAAACCCATAAAACAAAGACAGTGAAAGAGAGAGAAATTCTTACACAATTCGTTCAGGGGCTGTGATGCAACCTGGATTGACCATATCTAGACCCACAGCTGGATGAGACATAAGGGTGGACACTCTTGGGGCTGAGAGGTTGGGTGAGGTTGGGTGAGCAAACACAGACCCTTTAAAGTAATACTGCGTGGTACCCATCCCATGGGTCCCAAATCTCCAGGTTCAAGGGCATCTTCCTACATCGAAAACATGCATGAGAAACCCAGAAGAAGGTACACCATGTGATTTTGAAAGGTTTCTAAAACACACCTCATTTCTCATCTCCTTGTGCTCGGGTTCGCAATTCCAGCTACTTTATTAGCAATCTCCCTACTTGGAGAATCAGCACCTTTAACCTCCTGTTCCCTAAAGGTTGAAATTTGTCCTGAGGATGAACGGGAAGAGGGGCAACAAATGAGAGACTAGATCTAGGTGTTGGGACAGGCACAGGTCACTTTATTTTCCCATCAGGGAGAAGAATTAACCACAGGCTCAGCCTGCCGCCCGGAAGCAGAATAGGGCCTGAGGCAATCCCGCGCTCTTGCGGCCAGCTCCCAAAAAAGCGAGTTGAAAAATGGAGCCCAGGGACACTGCCATTCACAAACCCGCAGAGTTATAAATGATAACTCTCGTCCACAAATATATTGAGGGAAGGCAACGAAGAGGATTTGAAAGCAAGTCAGAATTGCAGGAAACAGGTTTCAGGAGGTAGATTCGAATCGCCTTTAAAGCACATGAAAAGTGGCAAAACTTCGACTATGATGCCCTTGGCCAAAAAGGGCGTATGCGTTTTTTCCTGAATATATTCAGGAAAAAATCCATACGCCCTTTTTGGCCAACCAAGCAACCTGGAAAGGCAAATCAGTGCTACAAAAAGTCTCGCTTCCCATTGGTCAGCAGGGCCATGCTGCAAAAAGTGTCAAAACCAGAAATGCAGGACAGGCCATGGAGAAATGTCAGCATTGCTACGCTGATGGGCGGGATGTAAATTGCCAAAAGCCACTCTGGAGAAGTGTACGGTGTGTCCTGAAACATCGAAAAAACACAGCTTAGGGAGCATAGGGCACGTCCACTCATGGGCGTATAAATTGGGAAAATTAAAAATCAGCAAGACACAGGCACCCCAAAGTTTAGGGCTGCTCTGTTGACAAGAACCTCCACTTCATGACACCTTAAATATCCCAGGAAAGAGAAAAATGGATAAAGAAGTTGTGGTCCTTATGTACAATGGAATATCACTCAGACATGAAATCAATGTCATAAGGCTAGTAGAAGGAAGATGAGTGGATTTAGGTACGACGATTCTAAGTGAAATAAGTCACACAGAAAAAGACACTTATCATAAGCTATCACTTATAGAGGGAATGTAAAAACCGCTACACTTGAACTGAATTACAAAACAGAACAGAGTCACACGTTTAGAAAACACACCATGGCTGCTTAACGGGAAAGGTGAGGTGGGGTGATGCATAAAACAAGGGTTTCAAATTCGTTCAGATATCGTTCCATACACCCAATATGTAATAGACAAGACCTACTCCTTGCTCAGTGAACTGGACTCAACACCCCCTATTCACCACACAAGAATATATGTGACTAGTAAGAATCTTAAAACCTATGTATTGATATCTCTCTGGAAGTGAGTCAAGTGGGTGTAAAGCCGCATAAACACAGCCGTGAAAAACAGCTAAACCCCATTATAAAAATAAATTACTTTTAAAAACCCGTAAAACAAAGACAGTGAAAGAGAGAGAAATTTTTCCAAAATTCGGTCTGGGGCTGGGATGCAACCTGGATTGACCATATCTAGACATACAGCTGGATGAGACATAAGGGTGGACACTCTTGGGGCTGAGAGGTTGGGTGAGGTTGGGTGAGCAAACGCAGAACATTTAAAGTAATACTGCGTGGTCCGCATCCCATGGGTCCCAAATCTCCAGGTTCAAGGGCATCTTCCTACATCGAAAACATACATGAGAAACCCAGAAGATGGCACACCGTGTGATTTTGAAAGGTTTCTAAAACGCACCTGATTTCTCATCTCCTTGTGCTCGGGTTCGCCATTCCAGGTACTTTACTAGCCATCTCCCTACTTGGAGAATCAGCACCTTTAACCTCCTCTTCCGTACAGGTTGCAATTTGTCCTGAGGATGAATGGGAAGAGGGGCAACCAATGAGAGACTAGATCTAGATGTTGGGACAGGCATAGGTCACTCTATTTTCCCATCAGGAAGAAGAATTAACCACAGGCTCAGCCTGACGCCCAGAAGCAGAATAGGGCCTGAGGCAATCCCGCGCTCTTACGGCCAGCTCCAAAAAAGCGAGTTGAAAAATGGAGCCCAGGGACACTGCCATTTACAAACCCGCAGAGTTATAAATGATAACTCTCGTCCACAAATATATTGAGGGAAGGCAACGAAGAGGATTTGAAAGCAAGGCAGAATTGCAGGAAACAGGTTTCAGGAGGTAGATTCGAATCGCCTTTAAAGCACATGAAAAGTCGCAAAACGACGACAATGATGCCCTTGGCCAAAAAGGGCGTATGCGTTTTTTCATGAATATATTCAGGAAAAAAGGCATACGCCCTTTTTGGCCAACCAAGCAACCTGGAAAGGCAAATCAGCGCTACAAAGAAGACTCGCTTCCCATCGGTCAAAAGGGCCATGCTGCAAAAAGTGTCAAAACCAGAAATGCAGGACAGGCCATGGAGAAATGTCAGCCTTGCTACACTGATGGGCGGGATGTAAATTGCCAACAGCCACTCTGGAGAAGTGTACGGTGTCTCCTGAAACATCGAAAAAACACAGCTTAGGGAGCATAGGGCACGTCCACTCATGGGCGTATAAATTGGGAAAACTAAAAATCAGCAAGACACAGGCACCCCAAAATTTAGGGCTGCTCTGTTGACAAGAACCTCCACTTCATGACACCTTAAATATCCCAGGAAAGAGAAAAATGGATAAAGAAGTTGTGGTCCTTATGTACAATGGAATATCACTCAGACATGAAATTAATGTCATAAGGCTAGTAGAAGCAAGATGAGTGGATTTAGGTACGACGATTCTAAGTGAAATAAGTCACACAGAAAAAGACACTTATCATAAGCTATCACTTATAGTGGAAATGTAAAAACCGCTACACTTGAACTGAATTACAGAACAGAACAGAGTCACACGTTTAGAAAACACACTATGGCTGCTTAACGGGAAAGGTGAGGTGGGGTGATGCATAAAACAAGCGTTTCAAATTGGCTCAGATACCGTTCCATACACCCAATATGTAATAGAAAAGACCGACTCCTTGTTCAGTGAACTGGACTCAACACCCCCTATTCACCGCACAAGAAAATATGTGTGTAGTAAGAATCTTAAAACTTATGTATTGATATCTGTCTGGAAGTGAGTCAAGTGGGTGTAAATCCGCATAAACACAGCCGTGAAAAGCAGCTAAACCCCATTATAAAAATAAATTAGTTTTAAAAACTCATGAAACAAAGACAGTGAAAGAGAGAGAAATTCTTACAAAATTCGTTCAGGGGCTGTGACGCAACCTGGATTGACCATATCTAGACCCACAGCTGGATGAGACATAAGGGTGGACATTCTTGGGGCTGAGAGGTTTGGTGAGGTTGGGTGAGCTAACGCAGACCCTTTAAGGTAATACTGCGTGGTACCCATCCCATGGGTCCCAAATCTCCAGGTTCAAGGGCATCTTCCTACAGCGAAAACATACATGAGAAAGCCAGAATATGGTACACCGTGTGATTTTGAAAGGTTTCTAAAACGCACCTCATTTCTCATCTCCTTGTGCTCGGGTTTGCCATTCCAGCTACTTCACTAGCAATCTCCCTACTTGGAGAATCGGCACTTTTAACCTCCTGTTCCGTACAGGTTGCAATTTGTCCTGAGGATGAACGGGAAGAGGGGCAGCCAATGAGAGACAAGATCTAGGTGTTGGGACAGGCACAGGTCACTCTATTTTCTCATCAGGAAGAAGAAATAACCACATGCTCAGCCTGCCACCCGGAACCAGAATAGGGCCTGAGGCAATCCCGCGCTTCGGCGGCCAGCTCCCAAAAAAGCCAGTTGAAAAATGGCGCACATGTGCACTGCAATTCACAACCCTGCAGAGTTATAACTGATAACTCTCGTACACAAATATATTGAGGGAAGGCAACGAAGAGGATTTGAAAGCAAGGCAGAACTGCAAAACACAGATTTCAGGAGGTAGATTCGAATCGCCTTTCAAGCACATGAAAAGCGGCAAAACGTGGAAAATGATGCACTTGGCCAAAAAGGGCGTATGCGTTTTTTCCTGAATATATTCAGGAAAAAACGCATACGCCCTTTTTGGCCAACCAAGCAAACTGGAAAGGCAAATCAGCGCTACAAAGTAGTCTCGCTTCCCATGGGTCAACAGGGCCATGCTGAAAAAAGTGTCAAAACCACAAATGCAGGACAGGCCATGGAGAAACGGGAGCCTTGCCACGCTGATGGGCGGGATGTAAATTGCCAACAGCCACTCTGGAGAAGTGTACGGTGTGTCCTGAAACATCGAAAAAACAAAGCTTAGGGAGCATAGGGCACTTCCACTCATGGGTGTATAAATTGGGAATACTAAAAATCAGCAAGACACAGGCACCCCAAAGTTTAGGGCTGCTCTGTTGACAAGAACCTCCACTTCATGACACCTTAAATATCCCAGGAAAGAGAAAAATGGATAAAGAAGTTGTGGTCCTTATGTACAATGGAATATCAATCAGCCATGAAATCAATGTCATAAGGCTAGTAGCAGCATGATGATTGGATTTAGGTACGACGACTCTAAGTGAAATAAGTCACACAGAAAAAGACACATATCAAAAGCTATCTCTTATAGAGGGAATGTAAAAACCGCTACACTTGAACTGAATTACAAATCAGAACAGAGTCACCCATTTTGAAAACACACTATGGCTGCTTAACGGGAAAGGTGAGGTGGGGTGATGCATAATACAAGGGTTTCAAATTAGCTCTGATACCGTACCATACACCCAATATGTAATAGACAAGACCTACTCCTTGCTCAGTGAACTGGACTCAACACCCTGTATTCACAGCACAAGAATATATCAGACTAGTGAGAATCATAAAACCTATGTATTGATATCTCTCTGGAAGTGAGTCAAGTGGGTGTAAATCCGCATAAACACAGCCGTGAAAAGCAGCTAAACCCCATTATAAAAATAAATTAGTTTTAAAAACGTATGAAACAAAGACAGTGAAAGAGAGAGAAATTCTTACAAAATTCATTCAGGGGCTGTGACGCAACCTGGATTGACCATATCTAGAACCACAGCTGGATGAGACATAAGGGTGGACATTCTTGGGGCTGAGAGTTTTGGTGAGGTTGGGTGAGACAACGCAGACCCTTTAAGGTAATACTGCGTGGTACCCATCCCATGGGTCCCAAATCTCCAGGTTCAAGGGCATCTTCCTACAGCGAAAACTTGAATGAGGAACCCAGAAGATGGTACACCGTGTGATTTTGAAAGGTTTCTAAAACGCACCTCATTTCTCATCTCCTTGTGCTCGGGTTTGCCATTCCAGCTACTTCACTAGCAATCTCCCTACTTGGAGAATCAGCACCTTTAACCTCCTGTTCCGTACAGGTTGCAATTTGTCCTGAGGATGAACGGGAAGAGGGGCAGCCAATGAGAGACTAGATCTAGGTGTTGGGACAGGCACAGGTCACTCTATTTTCTCATCAGGAAGAAGAAATAACCACAGGCTCAGCCTGCCACCCGGAACCAGAATAGGGCCTGAGGCAATCCCGCGCTTCTGCGGCCAGCTCCCAAAAAAGCCAGTTGAAAAATGGAGCACATGGGCACTGCAATTCACAAACCTGCAGAGTTATAAATGATAACTCTCGTCCACAAATATATTGAGGGAAGGCAACGAAGAGGATTTGAAAGCAAGGCAGAATTGCAGGAAACAGGTTTCAGGAGGTAGATTCGAATCGCCTTTAAAGCACATGAAAAGCGGCCAAACGTGGACAATGATGCCCTTGGCCAAAAAGGGCGTATGCGTTTTTTCCTGAATATATTCAGGAAAAAACGCATACGCCCTTTTCGGCCAACCAAGCAACCTGGAAAAGCAAATCAGCGCTACAAAGAAGTCTCGATTCCGATCCGTCAAAAGGGCCCTGCTGAAAAAGGGTCAAAACCACAAATGCAGGACAGGCCAAGGAGAAATGGGAGCCTTGCCACGCTGATGGGCGGTATGTAAATTGCCAACAGCCACTCTGGAGAAGTGTACGGTGTGTCCTGAAACATCGAAAAAACACAGCTTAGGGAGCATAGGGCACTTCCACTCATGGGCGTATAAATTGGGAAAACTAAAAATCAGCAAGACACAGGCACCCCAAAGTTTAGGGCTGCTCTGTTGACAAGAACCTCCACTTCATGACACCTTAAATATCCCAGGAAAGAGAAAAATGGATAAAGAAGTTGTGGTCCTTATGTACAATGGAATATCACTCAGACATGAAATCAATGTCATAAGGCTAGTAGCAGCATGATGAGTGGATTTAGGTAAGACGACTCTAAGTGAAATAAGTCACACAGAAAAAGACACTTATCATAATCTATCACGTATAGAGGGAATGTAAAAACTGCTACACTTGAACTGAATTACAAAAGAGAACAGAGTCACACGTTTAGAAAACACACTATGGCTGCTTAACGGGAAAGATGAGGTGGTGTGATGCATAAAACAAGGGTTTCAAATTAGATCAGATACCGTTCCATACACCCAATATGTAATAGACAAGACCTACTCCTTGCTCAGTGAACTGGACTCAACACCCCCTATTCACCGCACAAGTATATATCTGACTAGTGAGAATCTTAAAACCTATGTATTGATATCTCTCTGGAAGTGTGTCAAGTGGGTGTAAAGCCACATAAACACAGCCGTGAAAAGCAGCTAAACCCCATTATAAAAATAAATTACTTGTAGAAACCCGTAAAACAAAGACAGTGAAAGAGAGAGAAATTCTTACACAATTAGTTCAGGGGCTGTGATGCAACCTGGAATGAAAATATCTAGACCCACAGTTGGATGAGACCTAAGGGTGGACACTCTTGGGGCTGACAGGTTTGGTGAGGTTGGGTGAGCAAACACAGACCCTTTAAGGTAATACTGCGTGGTACCCATCCCATGGGTCCCAAATCTCCAGTTTTAAGGGCATCTTCCTGCATTGAAAACATGCATGAGAAACCCCGAAGATGGTACACCATGTGATCGGGAAAGGTTTCTAAAACGCACCTCATTTCTCATCTCCTTGTGCTCGGGTTCGCCATTCCAGCTACTTTACTAGCAATCTCCCTACTTGGAGAATCAACACCTTTAACCTCCTGTTCTGTACAGGTTGCAATTTGTCCTGAGGATGAACGGGAAGAGGGGCAACCAATGAGAGACTAGATGTAGGTGTTGGGACAGACACAGGTCACTCTATTTTCCCATCAGGAAGAAGAATTAAGCACAGGCTCAGCCTGCCGCTGGGAACCAGAATAGTGCCTGAGGCAATCCCGCGCTTCTGCGGCCAGCTCCGAAAAAAGCCAGTTGAAAAATGGAGCACATGGGCACTGCAATTCACAAACCCGCTGAGTTATAAATGATAACTCTCGTCCACAAATATATTGAGGGAAGGTAACGAAGAGGATTTGAAAGCAAGGCAGAACTGCAAAACACAGATTACAGGAGGTAGATTCGAATCGCCTTTCAAGCACATGAAAAGCGGCAAAACGTGGAAAATGATGCACTTGGCCAAAAAGGGCGTATGCGTTTTTTCCTGAATATATTCAGGAAAAAACGCATACGCCCTTTTTGGCCAACCAAGCAACCTGGAAAGGCAAATCAGCGCTACAAAGAAGGCTCGCTTCCGATCCGTCAAAAGGGCCCTGCTGAAAAAGGGTCAAAACCACAAATGCAGGACAGGCCAAGGAGAAATGGGAGCCTTGCCACGCTGATGGGCGGTATGTAAATTGCCAACAGCCACTCTGGAGAAGTGTACGGTGTGTCCTGAAACATCGAAAAAACACAGCTTAGGGAGCATAGGGCACGTCCACTCATGGGCGTATAAATTGGGAAAACTAAAAATCAGCAAGACACAGGCACCCCAAAGTTTGGGGCTGCTCTGTTGACAAGAACCTCCACTTCATGACACCTTAAATATCCCAGGAAAGAGAAAAATGGATAAAGAAGTTGTGGTCCTTATGTACAATGGAATATCACTCAGACATGAAATCAATGTCATAAGGCTAGTAGCAGCATGATGAGTGGATTTAGGTACGACGACTCTAAGTGAAATAAGTCACACAGAAAAAGACACTTATCGTAAGCTATCACATATAGAGGGAATGTAAAAACCGCTACACTTGAACTGAATTACAAAAGAGAACAGAGTCACACGTTTAGAAAACACTCTATGGCTGCTTAACGGGAAAGGTGAGGTGGGGTGATGCATAAAACAAGGGTTTCAAATTCGCTCAGATACCGTTCCATACACCCAATATGTTGTAGACAAGACCTACTCCTTGCTCAGTGAACTGGACTCAACACCCCCTATTCACCGCACAAGAATATATCTGACTAGTAAGAATCGTAAAACCTATGTATTGATATCTCTCTGGAAGTGAGCCAAGTGGGTGTAAAGCCGCATAAACACAGCCGTGAAAAGCAGCTAAACCCCATTATAAAAATAAATTACTTGTAAAAACCCGTAAAACAAAGACAGTGAAAGAGAGAGAAGTTCTTACACAATTCGTTCATAGGCTGTGATGCAAACTGGATTGACGAATTCTAGACCAACAGGTGGATGAGACCTAAGGGTGGACACTCTTGGGGCTGACAGGTTTGGTGAGGTTGGGTGAGCAAACGCAGACCCTTTAAAGTAATACTGCGTGGTACCAATCCCATGGGTCCCAAATCTCCAGGTTCAAGGGCATCTTCCTGCATCGAAAACATGCATGAGAAACCCAGAAGATGGTACACCGTGTGATCGGGAAAGGTTTCTATAACGCACCTCATTTCTCACCTCCTTGTGCTCGGGTTCGCCATTCCAGCTACTTTACTAGCAATCACCCTTCTTGGAGAATCAGCACCTTTAACCTCCTGTTCTGTACAGGTTGCAATTTGTCCTGAGGATGAACGGGAAGAGGAGCAACCAATGTGAGACTAGATCTAGGTGTTGGGACAGGCACAGGTCACTCTATTTTCCCATCAGGAAGAAGAATTAACCACAGGCTCAGCCTGACGCCCAGAAGCAGAATAGGGCCTGAGGCAATCCCGCACTTTTGTGGCCAGCTACCAAAAAAGCGAGTTGAAAAATGGAGCTCAGGGCCACTGCAATTCACAAACCTGCAGAGTTATAAATGGTAACTCTCGTCCACAAATATATTGAGGGAAAGCAACGAAGAGGATTTGAAAGCAAGGCAGTATTGCAGGAAACAGATTTCAGGAGGTAGATTCGAATCGCCTTTAAAGCTCAAGAAAAGGGGCAAAACGTCGACAATGATGCCCTTTGCCAAAAAGGGCGTATGCGTTTTTTCCTGAATATATTTAGGAAAAAAAGGATACGCCCTTTTTGGCCAACCAAGCAACCTGGAAAGGCAAATCAGCGCTATAAAGAAGTCTCGCTTCCCATCGGTCAAAAGGGCCATGCTGAAAAAAGTGTCAAAACCACAAATGCAGGACAGGCCATGGAGAAATGGAAGCCTTGCTACGCTGATGGGCGGGATGTAAATTGCCAACAGCCACTCTGGAGAAGTGTACGGTGTGTCCTGAAACATCGAAAAAACACAGCTTAGGTAGCATAGGACACTTCCACTCATGGGCGTATAAATTGGGAAAACTAAAAATCAGCAAGACACAGGCACCCCAAAGTTTAGGGCTGCTCTGTTGACAAGAACCTCCACTTCATGACACCTTAAATATCCCAGGAAAGAGAAAAATGGATAAAGAAGTTGTGGTTCTTATGTACAATGGAATATCACTCTGCCATGAAATCAATGTCATAAGGCCAGTAGACGCAAGATGGGTGGACTTAGGTACGACGATTCTAAGGGAAATAAGTCATACAGAAAAAGACACTTATCAAAAGCTATCACTTATAGAGGGAATGTAAAAACCGCTACACTTGAATTGAATTACAAATCAGAACAGAGTCACATATTTAAAACACACTATGGCTCCTTAACGGGAAAGGTGACGTGGGGTGATGCATAAAACAAGGGTTTCAAATTAGCTCAGATACCGTTCCATACACCCAATATGTAATAGAAAAGAACTACTCCTTGCTCAGTGAACTGGACTCAACACCCCCTATTCACCGCACAAGAATATATCTGACTAGTGAGAATCTTAAAACTTATGTATTGATATCTCTCTGGAAGTGAGTCAAGTGGGTGTAAAGCCGCATAAACACAGCTGTGAAAAGCAGCTAAACCCCATTATAAAAATAAATTAGTTTTAAAAACCAATGAAACAAAGACAGTGAAAGACAGAGAATTTCTTACAAAATTCATTCAGGGGCTGTGACGCAACCTGGATTGACCATATCTGGACCCACAGCTGGATGAGACATAAGGGTGGACACTCTTGGGGCTGAGAGGTTTGGTGAGGTTGGGTAAGCAAACGCAGACACTTTAAAGTAATACTGCGTGGTACCCATCCCATTTGTCCCAAATCTCCAGGTTCAAGGGCATCTTCCTACATCGAAAACATGCATGAGAAACCCAGAAGATGGTACACCGTGTGATTGGGAAAGTTTCTAAAACGCACCTCATTTCTCAACTCCGTGTGCTCGGGTTCGCCATTCCAGCTACTTTACTACCAATCTCCCTACTTGGAGAATCAGCACCTTTAACCTCCTGTTCCATACAGGTTGCAATTTGTCCTAAGGATGAATGGGAAGAGGGGCAACCAATGAGAGACTAGATCTAGGTGTTGGGACAGACACAGGTCACTCTATATTCCCATCAGGAAGAAGAATTAACCACAGGCTCAGCCTACCGCCGGTAACCAGAATAGGGCCTGAGGCAATCCCGCGCTTCTGCGGCCAGCTCCCAAAAAAGCCAGTTGAAAAATGGAGCACATGGGCACTGCAATTCACAAACCTGCAGAGTTATAAATGATAACTCTCGTCCACAAATATATTGAGGGAAGGCAACGAAGAGGATTTGAAAGCAAGGCAGAATTGCAGGAAACTGGTTTCAGGAGGTAGATTCGAATCGCCTTTAAAGCACATGAAAAGCGGCAAAACGTGGAAAATGATGCACTTGGCCAAAAAGGGCGTAGGCGTTTTTTCCTGAATATATTCAGGAAAAAACGCATACGCACTTTTCGGCCAACCAAGCAACCTGGAAAGGCAAATCAGCGCTACAAAGTAGTCTCGCTTCCCATGGGTCAAAAGGGCCATGCTGAAAAAAGTGTCAAAACCACAAATGCAAGACAGGCCATGGAGAAATGGGAGCCTTGCCACGCTGATGGGCGGGATGTAAATTGCCAACAGCCACTTTGGAGAAGTGTACGGTGTGGCCTGAAACATCGAAAAAACAAAGTTTATGGAGCATAGGGCACTTCCACTCATGGGCGTATAAATTGGGAAAACTAAAAATCAGCAAGACTCAGGCACCCCAAAGTTTAGGGCTGCTCTGTTGACAAGAACCTTCACTTCACGAAACCTTAAATATCCCAGGAAGGAGAAAAATGGATAAAGAATTTGTGGTCCTTATGTACAATGGAATATCACTCAGCCATGAAATCAATGTCATAAGGCTAGTAGCAGCATGATGAGTGGATTTAGGTACGACGACTCTAAGTGAAATAAGTCACACAGAAAAAGACACTTATCATAAGCTATCATTTATAGAGGGAATGTAAAAACTGCTACACTTGAACTGAATTACAAAAGAGAACAGAGTCAAACGTTTAGAAAACACACTATGGCTGCTTAACGGGAAAGATGAGGTGGTGTGATGCATAAAACAAGAGTTTCAAATTAGATCAGATACCTTTCCATACACCCAATATGTAATAGACAAGACCTACTCCTTGCTCAGTGAACTGGACTCAACACCCCATATTCACCACACAAGTATATATCTGACTAGTGAGAATCTTAAAACCTATGTATTGATATCTCTCTGGAAGTGTGTCAAGTGGGTGTAAAGCCGCATAAACACAGCCGTGAAAATCAGCTAAACCCCATTATAAAAATAAATTACTTGTAGAAACCCGTAAAACAAAGACAGTGAAAGAGAGAGAAATTCTTACACAATTAGTTCAGGGGCTGTGATGCAACCTGGATTGAAAATATCTAGACCCACAGTTGGATGAGACCTAAGGGTGGACACTCTTGGGGCTGACAGGTTTGGTGAGGTTGGGTGAGCAAACACAGACCCTTTAAAGTAATACTGCGTGGTACCCATCCCATGGGTCCCAAATCTCCAGTTTTAAGGGAATCTTCCTGCATTGAAAACATGCATGAGAAACCCACAAGATGGTACACCATGTGATCGGGAAAGGTTTCTAAAACGCACCTCTTTTCTCATTTCCTTGTGCTCGGGTTCGCCATTCCAGCTACTATACTAGCAATCTCCCTACTTGGAGAATCAACACCTTTAACCTCCTGTTCTGTACAGGTTGCAATTTGTCCTGAGGATGAACGGGAAGAGGGGCAACCAATGAGAGACTAGATGTAGGTGTTGGGACAGGCACAGGTCACTCTATTTTCCCATCAGGAAGAAGAATTAAGCACAGGCTCAGCCTGCCGCTGGGAACCAGAATAGTGCCTGAGGCAATCCCACGGTTCTGCGGCCAGCTCCGAAAAAAGCCAGTTGAAAAATGGAGCACATGGGCACTGCAATTCATAAACCTGCAGAGTTATAAATGATAACTCTCGTCCACAAATATATTGAGGGAAGGCAACTAAGAGGATTTGAAAGCAAGGCAGAACTGCAAAACACAGATTAAGGAGGTAGATTCGAATCGCCTTTCAAGCACATGAAAAGCGGCAAAACGTGGAAAATGATGCACTTGGCCAAAAAGGGCGTATGCGTTTTTTCCTGAATATATTCAGGAAAAAACGCATACGCCCTTTTTGGCCAACCAAGCAACCTGGAAAGGCAAATCAGCGCTACAAAGTAGTCTCGCTTCCCATGGGTCAAAAGGGCCATGCTGCAAAAAGTGTCAAAACCACAAATGCAGGACAGGCCATGGAGAAATGGGAGCCTTGCCACGCTGATGGGCGGGATGTAAATTGCCAACAGCCACTCTGGAGAAGTGTACGGTGTGTCCTGAAACATCGAAAAAACAAAGCTTAAGGAGCATAGGGCACTTCCACTCATGGGTGTATAAATTGGGAATACTAAAAATCAGCAAGACACAGGCACCCCAAAGTTTAGGGCTGCTCTGTTGACAAGAACCTCCACTTCATGACACCTTAAATATCCCAGGAAAGAGAAAAATGGATAAAGAAGTTGTGGTCCTTATGTACAATGGAATATCACTCAGCCATGAAATCAATGTCATAAGGCTAGTAGCAGCATGATGATTGGATTTAGGTACGACGACTCTAAGTGAAATAAGTCACACAGAAAAAGACACATATCAAAAGCTATCTCTTATAGAGGGAATGTAAAAACCGCTACACTTGAACTGAATTACAAATCAGAACAGAGTCACCCATTTTGAAAACACACTATGGCTGCTTAACGGGAAAGGTGAGGTGGGGTGATGCATAATACAAGGGTTTCAAATTAGCTCTGATACCGTACCATACACCCAATATGTAATAGACAAGACCTACTCCTTGCTCAGTGAACTGGACTCAACACCCTGTATTCACCGCACAAGAATATATCAGACTAGTGAGAATCATAAAACCTATGTATTGATATCTCTCTGGAAGTGATTCAAGTAGGTGTAAATCCGCATAAACACAGCCGTGAAAAGCAGCTAAACCCCATTATAAAAATAAATTAGTTTTAAAAACGCATGAAACAAAGACAGTGAAAGAGAGAGAAATTCTTACAAAATTCATTCAGGGGCTGCGACGCAACCTGGATTGACCATATCTAGAACCACAGCTGGATGAGACATAAGGGTGGACATTCTTGGGGCTGAGAGGTTTGGTGAGGTTGGGTGAGCCAACGCAGACCCTTTAAGGTAATACTGCGTGGTACCCATCCCATGGGTCCCAAATCTCCAGGTTCAAGGGCATCTTCCTACAGCGAAAACTTGAATGAGGAACCCAGAAGATGGTACACCGTGTGATTTTGAAAGGTTTCTAAAACGCACCTCATTTCTCATCTCCTTGTGCTCGGGTTTGCCATTCCAGCTACTTCACTAGCAATCTCCCTACTTGGAGAATCAGCACCTTTAACCTCCTGTTCCGTACAGGTTGCAATTTGTCCTGAGGATGAACGGGAAGAGGGGCAGCCAATGAGAGACTAGATCTAGGTGTTGGGACAGGCACAGGTCACTCTATTTTCTCATCAGGAAGAAGAAATAACCACAGGCTCAGCCTGCCACCCGGAACCAGAATAGGGCCTGAGGCAATCCCGCGCTTCTGCGGCCAGCTCCCAAAAAAGCCAGTTGAAAAATGGAGCACATGGGCACTGCAATTCACAAACCTGCAGAGTTATAAATGATAACTCTCGTCCACAAATATATTGAGGGAAGGCAACGAAGAGGATTTGAAAGCAAGGCAGAATTGCAGGAAACAGGTTTCAGGAGGTAGATTCGAATCGCCTTTAAAGCACATGAAAAGCGGCCAAACGTGGACAATGATGCCCTTGGCCAAAAAGGGCGTATGCGTTTTTTCCTGAATATATTCAGGAAAAAACGCATACGCCCTTTTTGGCCAACCAAGCAACCTGGAAAGGCAAATCAGCGCTACAAAGAAGTCTCGCTTCCGATCCGTCAAAAGGGCCCTGCTGAAAAAGGGTCAAAACCACAAATGCAGGACAGGCCAAGGAGAAATGGGAGCCTTGCCACGCTGATGGGCGGTATGTAAATTGCCAACAGCCACTCTGGAGAAGTGTACGGTGTGTTCTGAAACATCGAAAAAACACAGCTTAGGGAGCACAGGGCACTTCCACTCATGGGCGTATAAATTGGGAAAACTAAAAATCAGCAAGACACAGGCACCCCAAAGTTTAGGGCTGCTCTGTTGACAAGAACCTCCACTTCATGACACCTTAAATATCCCAGGAAAGAGAAAAATGGATAAAGAAGTTGTGGTCCTTATGTACAATGGAATATCACTCAGACATGAAATCAATGGCATAAGGCTAGTAGCAGCATGATGAGTGGATTTAGGTAAGACGACTCTAAGTGAAATAAGTCACACAGAAAAAGACACTTATCATAATCTATCACGTATAGAGGGAATGTAAAAACTGCTACACTTGAACTGAATTACAAAAGAGAACAGAATCACACGTTTAGAAAACACACTATGGCTGCTTAACGGGAAAGATGAGGTGGTGTGATGCATAAAACAAGGGTTTCAAATTAGATCAGATACCGTTCCATACACCCAATATGTAATAGACAAGACCTACTCCTTGCTCAGTGAACTGGACTCAACACCCCCTATTCACCGCACAAGTATATATATGACTAGTGAGAATCTTAAAACCTATGTATTGATATCTCTCTGGAAGTGTGTCAAGTGGGTGTAAAGCCGCATAAACACAGCCGTGAAAAGCAGCTAAACCCCATTATAAAAATAAATTACATGTAGAAACCCGTAAAACAAAGACAGTGAAAGAGAGAGAAATTCTTACACAATTAGTTCAGGGGCTGTGATGCAACCTGGATTGAAAATATCTAGACCCACAGTTGGATGAGACCTAAGGGTGGACACTCTTGGGGCTGACAGGATTGGTGAGGTTGGGTGAGCAAACACAGACCCTTTAAGGTAATACTGCGTGGTACCCATCCCATGGGTCCCAAATCTCCAGTTTTAAGGGCATCTTCCTGCATTGAAAACATGCATGAGAAACCCCGAAGATGGTACACCATGTGATCGGGAAAGGTTTCTAAAACACACCTCATTTCTCATCTCCTTGTGCTCGGGTTCGCCATTCCAGCTACTTTACTAGCAATCTCCCTACTTGGAGAATCAACACCTTTAACCTCCTGTTCTGTACAGGTTGCAATTTGTCCTGAGGATGAACGGGAAGAGGGGCAACCAATGAGAGACTAGATGTAGGTGTTGGGACAGACACAGGTCACTCTATTTTCCCATCAGGAAGAAGAATTAAGCACAGGCTCAGCCTGCCGCTGGGAACCAGAATAGTGCCTGAGGCAATCCCGCGCTTCTGCGGCCAGCTCCGAAAAAAGCCAGTTGAAAAATGGAGCACATGGGCACTGCAATTCACAAACCCGCTGAGTTATAAATGATAACTCTCGTCCACAATTATATTGAGGGAAGGTAACGAAGAGGATTTGAAAGCAAGGCAGAACTGCAAAACACAGATTACAGGAGGTAGATTCGAATCGCCTTTCAAGCACATGAAAAGCGGCAAAACGTGGACAATGATGCCCTTGGCCAAAAAGGGCGTATGCGTTTTTTCCTGAATATATTCAGGAAAAAACGCATACGCCCTTTTTGGCCAACCAAGCAACCTGGAAAGGCAAATCAGCGCTACAAAGAAGGCTCGCTTCCGATCCGTCAAAAGGGCCCTGCTGAAAAAGGGTTAAAACCACAAATGCAGGACAGGCCAAGGAGAAATGGGAGCCTTGCCACGCTGATGGGCGGTATGTAAATTGCCAACAGCCACTCTGGAGAAGTGTACGGTGTGTCCTGAAACATCGAAAAAACACAGCTTAGGGAGCATAGGGCACTTCCACTCATGGGCGTATAAATTGGGAAAACTAAAAATCAGCAAGACACAGGCACCCCAAAGTTTAGGGCTGCTCTGTTGACAAGAACCTCCACTTCATGACACCTTAAATATCCCAGGAAAGACAAAAATGGATAAAGAAGTTGTGGTCCTTATGTACAATGGAATATCACTCAGACATGAAATCAATGTCATAAGGCTAGTAGCAGCATGATGAGTGGATTTAGGTACGACGACTCTAAGTGAAATAAGTCACACAGAAAAAGACACTTATCGTAAGCTATCACATATAGAGGGAATGTAAAAACCGCTACACTTGAACTGAATTACAAAAGAGAACAGAGTCACACGTTTAGAAAACACTCTATGGCTGCTTAACGGAAAAGGTGAGGTGGGGTGATGCATAAAACAAGGGTTTCAAATTCGCTCAGATACCGTTACATACACCCAATATGTTGTAGACAAGACCTACTCCTTGCTCAGTGAACTGGACTCAATACCCCCTATTCACCGCACAAGAATATATCTGACTAGTGAGAATCTTAAAACCTATGTATTGATATCTCTCTGGAAGTGTGTCAAGTGGGTGTAAAGCCGCATAAACACAGCCGTGAAAAGCAGCTAAACCCCATTATAAAAATAAATTACTTGTAAAAACCCGTAAAACAAAGACAGTGAAAGAGAGAGAAGTTCTTACACAATTCGTTCATAGGCTGTGATTCAAACTGGATTGACCAATTCTAGACCAACAGGTGGATGAGACCTAAGGGTGGACACTCTTGGGGCTGACAGGTTTGGTTAGGTTGTGTGAGCAAACGCAGACCCTTTAAAGTAATACTGCGTGGTACCAATCCCATGGGTCCCAAATCTCCAGGTTCAAGGGCATCTTCCTGCATCGAAAACATGCATGAGAAACCCAGAAGATGGTACACCGTGTGATCGGGAAAGGTTTCTAAAACGCACCTCATTTCTCACCTCCTTGTGCTCGGGTTCGCCATTCCAGCTACTTTACTAGCAATCACCCTTCTTGGAGAATCAGCACCTTTAACCTCCTGTTCTGTACAGGTTGCAATTTGTCCTGAGGATGAACGGGAAGAGGAGCAACCAATGAGAGACTAGATCTAGGTGTTGGGACAGGCACAGGTCACTCTATTTTCCCATCAGGAAGAAGAATTAACCACAGGCTCAGCCTGACGCCCAGAAGCAGAATAGGGCCTGAGGCAATCCCGCACTTTTGTGGCCAGCTACCAAAAAAGCGAGTTGAAAAATGGAGCTCAGGGCCACTGCAATTCACAAACCTGCAGAGTTATAAATGATAACTCTCGTCCACAAATATATTGAGGGAAAGCAACGAAGAGGATTTGAAAGCAAGGCAGTATTGCAGGAAACATATTTCAGGAGGTAGATTCGAATCGCCTTTAAAGCTCAAGAAAAGGGGCAAAACGTCGACAATGATGCCCTTTGCCAAAAAGGGCGTATGCGTTTTTTCCTGAATATATTTAGGAAAAAACGCATACGCCCTTTTTGGCCAACCAAGCAACCTGGAAAGGCAAATCAGCGCTACAAAGAAGTCTCGCTTCCCATCGGTCAAAAGGGCCATGCTGAAAAAAGTGTCAAAACCACAAATGCAGGACAGGCCATGGAGAAATGGAAGCCTTGCTACGCTGATGGGCGGGATGTAAATTGCCAACAGCCACTCTGGAGAAGTGTACGGTGTGTCCTGAAACATCGAAAAAACACAGCTTAGGTAGCATAGGACACTTCCACTCATGGGCGTATAAATTGGGAAAACTAAAAATCAGCAAGACACAGGCACCCCAAAGTTTAGGGCTGCTCTGTTGACAAGAACCTCCACTTCATGACACCTTAAATATCCCAGGAAAGAGAAAAATGGATAAAGAAGTTGTGGTTCTTATGTACAATGGAATATCACTCTGCCATGAAATCAATGTCATAAGGCCAGTAGACGCAAGATGGGTGGACTTAGGTACGACGATTCTAAGGGAAATAAGTCACACAGAAAAAGACACTTATCAAAAGCTATCACTTATAGAGGGAATGTAAAAACCGCTACACTTGAATTGAATTACAAATCAGAACAGAGTCACATATTTAAAACACACTATGGCTCCTTAACGGGAAAGGTGACGTGGGGTGATGCATAAAACAAGGGTTTCAAATTAGCTCAGATACCGTTCCATACACCCAATATGTAATAGAAAAGACCTACTCCTTGCTCAGTGAACTGGACTCAACACCCCCTATTCACCGCACAAGAATATATCTGACTAGTGAGAATCTTAAAACTTATGTATTGATATCTCTCTGGAAGTGAGTCAAGTGGGTGTAAAGCCGCATAAACACAGCTGTGAAAAGCAGCTAAACCCCATTATAAAAATAAATTAGTTTTAAAAACCCATGAAACAAAGACAGTGAAAGACAGAGAATTTCTTACAAAATTCATTCAGGGGCTGTGACGCAACCTGGATTGACCATATCTGGACCCACAGCTGGATGAGACATAAGGGTGGACACTCTTGGGGCTGAGAGGTTTGGTGAGGTTGGGTAAGCAAACGCAGACACTTTAAAGTAATACTGCGTGGTACCCATCCCATTTGTCCCAAATCTCCAGGTTCAAGGGCATCTTCCTACATCGAAAACATGCATGAGAAACCCAGAAGATGGTACACCGTGTGATTGGGAAAGTTTCTAAAACGCACCTCATTTCTCAACTCCGTGTGCTCGGGTTCGCCATTCCAGCTACTTTACTAGCAATCTCCCTACTTGGAGAATCAGCACCTTTAACCTCCTGTTCCATACAGGTTGCAATTTGTCCTAAGGATGAATGGGAAGAGGGGCAACCAATGAGAGACTAGATCTAGGTGTTGGGACAGACACAGGTCACTCTATATTCCCATCAGGAAGAAGAATTAACCACAGGCTCAGCCTACCGCCGGTAACCAGAATAGGGCCTGAGGCAATCCCGCGCTTCTTCGGCAAGCTCCCAAAAAAGCCAGTTGAAAAATGGAGCACATGGGCACTGCAATTCACAAACTTGCAGAGTTATAAATGATAAATCTCGTCCACAAATATATTGAGGGAAGGCAACGAAGAGGATTTGAAAGCAAGGCAGAATTGCAGGAAACTGGTTTCAGGAGGTAGATTCGAATCGCCTTTAAAGCACATGAAAAGCGGCAAAACGTGGAAAATGATGCCCTTGGCCAAAAAGGGCGTATGCGTTTTTTCCTGAATATATTCAGGAAAAAACGCATACGCCCTTTTTGGCCAACCAAGCAACCTGGAAAGGCAAATCAGCGCTACAAAGTAGTCTCGCTTCCCATGGGTCAAAAGGGCCATGCTGAAAAAAGTGTCAAAACCACAAATGCAGGACAGGCCATGGAGAAATGGGAGCCTTGCCACGCTGATGGGCGGGATGTAAATTGCCAACAGCCACTCTGGAGAAGTGTACGGTGTGGCCTGAAACATCGAAAAAACAAAGTTTATGGAGCATAGGGCACTTCCACTCATGGGCGTATAAATTGGGAAAACTAAAAATCAGCAAGACTCAGGCACCCCAAAGTTTACGGCTGCTCTGTTGACAAGAACCTTCACTTCACGAAACCTTAAATATCCCAGGAAGGAGAAAAATGGATAAAGAAATTGTGGTCCTTATGTACAATGGAATATCACTCAGCCATGAAATCCATGTCATAAGGCTAGTAGCAGCATGATGAGTGGATTTAGGTACGATGACTCTAAGTGAAATAAGTCACACAGAAAAAGACACTTATCAAAAGGTATCACCTATAAAGGGAATGTAAAAACCGCTACAATTGAACTGAATAACAAATCACAACAGAGTCACACATTTAGAAAACACACTATGGCTGCTTAACGGGAAAGGTGACGTGGGGTGATGCATAAAACAAGGGTTTCAAATTAGCTCAGATACCGTTCCATACACCCAATATGTAATAGACAAGACCTACTCCTTGCTCAGTGAACTGGACTCAACACCCCCTATTCACTGCACAAGAATATATCTGACTAGTGAGAATCTTAAAATTTATGTATTGATATCTCTTTGGAAGTGAGTCAAGTGGGTGTAAAGCCGCATAAACACAGCCGTGAAAAGCAGCTAAACCCCATTATAAAAATAAATTAGTTTTAAAAACCCATGAAACAAAGACAGTGAAAGAGAGAGAAATTCTTACAAAATTCATTCAGGGGCTGTGACGCAACCTGGAATGACCATATGTAGACCCACAGCTGGATGAGACATAAGGGTGGACACTCTAGGGGCTGAGAGGTTTGGTGAGGTTGGGTGAGCCAACGCAGACACTTTAAAGTAATACTGCGTGGTACCCATCCCATGGGTCCCAAATCTCCAAGTTCAAGGGCATCTTCCTACATCGAAAACATGCATGAGAAACCCAGAAGATGGTACACCGTGTGATTGGGAAAGTTTCTAAAACGCACCTCATTTCTCAACTCTGTGTGCTCGGGTTCGCCATTCCAGCTTCTTTACTAGCAATCTCCCTACTTGGAGAATCAGCACCTTTAACCTCCTTTTCTGTACAGCTTGCAATTTGTCCTGAGGATGAACGGGAAGAGGGGCAACCAATGAGAGACTAGATGTAGGTATTGGGACAGGCACAGGTCACTCTATTTTCCCATCAGGAAGAAGAATTAAGCACAGGCTCAACCTGCCGCCCGAAACCAGAATAGTGCCTGAGGCAATCCCGCGATTTGAGGCCAGCTCCCAAAAAAGCAAGTTGAAAAATGGAGCACACGGGCACTGCAATTCACAAACCTGCAGAGTTATAAATGATAACTCTCGTCCACAAATATATTGAGGGAAGGCAACGAAGAGGATTTGAAAGCAAGGCAGAATTGCAGGAAACAGGTTTCAGGAGGTAGATTCGAATCGCCTTTAAAGCACATGAAAAGCGGCAAAACGTCGACAATGATGCCCTTGGCCAAAAAGGGCGTATGCGTTTTTTCCTGAACATATTCAGGAAAAAACGCATACGCCCTTTTTGGCCAACCAAGCAACCTGGAAAGGCAAATCAGTGCTACAAAGAAGTCTCGCTTCCCATCGGTCAAAAGGGCCATGCTGAAAAAAGTGTCAAAACCACAAAAGCAGGAAAGGCCATGGAGAAATGGGAGCCTTGCTACGCTGATGGGCGGTATGTAAATTGCCAACAGCCACTCTAGAGAAGTGTACGGTGTGTCCTGAAACATCGAAAAAACACAGCTTAGGGAGCATAGGGCACTTCCATTCATGGGCGTATAAATTGGGAAAACTAAAAATCAGCAAGACACAGGCACCCCAAAGTTTAGGGCTGCTCTGTTGACAAGAACCTCCACTTCATGACACCTTAAATATCCCAGGAAAGAGAAAAATGGATAAAGAAGTTGTGGTCCCTATGTACAATGGAATATCACTCAGCCATGAAATCAATGTCATAAGGCTAGTAGCAGCATGATGAGTGGATTTAGGTACGACGACTCTAAGTGAAATAAGTCACACAGAAAAAGACACTTATCGTAAGCTATCACTTATAGAGGGAATGTAAAAACCGCTACACTTGAACTGAATTACAAAAGAGAACAGAGTCACACGTTTAGAAAACACACTATGGCTGCTTAACGGGAAAGGTGACGTGGGGTGATGCATAAAACAAGGGTTTCAAATTAGCTCAGATACCATTCCATACACCCAATATGAAATAGACAAGACCTACTCCTTGCTCAGTGAACTGGACTCAACACCCCCTATTCACTGCACAAGAATATATCTGACTAGTGAGAATCTTAAAATTTATGTATTGATATCTCTTTGGAAATGAGTCAAGTGGGTGTAAAGCCGCATAAACACAGCCGTGAAAAGCAGCTAAACCCCATTATAAAAATAAATTAGTTTTAAAAACCCATGAAACAAAGACAGTGAAAGAGAGAGAAATTCTTACAAAATTCATTCATGGGCTGTGACGCAACCTGGAATGACCATATGTAGACCCACAGCTGGATGAGACATAAGGGTGGACACTCTAGGGGCTGAGAGGTTTGGTGAGGTTGGGTGAGCCAACGCAGACACTTTAAAGTAATACTGCGTGGTACCCATCCCATGGGTCCCAAATCTCCAGGTTCAAGGGCATCTTCCTACATCGAAAACTTGCATGAGGAACCCAGAAGATGGTACACCGTGTGATTTTGAAAGGTTTCTAAATCGCACCTCATTTCTCATCTCCTTGTGCTCGGGTTCGCCATTCCAGCTACTTCACTAGCAATCTCCCTACTTGGAGAATCAGCACCTTTAACCTCCTGTTCCGTACAGGTTGCAATTTGTCCTGAGGATGAACGGGAAGAGGGGCAGCCAATGAGAGACTAGATCTAGGTGTTGGGACAGGCACAGGTCACTCTCTTTTCTCATCAGGAAGAAGAAATAACCACAGGCTCAGCCTGCCACCCGGAACCAGAATAGGGCCTGAGGCAATCCCGCGCTTCTGCGGCCAGCTCCAAAAAAAGCCAGTTGAAAAACGGAGCACATGGGCACTGCAATTCACAACCCTGCAGAGTTATAAATGATAACTCTCGTCCACAAATATATTGAGGGAAGGCAACGAAGAGGATTTGAAAGCAAGGCAGAATTGCAGGAAACAGGTTTCAGGAGGTAGATTCGAATCGCCTTTAAAGCACATGAAAAGCGGCAAAACGTGGACAATGATGCCCTTGGCCAAAAAGGGCGTATGCGTTTTTTCCTGAATATATTCAGGAAAAAACGCATACGCCCTTTTTGGCCAACCAAGCAACCTGGAAAGGCAAATCAGCACTACAAAGGAGTCTCGCTTCGAATCGGTCAAAAGGGCCATGCTGAAAAAAGTGTCAAAACCACAAAAGCAGGACAGGCCATGGAGAAATGGGAGCCTTGCTACACTGATGGGCGGGGTGTAAATTGCCAGCAGCCACTCTGGAGAAGTGTACGGTGTGGCCTTAAACATCGAAAAAACACAGCTTATGGAGCATAGGGCACTTCCACTCATGGGCGTATAAATTGGGAAAACTAAAAATCAGCAAGACACAGGCACCCCAAAGTTTAGGGCTGCTCTGTTGACAAGAACCTCCACTTCATGACACCTTAAATATCCCAGGAAAGAGAAAAATGGATAAAGAATTTGTGGTCCTTATGTACAATGGAATATCACTCAGCCATGAAATCAATGTCATAAGGCTAGTAGCAGCATGATGAGTGGATTTAGGTACGACGACTCTAAGTGAAATAAGTCACACAGAAAAAGACACTTATCAAAAGCTATCACATATAAAGGGAATGTAAAAACCGCTACAATTGAACTGAATTACAAATCACAACAGAGTCCCACATTTAGAAAACACACTATGGCTGCTTAACGGGAAAGGTGACGTGGGGTGATGCATAAAACAAGGGTTTCAAATTAGCTCAGATACCGTTCCATACACCCAATATGTAATAGACAAGACCTACTCCTTTCTCAGTGAACTGGACTCAACACCCCCTATTCACCACACAAGAATATATCTGACTAGTGAGAATCTTAAAACTTATGTATTGATATCTCTCTGGAAGTGAGTCAAGTGGGTGTAAAGCCGCATAAACACAGCCGTGAAAAGCAGCTAAACCCCATTATAAAAAAAAATTAGTTTTAAAAACCCATGAAACAAAGACAGTGAAAGCGAGAGAAATTCTTACAAAATTCATTCAGGGGCTTTGACGCAACCTGAATTGACCATATCTAGACCCACAGCTGGATGAGACATAAGGGTGGACACTCTTGGGGCTGAGAGGTTTGGTGTGGTTGGGTGAGCAAACGCAGACCCTTTAAAGTAATACTGCGTGGTACCCATCCCTTTTGTCCCCAATCTCCAGGTTCAAGGGCATCTTCCTATATCGAAAACATGCATGAGAAACCCAGAAGATGGTACACCGTGTGATTGGGAAAGTTTCTAAAACGCACCTCATTTCTCAACTCTGTGTGCTCGGGTTCGCCATTCCAGCTTCTTTACTAGCAATCTCCCTACTTGGAGAATCAGCACCTTTAACCTCCTTTTCTGTACAGCTTGCAATTTGTCCTGAGGATGAACAGGAACAGGGGCAACCAATTGGAGACTAGATGTAGGTATTGGGACAGGCACAGGTCACTCTATTTTCCCATCAGGAAGAAGAATTAAGCACAGCCTCAGCCTGCTGCCCGAAACCAGAATAGTGCCTGAGGCAATCCCGCGATTTGAGGCCAGCTCCCAAAAAAGCAAGTTGAAAAATGGAGCACATGGGCACTGCAATTCACAAACCTGCAGAGTTATAAATGATAACTCTCGTCCACAAATATATTGAGGGAAGGCAACGAAGAGGATTTGAAAGCAAGGCAGAATTGCAGGAAACAGGTTTCAGGAGGTAGATTCCAATCGCCTTTAAAGCACATGAAAAGCGGCAAAACGTCGACAATGATGCCCTTGGCCAAAAAGGGTGTATGCGTTGTTTCTTGAATATATGCAGGAAAAAACGCATACGCCCTTTTTGGCCAACCAAGCAACCTGGAAAGGCAAATCAGCGCTACAAAGAAGTCTCGCTTCCCATCAGTCAAAAGGGCCATGCTGAAAAAAGTATCAAAACCAGAAATGCAGGACAGGCCATGGAGAAATGGCAGCCTTGCTACGCTGATGGGCGGGATGTAAATTGCCAACAGCCACTCTGGAGAAGTGTAGGGTGTGTCCTGAAACATCGAAAAAACACAGCTTAGGGAGCATAGGGCACTTCCACTCATGGGCGTATAAATTGGGAAAACTAAAAATCAGCAAGACACAGGCACCCCAAAGTTTAGGGCTGCTCTGTTGACAAGAACCTCCACTTCATGACACCTTAAATATCCCAGGAAAGACAAAAATGGATAAAGAAGTGTGGTCCTTATGTACAATGGAATATCACTCAGCCATGAAATCAATGTCATAAGGCTAGTAGCAGCATGATGATTGGATTTAGGTACGACGACTCTAAGTGAAATAAGTCACACAGAAAAAGACACTTATCAAAAGCTATCACATATAAAGGGAATGTAAAAACCGCTACAATTGAACTGAATTACAAATCACAACAGAGTCCCACATTTAGAAAACACACTATGGCTGCTTAACGGGAAAGGTGACGTGGGGTGATGCATAAAACAAGGGTTTCAAATTAGCTCAGATACCGTTCCATACACCCAATATGTAATAGACAAGACCTACTCCTTGCTCAGTGAACTGGACTCAACACCCCCTATTCACCACACAAGAATATATCTGACTAGTGAGAATCTTAAAACTTATGTATTGATATCTCTCTGGAAGTGAGTCAAGTGGGTGTAAAGCCGCATAAACACAGCCGTGAAAAGCAGCTAAACCCCATTATAAAAAAAAATTAGTTTTAAAAACCCATGAAACAAAGACAGTGAAAGCGAGAGAAATTCTTACAAAATTCATTCAGGGGCTTTGACGCAACCTGAATTGACCATATCTAGACCCACAGCTGGATGAGACATAAGGGTGGACACTCTTGGGGCTGAGAGGTTTGGTGTGGTTGGGTGAGCAAACGCAGACCCTTTAAAGTAATACTGCGTGGTACCCATCCCTTTTGTCCCCAATCTCCAGGTTCAAGGGCATCTTCCTATATCGAAAACATGCATGAGAAACCCAGAAGATGGTACACCGTGTGATTGGGAAAGTTTCTAAAACGCACCTCATTTCTCAAATCTGTGTGCTCGGGTTCGCCATTCCAGCTTCTTTACTAGCAATCTCCCTACTTGGAGAATCAGCACCTTTAACCTCCTTTTCTGTACAGCTTGCAATTTGTCCTGAGGATGAACAGGAACAGGGGCAACCAATTGGAGACTAGATGTAGGTATTGGGACAGGCACAGGTCACTCTATTTTCCCATCAGGAAGAAGAATTAAGCACAGCCTCAGCCTGCTGCCCGAAACCAGAATAGTGCCTGAGGCAATCCCGCGATTTGAGGCCAGCTCCCAAAAAAGCAAGTTGAAAAATGGAGCACATGGGCACTGCAATTCACAAACCTGCAGAGTTATAAATGATAACTCTCGTCCACAAATATATTGAGGGAAGGCAACGAAGAGGATTTGAAAGCAAGGCAGAATTGCAGGAAACAGGTTTCAGGAGGTAGATTCCAATCGCCTTTAAAGCACATGAAAAGCGGCAAAACGTCGACAATGATGCCCTTTGCCAAAAAGGGCGTATGCGTTTTTTCCTGAATATATTTAGGAAAAAAAGGATACGCCCTTTTTGGCCAACCAAGCAACCTGGAAAGGCAAATCAGCGCTACAAAGAAGTCTCGCTTCCCATCGGTCAAAAGGGCCATGCTGAAAAAAGTGTCAAAACCACAAAAGCAGGACAGGCCATGGAGAAATGGGAGCCTTGCTACGCTGATGGGCGGTATGTAAATTGCCAACAGCCACTCTAGAGAAGTGTACGGTGTGTCCTGAAACATCGAAAAAACACAGCTTAGGGAGCATAGGGCACTTCCATTCATGGGCGTATAAATTGGGAAAACTAAAAATCAGCAAGACACAGGCACCCCAAAGTTTAGGGCTGCTCTGTTGACAAGAACCTCCACTTCATGACACCTTAAATATCCCAGGAAAGAGAAAAATGGATAAAGAAGTTGTGGTCCCTATGTACAATGGAATATCACTCAGCCATGAAATCAATGTCATAAGGCTAGTAGCAGCATGATGAGTGGATTTAGGTACGACGACTCTAAGTGAAATAAGTCACACAGAAAAAGACACTTATCGTAAGCTATCACTTATAGAGGGAATGTAAAAACCGCTACACTTGAACTGAATTACAAAAGAGAACAGAGTCACACGTTTAGAAAACACACTATGGCTGCTTAACGGGAAAGGTGACGTGGGGTGATGCATAAAACAAGGGTTTCAAATTAGCTCAGATACCATTCCATACACCCAATATGAAATAGACAAGACCTACTCCTTGCTCAGTGAACTGGACTCAACACCCCCTATTCACTGCACAAGAATATATCTGAATAGTGAGAATCTTAAAATTTATGTATTGATATCTCTTTGGAAATGAGTCAAGTGGGTGTAAAGCCGCATAAACACAGCCGTGAAAAGCAGCTAAACCCCATTATAAAAATAAATTAGTTTTAAAAACCCATGAAACAAAGACAGTGAAAGAGAGAGAAATTCTTACAAAATTCATTCATGGGCTGTGACGCAACCTGGAATGACCATATGTAGACCCACAGCTGGATGAGACATAAGGGTGGACACTCTAGGGGCTGAGAGGTTTGGTGAGGTTGGGTGAGCCAACGCAGACACTTTAAAGTAATACTGCGTGGTACCCATCCCATGGGTCCCAAATCTCCAGGTTCAAGGGCATCTTCCTACATCGAAAACTTGCATGAGGAACCCAGAAGATGTTACACCGTGTGATTTTGAAAGGTTTCTAAATCGCACCTCATTTCTCATCTCCTTGTGCTCGGGTTCGCCATTCCAGCTACTTCACTAGCAATCTCCCTACTTGGAGAATCAGCACCTTTAACCTCCTGTTCCGTACAGGTTGCAATTTGTCCTGAGGATGAACGGGAAGAGGGGCAGCCAATGAGAGACTAGATCTAGGTGTTGGGACAGGCACAGGTCACTCTCTTTTCTCATCAGGAAGAAGAAATAACCACAGGCTCAGCCTGCCACCCGGAACCAGAATAGGGCCTGAGGCAATCCCGCGCTTCTGCGGCCAGCTCCAAAAAAAGCCAGTTGAAAAACGGAGCACATGGGCACTGCAATTCACAACCCTGCAGAGTTATAAATGATAACTCTCGTCCACAAATATATTGAGGGAAGGCAACGAAGAGGATTTGAAAGCAAGGCAGAATTGCAGGAAACAGGTTTCAGGAGGTAGATTCGAATCGCCTTTAAAGCACATGAAAAGCGGCAAAACGTGGACAATGATGCCCTTGGCCAAAAAGGGCGTATGCGTTTTTTCCTGAATATATTCAGGAAAAAACGCATACGCCCTTTTTGGCCAACCAAGCAACCTGGAAAGGCAAATCAGCACTACAAAGGAGTCTCGCTTCGAATCGGTCAAAAGGGCCATGCTGAAAAAAGTGTCAAAACCACAAAAGCAGGACAGGCCATGGAGAAATGGGAGCCTTGCTACACTGATGGGCGGGGTGTAAATTGCCAGCAGCCACTCTGGAGAAGTGTACGGTGTGGCCTTAAACATCGAAAAAACACAGCTTATGGAGCATAGGGCACTTCCACTCATGGGCGTATAAATTGGGAAAACTAAAAATCAGCAAGACACAGGCACCCCAAAGTTTAGGGCTGCTCTGTTGACAAGAACCTCCACTTCATGACACCTTAAATATCCCAGGAAAGAGAAAAATGGATAAAGAATTTGTGGTCCTTATGTACAATGGAATATCACTCAGCCATGAAATCAATGTCATAAGGCTAGTAGCAGCATGATGAGTGGATTTAGGTACGACGACTCTAAGTGAAATAAGTCACACAGAAAAAGACACTTATCAAAAGCTATCACATATAAAGGGAATGTAAAAACCGCTACAATTGAACTGAATTACAAATCACAACAGAGTCCCACATTTAGAAAACACACTATGGCTGCTTAACGGGAAAGGTGACGTGGGGTGATGCATAAAACAAGGGTTTCAAATTAGCTCAGATACCGTTCCATACACCCAATATGTAATAGACAAGACCTACTCCTTGCTCAGTGAACTGGACTCAACACCCCCTATTCACCACACAAGAATATATCTGACTAGTGAGAATCTTAAAACTTATGTATTGATATCTCTCTGGAAGTGAGTCAAGTGGGTGTAAAGCCGCATAAACACAGCCGTGAAAAGCAGCTAAACCCCATTATAAAAAAAAATTAGTTTTAAAAACCCATGAAACAAAGACAGTGAAAGCGAGAGAAATTCTTACAAAATTCATTCAGGGGCTTTGACGCAACCTGAATTGACCATATCTAGACCCACAGCTGGATGAGACATAAGGGTGGACACTCTTGGGGCTGAGAGGTTTGGTGTGGTTGGGTGAGCAAACGCAGACCCTTTAAAGTAATACTGCGTGGTACCCATCCCTTTTGTCCCCAATCTCCAGGTTCAAGGGCATCTTCCTATATCGAAAACATGCATGAGAAACCCAGAAGATGGTACACCGTGTGATTGGGAAAGTTTCTAAAACGCACCTCATTTCTCAACTCTGTGTGCTCGGGTTCGCCATTCCAGCTTCTTTACTAGCAATCTCCCTACTTGGAGAATCAGCACCTTTAACCTCCTTTTCTGTACAGCTTGCAATTTGTCCTGAGGATGAACAGGAACAGGGGCAACCAATTGGAGACTAGATGTAGGTATTGGGACAGGCACAGGTCACTCTATTTTCCCATCAGGAAGAAGAATTAAGCACAGGCTCAGCCTGCTGCCCGAAACCAGAATAGTGCCTGAGGCAATCCCGCGATTTGAGGCCAGCTCCCAAAAAAGCAAGTTGAAAAATGGAGCACATGGGCACTGCAATTCACAAACCTGCAGAGTTATAAATGATAACTCTCGTCCACAAATATATTGAGGGAAGGCAACGAAGAGGATTTGAAAGCAAGGCAGAATTGCAGGAAACAGGTTTCAGGAGGTAGATTCCAATCGCCTTTAAAGCACATGAAAAGCGGCAAAACGTCGACAATGATGCCCTTGGCCAAAAAGGGTGTATGCGTTGTTTCTTGAATATATGCAGGAAAAAACGCATACGCCCTTTTTGGCCAACCAAGCAACCTGGAAAGGCAAATCAGCGCTACAAAGAAGTCTCGCTTCCCATCAGTCAAAAGGGCCATGCTGAAAAAAGTATCAAAACCAGAAATGCAGGACAGGCCATGGAGAAATGGCAGCCTTGCTACGCTGATGGGCGGGATGTAAATTGCCAACAGCCACTCTGGAGAAGTGTAGGGTGTGTCCTGAAACATCGAAAAAACACAGCTTAGGGAGCATAGGGCACTTCCACTCATGGGCGTATAAATTGGGAAAACTAAAAATCAGCAAGACACAGGCACCCCAAAGTTTAGGGCTGCTCTGTTGACAAGAACCTCCACTTCATGACACCTTAAATATCCCAGGAAAGACAAAAATGGATAAAGAAGTGTGGTCCTTATGTACAATGGAATATCACTCAGCCATGAAATCAATGTCATAAGGCTAGTAGCAGCATGATGATTGGATTTAGGTACGACGACTCTAAGTGAAATAAGTCACACAGAAAAAGACACTTATCAAAAGCTATCACATATAAAGGGAATGTAAAAACCGCTACAATTGAACTGAATTACAAATCACAACAGAGTCCCACATTTAGAAAACACACTATGGCTGCTTAACGGGAAAGGTGACGTGGGGTGATGCATAAAACAAGGGTTTCAAATTAGCTCAGATACCGTTCCATACACCCAATATGTAATAGACAAGACCTACTCCTTGCTCAGTGAACTGGACTCAACACCCCCTATTCACCACACAAGAATATATCTGACTAGTGAGAATCTTAAAACTTATGTATTGATATCTCTCTGGAAGTGAGTCAAGTGGGTGTAAAGCCGCATAAACACAGCCGTGAAAAGCAGCTAAACCCCATTATAAAAAAAAATTAGTTTTAAAAACCCATGAAACAAAGACAGTGAAAGCGAGAGAAATTCTTACAAAATTCATTCAGGGGCTTTGACGCAACCTGAATTGACCATATCTAGACCCACAGCTGGATGAGACATAAGGGTGGACACTCTTGGGGCTGAGAGGTTTGGTGTGGTTGGGTGAGCAAACGCAGACCCTTTAAAGTAATACTGCGTGGTACCCATCCCTTTTGTCCCCAATCTCCAGGTTCAAGGGCATCTTCCTATATCGAAAACATGCATGAGAAACCCAGAAGATGGTACACCGTGTGATTGGGAAAGTTTCTAAAACGCACCTCATTTCTCAACTCTGTGTGCTCGGGTTCGCCATTCCAGCTTCTTTACTAGCAATCTCCCTACTTGGAGAATCAGCACCTTTAACCTCCTTTTCTGTACAGCTTGCAATTTGTCCTGAGGATGAACAGGAACAGGGGCAACCAATTGGAGACTAGATGTAGGTATTGGGACAGGCACAGGTCACTCTATTTTCCCATCAGGAAGAAGAATTAAGCACAGCCTCAGCCTGCTGCCCGAAACCAGAATAGTGCCTGAGGCAATCCCGCGATTTGAGGCCAGCTCCCAAAAAAGCAAGTTGAAAAATGGAGCACATGGGCACTGCAATTCACAAACCTGCAGAGTTATAAATGATAACTCTCGTCCACAAATATATTGAGGGAAGGCAACGAAGAGGATTTGAAAGCAAGGCAGAATTGCAGGAAACAGGTTTCAGGAGGTAGATTCCAATCGCCTTTAAAGCACATGAAAAGCGGCAAAACGTCGACAATGATGCCCTTTGCCAAAAAGGGCGTATGCGTTTTTTCCTGAATATATTTAGGAAAAAAAGGATACGCCCTTTTTGGCCAACCAAGCAACCTGGAAAGGCAAATCAGCGCTACAAAGAAGTCTCGCTTCCCATCGGTCAAAAGGGCCATGCTGAAAAAAGTGTCAAAACCACAAAAGCAGGACAGGCCATGGAGAAATGGGAGCCTTGCTACGCTGATGGGCGGTATGTAAATTGCCAACAGCCACTCTAGAGAAGTGTACGGTGTGTCCTGAAACATCGAAAAAACACAGCTTAGGGAGCATAGGGCACTTCCATTCATGGGCGTATAAATTGGGAAAACTAAAAATCAGCAAGACACAGGCACCCCAAAGTTTAGGGCTGCTCTGTTGACAAGAACCTCCACTTCATGACACCTTAAATATCCCAGGAAAGAGAAAAATGGATAAAGAAGTTGTGGTCCCTATGTACAATGGAATATCACTCAGCCATGAAATCAATGTCATAAGGCTAGTAGCAGCATGATGAGTGGATTTAGGTACGACGACTCTAAGTGAAATAAGTCACACAGAAAAAGACACTTATCGTAAGCTATCACTTATAGAGGGAATGTAAAAACCGCTACACTTGAACTGAATTACAAAAGAGAACAGAGTCACACGTTTAGAAAACACACTATGGCTGCTTAACGGGAAAGGTGACGTGGGGTGATGCATAAAACAAGGGTTTCAAATTAGCTCAGATACCATTCCATACACCCAATATGAAATAGACAAGACCTACTCCTTGCTCAGTGAACTGGACTCAACACCCCCTATTCACTGCACAAGAATATATCTGAATAGTGAGAATCTTAAAATTTATGTATTGATATCTCTTTGGAAATGAGTCAAGTGGGTGTAAAGCCGCATAAACACAGCCGTGAAAAGCAGCTAAACCCCATTATAAAAATAAATTAGTTTTAAAAACCCATGAAACAAAGACAGTGAAAGAGAGAGAAATTCTTACAAAATTCATTCATGGGCTGTGACGCAACCTGGAATGACCATATGTAGACCCACAGCTGGATGAGACATAAGGGTGGACACTCTAGGGGCTGAGAGGTTTGGTGAGGTTGGGTGAGCCAACGCAGACACTTTAAAGTAATACTGCGTGGTACCCATCCCATGGGTCCCAAATCTCCAGGTTCAAGGGCATCTTCCTACATCGAAAACTTGCATGAGGAACCCAGAAGATGTTACACCGTGTGATTTTGAAAGGTTTCTAAATCGCACCTCATTTCTCATCTCCTTGTGCTCGGGTTCGCCATTCCAGCTACTTCACTAGCAATCTCCCTACTTGGAGAATCAGCACCTTTAACCTCCTGTTCCGTACAGGTTGCAATTTGTCCTGAGGATGAACGGGAAGAGGGGCAGCCAATGAGAGACTAGATCTAGGTGTTGGGACAGGCACAGGTCACTCTCTTTTCTCATCAGGAAGAAGAAATAACCACAGGCTCAGCCTGCCACCCGGAACCAGAATAGGGCCTGAGGCAATCCCGCGCTTCTGCGGCCAGCTCCAAAAAAAGCCAGTTGAAAAACGGAGCACATGGGCACTGCAATTCACAACCCTGCAGAGTTATAAATGATAACTCTCGTCCACAAATATATTGAGGGAAGGCAACGAAGAGGATTTGAAAGCAAGGCAGAATTGCAGGAAACAGGTTTCAGGAGGTAGATTCGAATCGCCTTTAAAGCACATGAAAAGCGGCAAAACGTGGACAATGATGCCCTTGGCCAAAAAGGGCGTATGCGTTTTTTCCTGAATATATTCAGGAAAAAACGCATACGCCCTTTTTGGCCAACCAAGCAACCTGGAAAGGCAAATCAGCACTACAAAGGAGTCTCGCTTCGAATCGGTCAAAAGGGCCATGCTGAAAAAAGTGTCAAAACCACAAAAGCAGGACAGGCCATGGAGAAATGGGAGCCTTGCTACACTGATGGGCGGGGTGTAAATTGCCAGCAGCCACTCTGGAGAAGTGTACGGTGTGGCCTTAAACATCGAAAAAACACAGCTTATGGAGCATAGGGCACTTCCACTCATGGGCGTATAAATTGGGAAAACTAAAAATCAGCAAGACACAGGCACCCCAAAGTTTAGGGCTGCTCTGTTGACAAGAACCTCCACTTCATGACACCTTAAATATCCCAGGAAAGAGAAAAATGGATAAAGAATTTGTGGTCCTTATGTACAATGGAATATCACTCAGCCATGAAATCAATGTCATAAGGCTAGTAGCAGCATGATGAGTGGATTTAGGTACGACGACTCTAAGTGAAATAAGTCACACAGAAAAAGACACTTATCAAAAGCTATCACATATAAAGGGAATGTAAAAACCGCTACAATTGAACTGAATTACAAATCACAACAGAGTCCCACATTTAGAAAACACACTATGGCTGCTTAACGGGAAAGGTGACGTGGGGTGATGCATAAAACAAGGGTTTCAAATTAGCTCAGATACCGTTCCATACACCCAATATGTAATAGACAAGACCTACTCCTTGCTCAGTGAACTGGACTCAACACCCCCTATTCACCACACAAGAATATATCTGACTAGTGAGAATCTTAAAACTTATGTATTGATATCTCTCTGGAAGTGAGTCAAGTGGGTGTAAAGCCGCATAAACACAGCCGTGAAAAGCAGCTAAACCCCATTATAAAAAAAAATTAGTTTTAAAAACCCATGAAACAAAGACAGTGAAAGCGAGAGAAATTCTTACAAAATTCATTCAGGGGCTTTGACGCAACCTGAATTGACCATATCTAGACCCACAGCTGGATGAGACATAAGGGTGGACACTCTTGGGGCTGAGAGGTTTGGTGTGGTTGGGTGAGCAAACGCAGACCCTTTAAAGTAATACTGCGTGGTACCCATCCCTTTTGTCCCCAATCTCCAGGTTCAAGGGCATCTTCCTATATCGAAAACATGCATGAGAAACCCAGAAGATGGTACACCGTGTGATTGGGAAAGTTTCTAAAACGCACCTCATTTCTCAACTCTGTGTGCTCGGGTTCGCCATTCCAGCTTCTTTACTAGCAATCTCCCTACTTGGAGAATCAGCACCTTTAACCTCCTTTTCTGTACAGCTTGCAATTTGTCCTGAGGATGAACAGGAACAGGGGCAACCAATTGGAGACTAGATGTAGGTATTGGGACAGGCACAGGTCACTCTATTTTCCCATCAGGAAGAAGAATTAAGCACAGGCTCAGCCTGCTGCCCGAAACCAGAATAGTGCCTGAGGCAATCCCGCGATTTGAGGCCAGCTCCCAAAAAAGCAAGTTGAAAAATGGAGCACATGGGCACTGCAATTCACAAACCTGCAGAGTTATAAATGATAACTCTCGTCCACAAATATATTGAGGGAAGGCAACGAAGAGGATTTGAAAGCAAGGCAGAATTGCAGGAAACAGGTTTCAGGAGGTAGATTCCAATCGCCTTTAAAGCACATGAAAAGCGGCAAAACGTCGACAATGATGCCCTTGGCCAAAAAGGGTGTATGCGTTGTTTCTTGAATATATGCAGGAAAAAACGCATACGCCCTTTTTGGCCAACCAAGCAACCTGGAAAGGCAAATCAGCGCTACAAAGAAGTCTCGCTTCCCATCAGTCAAAAGGGCCATGCTGAAAAAAGTATCAAAACCAGAAATGCAGGACAGGCCATGGAGAAATGGCAGCCTTGCTACGCTGATGGGCGGGATGTAAATTGCCAACAGCCACTCTGGAGAAGTGTAGGGTGTGTCCTGAAACATCGAAAAAACACAGCTTAGGGAGCATAGGGCACTTCCACTCATGGGCGTATAAATTGGGAAAACTAAAAATCAGCAAGACACAGGCACCCCAAAGTTTAGGGCTGCTCTGTTGACAAGAACCTCCACTTCATGACACCTTAAATATCCCAGGAAAGACAAAAATGGATAAAGAAGTTGTGGTCCTTATGTACAATGGAATATCACTCAGCCATGAAATCAATGTCATAAGGCTAGTAGCAGCATGATGATTGGATTTAGGTACGACGACTCTAAGTGAAATAAGTCACACAGAAAAAGACACATATCAAAAGCTATCACTTATAGAGGGAATGTAAAAACCGCTACACTTGAACTGAATTACAAATCAGAACAGAGTCACCCATTTTGAAAACACACTATGGCTGCTTAACGGGAAAGGTGAGGTGGGGTGATGCATAAAACAAGGGTTTCAAATTAGCTCTGATACCGTACCATACACCCAATATGTAATAGACAAGACCTACTCCTTGCTCAGTGAACTGGACTCAACACCCTGTATTCACCGCACAAGAATATATCAGACTAGTGAGAATCATAAAACCTATGTATTGATATCTCTCTGGAAATGAGTCAAGTGGGTGTAAATCCGCATAAACACAGCCGTGAAAAGCAGCTAAACCCCATTATAAAAATAAATTAGTTTTAAAAACGCATGAAACAAAGACAGTGAAAGAGAGAGAAATTCTTACAAAATTCATTCAGGGGCTGTGACGCAACCTGGATTGACCATATCTAGACCCACAGCTGGATGAGATATAAGGGTGGACATTCTTGGGGCTGAGAGGTTTGGTGAGGTTGGGTGAGCCAACGCAGACCCTTTAAGGTAATACTGCGTGGTACCCATCCCTTGGGTCCCAAATCTCCAGGTTCAAGGGCATCTTCCTACATCGAAAACTTCAATGAGGAACCCAGAAGATGGTACACCGTGTGATTTTGAAAGGTTTCTAAAACACACCTCATTTCTCATCTCCTTGTGCTCGGGTTCGCCATTCCAGCTACTTCACTAGCAATCTCCCTACTTGGAGAATCAGCACCTTTAACCTCCTGTTCCGTACAGGTGGCAATTTGTCCTGAGGATGAACGGGAAGAGGGGCAGCCAATGAGAGACTAGATCTAGGTGTTGGGACAGGCACAGGTCACTCTAGTTTCTCATCAGGAAGAAGAAATAACCACAGGCTCAGCCTGCCACCCGGAACCAGAATAGGGCCTGAGGCAATCCCGCGCTTCTGCGGCCAGCTCCCAAAAAAGCCAGTTGAAAAATGGAGCACATGTGCACTGCAATTCACAACCCTGCAGAGTTATAAATGATAACTCTCGTACACAAATATATTGAGGGAAGGCAACGAAGAGGATTTGAAAGCAAGGCAGAATTGCAGGAAACAGGTTTCAGGAGGTAGATTCCAATCGCCTTTAAAGCACATGAAAAGCGGCAAAACGTCGACAATGATGTCCTTGGTCAAAAAGGGCATATGCGTTTTTTCCTGAATGTATTCAGGAAAAAACGCATACGCCCTTTTTGGCCAACCAAGCAACCTGGAAAGGCAAATCAGCGCTACAAAGAAGTCTCACTTCCCATCGGTCAAAAGGGTCATGCTGCAAAAAGTGTCAAAACCACAAATGCAGGACAGGCCATGGAGAAATGGTAGCCTTTCTACGCTGATCGGCGGGATGTAAATTGCCAACAGACACTCTGGAGAAGTGTACGGTGTGTCCTGAAACATCTAAAACACACAGCTTAGGGAGCATAGTGCACGTCCACTCATGGGCGTAGAAATTGGGAAAACTAAAAATCAGCAAGACACAGGCACCACAAAGTTTAGGGCTGCTCTGTTGACAAGAACCTCCACTTCATGACACCTTAAAAATCCTAGGAAAGAGAAAAATGGATAAAGAAGTTGTGGTCCTTATGTACAATGCAATATCACTCAGACATGAAATCAATGTCATAAGGCTAGTAGAAGCAAGATGAGTGGACTTAGGTACGATGATTCTAAGTGAAATAAGTCACACAGAAAAAGACACTTATCATAAGCTATCACTTATAGAGGGAATGTAAAAACCGCTACACTTGAACTGAATTACAAAACAGAACAGAGTCACACGTTTAGAAAACACACTATGGCTGCTTAACGGGAAAGGTGAAGTGGGGTGATGCATAAAACAAGGGTTTCAAATTAGCTCTGATACCGTTCCATACACCCAATATGTTATAGACAAGACCTACTCCTTGCTAAGTGAACTGGACTCAACACCCCCTATTCACCGCACAAGAATATATCTGACTAGTGAGAATCTTATAACTTATGTATTGATATCTGTCTGGAAGTGAGTCAAGTGGGTGTAAAGCCGCATAAACACAGCCGTGAAAAGCAGCTAAACCCCATTATAAAAATAAATTAGTTTTAAAAACCCATGAAACAAAGACAGTGTAAGAGAGAGAAATTCTTACAAAATTCATTCAGGGGCTGTGACGCAACCTGGATTGACCATATCTAGACCCAAAGCTGGATCAGACATAAGGGTGGACACTCTTGGGGCTGAGAGGTTTGGTGAGGTTGGGTGAGCAAACGCAGACCCTTTAAAGTAATACTGCGTGGTACCCATCCCATGGATCCCAAATCTCCAAGTTCAAGGGCATCTTCCTACATCGAAAACATGCATGAGAAACCCAGAAGATGGTACACCATGTGATTTTGAAAGGTTTCTAAAACGCACCTCATTTCTCAACACCGTGTGCTCGGGTTCGCCATTCCAGCTTCTTTACGAGCAATCTCCCTACTTGGAGAATCAGCACCTTTAACCTCCTGTTCCATACAGGTTGCAATTTGTCCTAAGGATGATTGGGAAGAGGGGCAACCAATGAGAGACTAGATCTAGGTGTTGGGACAGGCACAGGTCACTCTATTTTCCCATCAGGAAGAAGAATTAACCACAGGCTCAGCCTGCCGCCCAGAACCAGAATAGGGCCTGAGGCAATCACGCGCTTCTGCGGCCAGCTCCCAAAAAAGCCAGTTGAAAAATGGAGCACATGGGCACTGCAATTCACTAACCTGCAGAGTTATAAATGATAACTCTCGTCCACAAATATATTGAGGGAAGGCAACGGAGAGGATTTGAAAGCAATGCAGAATTGCAGGAAACAGGTTTCAGGAGGTAGATTCGAATCGCCTTTAAAACACATGAAAAGCGGCAAAACGTCGACAATGATGCCCTTGGCCAAAAAGGGCGTATGCGTTTTTTCCTGAACATATTCAGGAAAAAACGCATACGCCCTTTTTGGCCAACCAAGCAACCTGGAAAGGCAAATCAGTGCTACAAAGAAGTCTCGCTTCCCATCGGTCAAAAGGGCCATGCTGAAAAAAGTGTCAAAACCACAAAAGCAGGAAAGGCCATGGAGAAATGGGAGCCTTGCTACGCTGATGGGCGGTATGTAAATTGCCAACAGCCACTCTAGAGAAGTGTACGGTGTGTCCTGAAACATCGAAAAAACACAGCTTAGGGAGCATAGGGCACTTCCATTCATGGGCGTATAAATTGGGAAAACTAAAAATCAGCAAGACACAGGCACCCCAAAGTTTAGGGCTGCTCTGTTGACAAGAACCTCCACTTCATGACACCTTAAATATCCCAGGAAAGAGAAAAATGGATAAAAAAGTTGTGGTCCTTATGTACAATGGAATATCACTCAGACATGAAATCAATGTCATAAGGCTAGTAGCAGCATGATGAGTGGATTTAGGTACGACGACTCTAAGTGAAATAAGTCACACAGAAAAAGACACTTATCGTAAGCTATCACTTATAGAGGGAATGTAAAAACCGCTACACTTGAACTGAATTACAAAAGAGAACAGAGTCACACGTTTAGAAAACACACTATGGCTGCTTAACGGGAAAGGTGACGTGGGGTGATGCATAAAACAAGGGTTTCAAATTAGCTCAGATACCATTCCATACACCCAATATGAAATAGACAAGACCTACTCCTTGCTCAGTGAACTGGACTCAACACCCCCTATTCACTGCACAAGAATATAACTGACTAGTGAGAATCTTAAAATTTATGTATTGATATCTCTTTGGAAATGAGTCAAGTGGGTGTAAAGCCGCATAAACACAGCCGTGAAAAGCAGCTAAACCCCATTATAAAAATAAATTAGTTTTAAAAACCCATGAAACAAAGACAGTGAAAGAGAGAGAAATTCTTACAAAATTCATTCAGGGGCTGTGACGCAAACTGGAATGACCATATGTAGACCCACAGCTGGATGAGACATAAGGGTGGACACTCTAGGGGCTGAGAGGTTTGGTGAGGTTGGGTGAGCCAACGCAGACACGTTAAAGTAATACTGCGTGGTACCCATCCCATGGGTCCCAAATCTCCAGGTTCAAGGGCATCTTCCTACATCGAAAACTTGCATGAGGAACCCAGAAGATGGTACACCGTGTGATTTTGAAAGGTTTCTAAATCGCACCTCATTTCTCATCTCCTTGTGCTCGGGTTCGCCATTCCAGCTACTTCACTAGCAATCTCCCTACTTGGAGAATCAGCACCTTTAACCTCCTGTTCCGTACAGGTTGCAATTTGTCCTGAGGATGAACGGGAAGAGGGGCAGACAATGAGAGACTAGATCTAGGTGTTGGGACAGGCACATGTCACTCTCTTTTCTCATCAGGAAGAAGAAATAACCACAGGCTCAGCCTGCCACCCGGAACCAGAATAGGGCCTGAGGCAATCACGCGCTTCTGCGGCCAGCTCCAAAAAAAGCCAGTTGAAAAACGGAGCACATGGGCACTGCAATTCACAACCCTGCAGAGTTATAAATGATAACTCTCGTCCACAAATATATTGAGGGAAGGCAACGAAGAGGATTTGAAAGCAAGGCAGAATTGCAGGAAACAGGTTTCAGGAGGTAGATTCGAATCGCCTTTAAAGCACATGAAAAGCGGCAAAACGTGGACAATGATGCCCTTGGCCAAAAAGGGCGTATGCGTTTTTTCCTGAATATATTCAGGAAAAAACGCATACGCCCTTTTTGGCCAACCAAGCAACCTGGAAAGGCAAATCAGCACTACAAAGGAGTCTCGCTTCGAATCGGTCAAAAGGGCCATGCTGAAAAAAGTGTCAAAACCACAAAAGCAGGACAGGCCATGGAGAAATGGGAGCCTTGCTACACTGATGGGCGGGGTGTAAATTGCCAGCAGCCACTCTGGAGAAGTGTACGGTGTGGCCTTAAACATCGAAAAAACACAGCTTATGGAGCATAGGGCACTTCCACTCATGGGCGTATAAATTGGGAAAACTAAAAATCAGCAAGACACAGGCACCCCAAAGTTTAGGGCTGCTCTGTTGACAAGAACCTCCACTTCATGACACCTTAAATATCCCAGGAAAGAGAAAAATGGATAAAGAAGTTGTGGTCCCTATGTACAATGGAATATCACTCAGCCATGAAATCAATGTCATAAGGCTAGTAGCAGCATGATGAGTGGATTTAGGTACGACGACTCTAAGTGAAATAAGTCACACAGAAAAAGACACTTATCAAAAGCTATCACATATAAAGGGAATGTAAAAACCGCTACAATTGAACTGAATTACAAATCACAACAGAGTCCCACATTTAGAAAACACACTATGGCTGCTTAACGGGAAAGGTGACGTGGGGTGATGCATAAAACAAGGGTTTCAAATTAGCTCAGATACCGTTCCATACACCCAATATGTAATAGACAAGACCTACTCCTTGCTCAGTGAACTGGACTCAACACCCCCTATTCACCACACAAGAATATATCTGACTAGTGAGAATCTTAAAACTTATGTATTGATATCTCTCTGGAAGTGAGTCAAGTGGGTGTAAAGCCGCATAAACACAGCCGTGAAAAGCAGCTAAACCCCATTATAAAAAAAAAATAGTTTTAAAAACCCATGAAACAAAGACAGTGAAAGCGAGAGAAATTCTTACAAAATTCATTCAGGGGCTTTGACGCAACCTGAATTGACCATATCTAGACCCACAGCTGGATGAGACATAAGGGTGGACACTCTTGGGGCTGAGAGGTTTGGTGTGGTTGGGTGAGCAAACGCAGACCCTTTAAAGTAATACTGCGTGGTACCCATCCCTTTTGTCCCCAATCTCCAGGTTCAAGGGCATCTTCCTATATCGAAAACATGCATGAGAAACCCAGAAGATGGTACACCGTGTGATTGGGAAAGTTTCTAAAACGCACCTCATTTCTCAACACTGTGTGCTCGGGTTCGCCATTCCAGCTTCTTTACTAGCAATCTCCCTACTTGGAGAATCAGCACCTTTAACCTCCTTTTCTGTACAGCTTGCAATTTGTCCTGAGGATGAACAGGAACAGGGGCAACCAATTGGAGACTAGATGTAGGTATTGGGACAGGCACAGGTCACTCTATTTTCCCATCAGGAAGAAGAATTAAGCACAGGCTCAGCCTGCTGCCCGAAACCAGAATAGTGCCTGAGGCAATCCCGCGATTTGAGGCCAGCTCCCAAAAAAGCAAGTTGAAAAATGGAGCACATGGGCACTGCAATTCACAAACCTGCAGAGTTATAAATGATAACTCTCGTCCACAAATATATTGAGGGAAGGCAACGAAGAGGATTTGAAAGCAAGGCAGAATTGCAGGAAACAGGTTTCAGGAGGTAGATTCCAATCGCCTTTAAAGCACATGAAAAGCGGCAAAACGTCGACAATGATGCCCTTGGCCAAAAAGGGTGTATGCGTTGTTTCTTGAATATATGCAGGAAAAAACGCATACGCCCTTTTTGGCCAACCAAGCAACCTGGAAAGGCAAATCAGCGCTACAAAGAAGTCTCGCTTCCCATCAGTCAAAAGGGCCATGCTGAAAAAAGTATCAAAACCAGAAATGCAGGACAGGCCATGGAGAAATGGCAGCCTTGCTACGCTGATGGGCGGGATGTAAATTGCCAACAGCCACTCTGGAGAAGTGTAGGGTGTGTCCTGAAACATCGAAAAAACACAGCTTAGGGAGCATAGGGCACTTCCACTCATGGGCGTATAAATTGGGAAAACTAAAAATCAGCAAGACACAGGCACCCCAAAGTTTAGGGCTGCTCTGTTGACAAGAACCTCCACTTCATGACACCTTAAATATCCCAGGAAAGACAAAAATGGATAAAGAAGTTGTGGTCCTTATGTACAATGGAATATCACTCAGCCATGAAATCAATGTCATAAGGCTAGTAGCAGCATGATGATTGGATTTAGGTACGACGACTCTAAGTGAAATAAGTCACACAGAAAAAGACACATATCAAAAGCTATCACTTATAGAGGGAATGTAAAAACCGCTACACTTGAACTGAATTACAAATCAGAACAGAGTCACCCATTTTGAAAACACACTATGGCTGCTTAACGGGAAAGGTGAGGTGGGGTGATGCATAAAACAAGGGTTTCAAATTAGCTCTGATACCGTACCATACACCCAATATGTAATAGACAAGACCTACTCCTTGCTCAGTGAACTGGACTCAACACCCTGTATTCACCGCACAAGAATATATCAGACTAGTGAGAATCATAAAACCTATGTATTGATATCTCTCTGGAAATGAGTCAAGTGGGTGTAAATCCGCATAAACACAGCCGTGAAAAGCAGCTAAACCCCATTATAAAAATAAATTAGTTTTAAAAACGCATGAAACAAAGACAGTGAAAGAGAGAGAAATTCTTACAAAATTCATTCAGGGGCTGTGACGCAACCTGGATTGACCATATCTAGACCCACAGCTGGATGAGATATAAGGGTGGACATTCTTGGGGCTGAGAGGTTTGGTGAGGTAGGGTGAGCCAACGCAGACCCTTTAAGGTAATACTGCGTGGTACCCATCCCTTGGGTCCCAAATCTCCAGGTTCAAGGGCATCTTCCTACATCGAAAACTTCAATGAGGAACCCAGAAGATGGTACACCGTGTGATTTTGAAAGGTTTCTAAAACGCACCTCATTTCTCATCTCCTTGTGCTCGGGTTCGCCATTCCAGCTACTTCACTAGCAATCTCCCTACTTGGAGAATCAGCACCTTTAACCTCCTGTTCCGTACAGGTGGCAATTTGTCCTGAGGATGAACGGGAAGAGGGGCAGCCAATGAGAGACTAGATCTAGGTGTTGGGACAGGCACAGGTCACTCTAGTTTCTCATCAGGAAGAAGAAATAACCACAGGCTCAGCCTGCCACCCGGAACCAGAATAGGGCCTGAGGCAATCCCGCGCTTCTGCGGCCAGCTCCCAAAAAAGCCAGTTGAAAAATGGAGCACATGTGCACTGCAATTCACAACCCTGCAGAGTTATAAATGATAACTCTCGTACACAAATATATTGAGGGAAGGCAACGAAGAGGATTTGAAAGCAAGGCAGAATTGCAGGAAACAGGTTTCAGGAGGTAGATTCCAATCGCCTTTAAAGCACATGAAAAGCGGCAAAACGTCGACAATGATGTCCTTGGTCAAAAAGGGCATATGCGTTTTTTCCTGAATGTATTCAGGAAAAAACGCATACGCCCTTTTTGGCCAACCAAGCAACCTGGAAAGGCAAATCAGCGCTACAAAGAAGTCTCACTTCCCATCGGTCAAAAGGGTCATGCTGCAAAAAGTGTCAAAACCACAAATGCAGGACAGGCCATGGAGAAATGGCAGCCTTTCTACGCTGATGGGCGGGATGTAAATTGCCAACAGACACTCTGGAGAAGTGTACGGTGTGTCCTGAAACATCTAAAACACACAGCTTAGGGAGCATAGTGCACGTCCACTCATGGGCGTAGAAATTGGGAAAACTAAAAATCAGCAAGACACAGGCACCACAAAGTTTAGGGCTGCTCTGTTGACAAGAACCTCCACTTCATGACACCTTAAAAATCCTAGGAAAGAGAAAAATGGATAAAGAAGTTGTGGTCCTTATGTACAATGCAATATCACTCAGACATGAAATCAATGTCATAAGGATAGTAGAAGCAAGATGAGTGGACTTAGGTACGATGATTCTAAGTGAAATAAGTCACACAGAAAAAGACACTTATCATAAGCTATCACTTATAGAGGGAATGTAAAAACCGCTACACTTGAACTGAATTACAAAACAGAACAGAGTCACACGTTTAGAAAACACACTATGGCTGCTTAACGGGAAAGGTGAGGTGGGGTGATGCATAAAACAAGGGTTTCAAATTAGCTCTGATACCGTTCCATACACCCAATATGTTATAGACAAGACCTACTCCTTGCTAAGTGAACTGGACTCAACACCCCCTATTCACCGCACAAGAATATATCTGACTAGTGAGAATCTTATAACTTATGTATTGATATCTGTCTGGAAGTGAGTCAAGTAGGTGTAAAGCCGCATAAACACAGCCGTGAAAAGCAGCTAAACCCCATTATAAAAATAAATTAGTTTTAAAAACCCATGAAACAAAGACAGTGTAAGAGAGAGAAATTCTTACAAAATTCATTCAGGGGCTGTGACGCAACCTGGATTGACCATATCTAGACCCAAAGCTGGATCAGACATAAGGGTGGACACTCTTGGGGCTGAGAGGTTTGGTGAGGTTGGGTGAGCAAACGCAGACCCTTTAAAGTAATACTGCGTGGTACCCATCCCATGGGTCCCAAATCTCCAAGTTCAAGGGCATCTTCCTACATCGAAAACATGCATGAGAAACCCAGAAGATGGTACACCATGTGATTTTGAAAGGTTTCTAAAACGCACCTCATTTCTCAACACCGTGTGCTCGGGTTCGCCATTCCAGCTTCTTTACGAGCAATCTCCCTACTTGGAGAATCAGCACCTTTAACCTCCTGTTCCATACAGGTTGCAATTTGTCCTAAGGATGATTGGGAAGAGGGGCAACCAATGAGAGACTAGATCTAGGTGTTGGGACAGGCACAGGTCAGTCTATTTTCCCATCAGGAAGAAGAATTAACCACAGGCTCAGCCTGCGGCCAGGAACCAGAATAGAGCCTGAGGAAATCCCGTGCTTTTGCGGCCAGCTCCCAAAAAAGACAGTTGAAAAATGGTGCTCAGGGGCACTGCAATTCACAAACCTGCTGAGTTATAAATGATAACTCTCGTCCACAAATATATTGAGGGAAGGCAACGAAGAGGATTTGAAAGGAAGGCAGAATTGCAGGAAACAGGTTTCAGGAGGTAGATTCGAATCGCCTTTAAAGCATATGAAAAGTGGCAAAATTTCGACAATGATGCCCTTGGCCAAAAAGGGCGTATGCGTTTTTTCCTGAACATATTCAGGAAAAAACGCATACGCCCTTTTTGGCCAACCAAGCAACCTGGAAAGGCAAATCAGTGCTACAAAGAAGTCTCGCTTCCCATCGGTCAAAAGGGCCATGCTGAAAAAAGTGTCAAAACCACAAAAGCAGGACAGGCCATGGAGAAATGGGAGCCTTGCTACGCTGATGGGCGGTATGTAAATTGCCAACAGCCACTCTAGAGAAGTGTACGGTGTGTCCTGAAACATCGAAAAAACACAGCTTAGGGAGCATAGGGCACTTCCATTCATGGGCGTATAAATTGGGAAAACTAAAAATCAGCAAGACACAGGCACCCCAAAGTTTAGGGCTGCTCTGTTGACAAGAACCTCCACTTCATGACACCTTAAATATCCCAGGAAAGAGAAAAATGGATAAAGAAGTTGTGGTCCCTATGTACAATGGAATATCACTCAGCCATGAAATCAATGTCATAAGGCTAGTAGCAGCATGATGAGTGGATTTAGGTACGACGACTCTAAGTGAAATAAGTCACACAGAAAAAGACACTTATCGTAAGCTATCACTTATAGAGGGAATGTAAAAACCGCTACACTTGAACTGAATTACAAAAGAGAACAGAGTCACACGTTTAGAAAACACACTATGGCTGCTTAACGGGAAAGGTGACGTGGGGTGATGCATAAAACAAGGGTTTCAAATTAGCTCAGATACCATTCCATACACCCAATATGAAATAGACAAGACCTACTCCTTGCTCAGTGAACTGGACTCAACACCCCCTATTCACTGCACAAGAATATATCTGACTAGTGAGAATCTTAAAATTTATGTATTGATATCTCTTTGGAAATGAGTCAAGTGGGTGTAAAGCCGCATAAACACAGCCGTGAAAAGCAGCTAAACCCCATTATAAAAATAAATTAGTTTTAAAAACCCATGAAACAAAGACAGTGAAAGAGAGAGAAATTCTTACAAAATTCATTCATGGGCTGTGACGCAACCTGGAATGACCATATGTAGACCCACAGCTGGATGAGACATAAGGGTGGACACTCTAGGGGCTGAGAGGTTTGGTGAGGTTGGGTGAGCCAACGCAGACACTTTAAAGTAATACTGCGTGGTACCCATCCCATGGGTCCCAAATCTCCAGGTTCAAGGGCATCTTCCTACATCGAAAACTTGCATGAGGAACCCAGAAGATGGTACACCGTGTGATTTTGAAAGGTTTCTAAATCGCACCTCATTTCTCATCTCCTTGTGCTCGGGTTCGCCATTCCAGCTACTTCACTAGCAATCTCCCTACTTGGAGAATCAGCACCTTTAACCTCCTGTTCCGTACAGGTTGCAATTTGTCCTGAGGATGAACGGGAAGAGGGGCAGCCAATGAGAGACTAGATCTAGGTGTTGGGACAGGCACAGGTCACTCTCTTTTCTCATCAGGAAGAAGAAATAACCACAGGCTCAGCCTGCCACCCGGAACCAGAATAGGGCCTGAGGCAATCCCGCGCTTCTGCGGCCAGCTCCAAAAAAAGCCAGTTGAAAAACGGAGCACATGGGCACTGCAATTCACAACCCTGCAGAGTTATAAATGATAACTCTCGTCCACAAATATATTGAGGGAAGGCAACGAAGAGGATTTGAAAGCAAGGCAGAATTGCAGGAAACAGGTTTCAGGAGGTAGATTCGAATCGCCTTTAAAGCACATGAAAAGCGGCAAAACGTGGACAATGATGCCCTTGGCCAAAAAGGGCGTATGCGTTTTTTCCTGAATATATTCAGGAAAAAACGCATACGCCCTTTTTGGCCAACCAAGCAACCTGGAAAGGCAAATCAGCACTACAAAGGAGTCTCGCTTCGAATCGGTCAAAAGGGCCATGCTGAAAAAAGTGTCAAAACCACAAAAGCAGGACAGGCCATGGAGAAATGGGAGCCTTGCTACACTGATGGGCGGGGTGTAAATTGCCAGCAGCCACTCTGGAGAAGTGTACGGTGTGGCCTTAAACATCGAAAAAACACAGCTTATGGAGCATAGGGCACTTCCACTCATGGGCGTATAAATTGGGAAAACTAAAAATCAGCAAGACACAGGCACCCCAAAGTTTAGGGCTGCTCTGTTGACAAGAACCTCCACTTCATGACACCTTAAATATCCCAGGAAAGAGAAAAATGGATAAAGAATTTGTGGTCCTTATGTACAATGGAATATCACTCAGCCATGAAATCAATGTCATAAGGCTAGTAGCAGCATGATGAGTGGATTTAGGTACGACGACTCTAAGTGAAATAAGTCACACAGAAAAAGACACTTATCAAAAGCTATCACATATAAAGGGAATGTAAAAACCGCTACAATTGAACTGAATTACAAATCACAACAGAGTCCCACATTTAGAAAACACACTATGGCTGCTTAACGGGAAAGGTGACGTGGGGTGATGCATAAAACAAGGGTTTCAAATTAGCTCAGATACCGTTCCATACACCCAATATGTAATAGACAAGACCTACTCCTTGCTCAGTGAACTGGACTCAACACCCCCTATTCACCACACAAGAATATATCTGACTAGTGAGAATCTTAAAACTTATGTATTGATATCTCTCTGGAAGTGAGTCAAGTGGGTGTAAAGCCGCATAAACACAGCCGTGAAAAGCAGCTAAACCCCATTATAAAAAAAAATTAGTTTTAAAAACCCATGAAACAAAGACAGTGAAAGCGAGAGAAATTCTTACAAAATTCATTCAGGGGCTTTGACGCAACCTGAATTGACCATATCTAGACCCACAGCTGGATGAGACATAAGGGTGGACACTCTTGGGGCTGAGAGGTTTGGTGTGGTTGGGTGAGCAAACGCAGACCCTTTAAAGTAATACTGCGTGGTACCCATCCCTTTTGTCCCCAATCTCCAGGTTCAAGGGCATCTTCCTATATCGAAAACATGCATGAGAAACCCAGAAGATGGTACACCGTGTGATTGGGAAAGTTTCTAAAACGCACCTCATTTCTCAACTCTGTGTGCTCGGGTTCGCCATTCCAGCTTCTTTACTAGCAATCTCCCTACTTGGAGAATCAGCACCTTTAACCTCCTTTTCTGTACAGCTTGCAATTTGTCCTGAGGATGAACAGGAACAGGGGCAACCTATTGGAGACTAGATGTAGGTATTGGGACAGGCACAGGTCACTCTATTTTCCCATCAGGAAGAAGAATTAAGCACAGGCTCAGCCTGCTGCCCGAAACCAGAATAGTGCCTGAGGCAATCCCGCGATTTGAGGCCAGCTCCCAAAAAAGCAAGTTGAAAAATGGAGCACATGGGCACTGCAATTCACAAACCTGCAGAGTTATAAATGATAACTCTCGTCCACAAATATATTGAGGGAAGGCAACGAAGAGGATTTGAAAGCAAGGCAGAATTGCAGGAAACAGGTTTCAGGAGGTAGATTCCAATCGCCTTTAAAGCACATGAAAAGCGGCAAAACGTCGACAATGATGCCCTTGGCCAAAAAGGGTGTATGCGTTGTTTCTTGAATATATGCAGGAAAAAACGCATACGCCCTTTTTGGCCAACCAAGCAACCTGGAAAGGCAAATCAGCGCTACAAAGAAGTCTCGCTTCCCATCAGTCAAAAGGGCCATGCTGAAAAAAGTATCAAAACCAGAAATGCAGGACAGGCCATGGAGAAATGGCAGCCTTGCTACGCTGATGGGCGGGATGTAAATTGCCAACAGCCACTCTGGAGAAGTGTAGGGTGTGTCCTGAAACATCGAAAAAACACAGCTTAGGGAGCATAGGGCACTTCCACTCATGGGCGTATAAATTGGGAAAACTAAAAATCAGCAAGACACAGGCACCCCAAAGTTTAGGGCTGCTCTGTTGACAAGAACCTCCACTTCATGACACCTTAAATATCCCAGGAAAGACAAAAATGGATAAAGAAGTTGTGGTCCTTATGTACAATGGAATATCACTCAGCCATGAAATCAATGTCATAAGGCTAGTAGCAGCATGATGATTGGATTTAGGTACGACGACTCTAAGTGAAATAAGTCACACAGAAAAAGACACATATCAAAAGCTATCACTTATAGAGGGAATGTAAAAACCGCTACACTTGAACTGAATTACAAATCAGAACAGAGTCACCCATTTTGAAAACACACTATGGCTGCTTAACGGGAAAGGTGAGGTGGGGTGATGCATAAAACAAGGGTTTCAAATTAGCTCTGATACCGTACCATACACCCAATATGTAATAGACAAGACCTACTCCTTGTTCAGTGAACTGGACTCAACACCCTGTATTCACCGCACAAGAATATATCAGACTAGTGAGAATCATAAAACCTATGTATTGATATCTCTCTGGAAATGAGTCAAGTGGGTGTAAATCCGCATAAACACAGCCGTGAAAAGCAGCTAAACCCCATTATAAAAATAAATTAGTTTTAAAAACGCATGAAACAAAGACAGTGAAAGAGAGAGAAATTCTTACAAAATTCATTCAGGGGCTGTGACGCAACCTGGATTGACCATATCTAGACCCACAGCTGGATGAGATATAAGGGTGGACATTCTTGGGGCTGAGAGGTTTGGTGAGGTTGGGTGAGCCAACGCAGACCCTTTAAGGTAATACTGCGTGGTACCCATCCCTTGGGTCCCAAATCTCCAGGTTCAAGGGCATCTTCCTACATCGAAAACTTCAATGAGGAACCCAGAAGATGGTACACCGTGTGATTTTGAAAGGTTTCTAAAACACACCTCATTTCTCATCTCCTTGTGCTCGGGTTCGCCATTCCAGCTACTTCACTAGCAATCTCCCTACTTGGAGAATCAGCACCTTTAACCTCCTGTTCCGTACAGGTGGCAATTTGTCCTGAGGATGAACGGGAAGAGGGGCAGCCAATGAGAGACTAGATCTAGGTGTTGGGACAGGCACAGGTCACTCTAGTTTCTCATCAGGAAGAAGAAATAACCACAGGCTCAGCCTGCCACCCGGAACCAGAATAGGGCCTGAGGCAATCCCGCGCTTCTGCGGCCAGCTCCCAAAAAAGCCAGTTGAAAAATGGAGCACATGTGCACTGCAATTCACAACCCTGCAGAGTTATAAATGATAACTCTCGTACACAAATATATTGAGGGAAGGCAACGAAGAGGATTTGAAAGCAAGGCAGAATTGCAGGAAACAGGTTTCAGGAGGTAGATTCCAATCGCCTTTAAAGCACATGAAAAGCGGCAAAACGTCGACAATGATGTCCTTGGTCAAAAAGGGCATATGCGTTTTTTCCTGAATGTATTCAGGAAAAAACGCATACGCCCTTTTTGGCCAACCAAGCAACCTGGAAAGGCAAATCAGCGCTACAAAGAAGTCTCACTTCCCATCGGTCAAAAGGGTCATGCTGCAAAAAGTGTCAAAACCACAAATGCAGGACAGGCCATGGAGAAATGGTAGCCTTTCTACGCTGATCGGCGGGATGTAAATTGCCAACAGACACTCTGGAGAAGTGTACGGTGTGTCCTGAAACATCTAAAACACACAGCTTAGGGAGCATAGTGCACGTCCACTCATGGGCGTAGAAATTGGGAAAACTAAAAATCAGCAAGACACAGGCACCACAAAGTTTAGGGCTGCTCTGTTGACAAGAACCTCCACTTCATGACACCTTAAAAATCCTAGGAAAGAGAAAAATGGATAAAGAAGTTGTGGTCCTTATGTACAATGCAATATCACTCAGACATGAAATCAATGTCATAAGGCTAGTAGAAGCAAGATGAGTGGACTTAGGTACGATGATTCTAAGTGAAATAAGTCACACAGAAAAAGACACTTATCATAAGCTATCACTTATAGAGGGAATGTAAAAACCGCTACACTTGAACTGAATTACAAAACAGAACAGAGTCACACGTTTAGAAAACACACTATGGCTGCTTAACGGGAAAGGTGAGGTGGGGTGATGCATAAAACAAGGGTTTCAAATTAGCTCTGATACCGTTCCATACACCCAATATGTTATAGACAAGACCTACTCCTTGCTAAGTGAACTGGACTCAACACCCCCTATTCACCACACAAGAATATATCTGACTAGTGAGAATCTTATAACTTATGTATTGATATCTGTCTGGAAGTGAGTCAAGTGGGTGTAAAGCCGCATAAACACAGCCGTGAAAAGCAGCTAAACCCCATTATAAAAATAAATTAGTTTTAAAAACCCATGAAACAAAGACAGTGTAAGAGAGAGAAATTCTTACAAAATTCATTCAGGGGCTGTGACGCAACCTGGATTGACCATATCTAGACCCAAAGCTGGATCAGACATAAGGGTGGACACTCTTGGGGCTGAGAGGTTTGGTGAGGTTGGGTGAGCAAACGCAGACCCTTTAAAGTAATACTGCGTGGTACCCATCCCATGGATCCCAAATCTCCAAGTTCAAGGGCATCTTCCTACATCGAAAACATGCATGAGAAACCCAGAAGATGGTACACCATGTGATTTTGAAAGGTTTCTAAAACGCACCTCATTTCTCAACACCGTGTGCTCGGGTTCGCCATTCCAGCTTCTTTACGAGCAATCTCCCTACTTGGAGAATCAGCACCTTTAACCTCCTGTTCCATACAGGTTGCAATTTGTCCTAAGGATGATTGGGAAGAGGGGCAACCAATGAGAGACTAGATCTAGGTGTTGGGACAGGCACAGGTCACTCTATTTTCCCATCAGGAAGAAGAATTAACCACAGGCTCAGCCTGCCGCCCAGAACCAGAATAGGGCCTGAGGCAATCACGCGCTTCTGCGGCCAGCTCCCAAAAAAGCCAGTTGAAAAATGGAGCACATGGGCACTGCAATTCACTAACCTGCAGAGTTATAAATGATAACTCTCGTCCACAAATATATTGAGGGAAGGCAACGGAGAGGATTTGAAAGCAATGCAGAATTGCAGGAAACAGGTTTCAGGAGGTAGATTCGAATCGCCTTTAAAACACATGAAAAGCGGCAAAACGTCGACAATGATGCCCTTGGCCAAAAAGGGCGTATGCGTTTTTTCCTGAACATATTCAGGAAAAAACGCATACGCCCTTTTTGGCCAACCAAGCAACCTGGAAAGGCAAATCAGTGCTACAAAGAAGTCTCGCTTCCCATCGGTCAAAAGGGCCATGCTGAAAAAAGTGTCAAAACCACAAAAGCAGGAAAGGCCATGGAGAAATGGGAGCCTTGCTACGCTGATGGGCGGTATGTAAATTGCCAACAGCCACTCTAGAGAAGTGTACGGTGTGTCCTGAAACATCGAAAAAACACAGCTTAGGGAGCATAGGGCACTTCCATTCATGGGCGTATAAATTGGGAAAACTAAAAATCAGCAAGACACAGGCACCCCAAAGTTTAGGGCTGCTCTGTTGACAAGAACCTCCACTTCATGACACCTTAAATATCCCAGGAAAGAGAAAAATGGATAAAGAAGTTGTGGTCCCTATGTACAATGGAATATCACTCAGCCATGAAATCAATGTCATAAGGCTAGTAGCAGCATGATGAGTGGATTTAGGTACGACGACTCTAAGTGAAATAAGTCACACAGAAAAAGACACTTATCGTAAGCTATCACTTATAGAGGGAATGTAAAAACCGCTACACTTGAACTGAATTACAAAAGAGAACAGAGTCACACGTTTAGAAAACACACTATGGCTGCTTAACGGGAAAGGTTACGTGGGGTGATGCATAAAACAAGGGTTTCAAATTAGCTCAGATACCATTCCATACACCCAATATGAAATAGACAAGACCTACTCCTTGCTCAGTGAACTGGACTCAACACCCCCTATTCACTGCACAAGAATATATCTGACTAGTGAGAATCTTAAAATTTATGTATTGATATCTCTTTGGAAATGAGTCAAGTGGGTGTAAAGCCGCATAAACACAGCCGTGAAAAGCAGCTAAACCCCATTATAAAAATAAATTAGTTTTAAAAACCCATGAAACAAAGACAGTGAAAGAGAGAGAAATTCTTACAAAATTCATTCATGGGCTGTGACGCAACCTGGAATGACCATATGTAGACCCACAGCTGGATGAGACATAAGGGTGGACACTCTAGGGGCTGAGAGGTTTGGTGAGGTTGGGTGAGCCAACGCAGACACTTTAAAGTAATACTGCGTGGTACCCATCCCATGGGTCCCAAATCTCCAGGTTCAAGGGCATCTTCCTACATCGAAAACTTGCATGAGGAACCCAGAAGATGGTACACCGTGTGATTTTGAAAGGTTTCTAAATCGCACCTCATTTCTCATCTCCTTGTGCTCGGGTTCGCCATTCCAGCTACTTCACTAGCAATCTCCCTACTTGGAGAATCAGCACCTTTAACCTCCTGTTCCGTACAGGTTGCAATTTGTCCTGAGGATGAACGGGAAGAGGGGCAGACAATGAGAGACTAGATCTAGGTGTTGGGACAGGCACATGTCACTCTCTTTTCTCATCAGGAAGAAGAAATAACCACAGGCTCAGCCTGCCACCCGGAACCAGAATAGGGCCTGAGGCAATCCCGCGCTTCTGCGGCCAGCTCCAAAAAAAGCCAGTTGAAAAACGGAGCACATGGGCACTGCAATTCACAACCCTGCAGAGTTATAAATGATAACTCTCGTCCACAAATATATTGAGGGAAGGCAACGAAGAGGATTTGAAAGCAAGGCAGAATTGCAGGAAACAGGTTTCAGGAGGTAGATTCGAATCGCCTTTAAAGCACATGAAAAGCGGCAAAACGTGGACAATGATGCCCTTGGCCAAAAAGGGCGTATGCGTTTTTTCCTGAATATATTCAGGAAAAAACGCATACGCCCTTTTTGGCCAACCAAGCAACCTGGAAAGGCAAATCAGCACTACAAAGGAGTCTCGCTTCGAATCGGTCAAAAGGGCCATGCTGAAAAAAGTGTCAAAACCACAAAAGCAGGACAGGCCATGGAGAAATGGGAGCCTTGCTACACTGATGGGCGGGGTGTAAATTGCCAGCAGCCACTCTGGAGAAGTGTACGGTGTGGCCTTAAACATCGAAAAAACACAGCTTATGGAGCATAGGGCACTTCCACTCATGGGCGTATAAATTGGGAAAACTAAAAATCAGCAAGACACAGGCACCCCAAAGTTTAGGGCTGCTCTGTTGACAAGAACCTCCACTTCATGACACCTTAAATATCCCAGGAAAGAGAAAAATGGATAAAGAAGTTGTGGTCCCTATGTACAATGGAATATCACTCAGCCATGAAATCAATGTCATAAGGCTAGTAGCAGCATGATGAGTGGATTTAGGTACGACGACTCTAAGTGAAATAAGTCACACAGAAAAAGACACTTATCAAAAGCTATCACATATAAAGGGAATGTAAAAACCGCTACAATTGAACTGAATTACAAATCACAACAGAGTCCCACATTTAGAAAACACACTATGGCTGCTTAACGGGAAAGGTGACGTGGGGTGATGCATAAAACAAGGGTTTCAAATTAGCTCAGATACCGTTCCATACACCCAATATGTAATAGACAAGACCTACTCCTTGCTCAGTGAACTGGACTCAACACCCCCTATTCACCACACAAGAATATATCTGACTAGTGAGAATCTTAAAACTTATGTATTGATATCTCTCTGGAAGTGAGTCAAGTGGGTGTAAAGCCGCATAAACACAGCCGTGAAAAGCAGCTAAACCCCATTATAAAAAAAAAATAGTTTTAAAAACCCATGAAACAAAGACAGTGAAAGCGAGAGAAATTCTTACAAAATTCATTCAGGGGCTTTGACGCAACCTGAATTGACCATATCTAGACCCACAGCTGGATGAGACATAAGGGTGGACACTCTTGGGGCTGAGAGGTTTGGTGTGGTTGGGTGAGCAAACGCAGACCCTTTAAAGTAATACTGCGTGGTACCCATCCCTTTTGTCCCCAATCTCCAGGTTCAAGGGCATCTTCCTATATCGAAAACATGCATGAGAAACCCAGAAGATGGTACACCGTGTGATTGGGAAAGTTTCTAAAACGCACCTCATTTCTCAACACTGTGTGCTCGGGTTCGCCATTCCAGCTTCTTTACTAGCAATCTCCCTACTTGGAGAATCAGCACCTTTAACCTCCTTTTCTGTACAGCTTGCAATTTGTCCTGAGGATGAACAGGAACAGGGGCAACCAATTGGAGACTAGATGTAGGTATTGGGACAGGCACAGGTCACTCTATTTTCCCATCAGGAAGAAGAATTAAGCACAGGCTCAGCCTGCTGCCCGAAACCAGAATAGTGCCTGAGGCAATCCCGCGATTTGAGGCCAGCTCCCAAAAAAGCAAGTTGAAAAATGGAGCACATGGGCACTGCAATTCACAAACCTGCAGAGTTATAAATGATAACTCTCGTCCACAAATATATTGAGGGAAGGCAACGAAGAGGATTTGAAAGCAAGGCAGAATTGCAGGAAACAGGTTTCAGGAGGTAGATTCCAATCGCCTTTAAAGCACATGAAAAGCGGCAAAACGTCGACAATGATGCCCTTGGCCAAAAAGGGTGTATGCGTTGTTTCTTGAATATATGCAGGAAAAAACGCATACGCCATTTTTGGCCAACCAAGCAACCTGGAAAGGCAAATCAGCGCTACAAAGAAGTCTCGCTTCCCATCAGTCAAAAGGGCCATGCTGAAAAAAGTATCAAAACCAGAAATGCAGGACAGGCCATGGAGAAATGGCAGCCTTGCTACGCTGATGGGCGGGATGTAAATTGCCAACAGCCACTCTGGAGAAGTGTAGGGTGTGTCCTGAAACATCGAAAAAACACAGCTTAGGGAGCATAGGGCACGTCCACTCATGGGCGTATAAATTGGGAAAACTAAAAATCAGCAAGACACAGGCACCCCAAAGTTTAGGGCTGCTCTGTTGACAAGAACCTCCACTTCATGACACCTTAAATATCCCAGGAAAGACAAAAATGGATAAAGAAGTTGTGGTCCTTATGTACAATGGAATATCACTCAGCCATGAAATCAATGTCATAAGGCTAGTAGCAGCATGATGATTGGATTTAGGTACGACGACTCTAAGTGAAATAAGTCACACAGAAAAAGACACATATCAAAAGCTATCACTTATAGAGGGAATGTAAAAACCGCTACACTTGAACTGAATTACAAATCAGAACAGAGTCACCCATTTTGAAAACACACTATGGCTGCTTAACGGGAAAGGTGAGGTGGGGTGATGCATAAAACAAGGGTTTCAAATTAGCTCTGATACCGTACCATACACCCAATATGTAATAGACAAGACCTACTCCTTGTTCAGTGAACTGGACTCAACACCCTGTATTCACCGCACAAGAATATATCAGACTAGTGAGAATCATAAAACCTATGTATTGATATCTCTCTGGAAATGAGTCAAGTGGGTGTAAATCCGCATAAACACAGCCGTGAAAAGCAGCTAAACCCCATTATAAAAATAAATTAGTTTTAAAAACGCATGAAACAAAGACAGTGAAAGAGAGAGAAATTCTTACAAAATTCATTCAGGGGCTGTGACGCAACCTGGATTGACCATATCTAGACCCACAGCTGGATGAGATATAAGGGTGGACATTCTTGGGGCTGAGAGGTTTGGTGAGGTTGGGTGAGCCAACGCAGACCCTTTAAGGTAATACTGCGTGGTACCCATCCCTTGGGTCCCAAATCTCCAGGTTCAAGGGCATCTTCCTACATCGAAAACTTCAATGAGGAACCCAGAAGATGGTACACCGTGTGATTTTGAAAGGTTTCTAAAACACACCTCATTTCTCATCTCCTTGTGCTCGGGTTCGCCATTCCAGCTACTTCACTAGCAATCTCCCTACTTGGAGAATCAGCACCTTTAACCTCCTGTTCCGTACAGGTGGCAATTTGTCCTGAGGATGAACGGGAAGAGGGGCAGCCAATGAGAGACTAGATCTAGGTGTTGGGACAGGCACAGGTCACTCTAGTTTCTCATCAGGAAGAAGAAATAACCACAGGCTCAGCCTGCCACCCGGAACCAGAATAGGGCCTGAGGCAATCCCGCGCTTCTGCGGCCAGCTCCCAAAAAAGCCAGTTGAAAAATGGAGCACATGTGCACTGCAATTCACAACCCTGCAGAGTTATAAATGATAACTCTCGTACACAAATATATTGAGGGAAGGCAACGAAGAGGATTTGAAAGCAAGGCAGAATTGCAGGAAACAGGTTTCAGGAGGTAGATTCCAATCGCCTTTAAAGCACATGAAAAGCGGCAAAACGTCGACAATGATGTCCTTGGTCAAAAAGGGCATATGCGTTTTTTCCTGAATGTATTCAGGAAAAAACGCATACGCCCTTTTTGGCCAACCAAGCAACCTGGAAAGGCAAATCAGCGCTACAAAGAAGTCTCACTTCCCATCGGTCAAAAGGGTCATGCTGCAAAAAGTGTCAAAACCACAAATGCAGGACAGGCCATGGAGAAATGGTAGCCTTTCTACGCTGATCGGCGGGATGTAAATTGCCAACAGACACTCTGGAGAAGTGTACGGTGTGTCCTGAAACATCTAAAACACACAGCTTAGGGAGCATAGTGCACGTCCACTCATGGGCGTAGAAATTGGGAAAACTAAAAATCAGCAAGACACAGGCACCACAAAGTTTAGGGCTGCTCTGTTGACAAGAACCTCCACTTCATGACACCTTAAAAATCCTAGGAAAGAGAAAAATGGATAAAGAAGTTGTGGTCCTTATGTACAATGCAATATCACTCAGACATGAAATCAATGTCATAAGGCTAGTAGAAGCAAGATGAGTGGACTTAGGTACGATGATTCTAAGTGAAATAAGTCACACAGAAAAAGACACTTATCATAAGCTATCACTTATAGAGGGAATGTAAAAACCGCTACACTTGAACTGAATTACAAAACAGAACAGAGTCACACGTTTAGAAAACACACTATGGCTGCTTAACGGGAAAGGTGAGGTGGGGTGATGCATAAAACAAGGGTTTCAAATTAGCTCTGATACCGTTCCATACACCCAATATGTTATAGACAAGACCTACTCCTTGCTAAGTGAACTGGACTCAACACCCCCTATTCACCACACAAGAATATATCTGACTAGTGAGAATCTTATAACTTATGTATTGATATCTGTCTGGAAGTGAGTCAAGTGGGTGTAAAGCCGCATAAACACAGCCGTGAAAAGCAGCTAAACCCCATTATAAAAATAAATTAGTTTTAAAAACCCATGAAACAAAGACAGTGTAAGAGAGAGAAATTCTTACAAAATTCATTCAGGGGCTGTGACGCAACCTGGATTGACCATATCTAGACCCAAAGCTGGATCAGACATAAGGGTGGACACTCTTGGGGCTGAGAGGTTTGGTGAGGTTGGGTGAGCAAACGCAGACCCTTTAAAGTAATACTGCGTGGTACCCATCCCATGGATCCCAAATCTCCAAGTTCAAGGGCATCTTCCTACATCGAAAACATGCATGAGAAACCCAGAAGATGGTACACCATGTGATTTTGAAAGGTTTCTAAAACGCACCTCATTTCTCAACACCGTGTGCTCGGGTTCGCCATTCCAGCTTCTTTACGAGCAATCTCCCTACTTGGAGAATCAGCACCTTTAACCTCCTGTTCCATACAGGTTGCAATTTGTCCTAAGGATGATTGGGAAGAGGGGCAACCAATGAGAGACTAGATCTAGGTGTTGGGACAGGCACAGGTCACTCTATTTTCCCATCAGGAAGAAGAATTAACCACAGGCTCAGCCTGCCGCCCAGAACCAGAATAGGGCCTGAGGCAATCACGCGCTTCTGCGGCCAGCTCCCAAAAAAGCCAGTTGAAAAATGGAGCACATGGGCACTGCAATTCACTAACCTGCAGAGTTATAAATGATAACTCTCGTCCACAAATATATTGAGGGAAGGCAACGGAGAGGATTTGAAAGCAATGCAGAATTGCAGGAAACAGGTTTCAGGAGGTAGATTCGAATCGCCTTTAAAACACATGAAAAGCGGCAAAACGTCGACAATGATGCCCTTGGCCAAAAAGGGCGTATGCGTTTTTTCCTGAACATATTCAGGAAAAAACGCATACGCCCTTTTTGGCCAACCAAGCAACCTGGAAAGGCAAATCAGTGCTACAAAGAAGTCTCGCTTCCCATCGGTCAAAAGGGCCATGCTGAAAAAAGTGTCAAAACCACAAAAGCAGGAAAGGCCATGGAGAAATGGGAGCCTTGCTACGCTGATGGGCGGTATGTAAATTGCCAACAGCCACTCTAGAGAAGTGTACGGTGTGTCCTGAAACATCGAAAAAACACAGCTTAGGGAGCATAGGGCACTTCCATTCATGGGCGTATAAATTGGGAAAACTAAAAATCAGCAAGACACAGGCACCCCAAAGTTTAGGGCTGCTCTGTTGACAAGAACCTCCACTTCATGACACCTTAAATATCCCAGGAAAGAGAAAAATGGATAAAGAAGTTGTGGTCCCTATGTACAATGGAATATCACTCAGCCATGAAATCAATGTCATAAGGCTAGTAGCAGCATGATGAGTGGATTTAGGTACGACGACTCTAAGTGAAATAAGTCACACAGAAAAAGACACTTATCGTAAGCTATCACTTATAGAGGGAATGTAAAAACCGCTACACTTGAACTGAATTACAAAAGAGAACAGAGTCACACGTTTAGAAAACACACTATGGCTGCTTAACGGGAAAGGTGACGTGGGGTGATGCATAAAACAAGGGTTTCAAATTAGCTCAGATACCATTCCATACACCCAATATGAAATAGACAAGACCTACTCCTTGCTCAGTGAACTGGACTCAACACCCCCTATTCACTGCACAAGAATATATCTGACTAGTGAGAATCTTAAAATTTATGTATTGATATCTCTTTGGAAATGAGTCAAGTGGGTGTAAAGCCGCATAAACACAGCCGTGAAAAGCAGCTAAACCCCATTATAAAAATAAATTAGTTTTAAAAACCCATGAAACAAAGACAGTGAAAGAGAGAGAAATTCTTACAAAATTCATTCATGGGCTGTGACGCAACCTGGAATGACCATATGTAGACCCACAGCTGGATGAGACATAAGGGTGGACACTCTAGGGGCTGAGAGGTTTGGTGAGGTTGGGTGAGCCAACGCAGACACTTTAAAGTAATACTGCGTGGTACCCATCCCATGGGTCCCAAATCTCCAGGTTCAAGGGCATCTTCCTACATCGAAAACTTGCATGAGGAACCCAGAAGATGGTACACCGTGTGATTTTGAAAGGTTTCTAAATCGCACCTCATTTCTCATCTCCTTGTGCTCGGGTTCGCCATTCCAGCTACTTCACTAGCAATCTCCCTACTTGGAGAATCAGCACCTTTAACCTCCTGTTCCGTACAGGTTGCAATTTGTCCTGAGGATGAACGGGAAGAGGGGCAGCCAATGAGAGACTAGATCTAGGTGTTGGGACAGGCACATGTCACTCTCTTTTCTCATCAGGAAGAAGAAATAACCACAGGCTCAGCCTGCCACCCGGAACCAGAATAGGGCCTGAGGCAATCCCGCGCTTCTGCGGCCAGCTCCAAAAAAAGCCAGTTGAAAAACGGAGCACATGGGCACTGCAATTCACAACCCTGCAGAGTTATAAATGATAACTCTCGTCCACAAATATATTGAGGGAAGGCAACGAAGAGGATTTGAAAGCAAGGCAGAATTGCAGGAAACAGGTTTCAGGAGGTAGATTCGAATCGCCTTTAAAGCACATGAAAAGCGGCAAAACGTGGACAATGATGCCCTTGGCCAAAAAGGGCGTATGCGTTTTTTCCTGAATATATTCAGGAAAAAACGCATACGCCCTTTTTGGCCAACCAAGCAACCTGGAAAGGCAAATCAGCACTACAAAGGAGTCTCGCTTCGAATCGGTCAAAAGGGCCATGCTGAAAAAAGTGTCAAAACCACAAAAGCAGGACAGGCCATGGAGAAATGGGAGCCTTGCTACACTGATGGGCGGGGTGTAAATTGCCAGCAGCCACTCTGGAGAAGTGTACGGTGTGGCCTTAAACATCGAAAAAACACAGCTTATGGAGCATAGGGCACTTCCACTCATGGGCGTATAAATTGGGAAAACTAAAAATCAGCAAGACACAGGCACCCCAAAGTTTAGGGCTGCTCTGTTGACAAGAACCTCCACTTCATGACACCTTAAATATCCCAGGAAAGAGAAAAATGGATAAAGAAGTTGTGGTCCTTATGTACAATGGAATATCACTCAGCCATGAAATCAATGTCATAAGGCTAGTAGCAGCATGATGAGTGGATTTAGGTACGACGACTCTAAGTGAAATAAGTCACACAGAAAAAGACACTTATCAAAAGCTATCACATATAAAGGGAATGTAAAAACCGCTACAATTGAACTGAATTACAAATCACAACAGAGTCCCACATTTAGAAAACACACTATGGCTGCTTAACGGGAAAGGTGACGTGGGGTGATGCATAAAACAAGGGTTTCAAATTAGCTCAGATACCGTTCCATACACCCAATATGTAATAGACAAGACCTACTCCTTGCTCAGTGAACTGGACTCAACACCCCCTATTCACCACACAAGAATATATCTGACTAGTGAGAATCTTAAAACTTATGTATTGATATCTCTCTGGAAGTGAGTCAAGTGGGTGTAAAGCCGCATAAACACAGCCGTGAAAAGCAGCTAAACCCCATTATAAAAAAAAATTAGTTTTAAAAACCCATGAAACAAAGACAGTGAAAGCGAGAGAAATTCTTACAAAATTCATTCAGGGGCTTTGACGCAACCTGAATTGACCATATCTAGACCCACAGCTGGATGAGACATAAGGGTGGACACTCTTGGGGCTGAGAGGTTTGGTGTGGTTGGGTGAGCAAACGCAGACCCTTTAAAGTAATACTGCGTGGTACCCATCCCTTTTGTCCCCAATCTCCAGGTTCAAGGGCATCTTCCTATATCGAAAACATGCATGAGAAACCCAGAAGATGGTACACCGTGTGATTGGGAAAGTTTCTAAAACGCACCTCATTTCTCAACTCTGTGTGCTCGGGTTCGCCATTCCAGCTTCTTTACTAGCAATCTCCCTACTTGGAGAATCAGCACCTTTAACCTCCTTTTCTGTACAGCTTGCAATTTGTCCTGAGGATGAACAGGAACAGGGGCAACCTATTGGAGACTAGATGTAGGTATTGGGACAGGCACAGGTCACTCTATTTTCCCATCAGGAAGAAGAATTAAGCACAGGCTCAGCCTGCTGCCCGAAACCAGAATAGTGCCTGAGGCAATCCCGCGATTTGAGGCCAGCTCCCAAAAAAGCAAGTTGAAAAATGGAGCACATGGGCACTGCAATTCACAAACCTGCAGAGTTATAAATGATAACTCTCGTCCACAAATATATTGAGGGAAGGCAACGAAGAGGATTTGAAAGCAAGGCAGAATTGCAGGAAACAGGTTTCAGGAGGTAGATTCCAATCGCCTTTAAAGCACATGAAAAGCGGCAAAACGTCGACAATGATGCCCTTGGCCAAAAAGGGTGTATGCGTTGTTTCTTGAATATATGCAGGAAAAAACGCATACGCCCTTTTTGGCCAACCAAGCAACCTGGAAAGGCAAATCAGCGCTACAAAGAAGTCTCGCTTCCCATCAGTCAAAAGGGCCATGCTGAAAAAAGTATCAAAACCAGAAATGCAGGACAGGCCATGGAGAAATGGCAGCCTTGCTACGCTGATGGGCGGGATGTAAATTGCCAACAGCCACTCTGGAGAAGTGTAGGGTGTGTCCTGAAACATCGAAAAAACACAGCTTAGGGAGCATAGGGCACTTCCACTCATGGGCGTATAAATTGGGAAAACTAAAAATCAGCAAGACACAGGCACCCCAAAGTTTAGGGCTGCTCTGTTGACAAGAACCTCCACTTCATGACACCTTAAATATCCCAGGAAAGACAAAAATGGATAAAGAAGTTGTGGTCCTTATGTACAATGGAATATCACTCAGCCATGAAATCAATGTCATAAGGCTAGTAGCAGCATGATGATTGGATTTAGGTACGACGACTCTAAGTGAAATAAGTCACACAGAAAAAGACACATATCAAAAGCTATCACTTATAGAGGGAATGTAAAAACCGCTACACTTGAACTGAATTACAAATCAGAACAGAGTCACCCATTTTGAAAACACACTATGGCTGCTTAACGGGAAAGGTGAGGTGGGGTGATGCATAAAACAAGGGTTTCAAATTAGCTCTGATACCGTACCATACACCCAATATGTAATAGACAAGACCTACTCCTTGCTCAGTGAACTGGACTCAACACCCTGTATTCACCGCACAAGAATATATCAGACTAGTGAGAATCATAAAACCTATGTATTGATATCTCTCTGGAAATGAGTCAAGTGGGTGTAAATCCGCATAAACACAGCCGTGAAAAGCAGCTAAACCCCATTATAAAAATAAATTAGTTTTAAAAACGCATGAAACAAAGACAGTGAAAGAGAGAGAAATTCTTACAAAATTCATTCAGGGGCTGTGACGCAACCTGGATTGACCATATCTAGACCCACAGCTGGATGAGATATAAGGGTGGACATTCTTGGGGCTGAGAGGTTTGGTGAGGTTGGGTGAGCCAACGCAGACCCTTTAAGGTAATACTGCGTGGTACCCATCCCTTGGGTCCCAAATCTCCAGGTTCAAGGGCATCTTCCTACATCGAAAACTTCAATGAGGAACCCAGAAGATGGTACACCGTGTGATTTTGAAAGGTTTCTAAAACACACCTCATTTCTCATCTCCTTGTGCTCGGGTTCGCCATTCCAGCTACTTCACTAGCAATCTCCCTACTTGGAGAATCAGCACCTTTAACCTCCTGTTCCGTACAGGTGGCAATTTGTCCTGAGGATGAACGGGAAGAGGGGCAGCCAATGAGAGACTAGATCTAGGTGTTGGGACAGGCACAGGTCACTCTAGTTTCTCATCAGGAAGAAGAAATAACCACAGGCTCAGCCTGCCACCCGGAACCAGAATAGGGCCTGAGGCAATCCCGCGCTTCTGCGGCCAGCTCCCAAAAAAGCCAGTTGAAAAATGGAGCACATGTGCACTGCAATTCACAACCCTGCAGAGTTATAAATGATAACTCTCGTACACAAATATATTGAGGGAAGGCAACGAAGAGGATTTGAAAGCAAGGCAGAATTGCAGGAAACAGGTTTCAGGAGGTAGATTCCAATCGCCTTTAAAGCACATGAAAAGCGGCAAAACGTCGACAATGATGTCCTTGGTCAAAAAGGGCATATGCGTTTTTTCCTGAATGTATTCAGGAAAAAACGCATACGCCCTTTTTGGCCAACCAAGCAACCTGGAAAGGCAAATCAGCGCTACAAAGAAGTCTCACTTCCCATCGGTCAAAAGGGTCATGCTGCAAAAAGTGTCAAAACCACAAATGCAGGACAGGCCATGGAGAAATGGTAGCCTTTCTACGCTGATCGGCGGGATGTAAATTGCCAACAGACACTCTGGAGAAGTGTACGGTGTGTCCTGAAACATCTAAAACACACAGCTTAGGGAGCATAGTGCACGTCCACTCATGGGCGTAGAAATTGGGAAAACTAAAAATCAGCAAGACACAGGCACCACAAAGTTTAGGGCTGCTCTGTTGACAAGAACCTCCACTTCATGACACCTTAAAAATCCTAGGAAAGAGAAAAATGGATAAAGAAGTTGTGGTCCTTATGTACAATGCAATATCACTCAGACATGAAATCAATGTCATAAGGCTAGTAGAAGCAAGATGAGTGGACTTAGGTACGATGATTCTAAGTGAAATAAGTCACACAGAAAAAGACACTTATCATAAGCTATCACTTATAGAGGGAATGTAAAAACCGCTACACTTGAACTGAATTACAAAACAGAACAGAGTCACACGTTTAGAAAACACACTATGGCTGCTTAACGGGAAAGGTGAGGTGGGGTGATGCATAAAACAAGGGTTTCAAATTAGCTCTGATACCGTTCCATACACCCAATATGTTATAGACAAGACCTACTCCTTGCTAAGTGAACTGGACTCAACACCCCCTATTCACCGCACAAGAATATATCTGACTAGTGAGAATCTTATAACTTATGTATTGATATCTGTCTGGAAGTGAGTCAAGTGGGTGTAAAGCCGCATAAACACAGCCGTGAAAAGCAGCTAAACCCCATTATAAAAATAAATTAGTTTTAAAAACCCATGAAACAAAGACAGTGTAAGAGAGAGAAATTCTTACAAAATTCATTCAGGGGCTGTGACGCAACCTGGATTGACCATATCTAGACCCAAAGCTGGATCAGACATAAGGGTGGACACTCTTGGGGCTGAGAGGTTTGGTGAGGTTGGGTGAGCAAACGCAGACCCTTTAAAGTAATACTGCGTGGTACCCATCCCATGGATCCCAAATCTCCAAGTTCAAGGGCATCTTCCTACATCGAAAACATGCATGAGAAACCCAGAAGATGGTACACCATGTGATTTTGAAAGGTTTCTAAAACGCACCTCATTTCTCAACACCGTGTGCTCGGGTTCGCCATTCCAGCTTCTTTACGAGCAATCTCCCTACTTGGAGAATCAGCACCTTTAACCTCCTGTTCCATACAGGTTGCAATTTGTCCTAAGGATGATTGGGAAGAGGGGCAACCAATGAGAGACTAGATCTAGGTGTTGGGACAGGCACAGGTCACTCTATTTTCCCATCAGGAAGAAGAATTAACCACAGGCTCAGCCTGCCGCCCAGAACCAGAATAGGGCCTGAGGCAATCACGCGCTTCTGCGGCCAGCTCCCAAAAAAGCCAGTTGAAAAATGGAGCACATGGGCACTGCAATTCACTAACCTGCAGAGTTATAAATGATAACTCTCGTCCACAAATATATTGAGGGAAGGCAACGGAGAGGATTTGAAAGCAATGCAGAATTGCAGGAAACAGGTTTCAGGAGGTAGATTCGAATCGCCTTTAAAACACATGAAAAGCGGCAAAACGTCGACAATGATGCCCTTGGCCAAAAAGGGCGTATGCGTTTTTTCCTGAACATATTCAGGAAAAAACGCATACGCCCTTTTTGGCCAACCAAGCAACCTGGAAAGGCAAATCAGTGCTACAAAGAAGTCTCGCTTCCCATCGGTCAAAAGGGCCATGCTGAAAAAAGTGTCAAAACCACAAAAGCAGGAAAGGCCATGGAGAAATGGGAGCCTTGCTACGCTGATGGGCGGTATGTAAATTGCCAACAGCCACTCTAGAGAAGTGTACGGTGTGTCCTGAAACATCGAAAAAACACAGCTTAGGGAGCATAGGGCACTTCCATTCATGGGCGTATAAATTGGGAAAACTAAAAATCAGCAAGACACAGGCACCCCAAAGTTTAGGGCTGCTCTGTTGACAAGAACCTCCACTTCATGACACCTTAAATATCCCAGGAAAGAGAAAAATGGATAAAGAAGTTGTGGTCCCTATGTACAATGGAATATCACTCAGCCATGAAATCAATGTCATAAGGCTAGTAGCAGCATGATGAGTGGATTTAGGTACGACGACTCTAAGTGAAATAAGTCACACAGAAAAAGACACTTATCGTAAGCTATCACTTATAGAGGGAATGTAAAAACCGCTACACTTGAACTGAATTACAAAAGAGAACAGAGTCACACGTTTAGAAAACACACTATGGCTGCTTAACGGGAAAGGTTACGTGGGGTGATGCATAAAACAAGGGTTTCAAATTAGCTCAGATACCATTCCATACACCCAATATGAAATAGACAAGACCTACTCCTTGCTCAGTGAACTGGACTCAACACCCCCTATTCACTGCACAAGAATATATCTGACTAGTGAGAATCTTAAAATTTATGTATTGATATCTCTTTGGAAATGAGTCAAGTGGGTGTAAAGCCGCATAAACACAGCCGTGAAAAGCAGCTAAACCCCATTATAAAAATAAATTAGTTTTAAAAACCCATGAAACAAAGACAGTGAAAGAGAGAGAAATTCTTACAAAATTCATTCATGGGCTGTGACGCAACCTGGAATGACCATATGTAGACCCACAGCTGGATGAGACATAAGGGTGGACACTCTAGGGGCTGAGAGGTTTGGTGAGGTTGGGTGAGCCAACGCAGACACTTTAAAGTAATACTGCGTGGTACCCATCCCATGGGTCCCAAATCTCCAGGTTCAAGGGCATCTTCCTACATCGAAAACTTGCATGAGGAACCCAGAAGATGGTACACCGTGTGATTTTGAAAGGTTTCTAAATCGCACCTCATTTCTCATCTCCTTGTGCTCGGGTTCGCCATTCCAGCTACTTCACTAGCAATCTCCCTACTTGGAGAATCAGCACCTTTAACCTCCTGTTCCGTACAGGTTGCAATTTGTCCTGAGGATGAACGGGAAGAGGGGCAGACAATGAGAGACTAGATCTAGGTGTTGGGACAGGCACATGTCACTCTCTTTTCTCATCAGGAAGAAGAAATAACCACAGGCTCAGCCTGCCACCCGGAACCAGAATAGGGCCTGAGGCAATCCCGCGCTTCTGCGGCCAGCTCCAAAAAAAGCCAGTTGAAAAACGGAGCACATGGGCACTGCAATTCACAACCCTGCAGAGTTATAAATGATAACTCTCGTCCACAAATATATTGAGGGAAGGCAACGAAGAGGATTTGAAAGCAAGGCAGAATTGCAGGAAACAGGTTTCAGGAGGTAGATTCGAATCGCCTTTAAAGCACATGAAAAGCGGCAAAACGTGGACAATGATGCCCTTGGCCAAAAAGGGCGTATGCGTTTTTTCCTGAATATATTCAGGAAAAAACGCATACGCCCTTTTTGGCCAACCAAGCAACCTGGAAAGGCAAATCAGCACTACAAAGGAGTCTCGCTTCGAATCGGTCAAAAGGGCCATGCTGAAAAAAGTGTCAAAACCACAAAAGCAGGACAGGCCATGGAGAAATGGGAGCCTTGCTACACTGATGGGCGGGGTGTAAATTGCCAGCAGCCACTCTGGAGAAGTGTACGGTGTGGCCTTAAACATCGAAAAAACACAGCTTATGGAGCATAGGGCACTTCCACTCATGGGCGTATAAATTGGGAAAACTAAAAATCAGCAAGACACAGGCACCCCAAAGTTTAGGGCTGCTCTGTTGACAAGAACCTCCACTTCATGACACCTTAAATATCCCAGGAAAGAGAAAAATGGATAAAGAAGTTGTGGTCCCTATGTACAATGGAATATCACTCAGCCATGAAATCAATGTCATAAGGCTAGTAGCAGCATGATGAGTGGATTTAGGTACGACGACTCTAAGTGAAATAAGTCACACAGAAAAAGACACTTATCAAAAGCTATCACATATAAAGGGAATGTAAAAACCGCTACAATTGAACTGAATTACAAATCACAACAGAGTCCCACATTTAGAAAACACACTATGGCTGCTTAACGGGAAAGGTGACGTGGGGTGATGCATAAAACAAGGGTTTCAAATTAGCTCAGATACCGTTCCATACACCCAATATGTAATAGACAAGACCTACTCCTTGCTCAGTGAACTGGACTCAACACCCCCTATTCACCACACAAGAATATATCTGACTAGTGAGAATCTTAAAACTTATGTATTGATATCTCTCTGGAAGTGAGTCAAGTGGGTGTAAAGCCGCATAAACACAGCCGTGAAAAGCAGCTAAACCCCATTATAAAAAAAAAATAGTTTTAAAAACCCATGAAACAAAGACAGTGAAAGCGAGAGAAATTCTTACAAAATTCATTCAGGGGCTTTGACGCAACCTGAATTGACCATATCTAGACCCACAGCTGGATGAGACATAAGGGTGGACACTCTTGGGGCTGAGAGGTTTGGTGTGGTTGGGTGAGCAAACGCAGACCCTTTAAAGTAATACTGCGTGGTACCCATCCCTTTTGTCCCCAATCTCCAGGTTCAAGGGCATCTTCCTATATCGAAAACATGCATGAGAAACCCAGAAGATGGTACACCGTGTGATTGGGAAAGTTTCTAAAACGCACCTCATTTCTCAACACTGTGTGCTCGGGTTCGCCATTCCAGCTTCTTTACTAGCAATCTCCCTACTTGGAGAATCAGCACCTTTAACCTCCTTTTCTGTACAGCTTGCAATTTGTCCTGAGGATGAACAGGAACAGGGGCAACCAATTGGAGACTAGATGTAGGTATTGGGACAGGCACAGGTCACTCTATTTTCCCATCAGGAAGAAGAATTAAGCACAGGCTCAGCCTGCTGCCCGAAACCAGAATAGTGCCTGAGGCAATCCCGCGATTTGAGGCCAGCTCCCAAAAAAGCAAGTTGAAAAATGGAGCACATGGGCACTGCAATTCACAAACCTGCAGAGTTATAAATGATAACTCTCGTCCACAAATATATTGAGGGAAGGCAACGAAGAGGATTTGAAAGCAAGGCAGAATTGCAGGAAACAGGTTTCAGGAGGTAGATTCCAATCGCCTTTAAAGCACATGAAAAGCGGCAAAACGTCGACAATGATGCCCTTGGCCAAAAAGGGTGTATGCGTTGTTTCTTGAATATATGCAGGAAAAAACGCATACGCCATTTTTGGCCAACCAAGCAACCTGGAAAGGCAAATCAGCGCTACAAAGAAGTCTCGCTTCCCATCAGTCAAAAGGGCCATGCTGAAAAAAGTATCAAAACCAGAAATGCAGGACAGGCCATGGAGAAATGGCAGCCTTGCTACGCTGATGGGCGGGATGTAAATTGCCAACAGCCACTCTGGAGAAGTGTAGGGTGTGTCCTGAAACATCGAAAAAACACAGCTTAGGGAGCATAGGGCACTTCCACTCATGGGCGTATAAATTGGGAAAACTAAAAATCAGCAAGACACAGGCACCCCAAAGTTTAGGGCTGCTCTGTTGACAAGAACCTCCACTTCATGACACCTTAAATATCCCAGGAAAGACAAAAATGGATAAAGAAGTTGTGGTCCTTATGTACAATGGAATATCACTCAGCCATGAAATCAATGTCATAAGGCTAGTAGCAGCATGATGATTGGATTTAGGTACGACGACTCTAAGTGAAATAAGTCACACAGAAAAAGACACATATCAAAAGCTATCACTTATAGAGGGAATGTAAAAACCGCTACACTTGAACTGAATTACAAATCAGAACAGAGTCACCCATTTTGAAAACACACTATGGCTGCTTAACGGGAAAGGTGAGGTGGGGTGATGCATAAAACAAGGGTTTCAAATTAGCTCTGATACCGTACCATACACCCAATATGTAATAGACAAGACCTACTCCTTGCTCAGTGAACTGGACTCAACACCCTGTATTCACCGCACAAGAATATATCAGACTAGTGAGAATCATAAAACCTATGTATTGATATCTCTCTGGAAATGAGTCAAGTGGGTGTAAATCCGCATAAACACAGCCGTGAAAAGCAGCTAAACCCCATTATAAAAATAAATTAGTTTTAAAAACGCATGAAACAAAGACAGTGAAAGAGAGAGAAATTCTTACAAAATTCATTCAGGGGCTGTGACGCAACCTGGATTGACCATATCTAGACCCACAGCTGGATGAGATATAAGGGTGGACATTCTTGGGGCTGAGAGGTTTGGTGAGGTTGGGTGAGCCAACGCAGACCCTTTAAGGTAATACTGCGTGGTACCCATCCCTTGGGTCCCAAATCTCCAGGTTCAAGGGCATCTTCCTACATCGAAAACTTCAATGAGGAACCCAGAAGATGGTACACCGTGTGATTTTGAAAGGTTTCTAAAACGCACCTCATTTCTCATCTCCTTGTGCTCGGGTTCGCCATTCCAGCTACTTCACTAGCAATCTCCCTACTTGGAGAATCAGCACCTTTAACCTCCTGTTCCGTACAGGTGGCAATTTGTCCTGAGGATGAACGGGAAGAGGGGCAGCCAATGAGAGACTAGATCTAGGTGTTGGGACAGGCACAGGTCACTCTAGTTTCTCATCAGGAAGAAGAAATAACCACAGGCTCAGCCTGCCACCCGGAACCAGAATAGGGCCTGAGGCAATCCCGCGCTTCTGCGGCCAGCTCCCAAAAAAGCCAGTTGAAAAATGGAGCACATGTGCACTGCAATTCACAACCCTGCAGAGTTATAAATGATAACTCTCGTACACAAATATATTGAGGGAAGGCAACGAAGAGGATTTGAAAGCAAGGCAGAATTGCAGGAAACAGGTTTCAGGAGATAGATTCCAATCGCCTTTAAAGCACATGAAAAGCGGCAAAACGTCGACAATGATGTCCTTGGTCAAAAAGGGCATATGCGTTTTTTCCTGAATGTATTCAGGAAAAAACGCATACGCCCTTTTTGGCCAACCAAGCAACCTGGAAAGGCAAATCAGCGCTACAAAGAAGTCTCACTTCCCATCGGTCAAAAGGGTCATGCTGCAAAAAGTGTCAAAACCACAAATGCAGGACAGGCCATGGAGAAAAGGCAGCCTTTCTACGCTGATGGGCGGGATGTAAATTGCCAACAGACACTCTGGAGAAGTGTACGGTGTGTCCTGAAACATCTAAAACACACAGCTTAGGGAGCATAGTGCACGTCCACTCATGGGCGTAGAAATTGGGAAAACTAAAAATCAGCAAGACACAGGCACCACAAAGTTTAGGGCTGCTCTGTTGACAAGAACCTCCACTTCATGACACCTTAAAAATCCTAGGAAAGAGAAAAATGGATAAAGAAGTTGTGGTCCTTATGTACAATGCAATATCACTCAGACATGAAATCAATGTCATAAGGCTAGTAGAAGCAAGATGAGTGGACTTAGGTACGATGATTCTAAGTGAAATAAGTCACACAGAAAAAGACACTTATCATAAGCTATCACTTATAGAGGGAATGTAAAAACCGCTACACTTGAACTGAATTACAAAACAGAACAGAGTCACACGTTTAGAAAACACACTATGGCTGCTTAACGGGAAAGGTGAGGTGGGGTGATGCATAAAACAAGGGTTTCAAATTAGCTCTGATACCGTTCCATACACCCAATATGTTATAGACAAGACCTACTCCTTGCTAAGTGAACTGGACTCAACACCCCCTATTCACCGCACAAGAATATATCTGACTAGTGAGAATCTTATAACTTATGTATTGATATCTGTCTGGAAGTGAGTCAAGTCGGTGTAAAGCCGCATAAACACAGCCGTGAAAAGCAGCTAAACCCCATTATAAAAATAAATTAGTTTTAAAAACCCATGAAACAAAGACAGTGTAAGAGAGAGAAATTCTTACAAAATTCATTCAGGGGCTGTGACGCAACCTGGATTGACCATATCTAGACCCAAAGCTGGATCAGACATAAGGGTGGACACTCTTGGGGCTGAGAGGTTTGGTGAGGTTGGGTGAGCAAACGCAGACCCTTTAAAGTAATACTGCGTGGTACCCATCCCATGGGTCCCAAATCTCCAAGTTCAAGGGCATCTTCCTACATCGAAAACATGCATGAGAAACCCAGAAAATGGTACACCATGTGATTTTGAAAGGTTTCTAAAACGCACCTCATTTCTCAACACCGTGTGCTCGGGTTCGCCATTCCAGCTTCTTTACGAGAAATCTCCCTACTTGGAGAATCAGCACCTTTAACCTCCTGTTCCATACAGGTTGCAATTTGTCCTAAGGATGAATGGGAAGAGGGGCAACCAATGAGAGACTAGATCTAGGTGTTGGGACAGGCACAGGTCACTCTATTTTCCCATCAGGAAGAAGAATTAACCACAGGCTCAGCCTGCCGCCCAGAACCAGAATAGGGCCTGAGGCAATCACGCGCTTCTGCGGCCAGCTCCCAAAAAAGCCAGTTGAAAAATGGAGCACATGGGCACTGCAATTCACTAACCTGCAGAGTTATAAATGATAACTCTCGTCCACAAATATATTGAGGGAAGGCAACGGAGAGGATTTGAAAGCAATGCAGAATTGCAGGAAACAGGTTTCAGGAGGTAGATTCGAATCGCCTTTAAAACACATGAAAAGCGGCAAAACGTCGACAATGATGCCCTTGGCCAAAAAGTGTGTATGCGTTTTTTCCTGAACATATTCAGGAAAAAACGCATACGCCCTTTTTGGCCAACCAAGCAACCTGGAAAGGCAAATCAGTGCTACAAAGAAGTCTCGCTTCCCATCGGTCAAAAGGGCCATGCTGAAAAAAGTGTCAAAACCACAAAAGCAGGACAGGCCATGGAGAAATGGGAGCCTTGCTACGCTGATGGGCGGTATGTAAATTGCCAACAGCCACTCTAGAGAAGTGTACGGTGTGTCCTGAAACATCGAAAAAACACAGCTTAGGGAGCATAGGGCACTTCCATTCATGGGCGTATAAATTGGGAAAACTAAAAATCAGCAAGACACAGGCACCCCAAAGTTTAGGGCTGCTCTGTTGACAAGAACCTCCACTTCATGACACCTTAAATATCCCAGGAAAGAGAAAAATGGATAAAGAAGTTGTGGTCCCTATGTACAATGGAATATCACTCAGCCATGAAATCAATGTCATAAGGCTAGTAGCAGCATGATGAGTGGATTTAGGTACGACGACTCTAAGTGAAATAAGTCACACAGAAAAAGACACTTATCGTAAGCTATCACTTATAGAGGGAATGTAAAAACCGCTACACTTGAACTGAATTACAAAAGAGAACAGAGTCACACGTTTAGAAAACACACTATGGCTGCTTAACGGGAAAGGTGACGTGGGGTGATGCATAAAACAAGGGTTTCAAATTAGCTCAGATACCATTCCATACACCCAATATGAAATAGACAAGACCTACTCCTTGCTCAGTGAACTGGACTCAACACCCCCTATTCACTGCACAAGAATATATCTGACTAGTGAGAATCTTAAAATTTATGTATTGATATCTCTTTGGAAGTGAGTCAAGTGGGTGTAAAGCCGCATAAACACAGCCGTGAAAAGCAGCTAAACCCCATTATAAAAATAAATTAGTTTTAAAAACCCATGAAACAAAGACAGTGAAAGAGAGAGAAATTCTTACAAAATTCATTCAGGGGCTGTGACGCAACCTGGAATGACCATATGTAGACCCACAGCTGGATGAGACATAAGGGTGGACACTCTAGGGGCTGAGAGGTTTGGTGAGGTTGGGTGAGCCAACGCAGACACTTTAAAGTAATACTGCGTGGTACCCATCCCATGGGTCCCAAATCTCCAAGTTCAAGGGCATCTTCCTACATCGAAAACATGCATGAGAAACCCAGAAGATGGTACACCGTGTGATTGAGAAAGTTTCTAAAACGCACCTCATTTCTCAACTCTGTGTGCTCGGGTTCGCCATTCCAGCTTCTTTACTAGCAATCTCCCTACTTGGAGAATCAGCACCTTTAACCTCCTTTTCTGTACAGCTTGCAATTTGTCCTGAGGATGAACAGGAACAGGGGCAACCAATTGGAGACTAGATGTAGGTATTGGGACAGGCACAGGTCACTCTATTTTCCCATCAGGAAGAAGAATTAAGCACAGGCTCAGCCTGCTGCCTGAAACCAGAATAGTGCCTGAGGCAATCCCGCGATTTGAGGCCAGCTCCCAAAAAAGCAAGTTGAAAAATGGAGCACATGGGCACTGCAATTCACAAACCTGCAGAGTTATAAATGATAACTCTCGTCCACAAATATATTGAGGGAAGGCAACGAAGAGGATTTGAAAGCAAGGCAGAATTGCAGGAAACAGGTTTCAGGAGGTAGATTCCAATCGCCTTTAAAGCACATGAAAAGCGGCAAAACGTCGACAATGATGCCCTTGGCCAAAAAGGGTGTATGCGTTGTTTCTTGAATATATTCAGGAAAAAACGCATACGCCCTTTTTGGCCAACCAAGCAACCTGGAAAGGCAAATCAGCGCTACAAAGAAGTCTCGCTTCCCATCAGTCAAAAGGGCCATGCTGAAAAAAGTATCAAAACCAGAAAAGCAGGACAGGCCATGGAGAAATGGCAGCCTTGCTACGCTGATGGGCGGGATGTAAATTGCCAACAGCCACTCTGGAGAAGTGTAGGGTGTGTCCTGAAACATCGAAAAAACACAGCTTAGGGAGCATAGGGCACTTCCACTCATGGGCGTATAAATTGGGAAAACTAAAAATCAGCAAGACACAGGCACCCCAAAGTTTAGGGCTGCTCTGTTGACAAGAACCTCCACTTCATGACACCTTAAATATCCCAGGAAAGACAAAAATGGATAAAGAAGTTGTGGTCCTTATGTACAATGGAATATCACTCAGCCATGAAATCAATGTCATAAGGCTAGTAGCAGCATGATGATTGGATTTAGGTACGACGACTCTAAGTGAAATAAGTCACACAGAAAAAGACACTTATCATAAGCTATCACTTATAGAGGGAATGTAAAAAACGCTACACTTGAACTGAATTACAAAACAGAACAGAGTCACACGTTTAGAAAACACACTATGGCTGCTTAACGGGAAAGGTGAGGTGGGGTGATGCATAAAACAAGGGTTTCAAATTCGCTCAGTTACCGTTCCATACACCCAATATGTAATAGACAAGACCTACTCCATGCTCAGTGAACTGGAGTCAACACCCCCTATTCACCGCACAAGAATATATGTGACTAGTCAGAATCTTAAAACCTATGTATTGATATCTGTCTGGAAGCGAGTCAAGTGGGTGTAAAGCCGCATAAACACAGCCGTGAAAAGCAGCTAAACCCCATTATAAAATAAATTACTTTTAAAAACCCGTAAAACAAAGACAGTGAAAGAGAGAGAAATTCTTACAAAATTCGTTCAGAGGCTGTGATGCAACCTGGATTGACCATATCTAGACCCACAGCTGGATGAGACATAAGGGTGGACACTCTTGGGCTTAGAGGTTGGGTGAGGTTGGGTGAGCAAACGCAGACCCTTTAAAGTAATACTGTGTGGTACCCATCCCATGGTTCCCAAATCTCCAGGTTCAAGGGCATCTTCCTACATCGAAAACATGCATGAGAAACCCAGAAGATGGTACACCGTGTGATTTTGAAAGGTTTCTAAAACGCACCCAATTTCTCATCTCCTTGTGCTAGGGTTCGCCTTTCCAGCTACTTTACTAGCAATCTCCCTACTTGGAGAATCAGCACCTTTAAGCTCCTGTTCCCTACAGGTTGCAATTTGTCCTGAGGTTGAACGGGAAGAGGGGCAACCAATGAGAGACTAGATCTAGGTGTTGGGAGAGGCCCAGGTCACTCTATTTTCCCATCAGGAAGAAGAATTAACCACAGGATCAGCCTGCTGCCAGGAACCAGAATAGGGCCTGAGGCAATCCCGCGCTTTTGCGGCCAGCTCCCAAAAAAGCGAGTTGAAAAATGGAGCTCAGGGACACTGCAATTCACAAACCCGCAGAGGTATAAATGATAACTCTCATCCACAGATATATTGAGGGAAGGCAACGAAGAGGATTTGAAAGCAAGGCAGAATTGCAGGAAGCAGATTTCAGGAGGTAGATTCGAATCGCCTTTAAAGCACATGAAAAGCGGCAAAACGTCGACAATGATGCCCTTGGCCAAAAAGGGCGTATGCGTTTTTTCCTGAATATATTCAGGAAAAAACGCATACGCCCTTTTTGGCCAACCAAGCAACCTGGAAAGGCAAATCAGCGCTACAAAGAAGTCTCGCTTCCCATCGGTCAAAAGGGCCATGCTGCAAAAAGTGTCAAAACCAGAAATGCAGTACAGGCCATGGAGAAATGGCAGCCTTGCTACGCTGATGGGCGGGATGTAAATTGCCAAAAGCCACTCTGGAGAATTGTACGGTGTGTCCTGAAACATCGAAAAAACACAGCTTAGGGAGCATAGGGCACGTCCACTCATGGGCGTATAAATTGGGAAAACTAAAAATCAGCAAGACACAGGCACCCCAATGTTTAGGGCTGCTATGTTGACAAGAACCTCCACTTCATGACACCTTAAATATCCCAGGAAAGAGAAAAATGGATAAAGAAGTTGTGGTCCTTATGTACAAAGGAATATCACTCAGACATGAAATCAATGTCATAAGGCTAGTAGAAGCAAGATGAGTGGATTTAGGTATGACGATTCTAAGTGAAATAAGTGACACAGAAAAAGACACTTATCATAAGCTATCACTTATAGAGGGAATGTAAAAACCGCTACACCTGAACTGAATTACAAAACAGAACAGAGTCACACGTTTAGAAAACACACTATGGCTGCTTAACGGGAAAGGTGAGGTGGGGTGATGCATAAAACAAGGGGTTCAAATTCGCTCAGATACCGTTCCATACACCCAATATGTAATAGACAAGACCTACTCCATGCTCAGTGAACTGGACTCAACACCCCCTATTCACCGCACAAGAATATATGTGACTAGTAAGAATCTTAAAACCTATGTATTGATATCTGTCTGGAAGTGAGTCAAGTGGGTGTAAACCCGCATAAACACAGCCGTGAAAAGCAGCTAAACCCCATTATAAAATAAATTACTTTTAAAAACCCGTAAAACAAAGACAGTGAAAGAGAGAGAAATTCTTACAAAATTCGTTCAGAGGCTGTGATGCAACCTGGATTGACCATATCTAGACCCACAGCTGGATGAGACATAAGGGTGGACACTCTTGGGCTTAGAGGTTGGGTGAGGTTGGGTGAGCAAACGCAGACCCTTTAAAGTAATACTGTGTGGTACCCATCCCATGGTTCCCAAATCTCCAGGTTCAAGGGCATCTTCCTACATCGAAAACATGCATGAGAAACCCAGAAGATGGTACACCGTGTGATTTTGAAAGGTTTCTAAAACGCACCCAATTTCTCATCTCCTTGTGCTAGGGTTCGCCTTTCCAGCTACTTTACTTGCAATCTCCCTACTTGGAGAATCAGCACCTTTAAGCTCCTGTTCCCTACAGGTTGCAATTTGTCCTGAGGTTGAACGGGAAGAGGGGCAACCAATGAGAGACTAGATCTAGGTGTTGGGACAGGCCCAGGTCACTCTATTTTCCCATCAGGAAGAAGAATTAACCACAGGCTCAGCCTGCCGCCAGGAACCAGAATAGGGCCTGAGGCAATCCCGCGCTTTTGCGGCCAGCTCCAAAAAAAGCGAGTTGAAAAATGGAGCTCAGGGACACTGCAATTCACAAACCCGCAGAGTTATAAATGATAACTCTCATCCACAGATATATTGAGGGAAGGCAACGAAGAGGATTTGAAAGCAAGGCAGAATTGCAGGAAGCAGATTTCAGGAGGTAGATTCGAATCGCCTTTAAAGCACATGAAAAGCGGCAAAACGTCGACAATGATGCCCTTGGCCAAAAAGGGCGTATGCGTTTTTTCCTGAATATATTCAGGAAAAAACGCATACGCCCTTTTTGGCCAACCAAGCAACCTGGAAAGGCAAATCAGCGCTACAAAGAAGTCTCGCTTCCCATCGGTCAAAAGGGCCATGCTGCAAAAAGTGTCAAAACCAGAAATGCAGTACAGGCCATGGATAAATGGCAGCCTTGCTACGCTGATGGGCGGGATGTACATTGCCAAAAGCCACTCTGGAGAAGTGTACGGTGTGTCCTGAAACATTGAAAAAACACAGCTTAGGGAGCATAGGGCACGTCCACTCATGGGCGTATAAATTGGGAAAACTAAAAATCAGCAAGACGCAGGCACCCCAATGTTTAGGGCTGCTATGTTGACAAGAACCTCCACTTCATGACACCGTAAATATCCCAGGAAAGAGAAAAATGGTTAAAGAAGTTGTGGTCCTTATGTACAAAGGAATATCCCTCAGACATGAAATCAATGTCATAAGGCTAGTAGAAGCAAGATGAGTGGATTTAGGTATGACGATTCTAAGTGAAATAAGTCACACAGAAAAAGACACTTATCATAAGCTATCACTTATAGAGGGAATGTAAAAACCGCTACACTTGAACTGAATTACAAAACAGAACAGAGTCACACGTTTAGAAAACACACTATGGCTGCTTAACGGGAAAGGTGAGGTGGGGTGATGCATAAAACAAGGGTTTCAAATTCGCTCAGATACCGTTCCATACACCCAATATGTAATAGACAAGACCTACTCCTTGCTCAGTGAACCGGACTCAACACCCCCTATTCACCGCACAAGAATATATCTGACTAGTAAGAATCGTAAAACCTATGTATTGATATCTGTCTGGAAGTGAGTCAAGTGGGTGTAAAGCCGCATAAACACTGCCGTGAAAAGCAGCTAAACCCCATTATAAAAATAAATTACTTTTAAAAACCCGTAAAACAAAGACAGTGAAAGAGAGAGAAATTCTTACAAAATTCGTTCAGGGGATGTGATGCAACCTGGATTGACCATATCTAGACCCACACCTGGATGAGACATAAGGGTGGACACTCTTGGGGCTTAGAGGTTGGGTGAGGTTGGGTGAGCAAACTCAGACCCTTTAAAGTAATATTGCGTGGTACCCATCCCATGGGTCCCAAATCTCCAGGTTCAAGGGCATCTTCCTACATCGAAAACATGCATGAGAAACCCAGAAGATGGTACACCGTGTGATTTTGAAAGGTTTCTAAAACGCACCCCATTTCTCATCTCCTTGTGCTAGGGTTCGCCTTTCCAGCTACTTTACTAGCAATCTCCCTACTTGGAGAATCAGCACCTTTAAGCTCCTGTTCCCTACAGGTTGCAATTTGTCCTGAGGATGAACGGGAAGAGGGGCAACCAATGAGAGACTAGATCTAAGTGTTGGTAGAGGCACAGGTCACTCTATTTTCCAATCAGGAAGAAGAATTAACCACAGGCTCAGCCTGCCGCCAGGAACCAGAATAGGGCCTGAGGCAATCTCGTGCTTTTGTGGCCAGCTCCCAAAAAAGCGACTTGAAAAATGGAGCTCAGGGACACTGCAATTCACAAACCCGCAGAGTTATAAATGATAACTCTCATCCACAGATATATTGAGGGAAGGCAACGAAGAGGATTTGAAAGCAAGGCAGAATTGCAGGAAGCAGATTTCAGGAGGTAGATTCGAATCGCCTTTAAAGCACATGAAAAGCGGCAAAACGTCGACAATGATGCCCTTGGCCAAAAAGGGCGTATGCGTTTTTTCCTGAATATATTCAGGAAAAAACGCATACGCCCTTTTTGGCCAACCAAGCAACCTGGAAAGGCAAATCAGCGCTACAAAGAAGTCTCGCTTCCCATCGGTCAAAAGGGCCATGCTGCAAAAAGTGTCAAAACCAGAAATGCAGTACAGGCCATGGAGAAATGGCAGCCTTGCTACGCTGATGGGCGGGATGTAAATTGCCAAAAGCCACTCTGGAGAATTGTACGGTGTGTCCTGAAACATCGAAAAAACACAGCTTAGGGAGCATAGGGCACGTCCACTCATGGGCGTATAAATTGGGAAAACTAAAAATCAGCAAGACACAGGCACCCCAATGTTTAGGGCTGCTATGTTGACAAGAACCTCCACTTCATGACACCTTAAATATCCCAGGAAAGAGAAAAATGGATAAAGAAGTTGTGGTCCTTATGTACAAAGGAATATCACTCAGACATGAAATCAATGTCATAAGGCTAGTAGAAGCAAGATGAGTGGATTTAGGTATGACGATTCTAAGTGAAATAAGTGACACAGAAAAAGACACTTATCATAAGCTATCACTTATAGAGGGAATGTAAAAACCGTTACACCTGAACTGAATTACAAAACAGAACAGAGTCACACGTTTAGAAAACACACTATGGCTGCTTAACGGGAAAGGTGAGGTGGGGTGATGCATAAAACAAGGGGTTCAAATTCGCTCAGATACCGTTCCATACACCCAATATGTAATAGACAAGACCTACTCCATGCTCAGTGAACTGGACTCAACACCCCCTATTCACCGCACAAGAATATATGTGACTAGTAAGAATCTTAAAACCTATGTATTGATATCTGTCTGGAAGTGAGTCAAGTGGGTGTAAAGCCGCATAAACACAGCCGTGAAAAGCAGCTAAACCCCATTATAAAATAAATTACTTTTAAAAACCCGTAAAACAAAGACAGTGAAAGAGAGAGAAATTCTTACAAAATTCGTTCAGAGGCTGTGATGCAACCTGGATTGACCATATCTAGACCCACAGCTGGATGAGACATAAGGGTGGACACTCTTGGGCTTAGAGGTTGGGTGAGGTTGGGTGAGCAAACGCAGACCCTTTAAAGTAATACTGTGTGGTACCCATCCCATGGTTCCCAAATCTCCAGGTTCAAGGGCATCTTCCTACATCGAAAACATGCATGAGAAACCCAGAAGATGGTACACCGTGTGATTTTGAAAGGTTTCTAAAACGCACCCAATTTCTCATCTCCTTGTGCTAGGGTTCGCCTTTCCAGCTACTTTACTAGCAATCTCCCTACTTGGAGAATCAGCACCTTTAAGCTCCTGTTCCCTACAGGTTGCAATTTGTCCTGAGGTTGAACGGGAAGAGGGGCAACCAATGAGAGACTAGATCTAGGTGTTGGGACAGGCCCAGGTCACTCTATTTTCCCATCAGGAAGAAGAATTAACCACAGGCTCACCCTGCCGCCAGGAACCAGAATAGGGCCTGAGGCAATCCCGCGCTTTTGCGGCCAGCTCCCAAAAAAGCGAGTTGAAAAATGGAGCTCAGGGACACTGCAATTCACAAACCCGCAGAGTTATAAATGATAACTCTCATCCACAGATATATTGAGGGAAGGTAACGAAGAGGATTTGAAAGCAAGGCAGAATTGAAGGAAGCAGATTTCAGGAGGTAGATTCGAATCGCCTTTAAAGCACATGAAAAGCGGCAAAACGTCGACAATGATGCCCTTGGCCAAAAAGGGCGTATGCGTTTTTTCCTGAATATATTCAGGAAAAAACGCATACGCCCTTTTTGGCCAACCAGCAACCTGGAAAGGCAAATCAGCGCTACAAAGAAGTCTCGCTTCCCATCGGTGAAAAGGGCCATGCTGCAAAAAGTGTCAAAACCAGAAATGCAGTACAGGCCATGGAGAAATGGCAGCCTTGCTACGCTGATGGGCGGAATGTACATTGCCAAAAGCCACTCTGGAGAAGTGTACGGTGTGTCCTGAAACATTGAAAAAACACAGCTTAGGGAGCATAGGGCACGTCCACTCATGGGCGTATAAATTGGGAAAACTAAAAATCAGCAAGACACAGGCACCCCAATGTTTAGGGCTGCTATGTTGACAAGAACCTCCACTTCATGACACCGTAAACATCCCAGGAAAGAGAAAAATGGTTAAAGAAGTTGTGGTCCTTATGTACAAAGGAATATCCCTCAGACATGAAATCAATGTCATAAGGCTAGTAGAAGCAAGATGAGTGGATTTAGGTATGACGATTCTAAGTGAAATAAGTCACACAGAAAAAGACACTTATCATAAGCTATCACTTATAGAGGGAATGTAAAAACCGCTACACTTGAACTGAATTACAAAACAGAACAGAGTCACACGTTTAGAAAACAAACTATGGCTGCTTAACGGGAAAGGTGAGGTGGGGTGATGCATAAAACAAGGGTTTCAAATTCGCTCAGATACTGTTCCATACACCCAATATGTAATAGACAAGACCTACTCCTTGCTCAGTGAACTGGACTCAACACCCCCTATTCACCGCACAAGAATATATCTGACTAGTAAGAATCGTAAAACCTATGTATTGATATCTCTCTGGAAGTGTGTCAAGTGGGTGTAAAGCTGCATAAACACAGCCGTGAAAAGCAGCTAAACCCCATTATAAAAATAAATTACTTTTAAAAACCCGTAAAACAAAGACAGTGAAAGAGAGAGAAATTCTTACAAAATTCGTTCAGGGGCTGTGATGCAACCTGGATTGACCATATCTAGACCCACAACTGGATGAGACATAAGGGTGGACAATCTTGGGGCTGAGAGGTTGGGTGAGGTTGGGTGAGCAAACTCAGACCCTTTAAAGTAGTACTGCGTGGTACCCATCCCATGGGTCCCAAATCTCCAGGTTCAAGGGCATCTTCCTACATCGAAAACATGCATGAGAAACCCAGAAGATGGTACACCGTGTGATTTTGAAAGGTTTCTAAAACGCACCCAATTTCTCATCTCCTTGTGCTAGGGTTCGCCTTTCCAGCTACTATACTAGCAATCTCCCTACTTGGAGAATCAGCACCTTTAAGCTCCTGTTCCCTACAGGTTGCAATTTGTCCTGAGGTTGAACGGGAAGAGGGGCAACCAATGAGAGACTAGATCTAGGTGTTGGGACAGGCCCAGGTCACTCTATTTTCCCATCAGGAAGAAGAATTAACCACAGGCTCAGCCTGCTGCCAGGAACCAGAATAGGGCCTGAGGCAATCCCGCGCTTTTGCGGCCAGCTCCCAAAAAAGCGAGTTGAAAAATGGAGCTCAGGGACACTGCAATTCACAAACCCACAGAGTTATAAATGATAACTCTCATCCACAGATATATTGAGGGAAGGCAACGAAGAGGATTTGAAAGCAAGGCAGAATTGCAGGAAACAGGTTTCAGGAGGTAGATTCGAATCGCATTTAAAGCACATGAAAAGTGGCAAAACGTCGACAGTGATGCCCTTGGCCAAAAAGGGCGTATGCGTTTTTTCCTGAATATATTCAGGAAAAAACGCATACGCCCTTTTTGGCCAACCAAGCAACCTGGAAAGGCAAATCAGCGCTACAAAGAAGTCTCGCTTCCCATCCGTCAAAAGGGACATGCTGCAAAAAGTGTCAAAACCAGAAATGCAGGACAGGCCATGGAGAAATGGCAGCCTTGCTATGCTGATGGGCGGGATGTAAATTGCCAACAGCCACTCTGGAGAAGTGTACGGTGTGTCCTGAAACATCGAAAAAACACAGCTTAGGGAGCATAGGGCACGTCCACTCATGGGCGTATAAATTGGGAAAACTAAAAATCAGCAAGACACAGGCACCCCAATGTTTAGGGCTGCTCTGTTGACAAGAACCTCCACTTCATGACACCTTAAATATCACCAGGAAAGAGAAAAATGGATAAAGAAGTTGTGGTCCTTATGTACAAAGGAATATCCCTCAGACATGAAATCAATGTCATAAGGCTAGTAGAAGCAAGATGAGTGGATTTAGGTATGACGATTCTAAGTGAAATAAGTGACACAGAAAAAGACACTTATCATAAGCTATCACTTATAGAGGGAATGTAAAAACCGCTACACTTGAACTGAATTACAAAACAGAACAGAGTCACACGTTTAGAAAACACACTATGGCTGCTTAACGGGAAAGGTGAGGTGGGGTGATGCATAAAACAAGGGTTTCAAATTCGCTCAGATACCGTTCCATACACCCAATATGTAATAGACAAGACCTACTCCTTGCTCAGTGAACTGGACTCAACACCCCCTATTCACCGCACAAGAATATATCTGACTAGTAAGAATCGTAAAACCTATGTATTGATATCTCTCTGGAAGTGAGCCAAGTGGGTGTAAAGCCGCATAAACACAGCCGTGAAAAACAGCTAAACACCATTATAAAAATAAATTACTTTTAAAAACCCGTAAAACAAAGACAGTGAAAGAGAGAGAAATTCTTACACAATTCGTTCAGGGGCTGTGATGCAACCTGGATTGACCATATCTAGACCCACACCTGGATGAGACATAAGGGTGGACACTCTTGGGTCTGAGAGGTTGGGTGAGGTTGGGTGTGCAAACACAGACCCTTTAAAGTAATACTGCGTGGTACCCATCCCATGGGTCCCAAATCTCCAGGTTCAAGGGCATGTTCCTACATCGAAAACATGCATGAGAAACCCAGAAGAAGGTACACCATGTGATTTTGAAAGGTTTCTAAAACGCACCTCATTTCTCATCTCCTTGTGCTCGGGTTCGCCTTTCCAGCTACTTTACTAGCAATCTCCCTACTTGGAGAATCAGCACCTTTAACCTCGTGTTCCCTACAGGTTGCAATTTGTCCTGAGGATGAACGGGAAGAGGGGCAACCAATGAGAGACTAGATCAAGGTGTTGGGACAGGCACAGGTCACTCTATTTTCCCATCAGGAAGAAGAATTAACCACAGGCTCAGCCTGCCGCCCGGAAGCAGAATAGGGCCTGAGGCAATCCCGCGCTCTTGCGGCCAGCTCCCAAAAAAGCGAGTTGAAAAATGGAGCCCAGGGACACTGCCATTCACAAACCCGCAGAGTTATAAATGATAACTCTCGTCCACAAATATATTGAGGGAAGGCAACGAAGAGGATTTGAAAGCAAGGCAGAATTGCAGGAAACAGGTTTCAGGAGGTAGATTCGAATCGCCTTTAAAGCACATGAAAAGTGGCAAATCTTCGACAATGATGCCCTTGGCCAAAAAGGGCGTATGCGTTTTTTCCTGAATATATTCAGGAAAAAACGCATACGGCCTTTTTGGCCAACCAAGCAACCTGGAAAGGCAAATCAGCGCTACAAAGAAGTCTCGCTTCCCATCGGTCAAAAGGGCCATTCTGCAAAATGTTTCAAAACCAGAAATGCAGGACAGGCCATGGAGAAATGGCAGCCTTGCTACACTGATGGGCGGGAAGTTAATTGCCAGCAGCCACTCTGGAGAAGTGTACGGTGTGTCCTGAAACATCGAAAAAACACAGCTTAGGGAGCATAGGGCACGTCCACTCATGGGCATATAAATTGGGAAAATTAAAAATCAGCAAGACACAGGCAACCCAAAGTTTAGGGCTGCTCTGTTGACAAGAACCTCCACTTCATGACACCTTAAATATCCTAGGAAAGAGAAAAATGTATAAAGAAGTTGTGGTCCTTATTTACAATGGAATATCACTCAGACATGAAATCAATGTCATAAGGCTAGTAGAAGCAAGATGAGTGGAGTTAGGTACGACGATTCTAAGTGAAATAAGACACGCAGAAAAAGACACTTATCATAAGCTATCACTTATAGAGGGAATGTAAAAACCGCTACACTTGAACTGAATTACAAAACAGAACAGAGTCACACGTTTAGAAAACACACTATGGCTGCTTAACGGGAAAGGTGAGGTGGGGTGATGCATAAAACAAGGGTTTCAAATTCGCTCAGATACCGTTCCATACACCCAATATGTAATAGACAAGACCTACTCCTTGCTCAGTGAACTGGACTCAACACCCCCTATTCACCGCACAAGAATATATGTGAGTAGTAAGAATCTTAAAACCTATGTATTGATATCTGTCTGGAAGTGAGTCAAGTGGGTGTAAAGCCACATAAACACAGCCGTGAAAAGCAGCTAAACCCCATTATAAAAATAAATTACTTTTAAAAACCCGTAAAACAAAGACAGTGAAAGAGAGAGAAATTCTTACAAAATTCGTTCAGGGGCTGTGATGCAACCTGGATTGACCACATCTAGACCCACAGCTGGATGAGACATAAGGGTGGACACTCTTGGGGTTGAGAGGTTGGGTGAGGTTGGGTGAGCAAACACAGACCCTTTAAAGTAATACTGCGTGGTACCCATCCCATGGGTCCCAAATCTCCAGATTCAAGGGCATTTTCCTACATCGAAAACATGCATGAGAAACCCAGAAGATGGTACACCGTGTGATTTTGAATGGTTTCTAAAACGCACCTCATTTCTCATCTCCTTGTGTTCGGGTTCGCCATGCCAGCTACTTTACTAGCAATCTCCCTACTTTGAGAATCAGCACCTTTAACCTCCTGTTCCGTACAGGTTGCAATTTGTCCTGAGGATGAACGGCAAGAGGGGCAACCAATGAGAGACTAGATCTTGGTTTTGGGACCGGCAGAGGTCACTCTATTTTCCCATCAGGAAGAAGAATTAACCACAGGCTCAGCCTGCCCCCCAGAAGCAGAATAGTGCCTGAGGCAATACCGCGCTTTTGCGGCCAGCTCCCAAAAAAGCCAGTTGAAAAATGGAACTCAGGCACACTGCAGTTCACAAACCCGCAGAGTTATAAATGATAACTCTCATCCACAAATATATTGAGGGAAGGCAACGAAGAGTATTTGAAAGCAAAGCAGAATTGCAGGAAACAGGTTTCAGTAGGTAGATTCGAATCGCCTTTAAAGCACATGAAAAGTGGCAAATCTTCGACAATGATGCCCTTGGCCAAAAAGGGCGTATGTGTTTTTTCCTGAATATATTCAGGAAAAAACGCATACACCCTTTTTTGCCAACCAAGCAACCTGGAAAGGCAAATCAGCGCTACAATGAAGTCTCGCTTCCCATCGGTCAAAAGGGCCATGCTGCATAAAGTGTCAAAACCAGAAATGCAGGACAGGCCATGGAGAAATGGCAGCCTTGCTACGCTGATGGGCGGGATGTAAATTGCCAACAGCCACTCTGAAGAAGTGTACGGTGTGTCCTGAAACATCGAAAAAACACAGCTTAGGGAGCATAGGGCACTTCCACTCATGGGCGTATAAATTGGGAAAACTAAAAATCAGCAAGACACAGGCACCCCAAAGTTTAGGGCTGCTCTGTTGACAAGAACCTCCACTTCATGACACCTTAAATATCCCAGGAAAGAGAAAAATGGATAAAGAAGTTGTGGTCCTTATGTACAATGGAATATCACTCAGACATGAAATCAATGCCATAAGGCTAGTAGAAGCAAGATGAGTGGATTTAGGTATGACAATTCTAAGTGAAATAAGTCACACAGAAAAAGACACTTATCATAAGCTATCACTTATAGAGGGAATGTAAAAACCGCTACACTTGAACTGAATTACAAAACAGAACAGAGTCACACGTTTAGAAAACACACTATGGGTGCTTAACGGGAAAGGTGAGGTGGGGTGATGCATAAAACAAGGGTTTCAAATTCGCTCAGATACCGTTCCATACACCCAATATGTAATAGACAAGACCTACTCCTTGCTCAGTGAACTGGACTCAACACCCCCTATTCACCGCACAAGAATATATGTGACTAGTAAGAATCTTAAAACCTATGTATTGATATATGTCTGGAAGTGAGTCAAGTGGGTGTAAAGCGGCATAAACACAGCAGTGAAAAGTAGCGAATCCCCATTTTAAATTAAATAACTTTAAAAAACCCAAAAAAATAAGACAGTGATAGAGAGAGGAAATTTTACATAATTCGTTCCTGGGCTGTGATGCAACCTTGTTTGATCATATCTAGACCCACAGCTGTATGAGAAATAAAGCTGGACACTCTTGCAGCTGAAGGACTCTTTCCCTAGTTACCAGATTGGGGAACGTAAAAAGGCTGCCGCCCTCTGGCCGTTACCTGCAAATGCAGCTTTAAAATCTGTGTTAATGGTCACTTCATATGAACAAGTACTTCAGGGCTGTAAATGAAACCTGCCCTCAAAATGTCTTGAGGGAAGTAGTGGCCAAAACTTTTCAAAATGTGACACTTACTTTAAGAAAACAATTTGAATAACTAAGCTGTAATCACAGTTTGATAAATAAAAAGAGCATGCTTTAAAGATCAATTTCAACTGATTATGGGACACATGCAAATTCAGCCACACAGAGGTATCAGCTCGCACCTGTTAGAATAACCAGCAGCAAGCAAACTACAAACAATAAATATTGAAGGTGTTTTGGAGAAATGCATACCCTCAATTTAAAGTGGGACATAACCTGGAAAGAGCCACTAATGAGAACTGAATGGTGGTGCCTTTAAAACGTACACACTGAGCTACCATATGATACAGCAAGCCCACTCCTTGGCCTATAACATAAGGAGATAGAACTGGAAAGACACAGGCAAGCAAATGTGCATTGCAGCAGTATTACAATAACCAAGACATGGAGGCAACCAAAAAGTCCATCAAGAGGTGCGTGGCCAAAGAATAACTGGTACACGTACAGATGGAATATTAGCCAGGGAAAAAAACAAAACAATGCCATTTGCAGCACTGTGTATGATTCTTGAGTTAATCAGGCAAATTGTACTAAGTCAGAAAGCAAAAGACACATATCCTATAATATCACTTATAGGTCTTAGCTAAAAATTGATACCAATGAAGATATTTCCACAGAGAAATGCAATCACAGATTCATTAAACAAACTTAGGGTTCAGCAAATGGAAAGGTGTGAGGATTGGATACATTAGGATATTGGGGTTAAGATAGATATAGAAACACATGTGAAATATGTAATCACCAAAGACCTACGTAATACCAAGACAAGACTACTCAACATGGTGTCATAACCTACATGGGAAAATGATCCAAAGAAGAATAGATATATGTATATGTTTAAAAGAACCACATCTTGCACACCTAGAAGAAACAAAACATTTTAATCAAATTTGCTCTGACAAAAAATAAAAATTAAATTAAAAAAAGAACAAGAAGTAATGAGACATAAACTTAAGGGGCTTTGTGCTGGCACATTGCATTCTAATTTACAACCAGAACATGACTTCCATTAAGGCTCTGTCATCACTAATAAAGCAGCTTTATAAGCAATGTTGAAGGTAGCTTAAAAGAAGTCTCACTAATTATTGATAGTAACAAGGAAACAAAGAAAAGTAAAAATCTCACTGCAAAAAGTATACATAGGGTAAGGATAGTAGATCAAACACTGATTAAACTTCTGTAAAGAATAAAAGACAACAGTAGTATGTTTTGTTAAAAAAGAGAGGGCCCAAATAAATCTGAAATGAAAGAGATGATGTTACAACAGACACCACAGAAATACAAAGTATCCTAAGATACACACAGGGTAACTCAGGGCTCAGACTGGACAGAGCCCACTCTCCAGTCCCCTGTACATGACTTACAGGAGCCTCAGGAACTGAGGAGGAGGTCCCTGAGGAGAGGCTCAAGATAGAATATGGTAGGCATTAACATGACTGCATTCATCTTAAACATGCCTGAACTACATTCACACGAGATGATTTTGTCCTGTATGTACATCGGCACCTCTAGCCGGAACTGCAGATCTTTGGCTTCAACACCTCTACTGACAACATTAGCTTCACCTGCTGTGGACCGTCTCCTATAGGATTTCTAGAATCACAAAACATCGAAGCTTCACAGGACCCAGAGTCTGTGCGACTCCACACAGAGTCTCAGAGTCTCAACTCCACTCAGATACTCCACTCTTGGAGGGCACACACAAAGTAGTGTGCACATCAGGACCCAGGGGAAGGAGCAGTGACCCCGTAGGAGAATGACCAGAACTACCTGCTACTTTTAGAGGGTCTCCTGCAGAGGCAGCTGGTGGCTGTGGCTGTGGCTCACCGTGAGGACAACAACACTGGCAGCAGAAGTTCTGGGAAATACTCCTTGGTGTGAGCCCTCCCAGAGTCCGCCATTAGCCCCACCAAGAGCAAGGTAGGCTCCAGTGCTGGGTCGCCTCAGGCCAAACAACCAACAGGGAGGGAACCCAGCCCCATGCATCAGCAGACAAGCAGATTCAACTTTTTATTAAAGTTTTATTTAATCCGTAGACAAGCGGATTAAAGCTCTGCCCACCAAAGCAACACCCAGCTCTACCCACCACCAGTCCCTCCCATCAGGAAGCTTGCACAAGCCTCTAAGATAGACTCATCCACCAGAGAGCAGACAGCAGAAGCAAGAAGAACTACAATTCTGCAGCCTGTGGAAGGAAAACCACATTCACAGAAAGATAGACAAAATGAAAAGGCAGAGGACTTTATACCAGATCAAGGAACAAGATAAAACCCCAGAAAAAAAACGAAATGAGGTGGAGATAGGGAACCTTCCAGAAAAAGAATTCAGAATAATGATAGTGAAGTTGAGCCAAGACCTTAGAAAAAGAAAGGAGGCAAAGATCGAGAAGACACAAGAAATGCTTAACAAAGACCTAGAAGAATTAAGGAACAAACACCTAGAAGAATTAAAGAACAAACAAACAGAGGTGAACAATGTAATAACTGAAATGAAAAATACACTAGAAGGAATCAGTAGCAGAATAACTGTGGCAGAAGAACGGATAAGTGGCCTGGAAGACAGAAAGGTGGAAATCACTGCCATGGAACAGAATAAAGAAAAAGAATGAAAATAAATGAAGACACCCGAAGAGTCCTCTGGGACAACATTAAACGCAACAACATTCGCATTATAGGGGTCCCAGAAGGAGAAGAGAGAGAGAAAGGACCCGAGAATATATTTGAAGAGATTATGGTCAAAAACTTCCCTAGCATGGGAAAAGAAATAGCCACCCAAGTCCAGAAGCACAGAGTGTCCCAGGCAGGAGAAACCAAAGGAGAAAAATGACAAGACACATAGTAATCAAATTGACAAAAATTAACGACAAAGAAAAATTATTGAAAGCAGCAAGGGAAAAATGACAAATAACATACAAGGGAAATCCCATAAGGATAACAGCTGATTTCTCAGCAGAAAATCTACAAGCCAGAAGGAAGTGGCACTGATAAATTTAAAGTGATGAAAGGGAAGAACCTACAACCAAGGGTACTGCACCCTGCAAAGAGCTCATTCAGATTTGATGGAGAAATCAAAAGCCTTACAGACAAGCAAAAGCTAAGAGAATTCAGCACCATGCAACCAGCTCTACACCAAATGCTAAAAGAACTTCTCTAAGTGGGAAACACAAGAGAAGAAAAGGACCCACCAAGACAAACCCATAACAATTAAGAAAATAGTAGTAGGAACATACATATCGATAATTACCTTAAACGTGAATGCACTAAATGTTCCAACCAAAAGACATAGACTGGCTGAATGGATACAAAAACAAGACCCATATATATGCTGTCTACAAGAGACCCATTTCAGACCTAGGGACACATACAGACTGAAAGTGAGGCGATGGAAAAATATATTCTATGCTAATGAAAATCAAAAGAAAGCTGGAGTAGCAATACTCATATCAGATAAAATAGACTTTAAAATAAAGAATGTTACAAGAGACAAGGAAAGACACTACATAATGGTCAAGGGATCAATCCAAGAAGAAGATATAACAATTATAAATATATATGTACCCAACATAGGAGCACCTCAATGTATAAGGCAACTGCTAACAGCTATAAAAGAGGAAATCGACAGTAACACAATAATAGCGGGGGACTTTAACAGCTCACTTACACCAGTGGAGATCAGCCAGACAGAAAATTAATAAGGAAACACAAGCTTTAAATGACACAATAGACCAGATAGAGTTCATTGATATTTATAGGACATTCCATCCAAAAACAGCAGATTACACGTTCTTCTCAACTGCACACAGAACATTCTCCAGGATAGATCACATCTTGGGTCACAGATAAAGCCTCAGTAAATTTAAGAAAACTGAAATCATATCAAGCAGCTGTTCCGACCACAATGCTATGAGATTAGAAATCAATTACATGGAAAAAACTGTAAAAAACACAAACACATGGAGGCTAAACAATACGTTACTAAATAACCAAGAGATCACTGAAGAAATCAAAGGGGAAATCAAAAACTACCTAGAGACAAATGACAACAAAAACACGATGATCCAAAACCTATGGGATGCAGCAAAAGGAGTTCTAAGAGGGAAGTTTATAGCAATACAAGCCTACCTCAAGAAACAAGAAAAATCTCAAATAAACAATCTAACCTTACACCTAGAGGAACTAGAGAAAGAAGAACAAAACCCAAAGTTAGTAGAAGGAAAGAAATCCTAAAGATCAGAGCAGAAATAAATGAAATAGAAACAAAGAAAACGGAAGCAAAGATCATCAAAACTAAAAGCTGGTTCTTTGAGAAGATAAGCAAAAATGATCAACCTTTAGCCACACTCAAGAAAAAGAGGGAGAGGACGCAAATCAACAAAATTAGAAGTGAAAAAGGAGAAGTTACAACAGACACCACAGGAATACAAAGCATCCTAAGAGACTACTACAAGCAACTCTGTGCCAATAAAATGGACAATCTGGAAGAAATGGACAAATTCTTAGAAAGGTATAACCTTCTAAGACTGAACCAGGAAGAAATAGAAAATATGAACAAACCTATCACAAGCAATGAAATTGAAACTGTGATTAAAAATCTTCCAACAAACAAAAGTCCAGAACCAGATGGCATTACAGGTGAATTCTATCAAACATTTAGAGAAGAGCTAACACCCAACCTTCTCAAATTCTTCAAAACAATTGCAGGGGAAGGAACACACCCAAACTCATTCTATGAGACCACCATCACCCTGATACCAAAATCAGACAGAGATACTACAAGGAAAGAAAATTATAGACCAATATCCCTGATGAATATAGATGCAAAAATCCTCAACAAAATACTAGCAAACAGAATCGAACAACACATTAAAAGGATCATACACCATGATCAAGTGGGGTTTATCCCAGGGATGCAAGGATTCTTCAATATACACAAATCAATGTGATACACCATATTAACAAATTGTAGAATAAAACCATATGGTCATCTCAATAGATGAAGGAAAAGATTTTGAGAAAATTCAACACTCATTTACGATAAAAACTCTGCAGAGTGTGGGCATAGACGGAAACTACCTCAACATAATAAAGGCCATATATGACAAACCCACAGCAAACAGCATTCTCAATGGTGAAAAACTGAAAGCGTTTCCTCTAAGATCAGGAACAAGACGAGGATGTCCACTCTCACCACTGCTATTCAACATAGTTTTGGAAGTCCTAGCCATGGCAATCAGAGAAGAAAAAGAAATAAAAGGAATACAAAACGGAAAAGAAGAAGTAAAATTGTCACTGTTTGCAGATGACATGATATCATAGATAGAGAATCTTAAAGATGCCACCAGAAAACCACTGGAGCTAATCAATGAATTTGGTAAAGTTGCAGGATACAAAATTAATGCACAGAAATTGCTTGCATTCCTATACACTAACAATGAAAGATCAGAAAGAGAAATTAAGGAAACAATCCCATTACCACTGCAACAAAAAGAATAAAATACCTAGGAATAAACCTACCTAAGGAAGTAAAAGACCTGTACTCAGAAAACTATAAGACACTGATGAAAGAAATCAAAGATGATATAAACAGATGGAGACATATACCATGTCCTTGGATTAGAAGAATCAATATTGTGAAAATGACTATACTACCCAAAGCAATCTACAGATTCAATGCAATCCCGATCAAAATACCTTTGGCATTTTCTACAGAACAAGAAAAAAAATCTTAAAATTTGTAGGGAGACACAAAAGACCCTGGATAGCCAAAGCAGTCTTGAGGGGGAAAAAAAAGAGCTGGAGGAATCAGACTTCCAGACTTCAGACTATATTACAAAGCTACAGTAATCAAGATAATATGGTACTGACACAAACACAGAAATATAGGTCAATAGAAAAGGATAGAAAGCACAGAGATAAACCCACGTACCTATGGTTAACTAATCTATGACAAAGGAGGCAAGGGTATACAATGGAGAAAAGACAGTGTCTTCAGTAAGTGGTGCTGGGAAAACTGGACAGCTACATGTAAAAGAATGAAATTAGTACACTCCCTAACACCATACACAAAAGTAACTCAAAATGGATTAGAGACCTAAATATAAGACCAGCCACTATAAAACTCTTAGAAGAAAACATAAGCAGAACAGTCTATGACATAAATCACAGCAAGATCCTTTTTGACCCACCTCCTAGAGAAATGGAAATAAAAACAAAAATTAAAAAATGGGACCGAATGAAACATAAATTCTTTTGCACAGCAAAGGAAAACTTAAGCAAGATGAAAAGACAACCATCAGAATGGGAGAAAATATTTTCAAATGAAGCAAATGGCAAAGGATTAATCTACAAAAAGCAGCTCATGTAGCTCAATATCACAAAACCAAACAACCCAATCCAAAAATGGGCAGAAGACCTAAATAGAAATTTCTCCAAAGAAGATATACAGGTTGCCAACAAACACATGAAAGGATGCTGAGCATCACTAATCATTAGAGAAATGCAAATCAAAACTACAGTGAGGTATCACCTCACACCAGTCAGAATGGCCATCATCAAAAAATCTACCAACAGTAAATGCTGGAGAGGCATTTATTGGAGAAAAGAGAACCCTCTTGCACTGTAGGTGGGAATGTAAATTGATATAGCCACTAGGGAGAACGGTATGGGGCTTCCTTAAAAACTAAAAATAGAACTACCATACAACCCAGCAAACCCACTCCTGGACATTTACCCTGAGAAAACCATAATTCAAAAAGAGTCATGTACCACAATGTTCACTGTAGCTCTATTTACAATAGCCAGGACATGGAAGCAACCTAAGTGTCCATCAACAGATAAATGGAAAAAGAAGATGTGGCACATATATACGATGGAACATTATTCAGCCATAAAAAGAAACGAAATTGAGTTATTTTTAGTGAGGTGGATGGATCTAGAGTCTGTCCTACAGAGTGAAGTAAGTCAGAAAGAGAAAAACAAATACCGTATGCTAACACATATATATGGAATCTAAAAAAAAAAAAGTTTATGAAGAACCTAGGGGCAGGAAAGGATTAAGGACACAGACGTAGAGAAAGGACTTGAGGACATGGGGAGAGGGAAGGGTAAGCTGGGACAAAGTGAGAGAGTGGTATGGACATATATACACTACCAAATGTAAAATTGATAGCTACTGGGAAGCAGCCACATAGCACAGGGAGATCAGCTCTGTGCTTTGTGACCACCTAAAAGGGTGGGATAAGGGAGTGAGAGGGAGGTGCAAGAGGGAGGGGATATGGTGTTATATGTATACGCATAGCTGATTCACTTTTTTATACAGCAGAAACTAACACACAATTGTAAAGCAATTATACTCCAATAAAGATGTAAAAGAAAAAAAAAAAAAAGAAAGAAAGCCCAGAGATAAACCTACACACCTATGGCCCACTAATCTATGACAAAGGAGGCAAGGGTATAAAATGGAGAAAAGACAGTCTCTTCAATAAGTGGTGCTGGGAAAAATGGACAGCTACATGTAAAAGAATGAAATTAGAACACTCCCTAACACCATACACAAAAAATAAACTCCAAATGGATTAGAGACCGAAATGTAAGACCGGACACTATAAAACTCTTAGAGGAAAACATAGGAAGAATACTCTTTGACATAAATCACAGCAAGATATTTTTTGATCCACCTCCTAGAGTAATGGAATTAAAAAAAAAAAAAAAAAAAAAACAAATGGGAGCAAATGAAACCTAAAAGCTTTTGCAAAGCAAAGGAAACTACAAACAAGACGAAAAGACAACCCTCAGAATGGGAGAAAATATTTGCAAACGAATCAATGGACAAAGGATTAATCTCCAATGTATATAAACAGCTCATGCAGCTCAACAGTAAAAAAACAAACAAACCAATCCAAAAATGGGCAGATGACGTAAATAGACATTTGTCCCAAGAAGACATACAGATGACCAAGAAACACATGAAAAGCTACTCAACATCACTAATTATTAGAGAAATATAAACCAAAACTACAATGAGGTATCACCTCACACGAGTTAGAATGGGCATCATCAGAAAATCTACAAACAACAAATGCTGGAGAGGGTGTGGAGAAAAGGGAACCCTCTTACACTATTTGTGGGAATGTAAATTGATACAGTCACTATGGAGAACAGTATGGAGGTTCCTTAAAAAACTAAAAATACAATTACCATATGACCCAGCAATCCCACTACTGGCCATATACCCAGAGAAAACCATAATTCAAAAAGACATATTCACCACAATATTCATTGCAGCACTATTTACAATAGCCAGGTCATGGAAGCAACCTAAATGCCCATAGACAGACGAACGGAAAAGATGTGCTACATATATAAAATGGAATATTACTCAGCCATAAAAAGGAATGAAATTGGGTCATTTGTAGAGACGTGGATAGATCTAGAGACTGTCATACAGAGTGAAGTAAGTCAGAAAGAGAAAAACAAATATCGTATATTAACGCATACATGTAGAACCTAGAAAAATGGTAAAGATGAACTGGTTTGCAAGGCAGAAATAGAGACACAGATGTAGAGAACAAATGTATGGACACCAAGGGGGGAAAGTGGCAGGGTGGTGGTGGTGGGATGAATTGCGACCCTGGGATTGACATATATACACTTATATGTATAAAATAGATAACCAATAAGAGCCTGCTGTATAAAAAAATGAATAAAATAAATTCAAAAATTAAAAAATAAATAATACTTAAGAAAATAAAACAGAAAAAAAAGTTCTGTCCTTCCCATAGACGTATTTATATGAATGAATGATTTCCATGCTTATATCCATAAATACAAAAAGAGGAATAAAACTTACCTTGAACCAAAAAAGAAAAAAAAAAAAACTGAACCCACTGGTCATACAGAGGAAAACCCTATCAGCGCACTTGCTCCAGTGGTAAACAATTCTTAAGTTGGTCACAGGTGGGGAATCATCTCCCATGCAGCCAGCAGCCCCCACACAAGGAGCGTCCTCATTGCAAAGCTGGGGGACCGTGAGGAGGCGTCTCTGACTAAACGTGAGCTGAGCCCCAGGCCAGCTGCTGCTGAACTTTTCCCACCGTTCCCAGGTAAAACACCTGAATGTGTGCAAAGACTAAAAACTAGAGGAAGGGGCTTGGAGTCACACCAGCGACAGCACGCAGGCCGACTTGGTGCCTGCAGGCCAGCCAGGATGGTCCTGGCCCCGGGCGCTCGTCTGGAAACTTTCCATTTCCCTGCCTGAGGTACCCCTCCTGTCCCGGCCCCCACTGCTTTTTTCCTTCCTTACCTCTGCCCGGGGAGAAATTCCAGCAGCAAGTATGGGTGACACATCCTCTTCTTTAGCAGGTGGCAGCCCGGCAACTCCTGCAGAAAGTCCAGTAGAGCCCCAGTCACAACGGGCGACTCATAGAGCCGTGGGCCCTACTGCCTCCCACCAGCCCAACCCCGAGACTGCTGACGGGGCAGAGAATATGGCGTCAGGCACAGCTGCAGAGGCTTTTGCTGCCTGGAGGGGTGTTTATATTGACCTCAACCCAGGCACACCTGGGAAGGGCTGGCCGGCCGGGTCAGGCTGCCCAGGTCAGCCAATCCTCGCCCCTCAGGGGCTCAGATTTGCAGAAAATGGGCCTTGCTGCACCGGCCAGATCCAAGGAACAGGTGTAGGGTCCCGAGAGTCAGGATAGATAAGGGGCGGCAGCCCTGGCTTGTTTTCTAATCATTTTATCTGGTCCAGGAGTGGGAGACAACTTCAAGAAGACCCTCTGCTAATGAGAGGAACCCAGGAGTCAGGGAGAGGAGGGGTGGTGGGTGGAGACAGAGGCCTGGTGCCCCGGCTGCTGTGGAAGCCCCTAGAAGACCAGGCAGAGGGAGGCCGCACAGAGTGAAGCCTAGGGTCACAGACCTGTTGGAGCTGCTGTTTATTAGTTCAAGCTCTGCTCTGAGGTGCTCTGTGTCAGCTCTGAGTGACAGGTGTGCTGGGGGTGCTATGCAATGAGGGCTATATGCACAGTTCCTGTGTGCCCAGCCCTGTCGGGGTACCTGTCCACGGGAACTCCATATCCAGGGAGGGGCATGCCCACGAGAGCCCCGTGGGCTGCTGCGTACCTGCCCAGGTGAGCTCCATATCCTGGGAGGGGCCTGACCATGATGGCCCCATGGGCTGCTGGGTACCTGCCCAGGTGAGCTCCATATCCTGGGAGGGGCCTAACCACCACAGCCCCGTGGGCTGCTGTGTACCTGCCCAGGTGAGCTCCATATCCTGGGAGGGACCTGACCACAAGAGCCCCGTGAGCTGCTGGGGACCTGGTAGAGGACGCCAGGACAGTCAGTGAAGCCACAGAGGATATACATCTAGTAGTTCCTAATTCCTACACCCTGCTGGTCATTCTACCATCCACCAGGACATGGTATTCTGTATTAGACTTCAATGATGCCTTCTTCTGTATTCCATTCGTCCCAGAGTCACAAGAAATTTTGGCTGTGAGTGGCAGGACTCAACATACAACAAAAACAATACTGCTGGGCCATCCTGCCCCAGGGGTTCAAAAATTCCCACACCATCTTTGGGGAAACGTTAGCTAAAGACCTAAAAAATCTACCTCTGGAGAAGGGAACCCTCCTTCAATATGCAGATGACATTCTGATCACCAGCCCGACTAAGGAGGCCTCTGAACTACCTAGCCAATAAAAGATAGAAGGTGTCCAAGAAAAAGGCTCAAATATCACAAACTAAGGTGACCTTCCTGGGCTTCATTCGCTCAGAATGTCGGAGAAGCCCACCCCAGGAAAGGGAAGAAGCCATTTGCAGCCTCACCCTTCCTGAAACTAGAAGACAGCTTAGGGGTTCCTGGGGAGACCGGGGTTTGCTGCATCTGGATCCCTAACTACAGTCTAATAGCTGGGCCTCTATATGAAACACTGAAAGGAAAAGATGATGATCCTTTTGAATAGAATCCAGAAGCGGCCTTTCAAGAATGGAAAGAGCAGTCAGTTCAGATCCTTGCCCTGGACCTCCCTAAGTTAGCGAAACCCTTTGACCTTTACATTCCTGGTCCAAGGCGAATCGCCCTTGGAGTATTAGTGCAAAAACTGGGACCACTTGAAATGGAACAATGCAAGAATGCCCTCCAGGCATTGGCCAGCCACCCCATCTGACCAGGATACTGGGGGTATCTAAAAACCTGGAAATCAGCAGCCCGCAAGGCCAGCTCCCTCCTAAGGGAAAAGGACGCCACTTGGTGATCCTAACCACCCACCATGCCCTGAAGTTGCAGGGATTGCTCCGTGGGCACAATGACCTCGAGTGAGGAGGCCCTCCAACACCAACCTCCAGAGAGAAAACCTGGAGCAATGGGCCCCCATGACGACTCGTTTGACCATCACTTGACCTGGAGCTTCTCTCAGAAAACAACAAGAGTGTGTCCCAAAAGAGCAGACTATTGCTTACAGGACTTACTGCACCCAGAGCGGAGCTAATAAACTTGGCAGGGGAACCGTAAATAACGCTGCCACCATAGAAAAGCCTACAGACACCGCGGTGACGGCGGCCAATGAGACCGGCTGTACTCCTGGCTACTTCAAAAGGCCGTTGACTGAGTGGCCGTCAAGGTCCTGGATCACCACCGGCCCTGGACTGTCTGGGAGTTGAGCAAGCAGGGCTCTGACACCTGGTGTTGTTTGTACGTTAATTCAGTGGCCTAACTGAAGAAAGCGCAGAGTACTGGTCAGAGCATCTAGGCTAGCAGGAACTGTCAGCCTAAGGGGGCCGAACCAATGTGGAGCAGGGTAAAACGGCCCACCCCCCCCCCCAGCGTCTCTGCACATCTCTTTCCTGGACCCTTAAAGGTCATTAGAATCTATAAAACTTCCAATGCTGGTGCTCAGGCAGACGAGCAGTGAGGGAGGAGGCCTGGGGACAATCAACCTCACCTGGAGGCTGCTTGGGAGAAGTCCTCCCCCTCGCCCCGGGTATGAGGACACCCAACTCAGCACGAAGCATTTACAGAAGAGGTGTCTGCACCCTCAGCACCCCAAGAATGAGGAATGGGACAAAAGGCAGAGGAGGGCTTTGTCACTGGCAAAGCCCATGAAAAATTCCTGGGAGATGAAAATAGAATCTGGGCAATAAAATAAAGTCTAACCATTTTTTCCTTTGTGCTTTGTCTAATTTCACTTGCTCCTAGGTTTCCACATGCAGAGGTCCCACACCCGACACTTCAGACCCGATTTCCTAGTGCAAAATGGCTGGGCCGACACCTCAGCTCGTGGGGCCCCGTGCAGACTCTGCGACATAGAGCCTGAGCTCCAGCCAACCCGGCCCTCGAGAGCTCCGCCCCCTCCCTCCCGCTGACGGTGCCAGGATCTCTACACAGCAGCCCGGCCCACAACCCGCAGGGAAGCACACACTCTCACCTCTCCATTCTCTGATCAAAATATAAAGTTTTCCTTTGCTTCTGAACCAAAGTCAGTCTCGATCTGTTGGCTCCAATGACACTAGGCAGGGAGACCCTTGTTGGGGCCCACTCTGCAGGATCAGTAACAGAATTTGAGAACATTGTAACTTCAAAGAACAGATGTGCGAGCCAAACTGTAATTAACATAGAGCAGTGTATAAGGCTCGTGTAAAATAAGATGTTTCTAAGACTTCCATTTGATATTTCCATCACTTTATTATAAGCAAGTTCAGTGGAGGGGTTTGTCTTATTTGTCAGGTCAACAGTAGAGAAATGCAGTGATTTCTTTCCAAGGATGGACATCTAATAATCTTGGTTGAAGTTTCAACCTTGTTTTGACTGATTTTCCATTGAAAATGATACCTCTCTTTCAGCTCCTAGATTTCTGAGAAGTATAAAATCTTATATTTTTTATTACCAAAGGGGAAAGGTGGGAGGAGGGATAAATTAACAGTTTCAGATTAACATATACACACTGCTATGTATAAAATATATCATCAACAAGGAACTACTGTATAACACAGGGAACTATACTCAATATTTTGTAATGACCCCTAAGGGGAAATAATCTGAAAAACAATAGATATCTATATCGACATCATCTATCAACTACAGATAAAATGGAAACTAAAGGAGGCCGATGGTGAGCGTTTCTGAACCTGAAGACTTCAATCATCTAAAGTTCGGACTCTGCCTACGGCCCAAGTCCCTTAATGAACACACATGTACCAGTAGCTTAAAAATTCCCCAGATTGGAGTTCGGGGAGACACTGATTTGGAAAAATCCCTGGTGTTCTCCTTACATACACGGGACCTTTCCTACAGCTAAAACATGCCTGTGACACCCAGAAGATGGAACACGGTTGGATCAGGGAGATTTTGGAAAAGGCACCAAAACTCCTAATTTCCTGGTTCTTGGGGTCACACCTCCAGCCTTTTTCCTTAAAATCTCCCCACCTGAGGATGTCAGCACCTTCAACATCCAGTTGCACAAAATTTGGAATTTTTCGAAAGGAAGAAGGGGAAGGAGGAGAAACAAGGAGAGCCAAGCCCTAGATGTTCGGACAGGCACATGTCACTCTAATTTCCAATCAGGAAGAAGAATTAAGCAAAGGCTTAGCCTGCCACCGGGAACCAGAGTAGGGCCAGAAGCAAAGCAGCGGTTCTGCGGACAGCTCCCAAAAAAGCGAGTTGAAAAATGGAGCTCAGGGGCACTGCAATTCACAAACCTGCAAAGTTATAAATTATAACTATCGTCCAAAACTATATTGAGGGAAGGCAACGAACAGGATTGGAAAGCAAGGCAGAATTGCAGGAAACAGATTTCAGGAGTTAGATTCGAATAGCCCCTAAAGCACATGAAAAGCGGCCAAAAGTCGACAACGATGCACATGGCCAAAAAGAGCATATGTGTTTTTTTTCTGAATAAATTCAGGAAAAAACGCATAGGCCCTTTTTGGCCAACCAAGCAAGCCGGAAATGCAATGCAGCACTACAAAGAAGTCTCACTTCCCATCGGTCAAAAGGGCCTTCCTAAAAAAGTGTAAAAAAAATACAGGAGAGGCCAGGGAGGAAAGGGAGCATTGTTACACTGATGGTCGGGATGTAAATTGCCAATGGCGACTCTGGAGAACAGTACGGTGTTTCCTAAAACATCTAAAAAACACAGCTAGAGAGAAAGGGGCACATCCATTCATGGGCGTATAAATTGGAAAAATTAAAATCAACAAGACACAGGCACCCCAAAGTTTAGGGCTGCTCTGGTTACAAGAACCTCCACTTGTGTACATCTTAAATATCCCAGGGATGAGAAAAATGGTAAAGAAGTTGTGGTACTTATGTACAATGGAATATCACTCAGCCATGAAATCAATATCATAAGGCTAGTAGCAGCATGATGAGTGGATTTAGGTACGACGATTCTAAGTGAAATAAGTCACACAGAAAAAGACACTTATCATAAGATATCACTTATAGAGGGAATGTAAAAACCGTTAGCCTTAAACTGAATTACAAAACAGAACAGAGTCACCCATTTTAAAAACACACTATGGCTGCTTAACGGGAAAGGTGAGGTGGGGTGATGCATAAAACAAGGGTTTCAAATTAGCTCAGATACCGTTCCATAAACCCAATATGTAGTAGACAAGACCTACTCCTTGCTCAGTGAACTAGACTCAACACCCCCTATTCAGCGCACAAGAATATATCTGAGTAGTAAGAATCTGAAAACCTATGTATTGATCTCTCTCTGGAAGAGAGTCAAGTGAGTGTAAAGCGGCATAAACACAGCCGTGAAAAGCAGCTAAAACCCATTTTAAAAATAAATTACTTTTAAAAACCCGTAAAACAAAGACAGTGTAAGAGAGAGTAATTCCTACAAAATTCGTTCAGGGGCTGTGATGCAACCTGGATTGACCATATCTAGACCCACAGCTGGATGAGACATAAGGGTGGACACTCTTGGGGCTGAGAGTTTTGGTGAGGTTGGGTGAGCAAACGCAGACCCTTTAAAGTAATACTGCGTGGTCCCCATCCCATGGGTCACAAATCTGCAGTTTTAAGGGCATCTTCCTGCATTGAAAACATGCATGAGAAACCCAGAAGATGGTACACCATGTGATCGGGAAAGGTTTCTAAAACGCACCTCATTTCTCATCTCCTTGTGCTCGGGTTCGCCATTCCAGCTACTTTACTAGCAATCTCCCTACTTGGAGAATCAACACCTTTAACCTCCTGTTCTGTACAGGTTGCAATTTGTCCTGAGGATGAACGGGAAGAGGGGCAACCAATGAGAGACTAGATGTAGGTGTTGGGACAGGCACAGGTCACTCTATTTTCCCATCAGGAAGAAGAATTAAGCACAGGCTCAGCCTGCCGCCGGTAACCAGATTAGTGCCTGAGGCAATCCCGCGCTTCTGCGGCCAGCTCCGAAAAAAGCCAGTTGAAAAATGGAGCACATGGGAACTGCAATTCACAAACATGCAGAGTTATAAATGATAACTCTCGTCCACGAATATATTGAGGGAAGGCAACGAAGAGGATTTGAAAGCAAGGCAGAGTTGCATGAAACAGGTTTCAGGAGGTAGATTCGAATCGCCTTTCAAGCACATGAAAAGCGGTAAAACGTGGAAAATGATGCCCTTGGCCAAAAAGGGCGTATGCGTTTTTTCCTGAATATATTCAGGAAAAAACGCATACGCCCTTTTTGGTCAACCAAGCAACCTGGAAAGGAAAATCAGCGCTACAAAGAAGTCTCGCTTCCCATGGGTCAAAAGGGCCATGCTGCAAAAAGTGTCAAAACCACAAATGCAGGACAGGCCATGGAGAAATGGGAGCCTTGCTACGCTGATGGGCGGGATGTAAATTGCCAACAGCCACTCTGGAGTAGTGTACGGTGTGGCCTGAAACATCGAAAAAACAAAGTTTATGGAGCATAGGGCACTTCCACTCATGGGCGTATAAATTGGGAAAACTAAAAATCAGCAAGACTCAGGCACCCCAAAGTTTAGGGCTGCTCTGTTGACAAGAACCTCCACTTCACGAAACCTTAAATATCCCAGGAAGGAGAAAAATGGATAAAGAAATTGTGATCCTTATGTACAATGGAATATCACTCAGCCATGAAATCAATGTCATAAGGCTAGTAGCAGCATGATGAGTGGATTTAGGTACGACGACTCTAAGTGAAATAAGTCACACAGAAAAATACACTTATCAAAAGCTATCACTTATAAAGGGAATGTAAAAACCGCTACAATTGAACTGAATTACAAATCACAACAGAGTCACACATTTAGAAAACACACTATGGCTGCTTAACGGGAAAGGTGACGTGGGGTGATGCATAAAACAAGGGTTTTAAATTAGCTCAGATACCGTTCCATACACCCAATACGTAATAGACAAGACCTACTCCTTGCTCAGTGAACTGGACTCAACATCCCCTATTCACCACACAAGAATATATCTGACTAGTGAGAATCTTAAAACTTATGTATTGATATCTCTCTGGAAGTGAGTCAAGTGGGTGTAAAGCCGCATAAACACAGCCGTGAAAAGCAGCTAAACCCCATTATAAAAATAAATTAGTTTTAAAAACCCATGAAACAAAGACAGTGAAAGAGAGAGAAATTCTTACAAAATTCATTCAGGGGCTGTGACGCAACCTGGATTGACCATATCTAGACCCACAGCTTGATGAGACATAAGGGTGGACACTCTTGGGGCTGAGAGGTTTGGTGTGGTTGGGTGAGCAAATGCAGACCCTTTAAAGTAATACTGCGTGGTACCCATCCCATTTGTCTCCAATCTCCAGGTTCAAGGGCATCTTCCTACATCGAAAACACGCATGAGAAACCCAGAAGATGGTACACCGTGAGATTGGGAAAGTTTCTAAAACGCACCTCATTTCTCAACTCCGTGTGCTCGGGTTCGCCATTCCAGCTAATTTACTAGCAATCTCCCTACATGGAGAATCAGCACCTTTAACCTCCAGTTCCGTACAGGTTGCAATTTGTCCTGAGGATGAACGGGAAGAGGGGCAACCAATGAGAGACTAGATCTAGGTGTTTGGACAGGCACAGGTCACTCTATTTTCCCATCAGTAAGAAGAATTAAGCACAGGCTAGGCCTGCCGCCAGGAACCAGAATAGTGCCTGAGGCAATCCCGCGCTTCTGCGGCCAGCTCCCAAAAAAGGCAGTTGAAAAATGGAGCACATGGGCACTGCAATTCACAGACCTGCAGAGGTATAAATGATAACTCTCGTCCAGAAATATATTGAGGGAAGGCAACGAAGAGGATTTGAAAGCAAGGCAGAACTGCAAAACACAGATTTCAGGAGATAGATTCGAATCGCCTTTCAAGCACATGAAAAGCGGCAAAACGTGGAAAATGATGCCCTTGGCCAAAAAGGGCGTATGCGTTTTTTCCTGAATATATTCAGGAAAAAACGCATACGCCCTTTTTGGCCAACCAAGCAACCTGGAAAGGCAAATCAGCGCTACAAAGAAGTCTCGCTTCCCATCGGTCAAAAGGGCCATGCTGAAAAAAGTGTCAAAACCACAAATGCAGGACAGGCCATGGAGAAATGGGAGCTTTGCTACACTGATGGGCGGGATGTAAATTGCCAGCAGCCACTCTGGAGAAGTGTACGGTGTTGCCTTAAACATCGAAAAAACACAGCTTAGGGAGCATAGGGCACGTCCACTCATGGGCGTATAAATTGGAAAAACTAAAAATCAGCAAGACACAGGCACCCCAAATTTTAGGGCTGCTCTGTTGACAAGAACCTCCTCTTCATGACACCTTAAATATCCCAGGAAAGAGAAAAATCTATAAAGAAGTTGTGGTCCTTATGTACAATGGAATATCACTCAGCCATGAAATCAATGTTATAAGGCTAGTAGCAGCATGATGAGTGGATTTAGGTACGACGACTCTAAGTGAAATAAGTCACACAGAAAAACACACATATCATAATCTATCACTTATAGAGGGAATGTAAAAACTGCTACACTTGAACTGAATTACAAAAGAGAACAGAGTCACACGTTTAGAAAACACACTATGGCTGCTTAACGGGAAAGGTGAGGTGGTGTGATGCATAAAACAAGGGTTTCAAATTATCTCAGATACCGTTCCATACACCCAATATGTAATAGACAAGACCTACTCCTTGCTCAGTGAACTGGACTCAACACCCCCTGTTCACCGCACAAGTATATATCTGACTAGTAAGAATCTTAAAACCTATGTATTGATATCTCTTTGGAAGTGTGTCAAGTGGGTGTAAAGCCGCATAAACACATCCGTGAAAAGCAGCTAAACCCCATTATAAAAATAAATTACTTGTAAAAACCCGTAAAACAAAGACAGTGAAAGAGAGAGAAATTCTTACACAATTCTTTCAGGAGATGTGATGCAACCTGGATTGAACAAATCTAGACCCACAGTTGGATGAGACCTAAGGGTGGACACTCTTGGGGCTGACAGGTTTGGTGAGGTTGGATGAGCCAACGCAGACTCTTTAAAGTAATACTGCGTGGTACCCATCCCATGGGTCCCAAATCTCCAGGTTCAAGGGCATCTTCCTACATCGAAAACTTGCATGAGGAACCCAGAAGACGGTACACCGTGTGATTTTGAAAGGTTTTTAAAAGTCACCTCATTTCTCATCTCCTTGTGCTTGGGTTCGCCATTCCAGCTACTTTACTAGCAATCTCCCTACTTGGAGAATCAGCACCTTTAACCTCCTGTTCCGTACAGGTTGCAATTTGTCCTGAGGATGAAGGGGAAGAGGGGCAACCAATGAGAGACTAGATATAGGTGTTGGGACAGGCACAGGTCACTCTATTTTCCCAACAGGAAGAAGAATTAACCACAGCCTAAGCCTGCCGCCCGGAACCAGAATAGGGCCTGAGGCAATCCCGTGCTTTTGCGGCCAGCTCCCAAAAAAGACAGTTGAAAAATGGAGCTCAGGGGCACTGCAATTCACAAACATGCAGAGTTATAACTGATAACTCTCGTCCACAAATATATTGAGGGAAGGAAACGAAGAGGATTTGAAAGCAAGGCAGAATTGCAGAAAACAGGTTTCAGGAGGTAGATTCGAATCGCCTTTAAAGCACATGAAAAGCGGCAAAACGTCGACAATGATGCCCTTGGCCAAAAAGGGCGTATGCGTTTTTTCCTGAATATATTCAGGAAAAAACGCATACGCCCTTTTTGGCCAACCAAGCAACCTGGAAAGGCAAATCAGCGCTACAAAGAAGTCTCGCTTCCCATCGGTCAAAAGGGTCATGCTGCAAAAAGTGTCAAAACCAGAAATGCAGGACAGGCCATGGAGAAATGTCAGTCTTGCTACGCTGATGGGCGGGATGTAAATTGCCAGCAACCACTCTGGAGAAGTGTACTGTGTGGCCTGAAACATCGAAAAAACACAGCTTAGGCCGCGCAAAGGGCACTTCCACTAATGGGCGTATAAATTGGGAAAACTAAAAATCAGCAAGACACAGGCACCCCAAAGTTTAGGGCTGCTCTGTTGACAAGAACCTCCACTTCATGACACCTTAAATATCCCAGGAAAGAGAAAAATGGATAAAGAAGTTGTGGTCCTTATGTACAATGGAATATCACTCAGCCATGAAATCAATGTCATAAGGCTAGTAGCAGCATGATGAGTGGATTTAGGTACGACGACCCTAAGTGAAATAAGTCACACAGAAAAAGACACTTATCATAAGCTATCACTTATAGAGGGAATGTAAAAACTGCTACACTTGAACTGAATTACAAAAGAGAACAGAGTCACACGTTTAGAAAACACACTATGGCTGCTTAACGGGAAAGGTGAGGTGGGGTGATGCATAAAACAAGGGTTTCAAATTAGCTCAGATACCGTTCCATACACCCAATATGTAATAGACAAGACCTACTCCTTGCTCAGTGAACTGGACTCAACACCCCCTATTCACCGCACAAGTATATATCTGACTAGTAAGAATCTTAAAACCTATGAATTGATATCTCTCTGGAAGTGTGTCAAGTGGGTGTAAAGCCGCATAAACACAGCCGTGAAAAGCAGCTAAACCCCATTATAAAAATAAATTACTTGTAAAAACCCGTAAAACAAAGACAGTGAAAGAGAGAGAAATTCTTACACAATTCGTTCAGGGGCTGTGATGCAACCTGGATTGAACATATCTAAACCCACAGTTGGATGAGACCTAAGGGTGGACACTCTTGGGGCTGACAGGTTTGGTGAGGTTGGGTGAGCAAACACAGACCCTTTAAGGTAATACTGCGTGGTACCCATCCCATGGGTCCCACATCTCCAGTTTTAAGGGCATCTTCCTGCATCGAAAACATGCATGAGAATCCCAGAAGATGGTACACCGTGTGATCGGGAAAGGTTTCTAAAACGCACCTCATTTCTCATCTCCTTGTGCTCGGGTTCGCCATTCCAGCTACTTTACTAGCAATCTCCCTACTTGGAGAATCAACATCTTTAACCTCCTTTTCTGTACAGGTTGCAATTTGTCCTGAGGATGAACGGGAACAGGGGCAACCAATGAGAGACCAGATATAGGTATTGGGACAGGCAGAGGTCACTCTATTTTCCCATCAGGAAGAAGAATTAACCACAGGCTCAGCCTGCCGCCGGGAACCAGAATAGGGCCTGAGGCAATCCGCCGTTCAGCGGCCAGCTCCCAAGAAAGCCAGTTGAAAAATGGAGCACATGGGCACTGCAAATCACAAACCTGCAGAGTTATAAATGATAACTCTCGTCCACAAATATATTGAGGGAAGGCAACGAAGAGGATTTGAAAGCAATGCAGAATTGCAGGAAACAGGTTTCAGGAGGTAGATTCGAATCGCCTTTAAAGCACATGAAAAGTGGCAAAACGTCGACAATGATGCCCTTGGCCAAAAAGGGCGTATGCGTTTTTTCCTGAATATATTCAGGAAAAAACGCATACGCCCTTTTTGGCCAACAAAGCAACCTGGAAAGGTAAATCAGCGCTACAAAGAAGTCTCGCTTCCCATCGGTCAAAAGGGTCATGCTGAAAAAAGTGTCAAAACCACAAATGCAGGACAGGCCATGGAGAAATGGCAGCCTTGCTACGCTGATGGACCGGATGTAAATTGCCAACAGCCACTCTGGAGAAGTGTACGGTGTGGCCTGAAACATCGAAAAAACACAGCTTAGGGACCATAGGGCACTTCCACTCATGGGCGTATAAATTGGGAAAACTAAAAATCAGCAAGACACAGGCACCCCAAAGTTTAGGGCTGCTCTGTTGACAAGAACCTCCACTTCACGAAACCTTAAATATCCCAGGAAAGAGAAAAATGGATAAAGAAATTGTGGTCCTTATGTACAATGGAATATCACTCAGCCATGTAATCAATGTCATAAGGCCAGTAGAAGCAAGATGGGTGGAATTAGGTACGACGATTCTAAGGGAAATAAGACACACAGAAAAAGACACTTATCAAAAGCTATCACTTATAGAGTGAATGTAAAAACCGCTACACTTGAGCTGAATTACAAAACAGAACAGAGTCACACGTTTAGAAAACACACTATGGCTGCTTAACGGGAAAGGTGAGGTGGGGTGATGCATAAAACAAGGGGTTCAAATTCGCTCAGATACCGTTCCATACACCCAATATGTAATAGACAAGACCTACTCCTTGTTCAGTGAACTGGACTCAACACCCCCTATTCACCGCACAAGAATATATCTGACTAGTGAGAATCTTAAAACTTATGTATTGATATCTCTCTGGAAGTGTGTCAAGTGGGTGTAAAGCCGCATAAACACAGCTGTGAAAAGCAGCTAAACCCCATTATAAAAATAAATTAGTTTTACAAACCCATGAAACAAAGACAGTGAAAGAGACAGAAATTCTTACAAAATTCATTCAGGGGCTGTGACGCAACCTGGATTGACCATATCTAGACCCACAGCTGGATGAGACATAAGGGTGGACATTCTTGGGGCTGAGAGGTTTGGTGAGGTTGGGTGAGCCAACGCAGACCCTTTAAGGTAATACTGCGTGGTACCCATCCCATGGGTCCCAAATTTCCAGGTTCAAGGGCATCTTCCTACATCGAAAACTTGCATGAGGAACCCAGAAGATGTTACACAGTGTGATTTTGAAAGGTTTCTAAAACGCACCTCATTTCTCATCTCCTTGTGCTCGGGTTCGCCATTCCAGCTACTTCACTAGCAATCTCCCTACTTGGAGAATCAGCACCTTTATCCTCCTGTTCCGTACAGGTTGCAATTTGTCCTGAGGATGAACGGGAAGAGGGGCAGCCAATGAGAGACTAGATCTAGGTGTTGGGACAGGCACAGGTCACTCTATTTTCTCATCAGGAAGAAGAAATAACCACAGGCTCAGCCTGCCACCCGGAACCAGAATAGGGCCTGAGGCAATCCCGCGCTTCTGCGGCCAGCTCCCAAAAAAGCCAGTTGAAAAATGGAGCACATGGGCACTGCAATTCACAACCCTGCAGAGTTATAAATGATAACTCTCGTCCACAAATATACTGAGGGAAGGCAACGAAGAGGATTTGAAAGCAAGGCAGAATTGCAGGAAACAGGTTTCAGGAGGTAGATTCGAATCGCCTTTAAAGCACATGAAAAGCGGCAAAACGTGGACAATGATGCCCTTGGCCAAAAAGGGCGTATGCGTTTTTTCCTGAATATATTCAGGAAAAAACGCATACGCCCTTTTTGGCCAACCAAGCAACCTGGAAAGGCAAATCAGCGCTACAAAGAAGTCTCGCTTCCCATCCGTCAAAAGGGCCATGCTGATAAAAGTGTAAAAACCACAAATGCAGGACAGGCCATGGAGAAATTGGAGCCTTGCTACGCTGATGGGCGGGATGTAAATTGCCAACAGCCACTCTGGAGAAGTGTAGGGTTTGTCCTGAGACATCGAAAAAACACAGCTTAGGGAGCATAGGGCACATCCACTCATGGGCACATAAATTTTGAAAACTAAAAATCAGCAAGTCACAGGCACCCCAAAGTTTAGGGCTGCTCTGTTGACAAGAACCTCCACTTCATGACACCTTAAATATCCCAGGAAAGAGAAAAATGGATAAAGAAGTTGTGGTCCTTATGTACAATGGAATATCACTCAGCCATGAAATCATTGTCATAAGGCTAGTAGCAGCATGATGAGTGGATTTACGTACGACGACTCTAAGTGAAATTAGTCACACAGAAAAAGACACTTATCATAAGCTATCACTTATAGAGGGAATGTAAAAACTTCTACACTTGAACTGAATTACAAAAGAGAACAGAGTCAGACGTGTAGAAAACACACTATGGCTGCTTAAAGTGAAAGGTGAGGTGGTGTGATGCATAAAACAAGGGTTTCATATTAGCTCAGATACCGTTCCATACACCCAATATGTAATAGAAAAGACCTACTCCTTGCTCAGTGAAGTGGACTCAAGACCCCCTATTCACGGCACAAGTATATATCTGACTAGTAAGAAACTTACAACCTATGTATTGATATCTCTCTGGAAGTGTGTCAAGTGGGTGTAAAGCTGCATAAACACAGCCGTGAAAAGCAGCTAAACCCCATTATAAAAATAAATTAGTTTTAAAAACCAATGAAACAAAGACAGTGAACGAGACAGAAATTCTTACAAAATTCATTCGGGGGCTGTGACGCAACCTGGATTGACCATATCTAGACCCACAGCTGGATGAGACATAAGGGTGGACATTCTTGGGGCTGAGAGTTTTGGTGAGGTTGGGTGAGCCAACGCAGACCCTTTAAAGTAATACTGCGTGGTACCCATCCCATGGGTCCCAAATCTCCAGGTTCAAGGTCATCTTCCTACATCGAAAACATGCATGAGAAACCCAGAAGATGGTACACCGTGTGATTTTGAAAGGTTTCTAAAACGCACCTCATTTCTCATCTCCTTGTGCTCGGGTTCGCCATTTCAGCTACTTTACTAGCAAACTCCCTACTTGGAGAATCAGCACCTTTAACCTCCTGTTCCGTACAGGTTGCAATTTGTTCTGAGGATGAACGGGAAGAGGGGCAACCAATGAGAGACTAGATCTAGGTGTTGGGACAGGCACAGGTCACTCTATTTTCCCATCAGGAAGAAGAAATAACCACAGTCTCAGCCTGCCACCCGGAACCAGAATAGGGCCTGAGGCAATCCCGCGCTTTTGCGGACATATCCCAAAAAAGCGAGTTGAAAAATAGAGCTCAGGGACACTGCAATTCACAAACCTGCAGACTTATAAATGATAATTCTCGTCCACAAATATATTGAGGGAAGGCAACGAAGAGGATTTGAAAGCAAGGCAGAACTGCAGGAAACAGATTTCAGGAGGTAGATTCGAATCGCCTTTAAAGCACATGAAAAGCGGCAAAACGTGGACAATGATGCCCTTGGCCAAAAAGGGCGTATGCGTTTTTTCCTGAATATATTCAGGAAAAAACGCATACGCCCTTTTTGGCCAACCAAGCAACCTGGAAAGGCAAATCAGCGCTACAAAGAAGTCTCGCTTCCCATCCGTCAAAAGGGCCATTCTGATAAAAGTGTCAAAACCACAAATGCAGGACAGGCCATGGAGAAATTGGAGCCTTGCTACGCTGATGGGCGGGATGTAAATTGCCAACAGCCACTCTGGAGAAGTGTACGGTGAGGCCTGAAACATCGAAAAAACACAGATTAGGGAGCATAGGGCACGTCCACTCATGGGCGTATAAATTGGGAAAACTAAAAATCAGCAAGACACAGGCACCCCAAAGTTTAGGGCTGCTCTGTTGACAAGAACCTCCACTTCATGACACCTTAAATATCCCAGGAAAGAGAAAAATGGATAAAGAAGTTGTGGTCCTTATGTACAATGGAATATCACTCAGCCATGAAATCAATGTCATAAGGCTAGTAGAAGCAAGATGGGTGGACTTAGGTACGACGATTCTAAGTGAAATAAGTCACACAGAAAAAGACACTTATCAAAAGCTATAACTTATACAGGGAATGTAAAAACCGCTACATTTGAACTGAATTACAAAACAGAACAAAGTCACAAATTTAGAAAAAAAACTATGGTTGCTTAACGGGAAAGGTGAGGTGGGGTGATGCATAAAACAAGGGTTTCAAATTAGCTCAGATACCGTTCCATACACCCAATACGTAATAGACAAGACCTACTCCTTGCTCAGTGAACTGGACTCAACACCCCCTATTCACCGCACAAGAATATATGTGACTAGTAAGAATCTTAAAACCTATGTATTGATATCTCTCTGGAAGTGTGTCAAGTGGGTGTAAAGCCGCATAAACACAGCCGTGAAAAGCAGCTAAACCCCATTATAAAAATAAATTAGTTTTAAAAACCCATGAAACAAAGACAGTGAAAGAGACAGAAATTCTTACAAAATTCATTCAGGGGCTGTGACACAACCTGGATTGACCATATCTAGACCCACAGCTGGATGAGACATAAGGGTGGACATTCTTGGGGCTGAGAGGTTTGGTGAGGTTGGGTGAGCCAACGCAGACCCTTTAAGGTAATACTGCGTGGTACCCATCCCATGGGTCCCAAATCTCCAGGTTCAAGGGCATCTTCCTACATCGAAAACTTGCATGAGGAACCCAGAAGATGGTACACCGTGTGATTTTGAAAGGTTTCTAAAACGCACCTCATTTCTCATCTCCTTGTGCTCAGGTTCGCCATTCCAGCTACTTCACTAGCAATCTCCCTACTTGGAGAATCAGCACCTTTAACCTCCTGTTCCGTACAGGTTGCAATTTGTCCTGAGGATGAACGGGAAGAGGGGCAGCCAATGAGAGACTAGATCTAGGTGTTGGGACAGGCACAGGTCACTCTATTTTCTCATCAGGAAGAAGAAATAACCACAGGCTCAGCCTGCCACCCGGAACCAGAATAGGGCCTGAGGCAATCCCGCGCTTCTGCGGCCAGCTCCCAAAAAAGCCAGTTGAAAAATGGAGCACATGGGCACTGCAATTCACAAACCTGCAGAGTTATAAATGATAACTCTCGTCCACAAATATATTGAGGGAAGGCAACGAAGAGGAATTGAAAGCAAGGCAGAATTGCAGGAAACAGGTTTCAGGAGGTAGATTCGAATCGCCTTTAAAGCACATGAAAAGCGGCAAAACGTGGACAATGATGCCCTTGGCCAAAAAGGGCGTATGCGTTTTTTCCTGAATATATTCAGGAAAAAACGCATACGCCCTTTTTGGCCAACCAAGCAACCTGGAAAGGCAAATCAGCGCTACAAAGAAGTCTCGCTTTCCATCGGTCAAAAGGGCCATGCTGATAAATGTGTCAAAACCACAAATGCAGGACAGGCCATGGAGAAATTGGAGCCTTGCTACGCTGACGGGCGGGATGTAAATTGCCAACAGCCACTCTGGAGAAGTGTACGGTGAGGCCTGAAACATCGAAAAAACACAGCTTAGGGAGCATAGGGCACGTCCACTCATGGGCTTATAAATTTTGAAAACTAAAAATCAGCAAGATACAGGCACCCCAAACTTTAGGGCTGCTCTGTTGACAAGAACCTCCACTTCATGACACCTTAAATATCCCAGGAAAGAGAAAAATGGATAAAGAAGTTGTGGTCCTTATGTACAATGGAATATCACTCAGCCATGAAATCAATGTCATAAGGCTAGTAGAAGCAAGATGGGTGGACTTAGGTACGACGATTCTAAGTGAAATAAATCACACAGAAAAAGACACTTATCAAAAGCTATAACTTATACAGGGAATGTAAAAACCGCTACATTTGAACTGAATTAGAAAACAGAACAAAGTCACACATTTAGAAAGAAAACTATGGTTGCTTAACGGGGAAGGTGAGGTGGGGTGATGCATAATACAAGGGTTTCAAATTAGCTCAGATACCGTTCCATACACCCAATACGTAATAGACAAGACCTACTCCTTGCTCAGTGAACTGGACTCAACACCCCCTATTCACCGCACAAGAATATATGTGACTAGTAAGAATCTTAAAACCTATTTATTGATATCTCTCTGGAAGTGTGTCAAGTGGGTGTAAAGCCGCATAAACACAGCCGTGAAAAGCAGCTAAACCCCATTATAAAAATAAATTAGTTTTAAAAACCCATGAAACAAAGACAGTGAAAGAGACAGAAATTCTTACAAAATTCATTCAGGGGCTGTGACGCAACCTGGATTGACCATATCTAGACCCACAGCTGGATGAGACATAAGGGTGGACATTCTTGGGGCTGAGAGGTTTGGTGAGGTTGGGTGAGCCAACGCAGACCCTTTAAGGTAATACTGCGTGGTACCCATCCCATGGGTCCCATATCTCCAGGTTCAAGGGCATCTTCCTACATCGAAAACTTGCATGAGGAACCCAGAAGATGGTACACCGTGTGATTTTGAAAGGTTTCTAAAATGCACCTCATTTCTCATCTCCTTGTGCTCAGGTTCGCCATTCCAGCTACTTCACTAGCAATCTCCCTACTTGGAGAATCAGCACCTTTAACCTCCTGTTCCGTACAGGTTGCAATTTGTCCTGAGGATGAACGGGAAGAGGGGCAGCCAATGAGAGACTAGATCTAGGTGTTGGGACAGGCACAGGTCACTCTATTTTCTCATCAGGAAGAAGAAATAACCACAGGCTCAGCCTGCCGCCCGGAACCAGAATAGGACCTGAGGCAATCCCGCGCTTCTGCGGCCAGCTCCCAAAAAAGCCAGTTGAAAAATGGAGCACATGGGCACTGCAATTCACAACCCTGCAGAGTTATAAATGATAACTCTCGTCCACAAATATACTGAGGGAAGGCAACGAAGAGGATTGGAAAGCAAGGCAGAATTGCAGGAAACAGGTTTCAGGAGGTAGATTCGAATCGCCTTTAAAGCACATGAAAAGCGGCAAAACGTGGACAATGATGCCCTTGGCCAAAAAGGGCGTATGCGTTTTTTCCTGAATATATTCAGGAAAAAACGCATACGCCCTTTTTGGCCAACCAAGCAACCTGGAAAGTCAAATCAGCGCTACAAAGAAGTCTCGCTTCCCATCCGTCAAAAGGGCCATGCTGATAAAAGTGTAAAAACCACAAATGCAGGACAGGCCATGGAGAAATTGGAGCCTTGCTACGCTGATGGGCGGGATGTAAATTGCCAACAGCCACTCTGGAGAAGTGTACGGTGAGGCCTGAAACATCGAAAAAACACAGCTTAGGGAGCATAGGGCACTTCCACTCATGGGCGTATAAATTTTGAAAACTAAAAATCAGCAAGACACAGGCACCCCAAAGTTTAGGGCTGCTCTGTTGACAAGAACCTCCACTTCATGACACCTTAAATATCCCAGGAAAGAGAAAAATGGATAAAGAAGTTGTGGTCCTTATGTACAATGGAATATCACTCAGCCATGAAATCAATGTCATAAGGCTAGTAGAAGCAAGATGGGTGGACTTAGGTACGACGATTCTAAGTGATATAAATCACACAGAAAAAGACACTTATCGAAAGCTATAACTTATACAGGGAATGTAAAAACCGCTACATTTGAACTGAATTAGAAAACAGAACAAAGTCACACATTTAGAAAAAAAACTATGGTTGCTTAACGGGGAAGGTGAGGTGGGGTGATGCATAATACAAGGGTTTCAAATTAGCTCAGATACCGTTCCATACACCCAATACGTAATAGACAAGACCTACTCCTTGCTCAGTGAACTGGACTCAACACCCCCTATTCACCGCACAAGAATATATGTGACTAGTAAGAATCTTAAAACCTATTTATTGATATCTCTCTGGAAGTGTGTCAAGTGGGTGTAAAGCCGCATAAACACAGCCGTGAAAAGCAGCTAAACCCCATTATAAAAATAAATTAGTTTTAAAAACCCATGAAACAAAGACAGTGAAAGAGACAGAAATTCTTACAAAATTCATTCAGGGGCTGTGACGCAACCTGGATTGACCATATCTAGACCCACAGCTGGATGAGACATAAGGGTGGACATTCTTGGGGCTGAGAGGTTTGGTGAGGTTGGGTGAGCCAACGCAGACCCTTTAAGGTAATACTGCGTGGTACCCATCCCATGGGTCCCAAATCTCCAGGTTCAAGGGCATCTTCCTACATCGAAAACTTGCATGAGGAACCCAGAAGATGGTACACCGTATGATTTTGAAAGGTTTCTAAAACGCACCTCATTTCTCATCTCCTTGTGCTCGGGTTCGCCATTCCAGCTACTTCACTAGCAATCTCCCTACTTGGAGAATCAGCACCTTTAACCTCCTATTCCGTACAGGTTGCAATTTGTCCTGAGGATGAACGGGAAGAGGGGCAGCCAATGAGAGACTAGATCTAGGTGTTGGGACAGGCACAGGTCACTCTATTTTCTCATCAGGAAGAAGAAATAACCACAGGCTCAGCCTGCCACCCGGAACCAGAATAGGGCCTGAGGCAATCCCGCGCTTCTGCGGCCAGCTCCCAAAAAAGCCAGTTGAAAAATGGAGCACATGGGCACTGCAATTCACAACCCTGCAGAGTTATAAATGATAACTCTCGTCCACAAATATATTGAGGGAAGGCAACGAAGAGGAATTGAAAGCAAGGCAGAATTGCAGGAAACAGGTTTCAGGAGGTAGATTCGAATCGCCTTTAAAGCACATGAAAAGCGGCAAAACGTGGACAATGATGCCCTTGGCCAAAAAGGGCGTATGCGTTTTTTCCTGAATATATTCAGGAAAAAACGCATACGCCCTTTTTGGCCAACCAAGCAACCTGGAAAGGCAAATCAGCGCTACAAAGAAGTCTCGCTTCCCATCGGTCAAAAGGGCCATGCTGATAAATGTGTCAAAACCACAAATGCAGGACAGGCCATGGAGAAATTGGAGCCTTGCTACGCTGACGGGCGGGATGTAAATTGCCAACAGCCACTCTGGAGAAGTGTACGGTGAGGCCTGAAACATCGAAAAAACACAGCTTAGGGAGCATAGGGCACGTCCACTCATGGGCTTATAAATTTTGAAAACTAAAAATCAGCAAGATACAGGCACCCCAAAGTTTAGGGCTGCTCTGTTGACAAGAACCGCCACTTCATGACACCTTAAATAGCCCAGGAAAGAGAAAAATGGATAAAGAAGTTGTGGTCCTTATGTACAATGGAATATCACTCAGCCATGAAATCAATGTCATAAGGCTAGTAGAAGCAAGATGGGTGGACTTAGGTACGACGATTCTAAGTGAAATAAATCACACAGAAAAAGACACTTATCAAAAGCTATAACTTATACAGGGAATGTAAAAACCGCTACATTTGAACTGAATTAGAAAACAGAACAAAGTCACACATTTAGAAAAAAAACTATGGTTGCTTAACGGGGAAGGTGAGGTGGGGTGATGCATAATACAAGGGTTTCAAATTAGCTCAGATACCGTTCCATACACCCAATACGTAATAGACAAGACCTACTCCTTGCTCAGTGAACTGGACTCAACACCCCCTATTCACCGCACAAGAATATATGTGACTAGTAAGAATCTTAAAACCTATTTATTGATATCTCTCTGGAAGTGTGTCAAGTGGGTGTAAAGCCGCATAAACACAGCCGTGAAAAGCAGCTAAACCCCATTATAAAAATAAATTAGTTTTAAAAACCCATGAAACAAAGACAGTGAAAGAGACAGAAATTCTTACAAAATTCATTCAGGGGCTGTGACGCAACCTGGATTGACCATATCTAGACCCACAGCTGGATGAGACATAAGGGTGGACATTCTTGGGGCTGAGAGGTTTGGTGAGGTTGGGTGAGCCAACGCAGACCCTTTAAGGTAATACTGCGTGGTACCCATCCCATGGGTCCCAAATCTCCAGGTTCAAGGGCATCTTCCTACATCGAAAACTTGCATGAGGAACCCAGAAGATGGTACACCGTGTGATTTTGAAAGGTTTCTAAAACGCACCTCATTTCTCATCTCCTTGTGCTCAGGTTCGCCATTCCAGCTACTTCACTAGCAATCTCCCTACTTGGAGAATCAGCACCTTTAACCTCCTGTTCCGTACAGGTTGCAATTTGTCCTGAGGATGAACGGGAAGAGGGGCAGCCAATGAGAGACTAGATCTAGGTGTTGGGACAGGCACAGGTCACTCTATTTTCTCATCAGGAAGAAGAAATAACCACAGGCTCAGCCTGCCAACCGGAACCAGAATAGGACCTGAGGCAATCCCGCGCTTCTGCGGCCAGCTCCCAAAAAAGCCAGTTGAAAAATGGAGCACATGGGCACTGCAATTCACAACCCTGCAGAGTTATAAATGATAACTCTCGTCCACAAATATACTGAGGGAAGGCAACGAAGAGGATTGGAAAGCAAGGCAGAATTGCAGGAAACAGGTTTCAGGAGGTAGATTCGAATCGCCTTTAAAGCACATGAAAAGCGGCAAAACGTGGACAATGATGCCCTTGGCCAAAAAGGGCGTATGCGTTTTTTCCTGAATATATTCAGGAAAAAACGCATACGCCCTTTTTGGCCAACCAAGCAACCTGGAAAGTCAAATCAGCGCTACAAAGAAGTCTCGCTTCCCATCCGTCAAAAGGGCCATGCTGATAAAAGTGTAAAAACCACAAATGCAGGACAGGCCATGGAGAAATTGGAGCCTTGCTACGCTGATGGGCGGGATGTAAATTGCCAACAGCCACTCTGGAGAAGTGTACGGTGAGGCCTGAAACATCGAAAAAACACAGCTTAGGGAGCATAGGGCACTTCCACTCATGGGCGTATAAATTTTGAAAACTAAAAATCAGCAAGACACAGGCACCCCAAAGTTTAGGGCTGCTCTGTTGACAAGAACCTCCACTTCATGACACCTTAAATATCCCAGGAAAGAGAAAAATGGATAAAGAAGTTGTGGTCCTTATGTACAATGGAATATCACTCAGCCATGAAATCAATGTCATAAGGCTAGTAGAAGCAAGATGGGTGGACTTAGGTACGACGATTCTAAGTGAAATAAGTCACACAGAAAAAGACACTTATCAAAAGCTATAACTTATACAGGGAATGTAAAAACCGCTACATTTGAACTGAATTAGAAAACAGAACAAAGTCACACATTTAGAAAAAAATCTATGGTTGCTTAACGGGAAAGGTGAGGTGGGGTAATGCATAAAACAAGGGTTTCAAATTAGATCAGATACCGTTCCATACACACAATACGTAATAGACAAGACCTACTCCTTGCTCAGTGAACTGGACTCAACACCCCCTCTTCACCGCACAAGAATATATGTGACTAGTAAGAATCTTAAAACCTATGTATTGATATCTCTCTGGAAGTGTGTCAAGTGGGTGTAAAGCCGCATAAACACAGCCGTGAAAAGCAGCTAAACCCCATTATAAAAATAAATTAGTTTTAAAAACCCATGAAACAAAGACAGTGGAAGAGACAGAAATTCTTACAAAATTCATTCAGTGGCTGTGACGCAACCTGGATTGACCATATCTAGACCCACAGCTGGATGAGACATAAGGGTGGACATTCTTGGGGCTGAGAGGTTTGGTGAGGTTGGGTGAGCCAACGCAGACCCTTTAAGGTAATACTGCGTGGTACCCATCACTTGGGTCCCAAATCTCCAGGTTCAAGGGCATCTTCCTACATCGAAAACTTGCATGAGGAACCCAGAAGATGGTACACCGTGTGATTTTGCAAGGTTTCTAAAACGCACCTCATTTCTCATCTCCTTGTGCTCGGGTTCGCCATTCCAGCTACTTCACTAGCAATCTCCCTACTTGGAGAATCAGCACCTTTAACCTCCTGTTCCGTACAGGTTGCAATTTGTCCTGAGGATGAACGGGAAGAGGGGCAGCCAATGAGAGACTAGATCTAGGTGTTGGGACAGGCACAGGTCACTCTATTTTCACATCAGGAAGAAGAAATAACCACAGGCTCAGCCTGCCACCCGGAACCAGAATAGGGCCTGAGGCAATCCCGCGCTTCTGCGGCCAGCTCCCAAAAAAGCCAGTTGAAAAATGGAGCACATGGGCACTGCAATTCACAACCCTGCAGAGTTATAAATGATAACTCTCGTCCACAAATATACTGAGGGAAGGCAACGAAGAGGATTTGAAAGCAAGGCAGAATTGCAGGAAACAGGTTTCAGGAGGTAGATTCGAATCGCCTTTAAAGCACATGAAAAGCGGCAAAACGTGGACAATGATGCCCTTGGCCAAGAAGGGCGTATGCGTTTTTTCCTGAATATATTCAGGAAAAAACGCATACGCCCTTTTTGGCCAACCAAGCAACCTGGAAAGGCAAATCAGCGCTACAAAGAAGTCTCGCTTCCCATCCGTCAAAAGGGCCATGCTGGTAAAAGTGTAAAAACCACAAATGCAGGACAGGCCATGGAGAAATTGGAGGCTTGCTACGCTGATGGGCGGGATGTAAATTGCCAACAGCCACTCTGGAGAAGTGTACGGTGAGGCCTGAAACATCGAAAAAAAACAGCTTAGGGAGCATAGGGCACTTCCACTCATGGGCGTATAAATTTTGAAAACTAAAAATCAGCAAGACACAGGCACTCCAAAGTTTAGGGCTGCTCTGTTGACAAGAACCTCCACTTCATGACACCTTAAATATCCCAGGAAAGAGAAAAATGGATAAAGAAGTTGTGGTCCTTATGTACAATGGAATATCACTCAGCCATGAAATCAATGTCATAAGGCTAGTAGAAGCAAGATGGGTGGACTTAGGTACGACGATTCTAAGTGAAATAAGTCACACAGAACAAGACACTTATCAAAAGCTATAACTTATACAGGGAATGTAAAAACCGCTACATTTGAACTGAATTACAAAACAGAACAAAGTCACACATTTAGAAAAAAATCTATGGTTGCTTAACGGGAAAGGTGAGGTGGGGTAATGCATAAACCAAGGGTTTCAAATTAGATCAGATACCGTTCCATACACCCAATACGTAATAGACAAGACCTACTCCTTGCTCAGTGAACTGGTCTCAACACCCCCTCTTCACCGCACAAGAATATATGTGACTAGTAAGAATCTTAAAACCTATGTATTGATATCTCTCTGGAAGTGTGTCAAGTGGGTGTAAAGCCGCATAAACACAGCCGTGAAAAGCAGCTAAACCCCATTATAAAAATAAATTAGTTTTAAAAACCCAGGAAACAAAGACAGTGAAAGAGACAGAAATTCTTACAAAATTCATTCAGTGGCTGTGACGCAACCTGGATTGACCATATCTAGACCCACAGCTGGATGAGACATAAGGGTGGTCATTCTTGGGGCTGAGAGGTTTGGTGAGGTTGGGTGAGCCAACGCAGACCCTTTAAGGTAATACTGAGTGGTACCCATCCCTTTGGTCCCAAATCTCCAGGTTCAAGGGCATCTTCCTACATCGAAAACTTGCATGAGGAACCCAGAAGATGGTACACCGTGTGATTTTGAAAGGTTTCTAAAACGCACCTCATTTCTCATCTCCTTGTGCTCGGGTTCGCCATTCCAGCTACTTCACTAGCAATCTCCCTACTTGGAGAATCAGCACCTTTAACCTCCTGTTCCGTACAGGTTGCAATTTGTCCTGAGGATGAACGGGAAGAGGGGCAGCCAATGAGAGATTAGATCTAGGTGTTGGGACAGGCACAGGTCACTCTATTTTCACATCAGGAAGAAGAAATAACCACAGGCTCAGCCTGCCACCCGGAACCAGAATAGGGCCTGAGGCAATCCCGCGCTTCTGCGGCCAGCTCCCAAAAAAGCCAGTTGAAAAATGGAGCACATGGGCACTGCAATTCACAACCCTGCAGAGTTATAAATGATAACTCTCGTCCACAAATATACTGAGGGAAGGCAACGAAGAGGATTTGAAAGCAAGGCAGAATTGCAGGAAACAGGTTTCAGGAGGTAGATTCGAATCGCCTTTAAAGCACATGAAAAGCGGCAAAACGTGGACAATGATGCCCTTGGCCAAAAAGGGCGTATGCGTGTTTTCCTGAATATATTCAGGAAAACACGCATACGCCCTTTTTAGCCAACCAAGCAACCTGGAAAGGCAAATCAGCGCTACAAAGAAGTCTCGCTTCCCATCCGTCAAAAGGGCCATGCTGATAAAAGTGTCAAAACCACAAATGCAGGACAGGCCATGGAGAAATTGGAGCCTTGCTACGCTGATGGGCGGGACGTAAATTGCCAACAGCCACTCTGGAGAAGTGTAGGGTTTGTCCTGAAACATCGAAAAAACACAGCTTAGGGAGCATAGGGCACATCCACTCATGGGCACATAAATTTTGAAAACTAAAAATCAGCAAGACACAGGCACCCCAAAGTTTAGGGCTGCTCTGTTGACAAGAACCTCCACTTCATGACACCTTAAATATCCCAGGAAAGAGAAAAATGGATAAAGAAGTTGTGGTCCTTATGTACAATGGAATATCACTCAGCCATGAAATCATTGTCATAAGGCTAGTAGCAGCATGATGAGTGGATTTAGGTACGACGACTCTAAGTGAAATTAGTCACACAGAAAAAGACTCTTATCATAAGCTATCACTTATAGAGGGAATGTAAAAACTTCTACACTTGAACTGAATTACAAAAGAGAACAGAGTCAGACGTTTAGAAAACACACTATGGCAGCTTATAGTGAAAGGTGAGGTGGTGTGATGCATAAAACAAGGGTTTCATATTAGCTCAGATACCGTTCCATACACCCAATATGTAATAGAAAAGACCTACTCCTTGCTCAGTGAAGTGGACTCAAGACCCCCTATTCACCGCACAAGTATATATCTGACTAGTAAGAAACTTACAACCTATGTATTGATATCTCTCTGGAAGTGTGTCAAGTGGGTGTAAAGCTGCATAAACACAGCCGTGAAAAGCAGCTAAACCCCATTATAAAAATAAATTAGTTTTAAAAACCCATGAAACAAAGACAGTGAAAGAGAGAGAAATTCTTACAAAATTCATTCGGGGGCTGTGACGCAACCTGGATTGACCATATCTAGACCCACTGCTGGATGAGACATAAGGGTGGACATTCTTGGGGCTGAGACGTTTGGTGAGGTTGGGTGAGCCAACGCAGACCCTTTAAAGTAATACTGCGTGATACCCATCCCATGGGTCCCAAATCTCCAGGTTCAAGGTCATCTTCCCACATCGAAAACATGCATGAGAAACCCAGAAGATGGTACACCGTGTGATTTTGAAAGGTTTCTAAACCGCACCTCATTTCTCATCTCCTTGTGCTCGGGTTCGCCATTTCAGCTACTTTACTAGCAAACCCCCTACTTGGAGAATCAGCACCTTTAACCTCCTGTTCCGTACAGGTTGCAATTTGTTCTGAGGATGAACGGGAAGAGGGGCAACCAATGAGAGACTAGATCTAGGTGTTGGGACAGGCACAGGTCACTCTATTTTCCCATCAGGAAGAAGAAATAACCACAGTCTCAGCCTGCCACCCGGAACCAGAATAGGGCCTGAGGCAATCCCGCGCTTTTGCGGACAGATCCCAAAAAAGCGAGTTGAAAAATGGAGCTCAGGGACACTGCAATTCACAAACATGCAGACTTATAAATGATAATTCTCGTCCACAAATATATTGAGGGAAGGCAACGAAGAGGATTTGAAAGCAAGGCAGAACTGCAGGAAACAGATTTCAGGAGGTAGATTCGAATCGCCTTTAAAGCACATGAAAAGCGGCAAAACGTGGACAATGATGCCCTTGGCCAAAAAGGGCGTATGCGTTTTTTCCTGAATATATTCAGGAAAAAACGCATACGCCCTTTTTGGCCAACCAAGCAACCTGGAAAGGCAAATCAGCGCTACAAAGAAGTCTCGCTTCCCATCCGTCAAAAGGGCCATTCTGATAAAAGTGTCAAAACCACAAATGCAGGACAGGCCATGGAGAAATTGGAGCCTTGCTACGCTGATGGGCGGGATGTAAATTGCCAACAGCCACTCTGGAGAAGTGTACGGTGAGGCCTGAAACATCGAAAAAACACAGCTTAGGGAGCATAGGGCACGTCCACTCATGGGCGTATAAATTTTGAAAACTGAAAATCAGCAAGACACAGGCACCCCAAAGTTTAGGGCTGCTCTTTTGACAAGAACCTCCACTTCATGACACCTTAAATATCCCAGGAAAGAGAAAAATGGATAAAGAAGTTGTGGTCCTTATGTACAATGGAATATCACTCAGCCATGAAATCAATGTCATAAGGCTAGTAGAAGCAAGATGGGTGGACTTAGGTACGACGATTCTAAGTGAAATAAGTCACACAGAACAAGACACTTATCAAAAGCTATAACTTATACAGGGAATGTAAAAACCGCTACATTTGAACTGAATTACAAAACAGAACAAAGTCACACATTTAGAAAAAAAAAACTATGGTTGCTTAACGGGAAAGGTGAGGTGGGGTGATGCATAAAACAAGGGTTTCAAATTAGCTCAGATACCGTTCCATACACGCAATACGTAATAGACAAGACCTACTCCTTGCTCAGTGAACTGGACTCAACACCCCCTATTCACCGCACAAGAATATATGTGACTAGTAAGAATCTTAAAACCTATGTATTGATATCTCTCTGGAAGTGTGTCAAGTGGGTGTAAAGCCGCATAAACACAGCCGTGAAAAGCAGCTAAACCCCATTATAAAAATAAATTAGTTTTAAAAACCCATGAAACAAAGACAGTGAAAGAGACAGAAATTCTTACAAAATTCATTCAGGGGCTGTGACGCAACCTGGATTGACCATATCTAGACCCACAGCTGGATGAGACATAAGGGTGGACATTCTTGGGGCTGAGAGGTATGGTGAGGTTGGGTGAGCCAACGCAGACCCTTTAAGGTAATACTGCGTGGTACCCATCCCATGGGTCCCAAATCTCCAGGTTCAAGGGCATCTTCCTACATCGAAAACTTGCATGAGGAACCCAGAAGATGGTACACCGTGTGATTTTGAAAGGTTTCTAAAACGCACCTCATTTCTCATCCCCTTGTGCTCGGGTTCGCCATTCCAGCTACTTCACTAGCAATCTCCCTACTTGGAGAATCAGCACCTTTAACCTCCTGTTCCGTACAGGTTGCAATTTGTCCTGAGGATGAACGGGAAGAGGGGCAGCCAATGAGAGACTAGATCTAGGTGTTGGGACAAGCACAGGTCACTCTACTTTCACATCAGGAAGAAGAAATAACCACAGGCTCAGCCTGCCACCCGGAACCAGAATAGGGCCTGAGGCAATCCCGCGCTTCTGCGGCCAGCTCCCAAAAAAGCCAGTTGAAAAATGGAGCACATGGGCACTGCAATTCACAACCCTGCAGAGTTATAAATGATAACTCTCGTCCACAAATATACTGAGGGAAGGCAACGAAGAGGATTTGAAAGCAAGGCAGAATTGCAGGAAACAGGTTTCAGGAGGTAGATTCGAATCGCCTTTAAAGCACATGAAAAGCGGCAAAACGTGGACAATGATGCCCTTGGCCAAAAAGGGCGTATGCGTTTTTTCCTGAATATATTCAGGAAAAAACGCATACGCCCTTTTTGGCCAACCAAGCAACCTGGAAAGGCAAATCAGCGCTACAAAGAAGTCTCGCTTCCCATCGGTCAAAAGGGCCATGCTGATAAATGTGTCAAAACCACAAATGCAGGACAGGCCATGGAGAAATTGGAGCCTTGCTACGCTGACGGGCGGGATGTAAATTGCCAACAGCCACTCTGGAGAAGTGTACGGTGAGGCCTGAAACATCGAAAAAACACAGCTTAGGGAGCATAGGGCACGTCCACTCATGGGCGTATAAATTTTGAAAACTAAAAATCAGCAAGACACAGGCACCCCAAAGTTTAGGGCTGCTCTGTTGACAAGAACCTCCACTTCATGACACCTTAAATATCCCAGGAAAGAGAAAAATGGATAAAGAAGTTGTGGTCCTTATGTACAATGGAATATCACTCAGCCATGAAATCAATGTCATAAGGCTAGTAGAAGCAAGATGGGTGGACTTAGGTATGACGATTCTAAGTGAAATAAATCACACAGAAAAAGACACTTATCAAAAGCTATAACTTATACAGGGAATGTAAAAACCGCTACATTTGAACTGAATTAGAAAACAGAACAAAGTCACACATTTAGAAAAAAAACTATGGTTGCTTAACGGGGAAGGTGAGGTGGGGTGATGCATAATACAAGGGTTTCAAATTAGCTGAGATACCGTTCCATACACCCAATACGTAATAGACAAGACCTACTCCTTGCTCAGTGAACTGGACTCAACACCCCCTATTCACCGCACAAGAATATATGTGACTAGTAAGAATCTTAAAACCTATGTATTGATATCTCTCTGGAAGTGTGTCAAGTGGGTGTAAAGCCGCATAAACACAGCCGTGAAAAGCAGCTAAACCCCATTATAAAAATAAATTAGTTTTAAAAACCCATGAAACAAAGACAGTGGAAGAGACAGAAATTCTTACAAAATTCATTCAGTGGCTGTGACGCAACCTGGATTGACCAAATCTAGACCCACAGCTGGATGAGACATAAGGGTGGACATTCTTGGGGCTGAGAGGTTTGGTGAGGTTGGGTGAGCCAACGCAGATCCTTTAAGGTAATACTGCGTGGTACCCATCCCTTGGGTCCCAAATCTCCAGGTTCAAGGGCATCTTCCTACATCGAAAACTTGCATGAGGAACCCAGAAGATGGTACACCGTGTGATTTTGCAAGGTTTCTAAAACGCACCTCATTTCTCATCTCCTTGTGCTCGGGTTCGCCATTCCAGCTACTTCACTAGCAATCTCCCTACTTGGAGAATCAGCAACTTTAACCTCCTGTTCCGTACAGGTTGCAATTTGTCCTGAGGATGAACGAGAAGAGGGGCAGCCAATGAGAGACTAGATCTAGGTGTTGGGACAGGCACAGGTCACTCTACTTTCACATCAGGAAGAAGAAATAACCACAGGCTCAGCCTGCCACCCGGAACCAGAATAGGGCCTGAGGCAATCCCGCGGTTCTGCGGCCAGCTCCCAAAAAAGCCAGTTGAAAAATGGAGCACATGGGCACTGCAATTCACAACCCTGCAGAGTTATAAATGATAACTCTCGTCCACAAATATATTGAGGGAAGGCAACGAAGAGGATTTGAAAGCAAGGCAGAATTGCAGGAAACAGGTTTCAGGAGGTAGATTCGAATCGCCTTTAAAGCACATGAAAAGCGGCAAAACGTGGACAATGATGCCCTTGGCCAAAAAGGGCGTATGCGTTTTTTCCTGAATATATTCAGGAAAAAACGCATACGCCCTTTTTGGCCAACCAAGCAACCTGGAAAGACAAATCAGCGCTACAAAGATGTCTCGCTTCCCATCCGTCAAAAGGGCCATGCTGATATAAGTGTCAAAACCACAAATGCAGAACAGGCCATGGAGAAATTGGAGCCTTGCTACGCTGATGGGCGGGATGTAAATTGCGAACAGCCACTCTGGAGAAGTGTAGGGTTTGTCCTGAAACATCGAAAAAACACAGCTTAGGGAGCATAGGGCACATCCACTCATGGGCACATAAATTTTGAAAACTAAAAATCAGCAAGACACAGGCACCCCAAAGTTTAGGGCTGCTCTGTTGACAAGAACCTCCACTTCATGACACCTTAAATATCCCAGGAAAGAGAAAAATGGATAAAGAAGTTGTGGTCCTTATGTACAATGGAATGTCACTCAGCCATGAAATCATTGTCATAAGGCTAGTAGCAGCATGATGAGTGGATTTAGGTACGACGACTCTAAGTGAAATTAGTCACACAGAAAAAGACACTTATCATAAGCTATCACTTATAGAGGGAATGTAAAAAACGCTACACTTGAACTGAATTACAAAAGAGAACAGAGTCAGACGTTTAGAAAACACACTATGGCTGCTTATAGTGAAAGGTGAGGTGGTGTGATGCATAAAACAAGGGTTTCATATTAGCTCAGATACCGTTCCATACACCCAATATGTAATAGAAAAGACCTACTCCTTGCTCAGTGAAGTGGACTCAAGACCCCCTATTCACCGCACAAGTATATATCTGACTAGTAAGAAACTTACAACCTATGTATTGATATCTCTCTGGAAGTGTGTCAAGTGGGTGTAAAGCTGCATAAACACAGCCGTGAAAAGCAGCTAAACCCCATTATAAAAATAAATTAGTTTTAAAAACCCATGAAACAAAGACAGTGAAAGAGACAGAAATTCTTACAAAATTCATTCGGGGGCTGTGACGCAACCTGGATTGACCATATCTAGACCCACTGCTGGATGAGACATAAGGGTGGACATTCTTGGGGCTGAGAGGTTTGGTGAGGATGGGTGAGCCAACGCAGACCCTTTAAAGTAATACTGCGTGGTACCCATCCCATGGGTCCCAAATCTCCAGGTTCAAGGTCATCTTCCCACATCGAAAACATGCATGAGAAACCCAGAAGATGGTACACCGTGTGATTTTGAAAGGTTTCTAAACCGCACCTCATTTCTCATCTCCTTGTGCTCGGGTTCGCCATTTCAGCTACTTTACTAGCAAACCCCCTACTTGGAGAATCAGCACCTTTAACCTCCTGTTCCGTACAGGTTGCAATTTGTTCTGAGGATGAACGGGAAGAGGGGCAACCAATGAGAGACTAGATCTAGGTGTTGGGACAGGCACAGGTCACTCTATTTTCCCATCAGGAAGAAGAAATAACCAAAGTCTCAGCCTGCCACCCGGAACCAGAATAGGGCCTGAGGCAATCCCGCGCTTTTGCGGACAGATCCCAAAAAAGCGAGTTGAAAAATGGAGCTCAGGGACACTGCAATTCACAAACATGCAGACTTATAAATGATAATTCTCGTCCACAAATATATTGAGGGAAGGCAACGAAGAGGATTTGAAAGCAAGGCAGAACTGCAGGAAACAGATTTCAGGAGGTAGATTCGAATCGCCTTTAAAGCACATGAAAAGCGGCAAAACGTGGACAATGATGCCCTTGGCCAAAAAGGGCGTATGCGTTTTTTCCTGAATATATTCAGGAAAAAACGCATACGCCCTTTTTGGCCAACCAAGCAACCTGGAAAGGCAAATCAGCGCTACAAAGAAGTCTCGCTTCCCATCCGTCAAAAGGGCCATTCTGATAAAAGTGTCAAAACCACAAATGCAGGACAGGCCATGGAGAAATTGGAGCCTTGCTACGCTGATGGGCGGGATGTAAATTGCCAACAGCCACTCTGGAGAAGTGTACGGTGAGGCCTGAAACATCGAAAAAACACAGCTTAGGGAGCATAGGGCACGTCCACTCATGGGCGTATAAATTTTGAAAACTGAAAATCAGCAAGACACAGGCACCCCAAAGTTTAGGGCTGCTCTTTTGACAAGAACCTCCACTTCATGACACCTTAAATATCCCAGGAAAGAGAAAAATGGATAAAGAAGTTGTGGTCCTTATGTACAATGGAATATCACTCAGCCATGAAATCAATGTCATAAGGCTAGTAGAAGCAAGATGGGTGGACTTAGGTACGACGATTCTAAGTGAAATAAGTCACACAGAAAAAGACACTTATCAAAAGCTATAACTTATACAGGGAATGTAAAAACCGCTACATTTGAACTGAATTACAAAACAGAACAAAGTCACACATTTAGAAAAAAAAACTATGGTTGCTTAACGGGAAAGGTGAGGTGGGGTGATGCATAAAACAAGGGTTTCAAATTAGCTCAGATACCGTTCCATACACGCAATACGTAATAGACAAGACCTACTCCTTGCTCAGTGAACTGGACTCAACACCCCCTATTCACCGCACAAGAATATATGTGACTAGTAAGAATCTTAAAACCTATGTATTGATATCTCTCTGGAAGTGTGTCAAGTGGGTGTAAAGCCGCATAAACACAGCCGTGAAAAGCAGCTAAACCCCATTATAAAAATAAATTAGTTTTAAAAACCCATGAAACAAAGACAGTGAAAGAGACAGAAATTCTTACAAAATTCATTCAGGGGCTGTGACGCAACCTGGATTGACCATATCTAGACCCACAGCTGGATGAGACATAAGGGTGGACATTCTTGGGGCTGAGAGGTTTGGTGAGGTTGGGTGAGCCAACGCAGACCCTTTAAGGTAATACTGCGTGGTACCCATCCCATGGGTCCCAAATCTCCAGGTTCAAGGGCATCTTCCTACATCGAAAACTTGCATGAGGAACCCAGAAGATGGTACACCGTGTGATTTTGAAAGGTTTCTAAAACGCACCTCATTTCTCATCCCCTTGTGCTCGGGTTCGCCATTCCAGCTACTTCACTAGCAATCTCCCTACTTGGAGAATCAGCACCTTTAACCTCCTGTTCCGTACAGGTTGCAATTTGTCCTGAGGATGAACGGGAAGAGGGGCAGCCAATGAGAGAATAGATCTAGGTGTTGGGACAGGCACAGATCACTCTATTTTCTCATCAGGAAGAAGAAATAACCACAGGCTCAGCCTGCCACCCGGAACCAGAATAGTGCCTGAGGCAATCCCGCGCTTCTGCGGCCAGCTCCCAAAAAAGCCAGTTGAAAAATGGAGCACATGGGCACTGCAATTCACAACCATGCAGAGTTATAAATGATAACACTCGTCCACAAATATATTGAGGGAAGGCAACGAAGAGGATTTGAAAGCAAGCAGAATTGCAGGAAACAGGTTTCAGGAGGTAGATTCGAATCGCCTTTAAAGCACATGAAAAGCGGCAAAACGTGGACAATGATGCCCTTGGCCAAAAAGGGCGTATGCGTTTTTTCCTGAATATATTCAGGAAAAAACGCATACGCCCTTTTTGGCCAACCAAGCAACCTGGAAAGGCAAATCAGCGCTACAAAGAAGTCTCGCTTCCCATCGGTCAAAAGGGCCATGCTGATAAATGTGTCAAAACCACAAATGCAGGACAGGCCATGGAGAAATTGGAGCCTTGCTACGCTGACGGGCGGGATGTAAATTGCCAACAGCCACTCTGGAGAAGTGTACGGTGAGGCCTGAAACATCGAAAAAACACAGCTTAGGGAGCATAGGGCACGTCCACTCATGGGCGTATAAATTTTGAAAACTAAAAATCAGCAAGACACAGGCACCCCAAAGTTTAGGGCTGCTCTGTTGACAAGAACCTCCACTTCATGACACCTTAAATATCCCAGGAAAGAGAAAAATGGATAAAGAAGTTGTGGTCCTTATGTACAATGGAATATCACTCAGCCATGAAATCAATGTCATAAGGCTAGTAGAAGCAAGATGGGTGGACTTAGGTATGACGATTCTAAGTGAAATAAATCACACAGAAAAAGACACTTATCAAAAGCTATAACTTATACAGGGAATGTAAAAACCGCTACATTTGAACTGAATTAGAAAACAGAACAAAGTCACACATTTAGAAAAAAAACTATGGTTGCTTAACGGGGAAGGTGAGGTGGGGTGATGCATAATACAAGGGTTTCAAATTAGCTGAGATACCGTTCCATACACCCAATACGTAATAGACAAGACCTACTCCTTGCTCAGTGAACTGGACTCAACACCCCCTATTCACCGCACAAGAATATATGTGACTAGTAAGAATCTTAAAACCTATGTATTGATATCTCTCTGGAAGTGTGTCAAGTGGGTGTAAAGCCGCATAAACACAGCCGTGAAAAGCAGCTAAACCCCATTATAAAAATAAATTAGTTTTAAAAACCCATGAAACAAAGACAGTGGAAGAGACAGAAATTCTTACAAAATTCATTCAGTGGCTGTGACGCAACCTGGATTGACCATATCTAGACCCACAGCTGGATGAGACATAAGGGTGGACATTCTTGGGGCTGAGAGGTTTGGTGAGGTTGGGTGAGCCAACGCAGATCCTTTAAGGTAATACTGCGTGGTACCCATCCCTTGGGTCCCAAATCTCCAGGTTCAAGGGCATCTTCCTACATCGAAAACTTGCATGAGGAACCCAGAAGATGGTACACCGTGTGATTTTGCAAGGTTTCTAAAACGCACCTCATTTCTCATCTCCTTGTGCTCGGGTTCGCCATTCCAGCTACTTCACTAGCAATCTCCCTACTTGGAGAATCAGCAACTTTAACCTCCTGTTCCGTACAGGTTGCAATTTGTCCTGAGGATGAACGAGAAGAGGGGCAGCCAATGAGAGACTAGATCTAGGTGTTGGGACAGGCACAGGTCACTCTACTTTCACATCAGGAAGAAGAAATAACCACAGGCTCAGCCTGCCACCCGGAACCAGAATAGGGCCTGAGGCAATCCCGCGCTTCTGCGGCCAGCTCCCAAAAAAGCCAGTTGAAAAATGGAGCACATGGGCACTGCAATTCACAACCCTGCAGAGTTATAAATGATAACTCTCGTCCACAAATATATTGAGGGAAGGCAACGAAGAGGATTTGAAAGCAAGGCAGAATTGCAGGAAACAGGTTTCAGGAGGTAGATTCGAATCGCCTTTAAAGCACATGAAAAGCGGCAAAACGTGGACAATGATGCCCTTGGCCAAAAAGGGCGTATGCGTTTTTTCCTGAATATATTCAGGAAAAAACGCATACGCCCTTTTTGGCCAACCAAGCAACCTGGAAAGACAAATCAGCGCTACAAAGATGTCTCGCTTCCCATCCGTCAAAAGGGCCATGCTGTTAAAAGTGTCAAAACCACAAATGCAGAACATGCCATGGAGAAATTGGAGCCTGCTACGCTGATGGGCGGGATGTAAATTGCGAACAGCCACTCTGGAGAAGTGTAGGGTTTGTCCTGAAACATCGAAAAAACACAGCTTAGGGAGCATAGGGCACATCCATCTCATGGGCACATAAATTTTGAAAACTAAAAATCAGCAAGACACAGGCACCCCAAAGTTTAGGGCTGCTCTGTTGACAAGAACCTCCACTTCATGACACCTTAAATATCCCAGGAAAGAGAAAATGGATAAAGAAGTTGTGGTCCTTATGTACAATGAATGTCACTCAGCCATGAAATCATTGTCATAATGGCTAGTAGCAGCATGATGAGTGGTTTTAGGTACGACGACTCTATGTGAATTAGTCACACAGAAAAAGACACTTAATCATAAGCTATCACTTATAGAGGAATGTAAAAACTTCTACACTTGAACTGAATTACAAAAGAGAACACAGTCAGACGTTTAGAAAACACACTATGGCTGCTTAAAGTGAATGGTGAGGTGGTGTGATGCATAAAACAAGGGTTTCATATTAGCTCAGAAACCGTTCCATACACCCAATATGTAATAGAAAAGACCTACTCCTTGCTCAGTGAAGTGGACTCAAGACCCCCTATTCACCGCACAAGTATATATCTGACTAGTAAGAATCTTACAACCTATGTATTGATATCTCTCTGGAAGTGTGTCAAGTGGGTGTAAAGCTGCATAAACACAGCCGTGAAAAGCAGCTACACCCCATTATAAAAATAAATTAGTTTTAAAAACCCATGAAACAAAGACAGTGAAAGGAGACAGAAATTCTTACAAAATTCATTCGGGGGCTGTGACGCAACCTGGATTGACCATATCTAGACCCACTGCTGGATGAGACATAAGGGTGGACATTCTTGGGGCTGAGAGGTTCGGTGAGGTTGGGTGAGCAACGCAGACCCTTTAAGTAATACTGCGTGGTACCCATCCCATGGGTCCCAAATCTCCAGGTTCAAGGTCATCTTCCTACATCGAAAACATGCATGAGATAACCCAGAAGATGGTACACCGTGTGATTTTGAAAGGTTTCTAAAACGCACCTCATTTCTCATCTCCTTGTGCTCGGGTTCGCCATTTCAGCTACTTTACTAGCAATCTCCCTACTTGGAGAATCAGCACCTTTAACCCTCCTGTTCCATACAGGTTGCAATTTGTTCTGAGGATGAACGGGAAGAGGGGCAACCAATGGAGAGACTAGACCTAGGTGTGGGACAGGCACAGGTCACTCTATTTTCCCATCAGGAAGAAGAAATAACCACAGTCTCAGCCTGCCACCCGGAACCACAATAGGGCCTGAGGCAATCCCGCGCTTTTGCGGACAGATCCTCAAAAAGCGAGTTGAAAAATGGAGCTCAGGGACACTGCAATTCACAAACCTGCAGACTTATAAATGATAATTCTCGTCCACAAATATATTGAGGGAAGGCAACGAAGAGGAATTGAAAGCAAGGCAGACTGCAGGAAACTGATTTCAGGAGGTTGATTCGAATCGCTTTTAAAGCACATGAAAAAGCGGCAAAACGTGGACAATGATGCCCTTGGCCAAAAAGGGCGTATGCGTTTTTTCCTGAATATATTCAGGAAAAAACGCATACGCCCTTTTTGGCCAACCAAGCAACCTGGAAAGGCAAATCAGCGCTACAAAGAAGTCTCGCTTCCCATCCGTCAAAATGGGCCATTCTGATAAAAGTGTCAAAACCACAAATGCAGTCAGGCCATGGAGAAATTGGAGGCTTGCTACGCTGATGGGCGGGATGTAAATTGCCAACAGCCACTCTGGAGAAGTGTACGTGAGGCCGAAACATCGAAAAAACACAGCTTAGGAGCATAGGGCACGTCCACTCATGGGCGTATAAATTTTGAAAACTGAAAATCAGCAAGACACAGGCACCCCAAGTTTAGGGCTGCTCTGTTGACAAGAACCTCCACTTCATGACACCTTAAATATCCCAGGAAAGAGAAAAATGGATAAAGAATTTGTGGTCCTTATGTACAATGGAATATCACTCAGCCATGAAATCAATGTCATAAGGCTAGTAGAAGCAAGATGGGTGGACTTAGGTACGAAGATTCTAAGTGAAATAAGTCACACAGAAAAAGACACTTATCAAAAGCTATATCTTATACAGGGAATGTAAAACCGCTACATTTTAACTGAATTACAAAACAGAACAAAGTCACAAATAAAAAAAAAAACTATGGTTGCTTAACGGGAAAGGTGAGGTGGGGTGATGCTAAAACAAGGGTTTCAAATTAGCTCAGATACCGTTCCATACACGCAATACGTAATAGACAAGACCTACTCCTTGACTCAGTGAACTGGACTCAACACCCCTATTCACCGCACAAGAATATATGTGACTAGTAAGAATCTTAAAACCTATGTATTGATATCTCTCGGAAGTGAGGTCAAGTGGGTGTAAAGCCGCATAAACACAGCCGTGAAAAGCAGCTAAACCCCATTATAAAAATAAATTAGTTTTAAAAAACCCATGAAACAAAGACAGTGAAAGAGACAGAAATTCTTACAAAATTCATTCAGGGGCTGTGACGCAACCTGGATTGACCATATCTAGACCCACAGGCTGGATGAGACATAAGGGTGGACATTCTTGGGGCTGAGAGGTTTGGTGAGGTTGGGTGAGCAACGCAGACCCTTTAAGGTAATACTGCGTGGTACCCATCCCATGGGTCCCAAATCTCCAGGTTCAAGGGCATCTTCCTACATCGAAAACTTGCATGAGGAACCCAGAAGATGGTACACCGTGTGATTTTGAAAGGTTTCTAAAACGCACCTCAAATCTCATCTCCTTGTGCTCGGGTTCGCCATTCAGCTACTTCACTAGCAATCTCCCTAATTGGAGAATCAGCACCTTTAACCTCCTGTTCCCTACAGGTTGCAATTTGTCCTGAGGATGAACGGGAAGAGGGGCAGCCAATGAGAGACTAGATCTAGGTGTTGGGACAGGCACAGGTCACTCTATTTTCTCATCAGGAGAAGAAATAACCACAGGCTCAGCCTGCCACCCGGAACCAGAATAGGGCCTGAGGCAATCCCGCGCTTCTGCGGCCAGCTCCCAAAAAAGCCAGTTGAAAAATGGAGCACATGGGCACTGCAATTCACAACCTGCAGAGTTATAAATGATAACTCTCGTCCACAAATATACTGAGGGAAGACAACGAAGAGGAATTGAAAGCAAGGCAGAATTGCAGGAACAGGTTTCAGGAGGTAGATTCGAATCGCCTTTAAAGCACATGAAAAGCGGCAAACGTGGACAATGATGCCCTTGGCCAAAAAGGGCGTATGCGTTTTTTCCTGAATATATTCAGGAAAAAACGCATACGCCCTTATTGGCCAACCAAGCAACCTGGAAAGTCAAATCAGCGCTACAAAGAAGTCTCGCTTCCCATCCGTCAAAAGGGCCATGCTGATAAAGTGTCAAACCACAAATGCAGGACAGGCCATGGAGAAATTGAGCCTTGCTACGCTGATGGGCGGGATGTAAATTGCCAACAGCCACTCTGGAGAAGTGTAGGGTTTGTCCTGAAACATCGAAAAAACACAGCTTAGGGAGCATAGGGCACATCCACTCATGGGCACATAAAATTTTGAAAACTAAAAATCAGCAAGACACAGGCACCCAAAGTTTAGGGCTGCTCTGTTGACAAGAACCTCCACTTCATGACACCTTAAATATCCCAGGAAAGAGAAAAATGGATAAAGAAGTTGTGGTCCTTATGTACAATGGAATGTCACTCAGCCATGAAATCATTGTCATAAGGCTAGTAGCAGCATGATGAGTGGATTTAGGTACGACGACTCTAAGTGAAATTAGTCACACAGAAAAAGACACTTATCATAAGCTATCTCTTATAGAGGGAATGTAAAAACTTCTACACTTGAACTGAATTACAAAGAGAACACAGTCAGACGTTTAGAAAACACACTATGGCTGCTTAAGTGAAAGGTGAGTGGGTGATGCATAAACAAGGGTTTCATATTAGCTCAGATACCGTTCCATACACCCAATATGTAATAGAAAAGACCTACTCCTTGCTCAGTGAAGTGGACTCAAGACCCCCTATTCACCGCACAAGTATATATCTGACTAGTAGAACTTACAACCTATGTATTGATATCTCTCTGGAAGTGTGTCAAGTGGGGTAAAGCTGCATAAACACAGCCGTGAAAAGCAGCTAAACCCCATTATAAAAATAAATTAGTTTTAAAAACCCATGAAACAAAGACAGTAGAAAGAGACAGAAATTCTTACAAAATTCATTCGGGGGCTTGTGACGCAACCTGGATTGACCATATCTAGACCCACTGCTGGATGAGACATAAGGGTGGACATTCTTGGGGCTGAGAGGTTCGGTGAGTTGGATGAGCCAACGCAGACCCTTTAAAGTAATACTGCGTGGTACCCATCCCATGGGTCCCAAATCTCCAGGTTCAAGGTCATCTTCCTACATCGAAAACATGCATGAGAAACCCCAGAAGATGGTACACCGTGTGATTTTGAAAGGTTTCTAAAACGCACCTCATTTCTCATCTCCTTGTGCTCGGGTTCGCCATTTCAGCTACTTACTAGCAATCTCCCTACTTGGAGAATCAGCACCTTTAACCTCCTGTTCCATACAGGTTGCAATTTGTTCTGAGGATGAACGGAAGAGGGCAACCAATGAGAGACTAGATCTAGGTGTTGGGACAGGCACAGGTCACTCTATTTTCCCATCAGGAAGAAGAAATAACCACAGTCTCAGCCTGCACCCGGAACCAGAATAGGGCCTGAGGCAATCCCGCGCTTTTGCGGACAGATCCCAAAAAAGCGAGTTGAAAAATGGAGCTCAGGGACACTGCAATTCACAAACCTGCAGACTTAAAAATGATAATTCTCGTCCACAAATATATTGAGGGAAGGCAACGAAGAGGATTTGAAAGCAAGGCAGAATTGCAGGAAACAGATTTCAGGAGGTTGATTCGAATCGCCTTTAAAGCACATGAAAAGCGGCAAAACGTGGACAATGATGCCCTTGGCCAAAAAGGGCGTATGCGTTTTTTCCTGAATATATTCAGGAAAAAACGCATACGCCCTTTTTGGCCAACCAAGCAACCTGGAAAGGCAAATCAGCGCTACAAAGAAGTCTCGCTTCCCCATCCGTCAAAAGGGTCATTCTGATAAAAGTGTCAAAACCACAAATGCAGGACAGGCCATGGAGAAATTGGAGCCTTGCTACGCTGATGGGCGGGATGTAAATTGCCAACAGCCACTCTGGAGAAGTGTACGGTGAGGCCTGAAACATCGAAAAAACACAGCTTAGGGAGCATAGGGCACGTCCACTCATGGGCGTATAAATATTGAAAACTGAAAATCAGGAAGACACAGGCACCCCAAAGTTTAGGGCTGCTCTGTTGACAAGAACCTCCACTTCATGACACCTTAAATATCCCCGGAAAGAGAAAAATGGATAAAGAAGTTGTGGTCCTTATGTACAATGGAATATCACTCAGCCATGAAATCAATGTCATAAGGCTAGTAGAAGCAAGATGGGTGGACTTAGGTACGAAGATTCTAAGTGAAATAAGTCACACAGAAAAAGACACTTATCAAAAGCTATAACTTATACAGGGAATGTAAAAACCGCTACATTTTAACTGAATTACAAAACAGAACAAAGTCACAAATTTAGAAAAAAAACTATGGTTGCTTAACGGGAAAGGTGAGGTGGGGTGATGCATAAAACAAGGGTTTCAAATTAGCTCAGATACCGTTCCATACACGCAATACGTAATAGACAAGACCTACTCCTTGCTCAGTGAACTGGACTGAACACCCCCTATTCACCACACAAGAATATATGTGACTAGTAAGAATCTTAAAACCTATGTATTGATATCTCTCTGGAAGTGTGTCAAGTGGGTGTAAAGCCGCATAAACACAGCCGTGAAAAGCAGCTAAACCCCATTATAAAAATAAATTAGTTTTAAAAACCCATGAAACAAAGACAGTGAAAGAGACAGAAATTCTTACAAAATTCATTCAGGGGCTGTGACGCAACCTGGATTGACCATATCTAGACCCACAGCTGGATGAGACATTAGGGTGGACATTCTTGGGGCTGAGAGGTTTGGTGAGGTTGGGTGAGCCAACGCAGACCCTTTAAGGTAATACTGCGTGGTACCCATCCCATGGGTCCCAAATCTCCAGGTTCAAGGGCATCTTCCTACATCGAAAACTTGCATGAGGAACCCAGAAGATGGTACACCGTGTGATTTTGAAAGGTTTCTAAAACGCACCTCATTTCTCATCTCCTTGTGCTCGGGTTCGCCATTCCAGCTACTTCACTAGCAATCTCCCTACTTGGAGAATCAGCACCTTTAACCTCCTGTTCCGTACAGGTTGCAATTTGTCCTGAGGATGAACGGGAAGAGGGGCAGCCAATGAGAGACTAGATCTAGGTGTTGGGACAGGCACAGGTCACTCTATTTTCTCACCAGGAAGAAGAAATAACCACAGGCTCAGCCTGCCACCCGGAACCAGAATAGGGCCTGAGGCAATCCCGCGCTTCTGCGGCCAGCTCCCAAAAAAGCCAGTTGAAAAATGGAGCACATGGGCACTGCAATTCACAACCCTGCAGAGTTATAAAAGATAACTCTCGTCCACAAATATATTGAGGGAAGGCAACGAAGAGGAATTGAAAGCAAGGCAGAATTGCAAGAAACAGGTTTCAGGAGGTAGATTCGAATCGCCTTTAAAGCACATGAAAAGCGGCAAAACGTGGACAATGATGCCCTTGGCCAAAAAGGGCGTATGCGTTTTTTCCTGAATATATTCAGGAAAAAACGCATACGCCCTTTTTGGCCAACCAAGCAACCTGGAAAGTCAAATCAGCGCTACAAAGAAGTCTCGCTTCCCATCCGTCAAAAGGGCCATGCTGATAAAAGTGTCAAAACCACAAATGCAGGACAGGCCATGGAGAAATTGGAGCCTTGCTACGCTGATGGGCGGGATGTAAATTGCCAACAGCCACTCTGGAGAAGTGTACGGTGAGGCCTGAAACATCGAAAAAACACAGCTTAGGGAGCATAGGGCACTTCCACTCATGGGCGTATAAATTTTGAAAACTAAAAATCAGCAAGACACAGGCACCCCAAAGTTTAGGGCTGCTCTGTTGACAAGAACCTCCACTTCATGACACCTTAAATATCCCAGGAAAGAGAAAAATGGATAAAGAAGTTGTGGTCCTTATGTACAATGGAATATCACTCAGCCATGAAATCAATGTCATAAGGCTAGTAGAAGCAAGATGGGTGGACTTAGGTACGACGATTCTAAGTGAAATAAGTCACACAGAAAAAGACACTTATCAAAAGCTGTAACTTATACAGGGAATGTAAAAACCGCTACATTTGAACTGAATTACAAAACAGAACAAAGTCACACATTTAGAATAAAATCTATGGTTGCTTAACGGGAAAGGTGAGGTGGGGTGATGCATAAAACAAGGGTTTCAAATTAGATCAGATACCGTTCCATACACCCAATACGTAATAGACAAGACCTACTCCTTGCTCAGTGAACTGGACTCAACACCCCCTATTCACCGCACAAGAATATATGTGACTAGTAAGAATCTTAAAACCTATGTATTGATATCTCTCTGGAAGTGTGTCAAGTGGGTGTAAAGCCGCATAAACACAGCCGTGAAAATCAGCTAAACCCCATTATAAAAAGAAATTAGTTTTAAAAACCCATGAAACAAAGACAGTGGAAGAGACAGAAATTCTTACAAAATTCATTCAGTGGCTGTGACGCAACCTGGATTGACCATATCTAGACCCACAGCTGGATGAGACATAAGGGTGGACATTCTTGGGGCTGAGAGGTTTGGTGAGGTTGGGTGAGCCAACGCAGACCCTTTAAGGTAATACTGAGTGGTACCCATCCCTTGGGTCCCAAATCTCCAGGTTCAAGGGCATCTTCCTACATCGAAAACTTGCATGAGGAACCCAGAAGATGGTACACCGTGTGATTTTGAAAGGTTTCTAAAACGCACCTCATTTCTCATCTCCTTGTGCTCGGGTTCGGCATTCCAGCTACTTCACTAGCAATCTCCCTACTTGGAGAATCAGCACCTTTAACCTCCTGTTCCGTACAGGTTGCAATTTGTCCTGAGGATGAACGGGAAGAGGGGCAGCCAATGAGAGACTAGATCTAGGTGTTGGGACAGGCACAGGTCACTCTATTTTCTCATCAGGAAGAAGAAATAACCACAGGCTCAGCCTGCCACCCGGAACCAGAACAGGGCCTGAGGCAATCCCGCGCTTCTGCGGACAGCTCCCAAAAAAGCCAGTTGAAAAATGGAGCACATGGGCACTGCAATTCACAACCCTGCAGAGTTATAAATGATAACTCTCGTCCACAAATATATTGAGGGAAGGCAACGAAGAGGATTTGAAAGCAAGGCAGAATTGCAGGAAACAGGTTTCAGGAGGTAGATTCGAATCGCCTTTAAAGCACATGAAAAGCGGCAAAACGTGGACAATGATGCCCTTGGCCAAAAAGGGCGTATGCGTTTTTTCCTGAATATATTCAGGAAAAAACGCATACGCCCTTTTTGGCCAACCAAGCAACCTGGAAAGTCAAATCAGCGCTACAAAGAAGTCTCGCTTCCCATCCGTCAAAAGGGCCATGCTGATAAAAGTGTCAAAACCACAAATGCAGGACAGGCCATGGAGAAATTGGAGCCTTGCTACGCTGATGGGCGGGATGTAAATTGCCAACAGCCACTCTGGAGAAGTGTACGGTGTGTCCTGAAACATCGAAAAAACACAGCTTAGGGAGCATAGGGCACATCCACTCATGGGCACATAAATTTTGAAAACTAAAAATCAGCAAGACACAGGCACCCCAAAGTTTAGGGCTGCTCTGTTGACAAGAACCTCCACTTCATGACACCTTAAATATCCCAGGAAAGAGAAAAATGGATAAAGAAGTTGTGGTCCTTATGTAGAATGGAATATCACTCAGCCATGAAATCATTGTCATAAGGCTAGTAGCAGCATGATGAGTGGATTTAGGTACGACGACTCTAAGTGAAATTAGTCACACAGAAAAAGACACTTATCATAAGCTATCACTTATAGAGGGAATGTAAAAACTTCTACACTTGAACTGAATTACAAAAGAGAACAGAGTCAGACGTTTAGAAAACACACTATGGCTGCTTAAAGTGAAAGGTGAGGTGGTGTGATGCATAAAACAAGGGTTTCATATTAGCTCAGATACCGTTCCATACACCGAATATGTAATAGAAAAGACCTACTCCTTGCTCAGTGAAGTGGACTCAAGATCCCCTATTCACCGCACAAGTATATATCTGACTAGTAAGAAACTTACAACCTATGTATTGATATCTCTCTGGAAGTGTGTCAAGTGGGTGTAAAGCTGCATAAACACAGCCGTGAAAAGCAGCTAAACCCCATTATAAAAATAAATTAGTTTTAAAAACCCATGAAACAAAGACAGTGAAAGAGACAGAAATTCTTACAAAATTCATTCGGGGGCTGTGACGCAACCTGGATTGACCATATCTAGACCCACAGCTGGATGAGACATAAGGGTGGACATTCTTGGGGCTGAGAGGTTTGGTGAGGTTGGGTGAGCCAACGCAGACCCTTTAAACTAATACTGCGTGGTACCCATCCCATGGGTCCCAAATCTCCAGGTTCAAGGCCATCTTCCTACATCGAAAACATGCATGAGAAACCCAGAAGATGGTACACCGTGTGATTTTGAAAGGTTTCTAAAACGCACCTCATTTCTCATCTCCTTGTGCTCGGGTTCGCCATTTCAGCTACTTTACTAGCAATCTCCCTACTTGGAGAATCAGCACCTTTAACCTCCTGTTCCGTACAGGTTGCAATTTGTTCTGAGGATGAACGGGAAGAGGGCCAACCAATGAGAGACTAGATCTAGGTGTTGGGACAGGCACAGGTCACTCTATTTTCCCATCAGGAAGAAGAAATAACCACAGTCTCAGCCTGCCACCCGGAACCAGAATAGGGCCTGAGGCAATCCCGCGCTTTTGCGGACAGATCCCAAAAAAGCGAGTTGAAAAATGGAGCTCAGGGACACTGCAATTCACAAACCTGCAGACTTATAAATGATAATTCTCGTCCACAAATATATTGAGGGAAGGCAACGAAGAGGATTTGAAAGCAAGGCAGAACTGCAGGAAACAGATTTCAGGAGGTAGATTCGAATCGCCTTTAAAGCACATGAAAAGCGGCAAAACGTGGACAATGATGCCCTTGGCCAAAAAGGGCGTATGCGTTTTTTCCTGAATATATTCAGAAAAAACGCATACGCCCTTTTTGGCCAACCAAGCAACCTGGAAACGCAAATCAGCGCTACAAAGAAGTTTCGCTTCCCATCCATCAAAAGGGCCATGCTGATAAAAGTGTCAAAACCACAAATGCAGGACAGGCCATGGAGAAATTGGAGCCTTGCTACGCTGATGGGCGGGATGTAAATTGCCAACAGCCACTCTGGAGAAGTGTACGGTGAGGCCTGAAACATCGAAAAAACACAGCTTAGGGAGCATAGGGCACGTCCACTCATGGGCATATAAATTTTGAAAACTGAAAATCAGCAAGACACAGGCACCCCAAAGTTTAGGGCTGCTCTGTTGACAAGAACCTCCACTTCATGACACCTTAAATATCCCAGGAAAGAGAAAAATGGATAAAGAATTTGTGGTCCTTATGTACAATGGAATATCACTCAGCCATGAAATCAATGTCATAAGGCTAGTAGAAGCAAGATGGGTGGACTTAGGTACGAGGATTCTAAGTGAAATAAGTCACACAGAAAAAGACACTTATCAAAAGCTATAACTTATACAGGGAATGTAAAAACCGCTACATTTTAACTGAATTACAAAACAGAACAAAGTCACAAATTTAGAAAAAAAACTATGGTTGCTTAACGGGAAAGGTGAGGTGGGGTGATGCATAAAACAAGGGTTTCAAATTAGCTCAGATACCGTTCCATACACGCAATACGTAATAGACAAGACCTACTCCTTGCTCAGTGAACTGGACTCAACACCCCCTATTCACCGCACAAGAATATATGTGACTAGTAAGAATCTTAAAACCTATGTATTGATATCTCTCTGGAAGTGTGTCAAGTGGGTGTAAGGCCGCATAAACACAGCCGTGAAAAGCAGCTAAACCCCATTATAAAAATAAATTAGTTTTAAAAACCCATGAAACAAAGACAGTGAAAGAGACAGAAATTCTTACAAAATTCATTCAGGGGCTGTGACGCAACCTGGATTGACCATTTCTAGACCCACAGCTGGATGAGACATAAGGGTGGACATTCTTGGGGCTGAGAGGTTTGGTGAGGTTGGGTGAGCCAACGCAGACCCTTTAAGGTAATACTGCGTGGTACCCATCCCATGGGTCCCAAATCTCCAGGTTCAAGGGCATCTTCCTACACCGAAAACTTGCATGAGGAACCCAGAAGATGGTACACCGTGTGATTTTGAAAGGTTTCTAAAACGCACCTCATTTCTCATCTCCTTGTGCTCGGGTTCGCCATTCCAGCTACTTCACTAGCAATCTCCCTACTTGGAGAATCAGCACCTTTAACCTCCTGTTCCGTACAGGTTGCAATTTGTCCTGAGGATGAACGGGAAGAGGGGCAGCCAATGAGAGACTAGATCTAGGTGTTGGGACAGGCACAGGTCACTCTATTTTCTCATCAGGAAGAAGAAATAACCACAGGCTCAGCCTGCCACCCGGAACCAGAATAGTGCCTGAGGCAATCCCGCGCTTCTGCGGCCAGCTCCCAAAAAAGCCAGTTGAAAAATGGAGCACATGGGCACTGCAATTCACAACCCTGCAGAGTTATAAATGATAACTCTCGTCCACAAATATATTGAGGGAAGGCAACGAAGAGGATTTGAAAGCAAGCAGAATTGCAGGAAACAGGTTTCAGGAGGTAGATTCGAATCGCCTTTAAAGCACATGAAAAGCGGCAAAACGTGGACAATGATGCCCTTGGCCAAAAAGGGCGTATGCGTTTTTTCCTGAATATATTCAGGAAAAAACGCATACGCCCTTTTTGGCCAACCAAGCAACCTGGAAAGTCAAATCAGCGCTAAAAAGAAGTCTCGCTTCCCATTCGTCAAAAGGGCCATGCTGATAAAAGTGTCAAAACCACAAATGCAGGACAGGCCATGGAGAAATTGGAGCCATGCTACGCTGATGGGCGGGATGTAAATTGCCAACAGCCACTCTGGAGAAGTGTACGGTGAGGCCTGAAACATCGAAAAAACACAGCTTAGGGAGCATAGGGCACTTCCACTCATGGGCGTATAAATTTTGAAAACTAAAAATCAGCAAGACACAGGCACCCCAAAGTTTAGGGCTGCTCTGTTGACAAGAACCTCCACTTCATGACACCTTAAATATCCCAGGAAAGAGAAAAATGGATAAAGAAGTTGTGGTCCTTATGTACAATGGAATATCACTCAGCCATGAAATCAATGTCATAAGGCTAGTAGAAGCAAGATGGGTGGACTTAGGTACGACGATTCTAAGTGAAATAAGTCACACAGAAAAGGACACTTATCAAAAGCTATAACTTATACAGGGAATGTAAAAACCGCTACATTTGAACTGAATTACAAAACAGAACAAAGTCACACATTTAGAAAAAAATCTATGGTTGCTTAACGGGAAAGGTGAGGTGGGGTGATGCATAAAACAAGGGTTTCAAATTAGCTCAGATACCGTTCCATACACCCAATACGTAATAGACAAGACCTACTCCTTGCTCAGTGAACTGGACTCAACACCCCCTATTCACCGCACAAGAATATATGTGACTAGTAAGAATCTTAAAACCTATGTATTGATATCTCTCTGGAAGTGTGTCAAGTGGGTGTAAAGCCGCATAAACACAGCCGTGAAAAGCAGCTAAACCCCATTATAAAAATAAATTAGTTTTAAAAACCCATGAAACAAAGACAGTGAAAGAGACAGAAATTCTTACAAAATTCATTCAGGGGCTGTGACGCAACCTGGATTGACCATATCTAGACCCACAGCTGGATGAGACATAAGGGTGGACATTCTTGGGGCTGAGAGGTTTGGTGAGGTTGGGTGAGCCAACGCAGACCCTTTAAGGTAATACTGCGTGGTACCCATCCCATGGGTCCCAAATCTCCAGGTTCAAGGGCATCTTCCTACATCGAAAACTTGCATGAGGAACCCAGAAAATGGTACACCGTGTGGTTTTGAAAGGTTTCTAAAACGCACCTCATTTCTCATCTCCTTGTGCTCGGGTTCGGCATTCCAGCTACTTCACTAGCAATCTCCCTACTTGGAGAATCAGCACCTTTAACCTCCTGTTCCGTACAGGTTGCAATTTGTCCTGAGGATGAACGGGAAGAGGGGCAGCCAATGAGAGACTAGATCTAGGTGTTGGGACAGGCACAGGTCACTCTATTTTCTCATCAGGAAGAAGAAATAACCACAGGCTCAGCCTGCCACCCGGAACCAGAACAGGGCCTGAGGCAATCCCGCGCTTCTGCGGACAGCTCCCAAAAAAGCCAGTTGAAAAATGGAGCACATGGGCACTGCAATTCACAACCCTGCAGAGTTATAAATGATAACTCTCGTCCACAAATATATTGAGGGAAGGCAACGAAGAGGATTTGAAAGCAAGGCAGAATTGCAGGAAACAGGTTTCAGGAGGTAGATTCGAATCGCCTTTAAAGCACATGAAAAGCGGCAAAACGTGGACAATGATGCCCTTGGCCAAAAAGGGCGTATGCGTTTTTTCCTGAATATATTCAGGAAAAAACGCATACGCCCTTTTTGGCCAACCAAGCAACCTGGAAAGTCAAATCAGCGCTACAAAGAAGTCTCGCTTCCCATCCGTCAAAAGGGCCATGCTGATAAAAGTGTCAAAACCACAAATGCAGGACAGGCCATGGAGAAATTGGAGCCTTGCTACGCTGATGGGCGGGATGTAAATTGCCAACAGCCACTCTGGAGAAGTGTACGGTGTGTCCTGAAACATCGAAAAAACACAGCTTAGGGAGCATAGGGCACATCCACTCATGGGCACATAAATTTTGAAAACTAAAAATCAGCAAGACACAGGCACCCCAAAGTTTAGGGCTGCTCTCTTGACAAGAACCTCCACTTCATGACACCTTAAATATCCCAGGAAAGAGAAAAATGGATAAAGAAGTTGTGGTCCTTATGTAGAATGGAATATCACTCAGCCATGAAATCATTGTCATAAGGCTAGTAGCAGCATGATGAGTGGATTTAGGTACGACGACTCTAAGTGAAATTAGTCACACAGAAAAAGACACTTATCATAAGCTATCACTTATAGAGGGAATGTAAAAACTTCTACACTTGAACTGAATTACAAAAGAGAACAGAGTCAGACGTTTAGAAAACACACTATGGCTGCTTAAAGTGAAAGGTGAGGTGGTGTGATGCATAAAACAAGGGTTTCATATTAGCTCAGATACCGTTCCATACACCGAATATATAATAGAAAAGACCTACTCCTTGCTCAGTGAAGTGGACTCAAGATCCCCTATTCACCGCACAAGTATATATCTGACTAGTAAGAAACTTACAACCTATGTATTGATATCTCTCTGGAAGTGTGTCAAGTGGGTGTAAAGCTGCATAAACACAGCCGTGAAAAGCAGCTAAACCCCATTATAAAAATAAATTAGTTTTAAAAACCCATGAAACAAAGACAGTGAAAGAGACAGAAATTCTTACAAAATTCATTCGGGGGCTGTGACGCAACCTGGATTGACCATATCTAGACCCACAGCTGGATGAGACATAAGGGTGGACATTCTTGGGGCTGAGAGGTTTGGTGAGGTTGGGTGAGCCAACGCAGACCCTTTAAACTAATACTGCGTGGTACCCATCCCATGGGTCCCAAATCTCCAGGTTCAAGTCCATCTTCCTACATCGAAAACATGCATGAGAAACCCAGAAGATGGTACACCGTGTGATTTTGAAAGGTTTCTAAAACGCACCTCATTTCTCATCTCCTTGTGCTCGGGTTCGCCATTTCAGCTACTTTACTAGCAATCTCCCTACTTAGAGAATCAGCACCTTTAACCTCCTGTTCCGTACAGGTTGCAATTTGTTCTGAGGATGAACGGGAAGAGGGGCAACCAATGAGAGACTAGATCTAGGTGTTGGGACAGGCACAGGTCACTCTATTTTCCCATCAGGAAGAAGAAATAACCACAGTCTCAGCCTGCCACCCGGAACCAGAATAGGGCCTGAGGCAATCCCGCGCTTTTGCGGACAGATCCCAAAAAAGCGAGTTGAAAAATGGAGCTCAGGGACACTGCAATTCACAAACCTGCAGACTTATAAATGATAATTCTCGTCCACAAATATATTGAGGGAAGGCAACGAAGAGGATTTGAAAGCAAGGCAGAACTGCAGGAAACAGATTTCAGGAGGTAGATTCGAATCGCCTTTAAAGCACATGAAAAGCGGCAAAACGTGGACAATGATGCCCTTGGCCAAAAAGGGCGTATGCGTTTTTTCCTGAATATATTCAGAAAAAACGCATACGCCCTTTTTGGCCAACCAAGCAACCTGGAAACGCAAATCAGCGCTACAAAGAAGTTTCGCTTCCCATCCATCAAAAGGGCCATGCTGATAAAAGTGTCAAAACCACAAATGCAGGACAGGCCATGGAGAAATTGGAGCCTTGCTACGCTGATGGGCGGGATGTAAATTGCCAACAGCCACTCTGGAGAAGTGTACGGTGAGGCCTGAAACATCGAAAAAACACAGCTTAGGGAGCATAGGGCACGTCCACTCATGGGCATATAAATTTTGAAAACTGAAAATCAGCAAGACACAGGCACCCCAAAGTTTAGGGCTGCTCTGTTGACAAGAACCTCCACTTCATGACACCTTAAATATCCCAGGAAAGAGAAAAATGGATAAAGAAGTTGTGGTCCTTATGTACAATGGAATATCACTCAGCCATGAAATCAATGTCATAAGGCTAGTAGAAGCAAGATGGGTGGACTTAGGTACGAGGATTCTAAGTGAAATAAGTCACACAGAAAAAGACACTTATCAAAAGCTATAACTTATACAGGGAATGTAAAAACCGCTACATTTTAACTGAATTACAAAACAGAACAAAGTCACAAATTTAGAAAAAAAACTATGGTTGCTTAACGGGAAAGGTGAGGTGGGGTGATGCATAAAACAAGGGTTTCAAATTAGCTCAGATACCGTTCCATACACGCAATACGTAATAGACAAGACCTACTCCTTGCTCAGTGAACTGGACTCAACACCCCCTATTCACCGCACAAGAATATATGTGACTAGTAAGAATCTTAAAACCTATGTATTGATATCTCTCTGGAAGTGTGTCAAGTGGGTGTAAGGCCGCATAAACACAGCCGTGAAAAGCAGCTAAACCCCATTATAAAAATAAATTAGTTTTAAAAACCCATGAAACAAAGACAGTGAAAGAGACAGAAATTCTTACAAAATTCATTCAGGGGCTGTGACGCAACCTGGATTGACCATTTCTAGACCCACAGCTGGATGAGACATAAGGGTGGACATTCTTGGGGCTGAGAGGTTTGGTGAGGTTGGGTGAGCCAACGCAGACCCTTTAAGGTAATACTGCGTGGTACCCATCCCATGGGTCCCAAATCTCCAGGTTCAAGGGCATCTTCCTACACCGAAAACTTGCATGAGGAACCCAGAAGATGGTACACCGTGTGATTTTGAAAGGTTTCTAAAACGCACCTCATTTCTCATCTCCTTGTGCTCGGGTTCGCCATTCCAGCTACTTCACTAGCAATCTCCCTACTTGGAGAATCAGCACCTTTAACCTCCTGTTCCGTACAGGTTGCAATTTGTCCTGAGGATGAACGGGAAGAGGGGCAGCCAATGAGAGACTAGATCTAGGTGTTGGGACAGGCACAGGTCACTCTATTTTCTCATCAGGAAGAAGAAATAACCACAGGCTCAGCCTGCCACCCGGAACCAGAATAGTGCCTGAGGCAATCCCGCGCTTCTGCGGCCAGCTCCCAAAAAAGCCAGTTGAAAAATGGAGCACATGGGCACTGCAATTCACAACCCTGCAGAGTTATAAATGATAACTCTCGTCCACAAATATATTGAGGGAAGGCAACGAAGAGGATTTGAAAGCAAGCAGAATTGCAGGAAACAGGTTTCAGGAGGTAGATTCGAATCGCCTTTAAAGCACATGAAAAGCGGCAAAACGTGGACAATGATGCCCTTGGCCCAAAAGGGCGTATGCGTTTTTTCCTGAATATATTCAGGAAAAAACGCATACGCCCTTTTTGGCCAACCAAGAACCTGGAAAGTCAAATCAGCGCTAAAAAGAAGTCTCGCTTCCCATTCGTCAAAAGGGCCATGCTGATAAAAGTGTCAAAACCACAAATGCAGGACAGGCCATGGAGAAATTGGAGCCATGCTACGCTGATGGGCGGGATGTAAATTGCCAACAGCCACTCTGGAGAAGTGTACGGTGAGGCCTGAAACATCGAAAAAACACAGCTTAGGGAGCATAGGGCACTTCCACTCATGGGCGTATAAATTTTGAAAACTAAAAATCAGCAAGACACAGGCACCCCAAAGTTTAGGGCTGCTCTGTTGACAAGAACCTCCACTTCATGACACCTTAAATATCCCAGGAAAGAGAAAAATGGATAAAGAAGTTGTGGTCCTTATGTACAATGGAATATCACTCAGCCATGAAATCAATGTCATAAGGCTAGTAGAAGCAAGATGGGTGGACTTAGGTACGACGATTCTAAGTGAAATAAGTCACACAGAAAAGGACACTTATCAAAAGCTATAACTTATACAGGGAATGTAAAAACCGCTACATTTGAACTGAATTACAAAACAGAACAAAGTCACACATTTAGAAAAAAATCTATGGTTGCTTAACGGGAAAGGTGAGGTGGGGTGATGCATAAAACAAGGGTTTCAAATTAGCTCAGATACCGTTCCATACACCCAATACGTAATAGACAAGACCTACTCCTTGCTCAGTGAACTGGACTCAACACCCCCTATTCACCGCACAAGAATATATGTGACTAGTAAGAATCTTAAAACCTATGTATTGATATCTCTCTGGAAGTGTGTCAAGTGGGTGTAAAGCCGCATAAACACAGCCGTGAAAAGCAGCTAAACCCCATTATAAAAATAAATTAGTTTTAAAAACCCATGAAACAAAGACAGTGAAAGAGACAGAAATTCTTACAAAATTCATTCAGGGGCTGTGACGCAACCTTGATTGACCATATCTAGACCCACAGCTGGATGAGACATAAGGGTGGACATTCTTGGGGCTGAGAGGTTTGGTGAGGTTGGGTGAGCCAACGCAGACCCTTTAAGGTAATACTGCGTGGTACCCATCCCATGGGTCCCAAATCTCCAGGTTCAAGGGCATCTTCCTACATCGAAAACTTGCATGAGGAACCCAGAAAATGGTACACCGTGTGGTTTTGAAAGGTTTCTAAAACGCACCTCATTTCTCATCTCCTTGTGCTCGGGTTCGGCATTCCAGCTACTTCACTAGCAATCTCCCTACTTGGAGAATCAGCACCTTTAACCTCCTGTTCCGTACAGGTTGCAATTTGTCCTGAGGATGAACGGGAAGAGGGGCAGCCAATGAGAGACTAGATCTAGGTGTTGGGACAGGCACAGGTCACTCTATTTTCTCATCAGGAAGAAGAAATAACCACAGGCTCAGCCTGCCACCCGGAACCAGAACAGGGCCTGAGGCAATCCCGCGCTTCTGCGGACAGCTCCCAAAAAAGCCAGTTGAAAAATGGAGCACATGGGCACTGCAATTCACAACCCTGCAGAGTTATAAATGATAACTCTCGTCCACAAATATATTGAGGGAAGGCAACGAAGAGGATTTGAAAGCAAGGCAGAATTGCAGGAAACAGGTTTCAGGAGGTAGATTCGAATCGCCTTTAAAGCACATGAAAAGCGGCAAAACGTGGACAATGATGCCCTTGGTCAAAAAGGGCGTATGCGTTTTTTCCTGAATATATTCAGGAAAAAACGCATACGCCCTTTTTGGCCAACCAAGCAACCTGGAAAGTCAAATCAGCGCTACAAAGAAGTCTCGCTTCCCATCCGTCAAAAGGGCCATGCTGATAAAAGTGTCAAAACCACAAATGCAGGACAGGCCATGGAGAAATTGGAGCCTTGCTACGCTGATGGGCGGGATGTAAATTGCCAACAGCCACTCTGGAGAAGTGTACGGTGTGTCCTGAAACATCGAAAAAACACAGCTTAGGGAGCATAGGGCACATCCACTCATGGGCACATAAATTTTGAAAACTAAAAATCAGCAAGACACAGGCACCCCAAAGTTTAGGGCTGCTCTGTTGACAAGAACCTCCACTTCATGACACCTTAAATATCCCAGGAAAGAGAAAAATGGATAAAGAAGTTGTGGTCCTTATGTAGAATGGAATATCACTCAGCCATGAAATCATTGTCATAAGGCTAGTAGCAGCATGATGAGTGGATTTAGGTACGACGACTCTAAGTGAAATTAGTCACACAGAAAAAGACACTTATCATAAGCTATCACTTATAGAGGGAATGTAAAAACTTCTACACTTGAACTGAATTACAAAAGAGAACAGAGTCAGACGTTTAGAAAACACACTATGGCTGCTTAAAGTGAAAGGTGAGGTGGTGTGATGCATAAAACAAGGGTTTCATATTAGCTCAGATACCGTTCCATACACCGAATATGTAATAGAAAAGACCTACTCCTTGCTCAGTGAAGTGGACTCAAGATCCCCTATTCACCGCACAAGTATATATCTGACTAGTAAGAAACTTACAACCTATGTATTGATATCTCTCTGGAAGTGTGTCAAGTGGGTGTAAAGCTGCATAAACACAGCCGTGAAAAGCAGCTAAACCCCATTATAAAAATAAATTAGTTTTAAAAACCCATGAAACAAAGACAGTGAAAGAGACAGAAATTCTTACAAAATTCATTCGGGGGCTGTGACGCAACCTGGATTGACCATATCTAGACCCACAGCTGGATGAGACATAAGGGTGGACATTCTTGGGGCTGAGAGGTTTGGTGAGGTTGGGTGAGCCAACGCAGACCCTTTAAGGTAATACTGCGTGGTACCCATCCCATGGGTCCCAAATCTCCAGGTTCAAGGGCATCTTCCTACATCGAAAACTTGCATGAGGAACCCAGAAAATGGTACACCGTGTGGTTTTGAAAGGTTTCTAAAACGCACCTCATTTCTCATCTCCTTGTGCTCGGGTTCGCCATTTCAGCTACTTTACTAGCAATCTCCCTACTTGGAGAATCAGCACCTTTAACCTCCTGTTCCGTACAGGTTGCAATTTGTTCTGAGGATGAACGGGAAGAGGGGCAACCAATGAGAGACTAGATCTAGGTGTTGGGACAGGCACAGGTCACTCTATTTTCCCATCAGGAAGAAGAAATAACCACAGTCTCAGCCTGCCACCCGGAACCAGAATAGGGCCTGAGGCAATCCCGCGCTTTTGCGGACAGATCCCAAAAAAGCGAGTTGAAAAATGGAGCTCAGGGACACTGCAATTCACAAACCTGCAGACTTATAAATGATAATTCTCGTCCACAAATATATTGAGGGAAGGCAACGAAGAGGATTTGAAAGCAAGGCAGAACTGCAGGAAACAGATTTCAGGAGGTAGATTCGAATCGCCTTTAAAGCACATGAAAAGCGGCAAAACGTGGACAATGATGCCCTTGGCCAAAAAGGGCGTATGCGTTTTTTCCTGAATATATTCAGAAAAAACGCATACGCCCTTTTTGGCCAACCAAGCAACCTGGAAACGCAAATCAGCGCTACAAAGAAGTTTCGCTTCCCATCCATCAAAAGGGCCATGCTGATAAAAGTGTCAAAACCACAAATGCAGGACAGGCCATGGAGAAATTGGAGCCTTGCTACGCTGATGGGCGGGATGTAAATTGCCAACAGCCACTCTGGAGAAGTGTACGGTGAGGCCTGAAACATCGAAAAAACACAGCTTAGGGAGCATAGGGCACGTCCACTCATGGGCATATAAATTTTGAAAACTGAAAATCAGCAAGACACAGGCACCCCAAAGTTTAGGGCTGCTCTGTTGACAAGAACCTCCACTTCATGACACCTTAAATATCCCAGGAAAGAGAAAAATGGATAAAGAAGTTGTGGTCCTTATGTACAATGGAATATCACTCAGCCATGAAATCAATGTCATAAGGCTAGTAGAAGCAAGATGGGTGGACTTAGGTACGAGGATTCTAAGTGAAATAAGTCACACAGAAAAAGACACTTATCAAAAGCTATAACTTATACAGGGAATGTAAAAACCGCTACATTTTAACTGAATTACAAAACAGAACAAAGTCACAAATTTAGAAAAAAAACTATGGTTGCTTAACGGGAAAGGTGAGGTGGGGTGATGCATAAAACAAGGGTTTCAAATTAGCTCAGATACCGTTCCATACACGCAATACGTAATAGACAAGACCTACTCCTTGCTCAGTGAACTGGACTCAACACCCCCTATTCACCGCACAAGAATATATGTGACTAGTAAGAATCTTAAAACCTATGTATTGATATCTCTCTGGAAGTGTGTCAAGTGGGTGTAAGGCCGCATAAACACAGCCGTGAAAACCAGCTAAACCCCATTATAAAAATAAATTAGTTTTAAAAACCCATGAAACAAAGACAGTGAAAGAGACAGAAATTCTTACAAAATTCATTCAGGGGCTGTGACGCAACCTGGATTGACCATTTCTAGACCCACAGCTGGATGAGACATAAGGGTGGACATTCTTGGGGCTGAGAGGTTTGGTGAGGTTGGGTGAGCCAACGCAGACCCTTTAAGGTAATACTGCGTGGTACCCATCCCATGGGTCCCAAATCTCCAGGTTCAAGGGCATCTTCCTACACCGAAAACTTGCATGAGGAACCCAGAAGATGGTACACCGTGTGATTTTGAAAGGTTTCTAAAACGCACCTCATTTCTCATCTCCTTGTGCTCGGGTTCGCCATTCCAGCTACTTCACTAGCAATCTCCCTACTTGGAGAATCAGCACCTTTAACCTCCTGTTCCGTACAGGTTGCAATTTGTCCTGAGGATGAACGGGAAGAGGGGCAGCCAATGAGAGACTAGATCTAGGTGTTGGGACAGGCACAGGTCACTCTATTTTCTCATCAGGAAGAAGAAATAACCACAGGCTCAGCCTGCCACCCGGAACCAGAATAGTGCCTGAGGCAATCCCGCGCTTCTGCGGCCAGCTCCCAAAAAAGCCAGTTGAAAAATGGAGCACATGGGCACTGCAATTCACAACCCTGCAGAGTTATAAATGATAACTCTCGTCCACAAATATATTGAGGGAAGGCAACGAAGAGGATTTGAAAGCAAGCAGAATTGCAGGAAACAGGTTTCAGGAGGTAGATTCGAATCGCCTTTAAAGCACATGAAAAGCGGCAAAACGTGGACAATGATGCCCTTGGCCAAAAGGGCGTATGCGTTTTTTCCTGAATATATTCAGGAAAAAACGCATACGCCCTTTTTGGCCAACCAAGCAACCTGGAAAGTCAAATCAGCGCTAAAAAGAAGTCTCGCTTCCCATTCGTCAAAAGGGCCATGCTGATAAAAGTGTCAAAACCACAAATGCAGGACAGGCCATGGAGAAATTGGAGCCATGCTACGCTGATGGGCGGGATGTAAATTGCCAACAGCCACTCTGGAGAAGTGTACGGTGAGGCCTGAAACATCGAAAAAACACAGCTTAGGGAGCATAGGGCACTTCCACTCATGGGCGTATAAATTTTGAAAACTAAAAATCAGCAAGACACAGGCACCCCAAAGTTTAGGGCTGCTCTGTTGACAAGAACCTCCACTTCATGACACCTTAAATATCCCAGGAAAGAGAAAAATGGATAAAGAAGTTGTGGTCCTTATGTACAATGGAATATCACTCAGCCATGAAATCAATGTCATAAGGCTAGTAGAAGCAAGATGGGTGGACTTAGGTACGACGATTCTAAGTGAAATAAGTCACACAGAAAAGGACACTTATCAAAAGCTATAACTTATACAGGGAATGTAAAAACCGCTACATTTGAACTGAATTACAAAACAGAACAAAGTCACACATTTAGAAAAAAATCTATGGTTGCTTAACGGGAAAGGTGAGGTGGGGTGATGCATAAAACAAGGGTTTCAAATTAGCTCAGATACCGTTCCATACACCCAATACGTAATAGACAAGACCTACTCCTTGCTCAGTGAACTGGACTCAACACCCCCTATTCACCGCACAAGAATATATGTGACTAGTAAGAATCTTAAAACCTATGTATTGATATCTCTCTGGAAGTGTGTCAAGTGGGTGTAAAGCCGCATAAACACAGCCGTGAAAAGCAGCTAAACCCGATTATAAAAATAAATTAGTTTTAAAAACCCATGAAACAAAGACAGTGAAAGAGACAGAAATTCTTACAAAATTCATTCAGGGGCTGTGACGCAACCTGGATTGACCATATCTAGACCCACAGCTGGATGAGACATAAGGGTGGACATTCTTGGGGCTGAGAGGTTTGGTGAGGTTGGGTGAGCCAACGCAGACCCTTTAAGGTAATACTGCGTGGTACCCATCCCATGGGTCCCAAATCTCCAGGTTCAAGGGCATCTTCCTACATCGAAAACTTGCATGAGGAACCCAGAAAATGGTACACCGTGTGGTTTTGAAAGGTTTCTAAAACGCACCTCATTTCTCATCTCCTTGTGCTCGGGTTCGGCATTCCAGCTACTTCACTAGCAATCTCCCTACTTGGAGAATCAGCACCTTTAACCTCCTGTTCCGTACAGGTTGCAATTTGTCCTGAGGATGAACAGGAAGAGGGGCAGCCAATGAGAGACTAGATCTAGATGTTGGGACAGGCACAGGTCACTCTATTTTCTCATCAGGAAGAAGAAATAACCACAGGCTCAGCCTGCCACCCGGAACCAGAATAGGGCCTGAGGCAATCCCGCGCTTCTGCGGCCAGCTCCCAAAAAAGCCAGTTGAAAAATGGAGCACATGGGCACTGCAATTCACAACCCTGCAGAGTTATAAATGATAACTCTCGTCCACAAATATACTGAGGGAAGGCAACGAAGAGGATTTGAAAGCAAGGCAGAATTGCAGGAAACAGGTTTCAGGAGGTAGATTCGAATCGCCTTTAAAGCACATGAAAAGCGGCAAAACGTGGACAATGATGCCCTTGGCCAAAAAGGGCGTATGCGTTTTTTCCTGAATATATTCAGGAAAAAACGCATAGGCCCTTTTTGGCCAACCAAGCAACATGTAAAGGCCAATCAGCACTACAAGGAGTCTCGCTTCGAATCGGTCAAAAGGGCCATGCTGAAAAAAGTGTCAAAACCACAAAAGCAGGACAGGCCATGGAGAAATAGGAGCCTTGCTACACTGATGGGCGGGATGTAAATTGCTAGCAGCCACTCTGGAGAAGTGTACGGTGTGGCCTTAAACATCGAAAAAACACAGCTTATGGAGCATAGGGCACTTCCACTCATGGGCGTATAAATTGGGAAAACTAAAAATCAGCAAGACACAGGCACCCCAAAGTTTAGGGCTGCTCTGTTGACAAGAACCTCCACTTCATGACACCTTAAATATCCCAGGGAAGAGAAAAATGGATAAAGAAGTTGTGGTCCTTATGTACAATGGAATATCACTCAGCCATGAAATCAATGTCATAAGGCTAATAGCAGCATGATGAGTGGATTTAGGTACGACGACTCTAAGTGAAATAAGTCACACAGAAAAAGACACTTATCATAAGCTATCACGTATAGAGGGAATGTAAAAACTGCTACACTTGAACTGAATTACAAAAGAGAACAGAGTCACACGTTTAGAAAACACACTATGGCTGCTTAACGGGAAAGGTGAGGTGGTGTGATGCATAAAACAAGGGTTTCAAATTAGCTGAGATACCGTTCCATACACCCAATATGTAATAGACAAGACCTACTCCTTGCTCAGTGAACTGGACACAACACCCCCTATTCACCGCACAAGTATATATCTGACTAGTAAGAATCTTAAAACCTATGTATTGATATCTCTCTGGAAGTGTGTCAAGTGGGTGTAAAGCCGCATAAACACAGCCGTGAAAAGCAGCTAAACCCCATTATAAAAATAAATTACTTTTAAAAACCCGTAAAACAAAGACAGTGAAAGAGAGAGAAATTCTTACCCAATTCGTTCAGGGGCTGTGATGCAACCTGGATTGAACATATCTAGACCCACAGCTGGATGAGACCTAAGGGTGGACACTCTTGGGGCTGAGAGGTTGGGTGAGGTTGGGTGAGCCAACGCAGACCCTTTAAAGTAATACTGCGTGGTACCCATCCCATGGGTCCCAAATCTCCAGGTTCAAGGCCATCTTCCTACATCGAAAACATGCATGAGAAACCCAGAAAATGGTACACCGTGTGATTTTGAAAGGTTTCTAAAACGCACCTCATTTCTCATCTCCTTGTGCTCGGGTTCGCCATTCCAGCTACTTTCCTAGCAATCTCCCTACTTGGAGAATCAGCACCTTTAACCTCCTGTTCCGTACAGGTTGCAATTTGTTCTGAGGATGAACGGGAAGAGGGGCAACCAATGAGAGACTAGATCTAGGTGTTGGGACAGGCACAGGTCACTCTATTTTCCCATCAGGAAGAAGAAAATACCACAGGCTCAGCCTGCCACCTGGAACCAGAATAGGGCCTGAGGCAATCCCGCGCTTTTGCGGCCAGATCCCAAAAAAGCGAGTTCAAAAATGGACCTCAGGGACACTGCAATTCACAAACCTGCAGACTTATAAATGATAATTCTCGTCCACAAATATATTGAGGGAAAGCAACGAAGAGGATTTGAAAGCAAGGCAGAACTGCAGGAAACAGATTTCAGGAGGTAGATTCGAATCGCCTTTAAAGCACATGAAAAGCGGCAAAACGTTGACGATGATGACCTTGGCCAAAAAGGGCGTATGCGTTTTTTCCTGAATATATTCAGGAAAAAACGCATACGCCCTTTTTGGCCAACCAAGCAACCTGGAAAGGCAAATCAGCGCTACAAAGAAGTCTCGCTTCCCATCCGTCAAAAGGGCCATGCTGATAAAAGTGTCAAAACCACAAATGCAGGACAGGCCATGGAGAAATTGGAGCCTTGCTACGCTGACGGGCGGGATGTTAATTGCCAACAGCCACTCTGGAGAAGTGTACGGTGAGGCCTGAAACATCGAAAAAACACAGCTTAGGGAGCATAGGGCACGTCCACTCATGGGCGTATAAATTTTGAAAACTAAAAATCAGCAAGACACAGGCACCCCAAAGTTTAGGGCTGCTCTGTTGACAAGAACCTCCACTTCATGACACCTTAAATATCCCAGGAAAGAGAAAAATGGATAAAGAAGTTGTGGTCCATATGTACAATGGAATATCACTCAGCCATGAAATCAATGTCATAAGGCTAGTAGAAGCAAGATGGGTGGACTTAGGTACGACGATTCTAAGTGAAATAAATCACACAGAAAAAGACACTTATCAAAAGCTACAACTTATACAGAGAATGTAAAAACCGCTACATTTGAACTGAATTAGAAAACAGAACAAAGTCACACATTTAGAAAAAAAACTATGGTTGCTTAACGGGGAAGGTGAGGTGGGGTGATGCATAATACAAGGGTTTCAAATTAGCTCAGATACCGTTCCATACACCCAATACGTAATAGACATACCTACTCCTTGCTCAGTGAACTGGACTCAACACCCCCTATTCACCGCACAAGAATATATGTGACTAGTAAGAATCTTAAAACCTATGTATTGATATCTCTCTGGAAGTGTGTCAAGTGGGTGTAAAGCCGCATAAACACAGCCGTGAAAAGCAGCTAAACCCCATTATAAAAATAAATTAGTTTTAAAAACCCATGAAACAAAGACAGTGAAAGAGACAGAAATTCTTACAAAATTCATTCAGGGGCTGTGACGCAACCTGGATTGACCATATCTAGACCCACAGCTGGATGAGACATAAGGGTGGACATTCTTGGGGCTGAGAGGTTTGGTGAGGTTGGGTGAGCCAACGCAGACCCTTTAAGGTAATACTGCGTGGTACCCATCCCATGGGTCCCAAATCTCCAGGTTCAAGGGCATCTTCCTACATCGAAAACTTGCATGAGGAACCCAGAAGATGGTACACCGTGTGATTTTGAAAGGTTTCTAAAACGCACCTCATTTCTCATCTCCTTGTGCTCGGGTTCGCCATTCCAGCTACTTCACTAGCAATCTCCCTACTTGGAGAATCAGCACCTTTAACCTCCTGTTCCGTACAGGTTGCAATTTGTCCTGAGGATGAACGGGAAGAGGGGCAGCCAATGAGAGACTAGATCTAGGTGTTGGGACAGGCACAGGTCACTCTATTTTCACATCAGGAAGAAGAAATAACCACAGGCTCAGCCTGCCACCCGGAACCAGAATAGGGCCTGAGGCAATCCCGCGCTTCTGCGGCCAGCTCCCAAAAAAGCCAGTTGAAAAATGGAGCACATGGGCACTGCAATTCACAACCCTGCAGAGTTATAAATGATAACTCTCGTCCACAAATATATTGAGGGAAGGCAACGAAGAGGATTTGAAAGCAAGGCAGAATTGCAGGAAACAGGTTTCAGGAGGTAGATTCGAATCGCCTTTAAAGCACATGAAAAGCGGCAAAACGTGGACAATGATGCCCTTGGCCAAAAAGGGCGTATGCGTTTTTTCCTGAATATATTCAGGAAAAAACGCATACGCCCTTTTTGGCCAACCAAGCAACCTGGAAAGGCAAATCAGCGCTACAAAGAAGTCTCGCTTCCCATCCGTCAAAAGGGCCATGCTGATAAAAGTGTCAAAACCACAAATGCAGGACAGGCCATGGAGAAATTGGAGCCTTGCTACACTGATGGGCGGGATGTAAATTGCCAACAGCCACTCTGGAGAAGTGTACGGTGTGTCCTGAAACATCGAAAAAACACAGCTTAGGGAGCATAGGGCACATCCACTCATGGGCACATAAATTTTGAAAACTAAAAATCAGCAAGACACAGGCACCCCAAAGTTTAGGGCTGCTCTGTTGACAAGAACCTCCACTTCATGACACCTTAAATATCCCAGGAAAGAGAAAAATGGATAAAGAAGTTGTGGTCCTTATGTACAATGGAATATCACTCAGCCATGAAATCATTGTCATAAGGCTAGTAGCAGCATGATGAGTGGATTTAGGTACGACGACTCTAAGTGAAATTAGTCACACAGAAAAAGACACTTATCATAAGCTATCACTTATAGAGGGAATGTAAAAACTTCTACACTTGAACTGAATTACAAAAGAGAACAGAGTCAGACGTTTAGAAAACACACTATGGCTGCTTAAAGTGAAAGGTGAGGTGGTGTGATGCATAAAACAAGGGTTTCATATTAGCTCAGATACCGTTCCATACACCGAATATGTAATAGAAAAGACCTACTCCTTGCTCAGTGAAGTGGACTCAAGATCCCCTATTCACCGCACAAGTATATATCTGACTAGTAAGAAACTTACAACCTATGTATTGATATCTCTCTGGAAGTGTGTCAAGTGGGTGTAAAGCTGCATAAACACAGCCGTGAAAAGCAGCTAAACCCCATTATAAAAATAAATTAGTTTTAAAAACCCATGAAACAAAGACAGTGAAAGAGACAGAAATTCTTACAAAATTCATTCGGGGGCTGTGACGCAACCTGGATTGACCATATCTAGACCCACAGCTGGATGAGACATAAGGGTGGACATTCTTGGGGCTGAGAGGTTTGGTGAGGTTGGGTGAGCCAACGCAGACCCTTTAAAGTAATACTGCGTGGTACCCATCCCATGGGTCCCAAATCTCCAGGTTCAAGGTCATCTTCCTACATGGAAAACATGCATGAGAAACCCAGAAGATGGTACACCGTGTGATTTTGAAAGGTTTCTAAAACACACCTCATTTCTCATCTCCTTGTGCTCGGGTTCGCCATTTCAGCTACTTTACTAGCAATCTCCCTACTTGGAGAATCAGCACCTTTAACCTCCTGTTCCGTACAGGTTGCAATTTGTTCTGAGGATGAACGGGAAGAGGGGCAACCAATGAGAGACTAGATCTAGGTGTTGGGACAGGCACAGGTCACTCTATTTTCCCATCAGGAAGAAGAAATAACCACAGTCTCAGCCTGCCACCCGGAACCAGAATAGGGCCTGAGGCAATCCCGCGCTTTTGCGGACAGATCCCAAAAAAGCGAGTTGAAAAATGGAGCTCAGGGACACTGCAATTCACAAACCTGCAGACTTATAAATGATAATTCTCGTCCACAAATATATTGAGGGAAGGCAACGAAGAGGATTTGAAAGCAAGGCAGAACTGCAGGAAACAGATTTCAGGAGGTAGATTCGAATCGCCTTTAAAGCACATGAAAAGCGGCAAAACGTGGACAATGATGCCCTTGGCCAAAAAGGGCGTATGCGTTTTTTCCTGAATATATTCAGAAAAAACGCATACGCCCTTTTTGGCCAACCAAGCAACCTGGAAAGCAAATCAGCGCTACAAAGAAGTTTCGCTTCCCATCCATCAAAAGGGCCATGCTGATAAAAGTGTCAAAACCACAAATGCAGGACAGGCCATGGAGAAATTGGAGCCTTGCTACGCTGATGGGCGGGATGTAAATTGCCAACAGCCACTCTGGAGAAGTGTACGGTGAGGCCTGAAACATCGAAAAAACACAGCTTAGGGAGCATAGGGCACGTCCACTCATGGGCGTATAAATTTTGAAAACTGAAAATCAGCAAGACACAGGCACCCCAAAGTTTAGGGCTGCTCTGTTGACAAGAACCTCCACTTCATGACACCTTAAATATCCCAGGAAAGAGAAAAATGGATAAAGAAGTTGTGGTCCTTATGTACAATGGAATATCACTCAGCCATGAAATCAATGTCATAATGCTAGTAGAAGCAAGATGGGTGGACTTAGGTACGACGATTCTAAGTGAAATAAGTCACACAGAAAAAGACACTTATCAAAAGCTATAACTTATACAGGGAATGTAAAAACCGCTACATTTTAACTGAATTACAAAACAGAACAAAGTCACAAATTTAGAAAAAAAACTATGGTTGCTTAACGGGAAAGGTGAGGTGGGGTGATGCATAAAACAAGGGTTTCAAATTAGCTCAGATACCGTTCCATACACGCAATACGTAATAGACAAGACCTACTCCTTGCTCAGTGAACTGGACTCAACACCCCCTATTCACCGCACAAGAATATATGTGACTAGTAAGTATCTTAAAACCTATGTATTGATATCTCTCTGGAAGTGTGTCAAGTGGGTGTAAAGCCGCATAAACACAGCCGTGAAAAGCAGCTAAACCCCATTATAAAAATAAATTAGTTTTAAAAACCCATGAAACAAAGACAGTGAAAGAGACAGAAATTCTTACAAAATTCATTCAGGGGCTGTGACGCAACCTGGATTGACCATTTCTAGACCCACAGCTGGATGAGACATAAGGGTGGACATTCTTGGGGCTGAGAGGTTTGGTGAGGTTGGGTGAGCCAACGCAGACCCTTTAAGGTAATACTGCGTGGTACCCATCCCATGGGTCCCAAATCTCCAGGTTCAAGGGCATCTTCCTACATCGAAAACTTGCATGAGGAACCCAGAAGATGGTACACGTGTGATTTTGAAAGGTTTCTAAAACGCACCTCATTTGTCATCTCCTTGTGCTCGGGTTCGCCATTCCAGCTACTTCACTAGCAATCTCCCTACTTGGAGAATCAGCACCTTTAACCTCCTGTTCCGTACAGGTTGCAATTTGTCCTGAGGATGAACGGGAAGAGGGGCAGCCAATGAGAGACTAGATCTAGGTGTTGGGACAGGCTCAGGTCACTCTATTTTCTCATCAGGAAGAAGAAATAACCACAGGCTCAGCCTGCCACCCGGAACCAGAATAGGGCCTGAGGCAATCCCGCGCTTCTGCGGCCAGCTCCCAAAAAAGCCAGTTGAAAAATGGAGCACATGGGCACTGCAATTCACAACCCTGCAGAATTATAAATGATAACTCTCGTCCACAAATATATTGAGGGAAGGCAACAAAGAGGAATTGAAAGCAAGGCAGAATTGCAGGAAACAGGTTTCAGGAGGTAGATTCGAATCGCCTTTAAAGCACATGAAAAGCGGCAAAACGTGGACAATGATGCCCTTGGCCAAAAAGGGCGTATGCGTTTTTTCCTGAATATATTCAGGAAAAAACGCATACGCCCTTTTTGGCCAACCAAGCAACCTGGAAAGTCAAATCAGCGCTACAAAGAAGTCTCGCTTCCCATCAGTCAAAAGGGCCATGCTGATAAAAGTGTCAAAACCACAAATGCAGGACAGGCCATGGAGAAATTGGAGCCTTGCTACGCTGATGGGCGGGATGTAAATTGCCAACAGCCACTCTGGAGAAGTGTACGGTGAGGCCTGAAACATCGAAAAAACACAGCTTAGGGAGCATAGGGCACTTCCACTCATGGGCGTATAAATTTTGAAAACTAAAAATCAGCAAGACACAGGCACCCCAAAGTTTAGGGCTGCTCTGTTGACAAGAACCTCCACTTCATGACACCTTAAATATCCCAGGAAAGAGAAAAATGGATAAAGAAGTTGTGGTCCTTATGTACAATGGAATATCACTCAGCCATGAAATCAATGTCATAAGGCTAGTAGAAGCAAGATGGGTGGACTTAGGTACGACGATTCTAAGTGAAATAAGTCACACAGAAAAGGACACTTATCAAAAGCTATAACTTATACAGGGAATGTAAAAACCGCTACATTTGAACTGAATTACAAAACAGAACAAAGTCACACATTTAGAAAAAAATCTATGGTTGCTTAACGGGAAAGGTGAGGTGGGGTGATGCATAAAACAAGGGTTTCAAATTAGCTCAGATACCGTTCCATACACCCAATACGTAATAGACAAGACCTACTCCTTGCTCAGTGAACTGGACTCAACACCCCCTATTCACCGCACAAGAATATATGTGACTAGTAAGAATTTTAAAACCTATGTATTGATATCTCTCTGGAAGTGTGTCAAGTGGGTGTAAAGCCGCATAAACACAGCCGTGAAAAGCAGCTAAACCCCATTATAAAAATAAATTAGTTTTAAAAACCCATGAAACAAAGACAGTGAAAGAGACAGAAATTCTTAAAAATTCATTCAGGGGCTGTGACGCAACCTGGATTGACCATATCTAGACCCACAGCTGGATGAGACATAAGGGTGGACATTCTTGGGGCTGAGAGGTTTGGTGAGGTTGGGTGAGCCAACGCAGACCCTTTAAGGTAATACTGCGTGGTACCCATCCCATGGGTCCCAAATCTCCAGGTTCAAGGGCATCTTCCTACATCGAAAACTTGCATGAGGAACCCAGAAAATGGTACACCGTGTGGTTTTGAAAGGTTTCTAAAACGCACCTCATTTCTCATCTCCTTGTGCTCGGGTTCGGCATTCCAGCTACTTCACTAGCAATCTCCCTACTTGGAGAATCAGCACCTTTAACCTCCTGTTCCGTACAGGTTGCAATTTGTCCTGAGGATGAACAGGAAGAGGGGCAGCCAATGAGAGACTAGATCTAGATGTTGGGACAGGCACAGGTCACTCTATTTTCTCATCAGGAAGAAGAAATAACCACAGGCTCAGCCTGCCACCCGGAACCAGAATAGGGCCTGAGGCAATCCCGCGCTTCTGCGGCCAGCTCCCAAAAAAGCCAGTTGAAAAATGGAGCACATGGGCACTGCAATTCACAACCCTGCAGAGTTATAAATGATAACTCTCGTCCACAAATATACTGAGGGAAGGCAACGAAGAGGATTTGAAAGCAAGGCAGAATTGCAGGAAACAGGTTTCAGGAGGTAGATTCGAATCGCCTTTAAAGCACATGAAAAGCGGCAAAACGTGGACAATGATGCCCTTGGCCAAAAAGGGCGTATGCTTTTTTTCCTGAATATATTCAGGAAAAAACGCATAGGCCCTTTTTGGCCAACCAAGCAACATGTAAAGGCAAATCAGCACTACAAGGAGTCTCGCTTCGAATCGGTCAAAAGGGCCATGCTGAAAAAAGTGTCAAAACCACAAAAGCAGGACAGGCCATGGAGAAATAGGAGCCTTGCTACACTGATGGGCGGGATGTAAATTGCTAGCAGCCACTCTGGAGAAGTGTACGGTGTGGCCTTAAACATCGAAAAAACACAGCTTATGGAGCATAGGGCACTTCCACTCATGGGCGTATAAATTGGGAAAACTAAAAATCAGCAAGACACAGGCACCCCAAAGTTTAGGGCTGCTCTGTTGACAAGAACCTCCACTTCATGACACCTTAAATATCCCAGGGAAGAGAAAAATGGATAAAGAAGTTGTGGTCCTTATGTACAATGGAATATCACTCAGCCATGAAATCAATGTCATAAGGCTAATAGCAGCATGATGAGTGGATTTAGGTACGACGACTCTAAGTGAAATAAGTCACACAGAAAAAGACACTTATCATAAGCTATCACGTATAGAGGGAATGTAAAAACTGCTACACTTGAACTGAATTACAAAAGAGAACAGAGTCACACGTTTAGAAAACACACTATGGCTGCTTAACGGGAAAGGTGAGGTGGTGTGATGCATAAAACAAGGGTTTCAAATTAGCTGAGATACCGTTCCATACACCCAATATGTAATAGACAAGACCTACTCCTTGCTCAGTGAACTGGACACAACACCCCCTATTCACCGCACAAGTATATATCTGACTAGTAAGAATCTTAAAACCTATGTATTGATATCTCTCTGGAAGTGTGTCAAGTGGGTGTAAAGCCGCATAAACACAGCCGTGAAAAGCAGCTAAACCCCATTATAAAAATAAATTACTTTTAAAAACCCGTAAAACAAAGACAGTGAAAGAGAGAGAAATTCTTACCCAATTCGTTCAGGGGCTGTGATGCAACCTGGATTGAACATATCTAGACCCACAGCTGGATGAGACCTAAGGGTGGACACTCTTGGGGCTGAGAGGTTGGGTGAGGTTGGGTGAGCCAACGCAGACCCTTTAAAGTAATACTGCGTGGTACCCATCCCATGGGTCCCAAATCTCCAGGTTCAAGGCCATCTTCCTATATCGAAAACTTGCATGAGAAACCCAGAAAATGGTACACCGTGTGATTTTGAAAGGTTTCTAAAACGCACCTCATTTCTCATCTCCTTGTGCTCGGGTTCGCCATTCCAGCTACTTTCCTAGCAATCTCCCTACTTGGAGAATCAGCACCTTTAACCTCCTGTTCCGTACAGGTTGCAATTTGTTCTGAGGATGAACGGGAAGAGGGGCAACCAATGAGAGACTAGATCTAGGTGTTGGGACAGGCACAGGTCACTCTATTTTCCCATCAGGAAGAAGAAAATACCACAGGCTCAGCCTGCCACCCGGAACCAGAATAGGGCCTGAGGCAATCCCGCGCTTTTGCGGCCAGATCCCAAAAAAGCGAGTTGAAAAATGGACCTCAGGGACACTGCAATTCACAAACCTGCAGACTTATAAATGATAATTCTCGTCCACAAATATATTGAGGGAAAGCAACGAAGAGGATTTGAAAGCAAGGCAGAACTGCAGGAAACAGATTTCAGGAGGTAGATTCGAATCGCCTTTAAAGCACATGAAAAGCGGCAAAACGTTGACAATGATGACCTTGGCCAAAAAGGGCGTATGCGTTTTTTCCTGAATATATTCAGGAAAAAACGCATACGCCCTTTTTGGCCAACCAAGCAACCTGGAAAGGCAAATCAGCGCTACAAAGAAGTCTCGCTTCCCATCCGTCAAAAGGGCCATGCTGATAAAAGTGTCAAAACCACAAATGCAGGACAGGCCATGGAGAAATTGGAACCTTGCTACGCTGACGGGCGGGATGTTAATTGCCAACAGCCACTCTGGAGAAGTGTACGGTGAGGCCTGAAACATCGAAAAAACACAGCTTAGGGAGCATAGGGCACGTCCACTCATGGGCGTATAAATTTTGAAAACTAAAAATCAGCAAGACACAGGCACCCCAAAGTTTAGGGCTGCTCTGTTGACAAGAACCTCCACTTCATGACACCTTAAATATCCCAGGAAAGAGAAAAATGGATAAAGAAGTTGTGGTCCTTATGTACAATGGAATATCACTCAGCCATGAAATCAATGTCATAAGGCTAGTAGAAGCAAGATGGGTGGACTTAGGTACGACGATTCTAAGTGAAATAAATCACACAGAAAAAGACACTTATCAAAAGCTACAACTTATACAGAGAATGTAAAAACCGCTACATTTGAACTGAATTAGAAAACAGAACAAAGTCACACATTTAGAAAAAAAACTATGGTTGCTTAACGGGGAAGGTGAGGTGGGGTGATGCATAATACAAGGGTTTCAAATTAGCTCAGATACCGTTCCATACACCCAATACGTAATAGACAAGACCTACTCCTTGCTCAGTGAACTGGACTCAACACCCCCTATTCACCGCACAAGAATATATGTGACTAGTAAGAATCTTAAAACCTATGTATTGATATCTCTCTGGAAGTGTGTCAAGTGGGTGTAAAGCCGCATAAACACAGCCGTGAAAAGCAGCTAAACCCCATTATAAAAATAAATTAGTTTTAAAAACCCATGAAACAAAGACAGTGAAAGAGACAGAAATTCTTACAAAATTCATTCAGGGGCTGTGACGCAACCTGGATTGACCATATCTAGACCCACAGCTGGATGAGACATAAGGGTGGACATTCTTGGGGCTGAGAGGTTTGGTGAGGTTGGGTGAGCCAACGCAGACCCTTTAAGGTAATACTGCGTGGTACCCATCCCATGGGTCCCAAATCTCCAGGTTCAAGGGCATCTTCCTACATCGAAAACTTGCATGAGGAACCCAGAAGATGGTACACCGTGTGATTTTGAAAGGTTTCTAAAACGCACCTCATTTGTCATCTCCTTGTGCTCGGGTTCGCCATTCCAGCTACTTCACTAGCAATCTCCCTATTGGAGAATCAGCACCTTTAACCTCCTGTTCCCTACAGGTTGCAATTTGTCCTGAGGATGAACGGGAAGAGGGGCAGCCAATGAGAGACTAGATCTAGGTGTTGGGACAGGCACATTTCACTCTATTTTCACATCAGGAAGAAGAAATAACCACAGGCTCAGCCTGCCACCCGGAACCAGAATAGGGCCTGAGGCAATCCCGCGCTTCTGCGGCCAGCTCCCAAAAAAGCCAGTTGAAAAATGGAGCACATGGGCACTGCAATTCACAACCCTGCAGAGTTATAAATGATAACTCTCGTCCACAAATATATTGAGGGAAGGCAACGAAGAGGATTTGAAAGCAAGGCAGAATTGCAGGAAACAGGTTTCAGGAGGTAGATTCGAATCGCCTTTAAAGCACATGAAAAGCGGCAAAACGTGGACAATGATGCCCTTGGCCAAAAAGGGCGTATGCGTTTTTTCCTGAATATATTCAGGAAAAAACGCATACGCCCTTTTTGGCCAACCAAGCAACCTGGAAAGTCAAATCAGCGCTACAAAGAAGTCTCGCTTCCCATCCGTCAAAAGGGCCATGCTGATAAAAGTGTCAAAACCACAAATGCAGGACAGGCCATGGAGAAATTGGAGCCTTGCTACGCTGATGGGCGGGATGTAAATTGCCAACAGCCACTCTGGAGAAGTGTACGGTGTGTCCTGAAACATCGAAAAAACACAGCTTAGGGAGCATAGGGCACATCCACTCATGGGCACATAAATTTTGAAAACTAAAAATCAGCAAGACACAGGCACCCCAAAGTTTAGGGCTGCTCTGTTGACAAGAACCTCCACTTCATGACACCTTAAATATCCCAGGAAAGAGAAAAATGGATAAAGAAGTTGTGGTCCTTATGTACAATGGAATATCACTCAGCCATGAAATCATTGTCATAAGGCTAGTAGCAGCATGATGAGTGGATTTAGGTACGACGACTCTAAGTGAAATTAGTCACACAGAAAAAGACACTTATCATAAGCTATCACTTATAGAGGGAATGTAAAAACTTCTACACTTGAACTGAATTACAAAAGAGAACAGAGTCAGACGTTTAGAAAACACACTATGGCTGCTTAAAGTGAAAGGTGAGGTGGTGTGATGCATAAAACAAGGGTTTCATATTAGCTCAGATACCGTTCCATACACCGAATATGTAATAGAAAAGACCTACTCCTTGCTCAGTGAAGTGGACTCAAGATCCCCTATTCACCGCACAAGTATATATCTGACTAGTAAGAAACTTACAACCTATGTATTGATATCTCTCTGGAAGTGTGTCAAGTGGGTGTAAAGCGGCATAAACACAGCCGTGAAAAGCAGCTAAACCCCATTATAAAAATAAATTAGTTTTAAAAACCCATGAAACAAAGACAGTGAAAGAGACAGAAATTCTTACAAAATTCATTCGGGGGCTGTGACGCAACCTGGATTGACCATATCTAGACCCACAGCTGGATGAGACATAAGGGTGGACATTCTTGGGGCTGAGAGGTTTGGTGAGGTTGGGTGAGCCAACGCAGACCCTTTAAAGTAATACTGCGTGGCACCCATCCCATGGGTCCCAAATCTCCAGGTTCAAGGTCATCTTCCTACATGGAAAACATGCATGAGAAACCCAGAAGATGGTACACCGTGTGATTTTGAAAGGTTTCTAAAACGCACCTCATTTCTCATCTCCTTGTGCTCGGGTTCGCCATTTCAGCTACTTTACTAGCAATCTCCCTACTTGGAGAATCAGCACCTTTAACCTCCTGTTCCGTACAGGTTGCAATTTGTTCTGAGGATGAACGGGAAGAGGGGCAACCAATGAGAGACTAGATCTAGGTGTTGGGACAGGCACAGGTCACTCTATTTTCCCATCAGGAAGAAGAAATAACCACAGTCTCAGCCTGCCACCCGGAACCAGAATAGGGCCTGAGGCAATCCCGCGCTTTTGCGGACAGATCCCAAAAAAGCGAGTTGAAAAATGGAGCTCAGGGACACTGCAATTCACAAACCTGCAGACTTATAAATGATAATTCTCGTCCACAAATATATTGAGGGAAGGCAACGAAGAGGATTTGAAAGCAAGGCAGAACTGCAGGAAACAGATTTCAGGAGGTAGATTCGAATCGCCTTTAAAGCACATGAAAAGCGGCAAAACGTGGACAATGATGCACTTGGCCAAAAAGGGCGTATGCGTTTTTTCCTGAATATATTCAGAAAAAACGCATACGCCCTTTTTGGCCAACCAAGCAACCTGGAAAGCAAATCAGCGCTACAAAGAAGTTTCGCTTCCCATCCATCAAAAGGGCCATGCTGATAAAAGTGTCAAAACCACAAATGCAGGACAGGCCATGGAGAAATTGGAGCCTTGCTACGCTGATGGGCGGGATGTAAATTGCCAACAGCCACTCTGGAGAAGTGTACGGTGAGGCCTGAAACATCGAAAAAACACAGCTTAGGGAGCATAGGGCACGTCCACTCATGGGCGTATAAATTTTGAAAACTGAAAATCAGCAAGACACAGGCACCCCAAAGTTTAGGGCTGCTCTGTTGACAAGAACCTCCACTTCATGACACCTTAAATATCCCAGGAAAGAGAAAAATGGATAAAGAAGTTGTGGTCCTTATGTACAATGGAATATCACTCAGCCATGAAATCAATGTCATAATGCTAGTAGAAGCAAGATGGGTGGACTTAGGTACGACGATTCTAAGTGAAATAAGTCACACAGAAAAAGACACTTATCAAAAGCTATAACTTATACAGGGAATGTAAAAACCGCTACATTTTAACTGAATTACAAAACAGAACAAAGTCACAAATTTAGAAAAAAAACTATGGTTGCTTAACGGGAAAGGTGAGGTGGGGTGATGCATAAAACAAGGGTTTCAAATTAGCTCAGATACCGTTCCATACACGCAATACGTAATAGACAAGACCTACTCCTTGCTCAGTGAACTGGACGCAACACCCCCTATTCACCGCACAAGAATATATGTGACTAGTAAGAATCTTAAAACCTATGTATTGATATCTCTCTGGAAGTGTGTCAAGTGGGTGTAAAGCCGCATAAACACAGCCGTGAAAAGCAGCTAAACCCCATTATAAAAATAAATTAGTTTTAAAAACCCATGAAACAAAGACAGTGAAAGAGACAGAAATTCTTACAAAATTCATTCAGGGGCTGTGACGCAACCTGGATTGACCATTTCTAGACCCACAGCTGGATGAGACATAAGGGTGGACATTCTTGGGGCTGAGAGGTTTGGTGAGGTTGGGTGAGCCAACGCAGACCCTTTAAGGTAATACTGCGTGGTACCCATCCCATGGGTCCCAAATCTCCAGGTTCAAGGGCATCTTCCTACACCGAAATCTTGCATGAGGAACCCAGAAGATGGTACACCGTGTGATTTTGAAAGGTTTCTAAAACGCACCTCATTTCTCATCTCCTTGTGCTCGGGTTCGCCATTCCAGCTACTTCACTAGCAATCTCCCTACTTCGAGAATCAGCACCTTTAACCTCCTGTTCCGTACAGGTTGCAATTTGTCCTGAGGATGAACAGGAAGAGGGGCAGCCAATGAGAGACTAGATCTAGGTGTTGGGACAGGCTCAGGTCACTCTATTTTCTCATCAGGAAGAAGAAATAACCACAGGCTCAGCCTGCCACCCGGAACCAGAATAGGGCCTGAGGCAATCCCGCGCTTCTGCGGCCAGCTCCCAAAAAAGCCAGTTGAAAAATGGAGCACATGGGCACTGCAATTCACAACCCTGCAGAATTATAAATGATAACTCTCGTCCACAAATATATTGAGGGAAGGCAACAAAGAGGAATTGAAAGCAAGGCAGAATTGCAGGAAACAGGTTTCAGGAGGTAGATTCGAATCGCCTTTAAAGCACATGAAAAGCGGCAAAACGTGGACAATGATGCCCTTGGCCAAAAAGTGCGTATGCGTTTTTTCCTGAATATATTCAGGAAAAAACGCATACGCCCTTTTTGGCCAACCAAGCAACCTGGAAAGTCAAATCAGCGCTACAAAGAAGTCTCGCTTCCCATCAGTCAAAAGGGCCATGCTGATAAAAGTGTCAAATCCACAAATGCAGGACAGGCCATGGAGAAATTGGAGCCTTGCTACGCTGATGGGCGGGATGTAAATTGCCAACAGCCACTCTGGAGACGTGTACGGTGAGGCCTGAAACATCGAAAAAACACAGCTTAGGGAGCATAGGGCACTTCCACTCATGGGCGTATAAATTTTGAAAACTAAAAATCAGCAAGACACAGGCACCCCAAAGTTTAGGGCTGCTCTGTTGACAAGAACCTCCACTTCATGACACCTTAAATATCCCAGGAAAGAGAAAAATGGATAAAGAAGTTGTGGTCCTTATGTACAATGGAATATCACTCAGCCATGAAATCAATGTCATAAGGCTAGTAGAAGCAAGATGGGTGGACTTAGGTACGACGATTCTAAGTGAAATAAGTCACACAGAAAAGGACACTTATCAAAAGCTATAACTTATACAGGGAATGTAAAAACCGCTACATTTGAACTGAATTACAAAACAGAACAAAGTCACACATTTAGAAAAAAATCTATGGTTGCTTAACGGGAAAGGTGAGGTGGGGTGATGCATAAAACAAGGGTTTCAAATTAGCTCAGATACCGTTCCATACACCCAATACGTAATAGACAAGACCTACTCCTTGCTCAGTGAACTGGACTCAACACCCCCTATTCACCGCACAAGAATATATGTGACTAGTAAGAATTTTAAAACCTATGTATTGATATCTCTCTGGAAGTGTGTCAAGTGGGTGTAAAGCCGCATAAACACAGCCGTGAAAAGCAGCTAAACCCCATTATAAAAATAAATTAGTTTTAAAAACCCATGAAACAAAGACAGTGAAAGAGACAGAAATTCTTAAAAATTCATTCAGGGGCTGTGACGCAACCTGGATTGACCATATCTAGACCCACAGCTGGATGAGACATAAGGGTGGACATTCTTGGGGCTGAGAGGTTTGGTGAGGTTGGGTGAGCCAACGCAGACCCTTTAAGGTAATACTGCGTGGTACCCATCCCATGGGTCCCAAATCTCCAGGTTCAAGGGCATCTTCCTACATCGAAAACTTGCATGAGGAACCCAGAAAATGGTACACCGTGTGGTTTTGAAAGGTTTCTAAAACGCACCTCATTTCTCATCTCCTTGTGCTCGGGTTCGGCATTCCAGCTACTTCACTAGCAATCTCCCTACTTGGAGAATCAGCACCTTTAACCTCCTGTTCCGTACAGGTTGCAATTTGTCCTGAGGATGAACAGGAAGAGGGGCAGCCAATGAGAGACTAGATCTAGATGTTGGGACAGGCACAGGTCACTCTATTTTCTCATCAGGAAGAAGAAATAACCACAGGCTCAGCCTGCCACCCGGAACCAGAATAGGGCCTGAGGCAATCCCGCGCTTCTGCGGCCAGCTCCCAAAAAAGCCAGTTGAAAAATGGAGCACATGGGCACTGCAATTCACAACCCTGCAGAGTTATAAATGATAACTCTCGTCCACAAATATACTGAGGGAAGGCAAAGAAGAGGATTTGAAAGCAAGGCAGAATTGCAGGAAACAGGTTTCAGGAGGTAGATTCGAATCGCCTTTAAAGCACATGAAAAGCGGCAAAACGTGGACAATGATGCCCTTGGCCAAAAAGGGCGTATGCTTTTTTTCCTGAATATATTCAGGAAAAAACGCATAGGCCCTTTTTGGCCAACCAAGCAACATGTAAAGGCAAATCAGCACTACAAGGAGTCTCGCTTCGAATCGGTCAAAAGGGCCATGCTGAAAAAAGTGTCAAAACCACAAAAGCAGGACAGGCCATGGAGAAATAGGAGCCTTGCTACACTGATGGGCGGGATGTAAATTGCTAGCAGCCACTCTGGAGAAGTGTACGGTGTGGCCTTAAACATCGAAAAAACACAGCTTATGGAGCATAGGGCACTTCCACTCATGGGCGTATAAATTGGGAAAACTAAAAATCAGCAAGACACAGGCACCCCAAAGTTTAGGGCTGCTCTGTTGACAAGAACCTCCACTTCATGACACCTTAAATATCCCAGGGAAGAGAAAAATGGATAAAGAAGTTGTGGTCCTTATGTACAATGGAATATCACTCAGCCATGAAATCAATGTCATAAGGCTAATAGCAGCATGATGAGTGGATTTAGGTACGACGACTCTAAGTGAAATAAGTCACACAGAAAAAGACACTTATCATAAGCTATCACGTATAGAGGGAATGTAAAAACTGCTACACTTGAACTGAATTACAAAAGAGAACAGAGTCACACGTTTAGAAAACACACTATGGCTGCTTAACGGGAAAGGTGAGGTGGTGTGATGCATAAAACAAGGGTTTCAAATTAGCTGAGATACCGTTCCATACACCCAATATGTAATAGACAAGACCTACTCCTTGCTCAGTGAACTGGACACAACACCCCCTATTCACCGCACAAGTATATATCTGACTAGTAAGAATCTTAAAACCTATGTATTGATATCTCTCTGGAAGTGTGTCAAGTGGGTGTAAAGCCGCATAAACACAGCCGTGAAAAGCAGCTAAACCCCATTATAAAAATAAATTACTTTTAAAAACCCGTAAAACAAAGACAGTGAAAGAGAGAGAAATTCTTACCCAATTCGTTCAGGGGCTGTGATGCAACCTGGATTGAACATATCTAGACCCACAGCTGGATGAGACCTAAGGGTGGACACTCTTGGGGCTGAGAGGTTGGGTGAGGTTGGGTGAGCCAACGCAGACCCTTTAAAGTAATACTGCGTGGTACCCATCCCATGGGTCCCAAATCTCCAGGTTCAAGGCCATCTTCCTACATCGAAAACATGCATGAGAAACCCAGAAAATGGTACACCGTGTGATTTTGAAAGGTTTCTAAAACGCACCTCATTTCTCATCTCCTTGTGCTCGGGTTCGCCATTCCAGCTACTTTACTAGCAATCTCCCTACTTGGAGAATCAGCACCTTTAACCTCCTGTTCCGTACAGGTTGCAATTTGTTCTGAGGATGAACGGGAAGAGGGGCAACCAATGAGAGACTAGATCTAGGTGTTGGGACAGGCACAGGTCACTCTATTTTCCCATCAGGAAGAAGAAAATACCACAGGCTCAGCCTGCCACCCGGAACCAGAATAGGGCCTGAGGCAATCCCGCGCTTTTGCGGCCAGATCCCAAAAAAGCGAGTTGAAAAATGGACCTCAGGGACACTGCAATTCACAAACCTGCAGACTTATAAATGATAATTCTCGTCCACAAATATATTGAGGGAAAGCAACGAAGAGGATTTGAAAGCAAGGCAGAACTGCAGGAAACAGATTTCAGGAGGTAGATTCGAATCGCCTTTAAAGCACATGAAAAGCGGCAAAACGTTGACAATGATGCCCTTGGCCAAAAAGGGCGTATGCGTTTTTTCCTGAATATATTCAGGAAAAAACGCATACGCCCTTTTTGGCCAACCAAGCAACCTGGAAAGGCAAATCAGCGCTACAAAGAAGTCTCGCTTCCCATCCGTCAAAAGGGCCATGCTGATAAAAGTGTCAAAACCACAAATGCAGGACAGGCCATGGAGAAATTGGAGCCTTGCTACGCTGACGGGCGGGATGTTAATTGCCAACAGCCACTCTGGAGAAGTGTACGGTGAGGCCTGAAACATCGAAAAAACACAGCTTAGGGAGCATAGGGCACGTCCACTCATGGGCGTATAAATTTTGAAAACTAAAAATCAGCAAGACACAGGCACCCCAAAGTTTAGGGCTGCTCTGTTGACAAGAACCTCCACTTCATGACACCTTAAATATCCCAGGAAAGAGAAAAATGGATAAAGAAGTTGTGGTCCATATGTACAATGGAATATCACTCAGCCATGAAATCAATGTCATAAGGCTAGTAGAAGCAAGATGGGTGGACTTAGGTACGACGATTCTAAGTGAAATAAATCACACAGAAAAAGACACTTATCAAAAGCTACAACTTATACAGAGAATGTAAAAACCGCTACATTTGAACTGAATTAGAAAACAGAACAAAGTCACACATTTAGAAAAAAAAACTATGGTTGCTTAACGGGGAAGGTGAGGTGGGGTGATGCATAATACAAGGGTTTCAAATTAGCTCAGATACCGTTCCATACACCCAATACGTAATAGACAAGACCTACTCCTTGCTCAGTGAACTGGACTCAACACCCCCTATTCACCGCACAAGAATATATGTGACTAGTAAGAATCTTAAAACCTATGTATTGATATCTCTCTGGAAGTGTGTCAAGTGGGTGTAAAGCCGCATAAACACAGCCGTGAAAAGCAGCTAAACCCCATTATAAAAATAAATTAGTTTTAAAAACCCATGAAACAAAGACAGTGAAAGAGACAGAAATTCTTACAAAATTCATTCAGGGGCTGTGACGCAACCTGGATTGACCATATCTAGACCCACAGCTGGATGAGACATAAGGGTGGACATTCTTGGGGCTGAGAGGTTTGGTGAGGTTGGGTGAGCCAACGCAGACCCTTTAAGGTAATACTGCGTGGTACCCATCCCATGGGTCCCAAATCTCCAGGTTCAAGGGCATCTTCCTACATCGAAAACTTGCATGAGGAACCCAGAAGATGGTACACCGTGTGATTTTGAAAGGTTTCTAAAACGCACCTCATTTGTCATCTCCTTGTGCTCGGGTTCGCCATTCCAGCTACTTCACTAGCAATCTCCCTACTTGGAGAATCAGCACCTTTAACCTCCTGTTCCGTACAGGTTGCAATTTGTCCTGAGGATGAACGGGAAGAGGGGCAGCCAATGAGAGACTAGATCTAGGTGTTGGGACAGGCACAGGTCACTCTATTTTCACATCAGGAAGAAGAAATAACCACAGGCTCAGCCTGCCACCCGGAACCAGAATAGGGCCTGAGGCAATCCCGCGCTTCTGCGGCCAGCTCCCAAAAAAGCCAGTTGAAAAATGGAGCACATGGGCACTGCAATTCACAACCCTGCAGAGTTATAAATGATAACTCTCGTCCACAAATATATTGAGGGAAGGCAACGAAGAGGATTTGAAAGCAAGGCAGAATTGCAGGAAACAGGTTTCAGGAGGTAGATTCGAATCGCCTTTAAAGCACATGAAAAGCGGCAAAACGTGGACAATGATGCCCTTGGCCAAAAAGGGCGTATGCGTTTTTTCCTGAATATATTCAGGAAAAAACGCATACGCCCTTTTCGGCCAACCAAGCAACCTGGAAAGTCAAATCAGCGCTACAAAGAAGTCTCGCTTCCCATCCGTCAAAAGGGCCATGCTGATAAAAGTGTCAAAACCACAAATGCAGGACAGGCCATGGAGAAATTGGAGCCTTGCTACGCTGATGGGCGGGATGTAAATTGCCAACAGCCACTCTGGAGAAGTGTACGGTGTGTCCTGAAACATCGAAAAAACACAGCTTAGGGAGCATAGGGCACATCCACTCATGGGCACATAAATTTTGAAAACTAAAAATCAGCAAGACACAGGCACCCCAAAGTTTAGGGCTGCTCTGTTGACAAGAACCTCCACTTCATGACACCTTAAATATCCCAGGAAAGAGAAAAATGGATAAAGAAGTTGTGGTCCTTATGTACAATGGAATATCACTCAGCCATGAAATCATTGTCATAAGGCTAGTAGCAGCATGATGAGTGGATTTAGGTACGACGACTCTAAGTGAAATTAGTCACACAGAAAAAGACACTTATCATAAGCTATCACTTATAGAGGGAATGTAAAAACTTCTACACTTGAACTGAATTACAAAAGAGAACAGAGTCAGACGTTTAGAAAACACACTATGGCTGCTTAAAGTGAAAGGTGAGGTGGTGTGATGCATAAAACAAGGGTTTCATATTAGCTCAGATACCGTTCCATACACCGAATATGTAATAGAAAAGACCTACTCCTTGCTCAGTGAAGTGGACTCAAGATCCCCTATTCACCGCACAAGTATATATCTGACTAGTAAGAAACTTACAACCTATGTATTGATATCTCTCTGGAAGTGTGTCAAGTGGGTGTAAAGCTGCATAAACACAGCCGTGAAAAGCAGCTAAACCCCATTATAAAAATAAATTAGTTTTAAAAACCCATGAAACAAAGACAGTGAAAGAGACAGAAATTCTTACAAAATTCATTCGGGGGCTGTGACGCAACCTGGATTGACCATATCTAGACCCACAGCTGGATGAGACATAAGGGTGGACATTCTTGGGGCTGAGAGGTTTGGTGAGGTTGGGTGAGCCAACGCAGACCCTTTAAAGTAATACTGCGTGGTACCCATCCCATGGGTCCCAAATCTCCAGGTTCAAGGTCATCTTCCTACATGGAAAACATGCATGAGAAACCCAGAAGATGGTACACCGTGTGATTTTGAAAGGTTTCTAAAACGCACCTCATTTCTCATCTCCTTGTGCTCGGGTTCGCCATTTCAGCTACTTTACTAGCAATCTCCCTACTTGGAGAATCAGCACCTTTAACCTCCTGTTCCGTACAGGTTGCAATTTGTTCTGAGGATGAACGGGAAGAGGGGCAACCAATGAGAGACTAGATCTAGGTGTTGGGACAGGCACAGGTCACTCTATTTTCCCATCAGGAAGAAGAAATAACCACAGTCTCAGCCTGCCACCCGGAACCAGAATAGGGCCTGAGGCAATCCCGCGCTTTTGCGGACAGATCCCAAAAAAGCGAGTTGAAAAATGGAGCTCAGGGACACTGCAATTCACAAACCTGCAGACTTATAAATGATAATTCTCGTCCACAAATATATTGAGGGAAGGCAACGAAGAGGATTTGAAAGCAAGGCAGAACTGCAGGAAACAGATTTCAGGAGGTAGATTCGAATCGCCTTTAAAGCACATGAAAAGCGGCAAAACGTGGACAATGATGCCCTTGGCCAAAAAGGGCGTATGCGTTTTTTCCTGAATATATTCAGAAAAAACGCATACGCCCTTTTTGGCCAACCAAGCAACCTGGAAAGCAAATCAGCGCTACAAAGAAGTTTCGCTTCCCATCCATCAAAAGGGCCATGCTGATAAAAGTGTCAAAACCACAAATGCAGGACAGGCCATGGAGAAATTGGAGCCTTGCTACGCTGATGGGCGGGATGTAAATTGCCAACAGCCACTCTGGAGAAGTGTACGGTGAGGCCTGAAACATCGAAAAAACACAGCTTAGGGAGCATAGGGCACGTCCACTCATGGGCGTATAAATTTTGAAAACTGAAAATCAGCAAGACACAGGCACCCCAAAGTTTAGGGCTGCTCTGTTGACAAGAACCTCCACTTCATGACACCTTAAATATCCCAGGAAAGAGAAAAATGGATAAAGAAGTTGTGGTCCTTATGTACAATGGAATATCACTCAGCCATGAAATCAATGTCATAATGCTAGTAGAAGCAAGATGGGTGGACTTAGGTACGACGATTCTAAGTGAAATAAGTCACACAGAAAAAGACACTTATCAAAAGCTATAACTTATACAGGGAATGTAAAAACCGCTACATTTTAACTGAATTAAAAAACAGAACAAAGTCACAAATTTAGAAAAAAAACTATGGTTGCTTAACGGGAAAGGTGAGGTGGGGTGATGCATAAAACAAGGGTTTCAAATTAGCTCAGATACCGTTCCATACACGCAATACGTAATAGACAAGACCTACTCCTTGCTCAGTGAACTGGACTCAACACCCCCTATTCACCGCACAAGAATATATGTGACTAGTAAGAATTTTAAAACCTATGTATTGATATCTCTCTGGAAGTGTGTCAAGTGGGTGTAAAGCCGCATAAACACAGCCGTGAAAAGCAGCTAAACCCCATTATAAAAATAAATTAGTTTTAAAAACCCATGAAACAAAGACAGTGAAAGAGACAGAAATTCTTAAAAATTCATTCAGGGGCTGTGACGCAACCTGGATTGACCATATCTAGACCCACAGCTGGATGAGACATAAGGGTGGACATTCTTGGGGCTGAGAGGTTTGGTGAGGTTGGGTGAGCCAACGCAGACCCTTTAAGGTAATACTGCGTGGTACCCATCCCATGGGTCCCAAATCTCCAGGTTCAAGGGCATCTTCCTACATCGAAAACTTGCATGAGGAACCCAGAAAATGGTACACCGTGTGGTTTTGAAAGGTTTCTAAAACGCACCTCATTTCTCATCTCCTTGTGCTCGGGTTCGGCATTCCAGCTACTTCACTAGCAATCTCCCTACTTGGAGAATCAGCACCTTTAACCTCCTGTTCCGTACAGGTTGCAATTTGTCCTGAGGATGAACAGGAAGAGGGGCAGCCAATGAGAGACTAGATCTAGATGTTGGGACAGGCACAGGTCACTCTATTTTCTCATCAGGAAGAAGAAATAACCACAGGCTCAGCCTGCCACCCGGAACCAGAATAGGGCCTGAGGCAATCCCGCGCTTCTGCGGCCAGCTCCCAAAAAAGCCAGTTGAAAAATGGAGCACATGGGCACTGCAATTCACAACCCTGCAGAGTTATAAATGATAACTCTCGTCCACAAATATACTGAGGGAAGGCAACGAAGAGGATTTGAAAGCAAGGCAGAATTGCAGGAAACAGGTTTCAGGAGGTAGATTCGAATCGCCTTTAAAGCACATGAAAAGCGGCAAAACGTGGACAATGATGCCCTTGGCCAAAAAGGGCGTATGCGTTTTTTCCTGAATATATTCAGGAAAAAACGCATAGGCCCTTTTTGGCCAAACAAGCAACATGTAAAGGCAAATCAGCACTACAAGGAGTCTCGCTTCGAATCGGTCAAAAGGGCCATGCTGAAAAAAGTGTCAAAACCACAAAAGCAGGACAGGCCATGGAGAAATAGGAGCCTTGCTACACTGATGGGCGGGATGTAAATTGCTAGCAGCCACTCTGGAGAAGTGTACGGTGTGGCCTTAAACATCGAAAAAACACAGCTTATGGAGCATAGGGCACTTCCACTCATGGGCGTATAAATTGGGAAAACTAAAAATCAGCAAGACACAGGCACCCCAAGTTTAGGGCTGCTCTGTTGACAAGAACCTCCACTTCATGACACCTTAAATATCCCAGGGAAGAGAAAAATGGATAAAGAAGTTGTGGTCCTTATGTACAATGGAATATCACTCAGCCATGAAATCAATGTCATAAGGCTAATAGCAGCATGATGAGTGGATTTAGGTACGACGACTCTAAGTGAAATAAGTCACACAGAAAAAGACACTTATCATAAGCTATCACGTATAGAGGGAATGTAAAAACTGCTACACTTGAACTGAATTACAAAAGAGAACAGAGTCACACGTTTAGAAAACACACTATGGCTGCTTAACGGGAAAGGTGAGGTGGTGTGATGCATAAAACAAGGGTTTCAAATTAGCTGAGATACCGTTCCATACACCCAATATGTAATAGACAAGACCTACTCCTTGCTCAGTGAACTGGACACAACACCCCCTATTCACCGCACAAGTATATATCTGACTAGTATGAATCTTAAAACCTATGTATTGATATCTCTCTGGAAGTGTGTCAAGTGGGTGTAAAGCCGCATAAACACAGCCGTGAAAAGCAGCTAAACCCCATTATAAAAATAAATTACTTTTAAAAACCCGTAAAACAAAGACAGTGAAAGAGAGAGAAATTCTTACCCAATTCGTTCAGGGGCTGTGATGCAACCTGGATTGAACATATCTAGACCCACAGCTGGATGAGACCTAAGGGTGGACACTCTTGGGGCTGAGAGGTTGGGTGAGGTTGGGTGAGCCAACGCAGACCCTTTAAAGTAATACTGCGTGGTTCCCATCCCATGGGTCCCAAATCTCCAGGTTCAAGGCCATCTTCCTACATCGAAAACATGCATGAGAAACCCAGAAAATGGTACACCGTGTGATTTTGAAAGGTTTCTAAAACGCACCTCATTTCTCATCTCCTTGTGCTCGGGTTCGCCATTCCAGCTACTTTCCTAGCAATCTCCCTACTTGGAGAATCAGCACCTTTAACCTCCTGTTCCGTACAGGTTGCAATTTGTTCTGAGGATGAACGGGAAGAGGGGCAACCAATGAGAGACTAGATCTAGGTGTTGGGACAGGCACAGGTCACTCTATTTTCCCATCAGGAAGAAGAAAATACCACAGGCTCAGCCTGCCACCCGGAACCAGAATAGGGCCTGAGGCAATCCCGCGCTTTTGCGGCCAGATCCCAAAAAAGCGAGTTGAAAAATGGACCTCAGGGACACTGCAATTCACAAACCTGCAGACTTATAAATGATAATTCTCGTCCACAAATATATTGAGGGAAAGCAACGAAGAGGATTTGAAAGCAAGGCAGAACTGCAGGAAACAGATTTCAGGAGGTAGATTCGAATCGCCTTTAAAGCACATGAAAAGCGGCAAAACGTTGACAATGATGACCTTGGCCAAAAAGGGCGTATGCGTTTTTTCCTGAATATATTCAGGAAAAAACGCATACGCCCTTTTTGGCCAACCAAGCAACCTGGAAAGGCAAATCAGCGCTACAAAGAAGTCTCGCTTCCCATCCGTCAAAAGGGCCATGCTGATAAAAGTGTCAAAACCACAAATGCAGGACAGGCCATGGAGAAATTGGAGCCTTGCTACGCTGACGGGCGGGATGTGAATTGCCAACAGCCACTCTGGAGAAGTGTACGGTGAGGCCTGAAACATCGAAAAAACACAGCTTAGGGAGCATAGGGCACGTCCACTCATGGGCGTATAAATTTTGAAAACTAAAAATCAGCAAGACACAGGCACCCCAAAGTTTAGGGCTGCTCTGTTGACAAGAACCTCCACTTCATGACACCTTAAATATCCCAGGAAAGAGAAAAATGGATAAAGAAGTTGTGGTCCATATGTACAATGGAATATCACTCAGCCATGAAATCAATGTCATAAGGCTAGTAGAAGCAAGATGGGTGGACTTAGGTACGACGATTCTAAGTGAAATAAATCACACAGAAAAAGACACTTATCAAAAGCTACAACTTATACAGAGAATGTAAAAACCGCTACATTTGAACTGAATTAGAAAACAGAACAAAGTCACACATTTAGAAAAAAAACTATGGTTGCTTAACGGGGAAGGTGAGGTGGGGTGATGCATAATACAAGGGTTTCAAATTAGCTCAGATACCGTTCCATACACCCAATACGTAATAGACAAGACCTACTCCTTGCTCAGTGAACTGGACTCAACACCCCCTATTCACCGCACAAGAATATATGTGACTAGTAAGAATCTTAAAACCTATGTATTGATATCTCTCTGGAAGTGTGTCAAGTGGGTGTAAAGCCGCATAAACACAGCCGTGAAAAGCAGCTAAACCCCATTATAAAAATAAATTAGTTTTAAAAACCCATGAAACAAAGACAGTGAAAGAGACAGAAATTCTTACAAAATTCATTCAGGGGCTGTGACGCAACCTGGATTGACCATATCTACACGCACAGCTGGATGAGACATAAGGGTGGACATTCTTGGGGCTGAGAGGTTTGGTGAGGTTGGGTGAGCCAACGCAGACCCTTTAAGGTAATACTGCGTGGTACCCATCCCATGGGTCCCAAATCTCCAGGTTCAAGGGCATCTTCCTACATCGAAAACTTGCATGAGGAACCCAGAAGATGGTACACCGTGTGATTTTGAAAGGTTTCTAAAACGCACCTCATTTGTCATCTCCTTGTGCTCGGGTTCGCCATTCCAGCTACTTCACTAGCAATCTCCCTACTTGGAGAATCAGCACCTTTAACCTCCTGTTCCGTACAGGTTGCAATTTGTCCTGAGGATGAACGGGAAGAGGGGCAGCCAATGAGAGACTAGATCTAGGTTTTGGGACAGGCACAGGTCACTCTATTTTTACATCAGGAAGAAGAAATAACCACAGGCTCAGCCTGCCACCCGGAACCAGAATAGGGCCTGAGGCAATCCCGCGCTTCTGCGGCCAGCTCCCAAAAAAGCCAGTTGAAAAATGGAGCACATGGGCACTGCAATTCACAACCCTGCAGAGTTATAAATGATAACTCTCGTCCACAAATATATTGAGGGAAGGCAACGAAGAGGATTTGAAAGCAAGGCAGAATTGCAGGAAACAGGTTTCAGGAGGTAGATTCGAATCGCCTTTAAAGCACATGAAAAGCGGCAAAACGTGGACAATGATGCCCTTGGCCAAAAAGGGCGTATGCGTTTTTTTCCTGAATATATTCAGGAAAAAACGCATACGACCTTTTCGGCCAACCAAGCAACCTGGAAAGTCAAATCACCGCTACAAAGAAGTCTCGCTTCCCATCCGTCAAAAGGGCCATGCTGATAAAAGTGTCAAAACCACAAATGCAGGACAGGCCATGGAGAAATTGGAGCCTTGCTACGCTGATGGGCGGGATGTAAATTGCCAACAGCCACTCTGGAGAAGTGTACGGTGTGTCCTGAAACATCGAAAAAACACAGCTTAGGGAGCATAGGGCACATCCACTCATGGGCACATAAATTTTGAAAACTAAAAATCAGCAAGACACAGGCACCCCAAAGTTTAGGGCTGCTCTGTTGACAAGAACCTCCACTTCATGACACCTTAAATATCCCAGGAAAGAGAAAAATGGATAAAGAAGTTGTGGTCCTTATGTACAATGGAATATCACTCAGCCATGAAATCATTGTCATAAGGCTAGTAGCAGCATGATGAGTGGATTTAGGTACGACGACTCTAAGTGAAATTAGTCACACAGAAAAAGACACTTATCATAAGCTATCACTTATAGAGGGAATGTAAAAACTTCTACACTTGAACTGAATTACAAAAGAGAACAGAGTCAGACGTTTAGAAAACACACTATGGCTGCTTAAAGTGAAAGGTGAGGTGGTGTGATGCATAAAACAAGGGTTTCATATTAGCTCAGATACCGTTCCATACACCGAATATGTAATAGAAAAGACCTACTCCTTGCTCAGTGAAGTGGACTCAAGATCCCCTATTCACCGCACAAGTATATATCTGACTAGTAAGAAACTTACAACCTATGTATTGATATCTCTCTGGAAGTGTGTCAAGTGGGTGTAAAGCTGCATAAACACAGCCGTGAAAAGCAGCTAAACCCCATTATAAAAATAAATTAGTTTTAAAAACCCATGAAACAAAGACAGTGAAAGAGACAGAAATTCTTACAAAATTCATTCGGGGGCTGTGACGCAACCTGGATTGACCATATCTAGACCCACAGCTGGATGAGACATAAGGGTGGACATTCTTGGGGCTGAGAGGTTTGGTGAGGTTGGGTGAGCCAACGCAGACCCTTTAAAGTAATACTGCGTGGTACCCATCCCATGGGTCCCAAATCTCCAGGTTCAAGGCCATCTTCCTACATGGAAAACATGCATGAGAAACCCAGAAGATGGTACACCGTGTGATTTTGAAAGGTTTCTAAAACGCACCTCATTTCTCATCTCCTTGTGCTCGGGTTCGCCATTTCAGCTACTTTACTAGCAATCTCCCTACTTGGAGAATCAGCACCTTTAACCTCCTGTTCCGTACAGGTTGCAATTTGTTCTGAGGATGAACGGGAAGAGGGGCAACCAATGAGAGACTAGATCTAGGTGTTGGGACAGGCACAGGTCACTCTATTTTCCCATCAGGAAGAAGAAATAACCACAGTCTCAGCCTGCCACCCGGAACCAGAATAGGGCCTGAGGCAATCCCGCGCTTTTGCGGACAGATCCCAAAAAAGCGAGTTGAAAAATGGAGCTCAGGGACACTGCAATTCACAAACCTGCAGACTTATAAATGATAATTCTCGTCCACAAATATATTGAGGGAAGGCAACGAAGAGAATTTGAAAGCAAGGCAGAACTGCAGGAAACAGATTTCAGGAGGTATATTCGAATCGCCTTTAAAGCACATGAAAAGCGGCAAAACGTGGACAATGATGCCCTTGGCCAAAAAGGGCGTATGCGTTTTTTCCTGAATATATTCAGAAAAAACGCATACGCCCTTTTTGGCCAACCAAGCAACCTGGAAAGCAAATCAGAGCTACAAAGAAGTTTTGCTTCCCATCCATCAAAAGGGCCATGCTGATAAAAGTGTCAAAACCACAAATGCAGGACAGGCCATGGAGAAATTGGAGCCTTGCTACGCTGATGGGCGGGATGTAAATTGCCAACAGCCACTCTGGAGAAGTGTACGGTGAGGCCTGAAACATCGAAAAAACACAGCTTAGGGAGCATAGGGCACGTCCACTCATGGGCGTATAAATTTTGAAAACTGAAAATCAGCAAGACACAGGCACCCCAAAGTTTAGGGCTGCTCTGTTGACAAGAACCTCCACTTCATGACACCTTAAATATCCCAGGAAAGAGAAAAATGGATAAAGAAGTTGTGGTCCTTATGTACAATGGAATATCACTCAGCCATGAAATCAATGTCATAATGCTAGTAGAAGCAAGATGGGTGGACTTAGGTACGACGATTCTAAGTGAAATAAGTCACACAGAAAAAGACACTTATCAAAAGCTATAACTTATACAGGGAATGTAAAAACCGCTACATTTTAACTGAATTACAAAACAGAACAAAGTCACAAATTTAGAAAAAAAACTATGGTTGCTTAACGGGAAAGGTGAGGTGGGGTGATGCATAAAACAAGGGTTTCAAATTAGCTCAGATACCGTTCCATACACGCAATACGTAATAGACAAGACCTACTCCTTGCTCAGTGAACTGGACTCAACACCCCCTATTCACCGCACAAGAATATATGTGACTAGTAAGAATCTTAAAACCTATGTATTGATATCTCTCTGGAAGTGTGTCAAGTGGGTGTAAAGCCGCATAAACACAGCCGTGAAAAGCAGCTAAACCCCATTATAAAAATAAATTAGTTTTAAAAACCCATGAAACAAAGACAGTGAAAGAGACAGAAATTCTTACAAAATTCATTCAGGGGCTGTGACGCAACCTGGATTGACCATTTCTAGACCCACAGCTGGATGAGACATAAGGGTGGACATTCTTGGGGCTGAGAGGTTTGGTGAGGTTGGGTGAGCCAACGCAGACCCTTTAAGATAATACTGCGTGGTACCCATCCCATGGGTCCCAAATCTCCAGGTTCAAGGGCATCTTCCTACACCGAAATCTTGCATGAGGAACCCAGAAGATGGTACACCGTGTGATTTTGAAAGGTTTCTAAAACGCACCTCATTTCTCATCTCCTTGTGCTCGGGTTCGCCATTCCAGCTACTTCACTAGCAATCTCCCTACTTGGAGAATCAGCACCTTTAACCTCCTGTTCCGTACAGGTTGCAATTTGTCCTGAGGATGAACGGGAAGAGGGGCAGCCAATGAGAGACTAGATCTAGGTGTTGGGACAGGCTCAGGTCACTCTATTTTCTCATCAGGAAGAAGAAATAACCACAGGCTCAGCCTGCCACCCGGAACCAGAATAGGGCCTGAGGCAATCCCGCGCTTCTGCGGCCAGCTCCCAAAAAAGCCAGTTGAAAAATGGAGCACATGGGCACTGCAATTCACAACCCTGCAGAATTATAAATGATAACTCTCATCCATAAATATATTGAGGGAAGGCAACAAAGAGGATTTGAAAGCAAGGCAGAATTGCAGGAAACAGGTTTCAGGAGGTAGATTCGAATCGCCTTTAAAGCACATGAAAAGCGGCAAAACGTGGACAATGATGCCCTTGGCCAAAAAGGGCGTATGCGTTTTTTCCTGTATATATTCAGGAAAAAACGCATACGCCCTTTTTGGCCAACCAAGCAACCTGGAAAGTCAAATCAGCGCTACAAAGAAGTCTCGCTTCCCATCAGTCAAAAGGGCCATGCTGATAAAAGTGTCAAAACCACAAATGCAGGACAGGCCATGGAGAAATTGGAGCCTTGCTACGCTGATGGGCGGGATGTAAATTGCCAACAGCCACTCTGGAGAAGTGTACGGTGAGGCCTGAAACATCGAAAAAACACAGCTTAGGGAGCATAGGGCACTTCCACTCATGGGCGTATAAATTTTGAAAACTAAAAATCAGCAAGACACAGGCACCCCAAAGTTTAGGGCTGCTCTGTTGACAAGAACCTCCACTTCATGACACCTTAAATATCCCAGGAAAGAGAAAAATGGATAAAGAAGTTGTGGTCCTTATGTACAATGGAATATCACTCAGCCATGAAATCAATGTCATAAGGCTAGTAGAAGCAAGATGGGTGGACTTAGGTACGACGATTCTAAGTGAAATAAGTCACACAGAAAAGGACACTTATCAAAAGCTATAACTTATACAGGGAATGTAAAAACCGCTACATTTGAACTGAATTACAAAACAGAACAAAGTCACACATTTAGAAAAAAATCTATGGTTGCTTAACGGGAAAGGTGAGGTGGGGTGATGCATAAAACAAGGGTTTCAAATTAGCTCAGATACCGTTCCATACACCCAATACGTAATAGACAAGACCTACTCCTTGCTCAGTGAACTGGACTCAACACCCCCTATTCACCGCACAAGAATATATGTGACTAGTAAGAATTTTAAAACCTATGTATTGATATCTCTCTGGAAGTGTGTCAAGTGGGTGTAAAGCCGCATAAACACAGCCGTGAAAAGCAGCTAAACCCCATTATAAAAATAAATTAGTTTTAAAAACCCATGAAACAAAGACAGTGAAAGAGACAGAAATTCTTAAAAATTCATTCAGGGGCTGTGACGCAACCTGGATTGACCATATCTAGACCCACAGCTGGATGAGACATAAGGGTGGACATTCTTGGGGCTGAGAGGTTTGGTGAGGTTGGGTGAGCCAACGCAGACCCTTTAAGGTAATACTGCGTGGTACCCATCCCATGGGTCCCAAATCTCCAGGTTCAAGGGCATCTTCCTACATCGAAAACTTGCATGAGGAACCCAGAAAATGGTACACCGTGTGGTTTTGAAAGGTTTCTAAAACGCACCTCATTTCTCATCTCCTTGTGCTCGGGTTCGGCATTCCAGCTACTTCACTAGCAATCTCCCTACTTGGAGAATCAGCACCTTTAACCTCCTGTTCCGTACAGGTTGCAATTTGTCCTGAGGATGAACAGGAAGAGGGGCAGCCAATGAGAGACTAGATCTAGATGTTGGGACAGGCACAGGTCACTCTATTTTCTCATCAGGAAGAAGAAATAACCACAGGCTCAGCCTGCCACCCGGAACCAGAATAGGGCCTGAGGCAATCCCGCGCTTCTGCGGCCAGCTCCCAAAAAAGCCAGTTGAAAAATGGAGCACATGGGCACTGCAATTCACAACCCTGCAGAGTTATAAATGATAACTCTCGTCCACAAATATACTGAGGGAAGGCAACGAAGAGGATTTGAAAGCAAGGCAGAATTGCAGGAAACAGGTTTCAGGAGGTAGATTCGAATCGCCTTTAAAGCACATGAAAAGCGGCAAAACGTGGACAATGATGCCCTTGGCCAAAAAGGGCGTATGCGTTTTTTCCTGAATATATTTAGGAAAAAACGCATAGGCCCTTTTTGGCCAACCAAGCAACATGTAAAGGCAAATCAGCACTACAAGGAGTCTCGCTTCGAATCGGTCAAAAGGGCCATGCTGAAAAAAGTGTCAAAACCACAAAAGCAGGACAGGCCATGGAGAAATAGGAGCCTTGCTACACTGATGGGCGGGATGTAAATTGCTAGCAGCCACTCTGGAGAAGTGTACGGTGTGGCCTTAAACATCGAAAAAACACAGCTTATGGAGCATAGGGCACTTCCACTCATGGGCGTATAAATTGGGAAAACTAAAAATCAGCAAGACACAGGCACCCCAAAGTTTAGGGCTGCTCTGTTGACAAGAACCTCCACTTCATGACACCTTAAATATCCCAGGGAAGAGAAAAATGGATAAAGAAGTTGTGGTCCTTATGTACAATGGAATATCACTCAGCCATGAAATCAATGTCATAAGGCTACTAGCAGCATGATGAGTGGATTTAGGTACGACGACTCTAAGTGAAATAAGTCACACAGAAAAAGACACTTATCATAAGCTATCACGTATAGAGGGAATGTAAAAACTGCTACACTTGAACTGAATTACAAAAGAGAACAGAGTCACACGTTTAGAAAACACACTATGGCTGCTTAACGGGAAAGGTGAGGTGGTGTGATGCATAAAACAAGGGTTTCAAATTAGCTGAGATACCGTTCCATACACCCAATATGTAATAGACAAGACCTACTCCTTGCTCAGTGAACTGGACACAACACCCCCTATTCACCGCACAAGTATATATCTGACTAGTAAGAATCTTAAAACCTATGTATTGATATCTCTCTGGAAGTGTGTCAAGTGGGTGCAAAGCCGCATAAACACAGCCGTGAAAAGCAGCTAAACCCCATTATAAAAATAAATTACTTTTAAAAACCCGTAAAACAAAGACAGTGAAAGAGAGAGAAATTCTTACCCAATTCGTTCAGGGGCTGTGATGCAACCTGGATTGAACATATCTAGACCCACAGCTGGATGAGACCTAAGGGTGGACACTCTTGGGGCTGAGAGGTTGGGTGAGGTTGGGTGAGCCAACGCAGACCCTTTAAAGTAATACTGCGTGGTACCCATCCCATGGGTCCCAAATCTCCAGGTTCAAGGCCATCTTCCTACATCGAAAACATGCATGAGAAACCCAGAAAATGGTACACCGTGTGATTTTGAAAGGTTTCTAAAACGCACCTCATTTCTCATCTCCTTGTGCTCGGGTTCGCCATTCCAGCTACTTTCCTAGCAATCTCCCTACTTGGAGAATCAGCACCTTTAACCTCCTGTTCCGTACAGGTTGCAATTTGTTCTGAGGATGAACGGGAAGAGGGGCAACCAATGAGAGACTAGATCTAGGTGTTGGGACAGGCACAGGTCACTCTATTTTCCCATCAGGAAGAAGAAAATACCACAGGCTCAGCCTGCCACCCGGAACAAGAATAGGGCCTGAGGCAATCCCGCGCTTTTGCGGCCAGATCCCAAAAAAGCGAGTTGAAAAATGGACCTCAGGGACACTGCAATTCACAAACCTGCAGACTTATAAATGATAATTCTCGTCCACAAATATATTGAGGGAAAGCAACGAAGAGGATTTGAAAGCAAGGCAGAACTGCAGGAAACAGATTTCAGGAGGTAGATTCGAATCGCCTTTAAAGCACATGAAAAGCGGCAAAACGTTGACAATGATGACCTTGGCCAAAAAGGGCGTATGCGTTTTTTCCTGAATATATTCAGGAAAAAACGCATACGCCCTTTTTGGCCAACCAAGCAACCTGGAAAGGCAAATCAGCGCTACAAAGAAGTCTCGCTTCCCATCCGTCAAAAGGGCCATGCTGATAAAAGTGTCAAAACCACAAATGCAGGACAGGCCATGGAGAAATTGGAGCCTTGCTACGCTGACGGGCGGGATGTTAATTGCCAACAGCCACTCTGGAGAAGTGTACGGTGAGGCCTGAAACATCGAAAAAACACAGCTTAGGGAGCATAGGGCACGTCCACTCATGGGCGTATAAATTTTGAAAACTAAAAATCAGCAAGACACAGGCACCCCAAAGTTTAGGGCTGCTCTGTTGACAAGAACCTCCACTTCATGACACCTTAAATATCCCAGGAAAGAGAAAAATGGATAAAGAAGTTGTGGTCCATATGTACAATGGAATATCACTCAGCCATGAAATCAATGTCATAAGGCTAGTAGAAGCAAGATGGGTGGACTTAGGTACGACGATTCTAAGTGAAATAAATCACACAGAAAAAGACACTTATCAAAAGCTACAACTTATACAGAGAATGTAAAAACCGCTACATTTGAACTGAATTAGAAAACAGAACAAAGTCACACATTTAGAAAAAAAACTATGGTTGCTTAACGGGGAAGGTGAGGTGGGGTGATGCATAATACAAGGGTTTCAAATTAGCTCAGATACCGTTCCATACACCCAATACGTAATAGACAAGACCTACTCCTTGCTCAGTGAACTGGACTCAACACCCCCTATTCACCGCACAAGAATATATGTGACTAGTAAGAATCTTAAAACCTATGTATTGATATCTCTCTGGAAGTGTGTCAAGTGGGTGTAAAGCCGCATAAACACAGCCGTGAAAAGCAGCTAAACCCCATTATAAAAATAAATTAGTTTTAAAAACCCATGAAACAAAGACAGTGAAAGAGACAGAAATTCTTACAAAATTCATTCAGGGGCTGTGACGCAACCTGGATTGACCATATCTAGACCCACAGCTGGATGAGACATAAGGGTGGACATTCTTGGGGCTGAGAGGTTTGGTGAGGTTGGGTGAGCCAACGCAGACCCTTTAAGGTAATACTGCGTGGTACCCATCCCATGGGTCCCAAATCTCCAGGTTCAAGGGCATCTTCCTACATCGAAAACTTGCATGAGGAACCCAGAAGATGGTACACCGTGTGATTTTGAAAGGTTTCTAAAACGCACCTCATTTGTCATCTCCTTGTGCTCGGGTTCGCCATTCCAGCTACTTCACTAGCAATCTCCCTACTTGGAGAATCAGCACCTTTAACCTCCTGTTCCGTACAGGTTGCAATTTGTCCTGAGGATGAACGGGAAGAGGGGCAGCCAATGAGAGACTAGATCTAGGTGTTGGGACAGGCACAGGTCACTCTATTTTCACATCAGGAAGAAGAAATAACCACAGGCTCAGCCTGCCACCCGGAACCAGAATAGGGCCTGAGGCAATCCCGCGCTTCTGCGGCCAGCTCCCAAAAAAGCCAGTTGAAAAATGGAGCACATGGGCACTGCAATTCACAACCCTGCAGAGTTATAAATGATAACTCTCGTCCACAAATATATTGAGGGAAGGCAACGAAGAGGATTTGAAAGCAAGGCAGAATTGCAGGAAACAGGTTTCAGGAGGTAGATTCGAATCGCCTTTAAAGCACATGAAAAGCGGCAAAACGTGGACAATGATGCCCTTGGCCAAAAAGGGCGTATGCGTTTTTTCCTGAATATATTCAGGAAAAAACGCATACGCCCTTTTCGGCCAACCAAGCAACCTGGAAAGTCAAATCAGCGCTACAAAGAAGTCTCGCTTCCCATCCGTCAAAAGGGCCATGCTGATAAAAGTGTCAAAACCACAAATGCAGGACAGGCCATGGAGAAATTGGAGCCTTGCTACGCTGATGGGCGGGATGTAAATTGCCAACAGCCACTCTGGAGAAGTGTACGGTGTGTCCTGAAACATCGAAAAAACACAGCTTAGGGAGCATAGGGCACATCCACTCATGGGCACATAAATTTTGAAAACTAAAAATCAGCAAGACACAGGCACCCCAAAGTTTAGGGCTGCTCTGTTGACAAGAACCTCCACTTCATGACACCTTAAATATCCCAGGAAAGAGAAAAATGGATAAAGAAGTTGTGGTCCTTATGTACAATGGAATATCACTCAGCCATGAAATCATTGTCATAAGGCTAGTAGCAGCATGATGAGTGGATTTAGGTACGACGACTCTAAGTGAAATTAGTCACACAGAAAAAGACACTTATCATAAGCTATCACTTATAGAGGGAATGTAAAAACTTCTACACTTGAACTGAATTACAAAAGAGAACAGAGTCAGACGTTTAGAAAACACACTATGGCTGCTTAAAGTGAAAGGTGAGGTGGTGTGATGCATAAAACAAGGGTTTCATATTAGCTCAGATACCGTTCCATACACCGAATATGTAATAGAAAAGACCTACTCCTTGCTCAGTGAAGTGGACTCAAGATCCCCTATTCACCGCACAAGTATATATCTGACTAGTAAGAAACTTACAACCTATGTATTGATATCTCTCTGGAAGTGTGTCAAGTGGGTGTAAAGCTGCATAAACACAGCCGTGAAAAGCAGCTAAACCCCATTATAAAAATAAATTAGTTTTAAAAACCCATGAAACAAAGACAGTGAAAGAGACAGAAATTCTTACAAAATTCATTCGGGGGCTGTGACGCAACCTGGATTGACCATATCTAGACCCACAGCTGGATGAGACATAAGGGTGGACATTCTTGGGGCTGAGAGGTTTGGTGAGGTTGGGTGAGCCAACGCAGACCCTTTAAAGTAATACTGCGTGGCACCCATCCCATGGGTCCCAAATCTCCAGGTTCAAGGTCATCTTCCTACATGGAAAACATGCATGAGAAACCCAGAAGATGGTACACCGTGTGATTTTGAAAGGTTTCTAAAACGCACCTCATTTCTCATCTCCTTGTGCTCGGGTTCGCCATTTCAGCTACTTTACTAGCAATCTCCCTACTTGGAGAATCAGCACCTTTAACCTCCTGTTCCGTACAGGTTGCAATTTGTTCTGAGGATGAACGGGAAGAGGGGCAACCAATGAGAGACTAGATCTAGGTGTTGGGACAGGCACAGGTCACTCTATTTTCCCATCAGGAAGAAGAAATAACCACAGTCTCAGCCTGCCACCCGGAACCAGAATAGGGCCTGAGGCAATCCCGCGCTTTTGCGGACAGATCCCAAAAAAGCGAGTTGAAAAATGGAGCTCAGGGACACTGCAATTCACAAACCTGCAGACTTATAAATGATAATTCTCGTCCACAAATATATTGAGGGAAGGCAACGAAGAGGATTTGAAAGCAAGGCAGAACTGCAGGAAACAGATTTCAGGAGGTAGATTCGAATCGCCTTTAAAGCACATGAAAAGCGGCAAAACGTGGACAATGATGCCCTTGGCCAAAAAGGGCGTATGCGTTTTTTCCTGAATATATTCAGAAAAAACGCATACGCCCTTTTTGGCCAACCAAGCAACCTGGAAAGCAAATCAGCGCTACAAAGAAGTTTCGCTTCCCATCCATCAAAAGGGCCATGCTGATAAAAGTGTCAAAACCACAAATGCAGGACAGGCCATGGAGAAATTGGAGCCTTGCTACGCTGATGGGCGGGATGTAAATTGCCAACAGCCACTCTGGAGAAGTGTACGGTGAGGCCTGAAACATCGAAAAAACACAGCTTAGGGAGCATAGGGCACGTCCACTCATGGGCGTATAAATTTTGAAAACTGAAAATCAGCAAGACACAGGCACCCCAAAGTTTAGGGCTGCTCTGTTGACAAGAACCTCCACTTCATGACACCTTAAATATCCCAGGAAAGAGAAAAATGGATAAAGAAGTTGTGGTCCTTATGTACAATGGAATATCACTCAGCCATGAAATCAATGTCATAATGCTAGTAGAAGCAAGATGGGTGGACTTAGGTACGACGATTCTAAGTGAAATAAGTCACACAGAAAAAGACACTTATCAAAAGCTATAACTTATACAGGGAATGTAAAAACCGCTACATTTTAACTGAATTACAAAACAGAACAAAGTCACAAATTTAGAAAAAAAACTATGGTTGCTTAACGGGAAAGGTGAGGTGGGGTGATGCATAAAACAAGGGTTTCAAATTAGCTCAGATACCGTTCCATACACGCAATACGTAATAGAAAAGACCTACTCCTTGCTCAGTGAACTGGACTCAACACCCCCTATTCACCGCACAAGAATATATGTGACTAGTAAGAATCTTAAAACCTATGTATTGATATCTCTCTGGAAGTGTGTCAAGTGGGTGTAAAGCCGCATAAACACAGCCGTGAAAAGCAGCTAAACCCCATTATAAAAATAAATTAGTTTTAAAAACCCATGAAACAAAGACAGTGAAAGAGACAGAAATTCTTACAAAATTCATTCAGGGGCTGTGACGCAACCTGGATTGACCATTTCTAGACCCACAGCTGGATGAGACATAAGGGTGGACATTCTTGGGGCTGAGAGGTTTGGTGAGGTTGGGTGAGCCAACGCAGACCCTTTAAGGTAATACTGCGTGGTACCCATCCCATGGGTCCCAAATCTCCAGGTTCAAGGGCATCTTCCTACACCGAAATCTTGCATGAGGAACCCAGAAGATGGTACACCGTGTGATTTTGAAAGGTTTCTAAAACGCACCTCATTTCTCATCTCCTTGTGCTCGGGTTCGCCATTCCAGCTACTTCACTAGCAATCTCCCTACTTGGAGAATCAGCACCTTTAACCTCCTGTTCCGTACAGGTTGCAATTTGTCCTGAGGATGAACGGGAAGAGGGGCAGCCAATGAGAGACTAGATCTAGGTGTTGGGACAGGCTCAGGTCACTCTATTTTCTCATCAGGAAGAAGAAATAACCACAGGCTTAGCCTGCCACCCGGAACCAGAATAGGGCCTGAGGCAATCCCGTGCTTCTACGGCCAGCTCCCAAAAACGCCAGTTGAAAAATGGAGCACATGGGCACTGCAATTCACAACCCTGCAGAATTATAAATGATAACTCTCGTCCACAAATATATTGAGGGAAGGCAACAAAGAGGAATTGAAAGCAAGGCAGAATTGCAGGAAACAGGTTTCAGGAGGTAGATTCGAATCGCCTTTAAAGCACATGAAAAGCGGCAAAACGTGGACAATGATGCCCTTGGCCAAAAAGGGCGTATGCGTTTTTTCCTGAATATATTCAGGAAAAAACGCATACGCCCTTTTTGGCCAACCAAGCAACCTGGAAAGTCAAATCAGCGCTACAAAGAAGTCTCGCTTCCCATCAGTCAAAAGGGCCATGCTGATAAAAGTGTCAAAACCACAAATGCAGGACAGGCCATGGAGAAATTGGAGGCTTGCTACGCTGATGGGCGGGATGTAAATTGCCAACAGCCACTCTGGAGAAGTGTACGGTGAGGCCTGAAACATCGAAAAAACACAGCTTAGGGAGCATAGGGCACTTCCACTCATGGGCGTATAAATTTTGAAAACTAAAAATCAGCAAGACACAGGCACCCCAAAGTTTAGGGCTGCTCTGTTGACAAGAACCTCCACTTCATGACACCTTAAATATCCCAGGAAAGAGAAAAATGGATAAAGAAGTTGTGGTCCTTATGTACAATGGAATATCACTCAGCCATGAAATCAATGTCATAAGGCTAGTAGAAGCAAGATGGGTGGACTTAGGTACGACGATTCTAAGTGAAATAAGTCACACAGAAAAGGACACTTATCAAAAGCTATAACTTATACAGGGAATGTAAAAACCGCTACATTTGAACTGAATTACAAAACAGAACAAAGTCACACATTTAGAAAAAAATCTATGGTTGCTTAACGGGAAAGGTGAGGTGGGGTGATGCATAAAACAAGGGTTTCAAATTAGCTCAGATACCGTTCCATACACCCAATACGTAATAGACAAGACCTACTCCTTGCTCAGTGAACTGGACTCAACACCCCCTATTCACCGCACAAGAATATATGTGACTAGTAAGAATTTTAAAACCTATGTATTGATATCTCTCTGGAAGTGTGTCAAGTGGGTGTAAAGCCGCATAAACACAGCCGTGAAAAGCAGCTAAACCCCATTATAAAAATAAATTAGTTTTAAAAACCCATGAAACAAAGACAGTGAAAGAGACAGAAATTCTTAAAAATTCATTCAGGGGCTGTGACGCAACCTGGATTGACCATATCTAGACCCACAGCTGGATGAGACATAAGGGTGGACATTCTTGGGGCTGAGAGGTTTGGTGAGGTTGGGTGAGCCAACGCAGACCCTTTAAGGTAATACTGCGTGGTACCCATCCCATGGGTCCCAAATCTCCAGGTTCAAGGGCATCTTCCTACATCGAAAACTTGCATGAGGAACCCAGAAAATGGTACACCGTGTGGTTTTGAAAGGTTTCTAAAACGCACCTCATTTCTCATCTCCTTGTGCTCGGGTTCGGCATTCCAGCTACTTCACTAGCAATCTCCCTACTTGGAGAATCAGCACCTTTAACCTCCTGTTCCGTACAGGTTGCAATTTGTCCTGAGGATGAACAGGAAGAGGGGCAGCCAATGAGAGACTAGATCTAGATGTTGGGACAGGCACAGGTCACTCTATTTTCTCATCAGGAAGAAGAAATAACCACAGGCTCAGCCTGCCACCCGGAACCAGAATAGGGCCTGAGGCAATCCCGCGCTTTTGCGGCCAGATCCCAAAAAAGCGAGTTGAAAAATGGACCTCAGGGACACTGCAATTCACAAACCTGCAGACTTATAAATGATAATTCTCGTCCACAAATATATTGAGGGAAAGCAACGAAGAGGATTTGAAAGCAAGGCAGAACTGCAGGAAACAGATTTCAGGAGGTAGATTCGAATCGCCTTTAAAGCACATGAAAAGCGGCAAAACGTTGACAATGATGACCTTGGCCAAAAAGGGCGTATGCGTTTTTTCCTGAATATATTCAGGAAAAAACGCATACGCCCTTTTTGGCCAACCAAGCAACCTGGAAAGGCAAATCAGCGCTACAAAGAAGTCTCGCTTCCCATCCGTCAAAAGGGCCATGCTGATAAAAGTGTCAAAACCACAAATGCAGGACAGGCCATGGAGAAATTGGAGCCTTGCTACGCTGACGGGCGGGATGTTAATTGCCAACAGCCACTCTGGAGAAGTGTACGGTGAGGCCTGAAACATCGAAAAAACACAGCTTAGGGAGCATAGGGCACGTCCACTCATGGGCGTATAAATTTTGAAAACTAAAAATCAGCAAGACACAGGCACCCCAAAGTTTAGGGCTGCTCTGTTGACAAGAACCTCCACTTCATGACACCTTAAATATCCCAGGAAAGAGAAAAATGGATAAAGAAGTTGTGGTCCTTATGTACAATGGAATATCACTCAGCCATGAAATCAATGTCATAAGGCTAGTAGAAGCAAGATGGGTGGACTTAGGTACGACGATTCTAAGTGAAATAAATCACACAGAAAAAGACACTTATCAAAAGCTACAACTTATACAGAGAATGTAAAAACCGCTACATTTGAACTGAATTAGAAAACAGAACAAAGTCACACATTTAGAAAAAAAACTATGGTTGCTTAACGGGGAAGGTGAGGTGGGGTGATGCATAATACAAGGGTTTCAAATTAGCTCAGATACCGTTCCATACACCCAATACGTAATAGACAAGACCTACTCCTTGCTCAGTGAACTGGACTCAACACCCCCTATTCACCGCACAAGAATATATGTGACTAGTAAGAATCTTAAAACCTATGTATTGATATCTCTCTGGAAGTGTGTCAAGTGGGTGTAAAGCCGCATAAACACAGCCGTGAAAAGCAGCTAAACCCCATTATAAAAATAAATTAGTTTTAAAAACCCATGAAACCAAGACAGTGAAAGAGACAGAAATTCTTACAAAATTCATTCAGGGGCTGTGACGCAACCTGGATTGACCATATCTAGACCCACAGCTGGATGAGACATAAGGGTGGACATTCTTGGGGCTGAGAGGTTTGGTGAGGTTGGGTGAGCCAACGCAGACCCTTTAAGGTAATACTGCGTGGTACCCATCCCATGGGTCCCAAATCTCCAGGTTCAAGGGCATCTTCCTACATCGAAAACTTGCATGAGGAACCCAGAAGATGGTACACCGTGTGATTTTGAAAGGTTTCTAAAACGCACCTCATTTGTCATCTCCTTGTGCTCGGGTTCGCCATTCCAGCTACTTCACTAGCAATCTCCCTATTGGAGAATCAGCACCTTTAACCTCCTGTTCCGTACAGGTTGCAATTTGTCCTGAGGATGAACGGGAAGAGGGGCAGCCAATGAGAGACTAGATCTAGGTGTTGGGACAGGCACAGGTCACTCTATTTTCACATCAGGAAGAAGAAATAACCACAGGCTCAGCCTGCCACCCGGAACCAGAATAGGGCCTGAGGCAATCCCGCGCTTCTGCGGCCAGCTCCCAAAAAAGCCAGTTGAAAAATGGAGCACATGGGCACTGCAATTCACAACCCTGCAGAGTTATAAATGATAACTCTCATCCACAAATATATTGAGGGAAGGCAACGAAGAGGATTTGAAAGCAAGGCAGAATTGCAGTAAACAGGTTTCAGGAGGTAGATTCGAATCGCCTTTAAAGCACATGAAAAGCGGCAAAACGTGGACAATGATGCCCTTGGCCAAAAAGGGCGTATGCGTTTTTTCCTGAATATATTCAGGAAAAAACGCATACGCCCTTTTTGGCCAACCAAGCAACCTGGAAAGTCAAATCAGCGCTACAAAGAAGTCTCGCTTCCCATCCGTCAAAAGGGCCATGCTGATAAAAGTGTCAAAACCACAAATGCAGGACAGGCCATGGAGAAATTGGAGCCTTGCTACGCTGATGGGCGGGATGTAAATTGCCAACAGCCACTCTGGAGAAGTGTACGGTGTGTCCTGAAACATCGAAAAAACACAGCTTAGGGAGCATAGGGCACATCCACTCATGGGCACATAAATTTTGAAAACTAAAAATCAGCAAGACACAGGCACCCCAAAGTTTAGGGCTGCTCTGTTGACAAGAACCTCCACTTCATGACACCTTAAATATCCCAGGAAAGAGAAAAATGGATAAAGAAGTTGTGGTCCTTATGTACAATGGAATATCACTCAGCCATGAAATCATTGTCATAAGGCTAGTAGCAGCATGATGAGTGGATTTAGGTACGACGACTCTAAGTGAAATTAGTCACACAGAAAAAGACACTTATCATAAGCTATCACTTATAGAGGGAATGTAAAAACTTGTACACTTGAACTGAATTACAAAAGAGAACAGAGTCAGACGTTTAGAAAACACACTATGGCTGCTTAAAGTGAAAGGTGAGGTGGTGTGATGCATAAAACAAGGGTTTCATATTAGCTCAGATACCGTTCCATACACCGAATATGTAATAGAAAAGACCTACTCCTTGCTCAGTGAAGTGGACTCAAGATCCCCTATTCACCGCACAAGTATATATCTGACTAGTAAGAAACTTACAACCTATGTATTGATATCTCTCTGGAAGTGTGTCAAGTGGGTGTAAAGATGCATAAACACAGCCGTGAAAAGCAGCTAAACCCCATTATAAAAATAAATTAGTTTTAAAAACCCATGAAACAAAGACAGTGAAAGAGACAGAAATTCTTACAAAATTCATTCGGGGGCTGTGACGCAACCTGGATTGACCATATCTAGACCCACAGCTGGATGAGACATAAGGGTGGACATTCTTGGGGCTGAGAGCTTTGGTGAGGTTGGGTGAGCCAACGCAGACCCTTTAAAGTAATACTGCGTGGTACCCACCCCATGGGTCCCAAATCTCCAAGTTCAAGGTCATCTTCCTACATGGAAAACATGCATGAGAAACCCAGAAGATGGTACACCGTGTGATTTTGAAAGGTTTCTAAAAAGCACCTCATTTCTCATCTCCTTGTGCTCGGGTTCGCCATTTCAGCTACTTTACTAGCAATCTCCCTACTTGGAGAATCAGCACCTTTAACCTCCTGTTCCGTACAGGTTGCAATTTGTTCTGAGGATGAACGGGAAGAGGGGCAACCAATGAGAGACTAGATCTAGGTGTTGGGACAGGCACAGGTCACTCTATTTTCCCATCAGGAAGAAGAAATAACCACAGTCTCAGCCTGCCACCCGGAACCAGAATAGGGCCTGAGGCAATCCCGCGCTTTTGCGGACAGATCCCAAAAAAGCGAGTTGAAAAATGGAGCTCAGGGACACTGCAATTCACAAACCTGCAGACTTATAAATGATAATTCTCGTCCACAAATATATTGAGGGAAGGCAACGAAGAGGATTTGAAAGCAAGGCAGAACTGCAGGAAACAGATTTCAGGAGGTAGATTCGAATCGCCTTTAAAGCACATGAAAAGCGGCAAAACGTGGACAATGATGCCCTTGGCCAAAAAGGGCGTATGCGTTTTTTCCTGAATATATTCAGAAAAAACGCATACGCCCTTTTTGGCCAACCAAGCAACCTGGAAAGCAAATCAGCGCTACAAAGAAGTTTCGCTTCCCATCCATCAAAAGGGCCATGCTGATAAAAGTGTCAAAACCACAAATGCAGGACAGGCCATGCAGAAATTGGAGCCTTGCTACGCTGATGGGCGGGATGTAAATTGCCAACAGCCACTCTGGAGAAGTGTACGGTGAGGCCTGAAACATCGAAAAAACACAGCTTAGGGAGCATAGGGCACGTCCACTCATGGGCGTATAAATTTTGAAAACTGAAAATCAGCAAGACACAGGCACCCCAAAGTTTAGGGCTGCTCTGTTGACAAGAACCTCCACTTCATGACACCTTAAATATCCCAGGAAAGAGAAAAATGGATAAAGAAGTTGTGGTCCTTATGTACAATGGAATATCACTCAGCCATGAAATCAATGTCATAATGCTAGTAGAAGCAAGATGGGTGGACTTAGGTACGACGATTCTAAGTGAAATAAGTCACACAGAAAAAGACACTTATCAAAAGCTATAACTTACTTATACAGGGAATGTAAAAACCGCTACATTTTAACTGAATTACAAAACAGAACAAAGTCACAAATTTAGAAAAAAAAACTATGGTTGCTTAACGGGAAAGGTGAGGTGGGGTGATGCATAAAACAAGGGTTTCAAATTAGCTCAGATACCGTTCCATACACGCAATACGTAATAGACAAGACCTACTCCTTGCTCAGTGAACTGGACTCAACACCCCCTATTCACCGCAAAAGAATATATGTGACTAGTAAGAATCTTAAAACCTATGTATTGATATCTCTCTGGAAGTGTGTCAAGTGGGTGTAAAGCCGCATAAACACAGCCGTGAAAAGCAGCTAAACCCCTTTATAAAAATAAATTAGTTTTAAAAACCCATGAAACAAAGACAGTGAAAGAGACAGAAATTCTTACAAAATTCATTCAGGGGCTGTGACGCAACCTGGATTGACCATTTCTAGACCCACAGCTGGATGAGACATAAGGGTGGACATTCTTGGGGCTGAGAGGTTTGGTGAGGTTGGGTGAGCCAACGCAGACCCTTTAAGGTAATACTGCGTGGTACCCATCCCATGGGTCCCAAATCTCCAGGTTCAAGGGCATCTTCCTACACCGAAATCTTGCATGAGGAACCCAGAAGATGGTACACCGTGTGATTTTGAAAGGTTTCTAAAACGCACCTCATTTCTCATCTCCTTGTGCTCGGGTTCGCCATTCCAGCTACTTCACTAGCAATCTCCCTACTTGGAGAATCAGCACCTTTAACCTCCTGTTCCGTACAGGTTGCAATTTGTCCTGAGGATGAACGGGAAGAGGGGCAGCCAATGAGAGACTAGATCTAGGTGTTGGGACAGGCTCAGGTCACTCTATTTTCTCATCAGGAAGAAGAAATAACCACAGGCTCAGCCTGCCACCCGGAACCAGAATAGGGCCTGAGGCAATCCCGCGCTTCTGCGGCCAGCTCCCAAAAAAGCCAGTTGAAAAATGGAGCACATGGGCACTGCAATTCACAACCCTGCAGAATTATAAATGATAACTCTCGTCCACAAATATATTCAGGGAAGGCAACAAAGAGGAATTGAAAGCAAGGCAGAATTGCAGGAAACAGGTTTCAGGAGGTAGATTCGAATCGCCTTTAAAGCACATGAAAAGCGGCAAAACGTGGACAATGATGCCCTTGGCCAAAAAGGGCGTATGCGTTTTTTCCTGAATATATTCAGGAAAAAACGCATACGCCCTTTTTGGCCAACCAAGCAACCTGGAAAGTCAAATCAGCGCTACAAAGAAGTCTCGCTTCCCATCAGTCAAAAGGGCCATGCTGATAAAAGTGTCAAAACCACAAATGCAGGACAGGCCATGGAGAAATTGGAGGCTTGCTACGCTGATGGGCGGGATGTAAATTGCCAACAGCCACTCTGGAGAAGTGTACGGTGAGGCCTGAAACATCGAAAAAACACAGCTTAGGGAGCATAGGGCACTTCCACTCATGGGCGTATAAATTTTGAAAACTAAAAATCAGCAAGACACAGGCACCCCAAAGTTTAGGGCTGCTCTGTTGACAAGAACCTCCACTTCATGACACCTTAAATATCCCAGGAAAGAGAAAAATGGATAAAGAAGTTGTGGTCCTTATGTACAATGGAATATCACTCAGCCATGAAATCAATGTCATAAGGCTAGTAGAAGCAAGATGGGTGGACTTAGGTACGACGATTCTAAGTGAAATAAGTCACACAGAAAAGGACACTTATCAAAAGCTATAACTTATACAGGGAATGTAAAAACCGCTACATTTGAACTGAATTACAAAACAGAACAAAGTCACACATTTAGAAAAAAATCTATGGTTGCTTAACGGGAAAGGTGAGGTGGGGTGATGCATAAAACAAGGGTTTCAAATTAGCTCAGATACCGTTCCATACACCCAATACGTAATAGACAAGACCTACTCCTTGCTCAGTGAACTGGACTCAACACCCCCTATTCACCGCACAAGAATATATGTGACTAGTAAGAATTTTAAAACCTATGTATTGATATCTCTCTGGAAGTGTGTCAAGTGGGTGTAAAGCCGCATAAACACAGCCGTGAAAAGCAGCTAAACCCCATTATAAAAATAAATTAGTTTTAAAAACCCATGAAACAAAGACAGTGAAAGAGACAGAAATTCTTAAAAATTCATTCAGGGGCTGTGACGCAACCTGGATTGACCATATCTAGACCCACAGCTGGATGAGACATAAGGGTGGACATTCTTGGGGCTGAGAGGTTTGGTGAGGTTGGGTGAGCCAACGCAGACCCTTTAAGGTAATACTGCGTGGTACCCATCCCATGGGTCCCAAATCTCCAGGTTCAAGGGCATCTTCCTACATCGAAAACTTGCATGAGGAACCCAGAAAATGGTACACCGTGTGGTTTTGAAAGGTTTCTAAAACGCACCTCATTTCTCATCTCCTTGTGCTCGGGTTCGGCATTCCAGCTACTTCACTAGCAATCTCCCTACTTGGAGAATCAGCACCTTTAACCTCCTGTTCCGTACAGGTTGCAATTTGTCCTGAGGATGAACAGGAAGAGGGGCAGCCAATGAGAGACTAGATCTAGATGTTGGGACAGGCACAGGTCACTCTATTTTCTCATCAGGAAGAAGAAATAACCACAGGCTCAGCCTGCCACCCGGAACCAGAATAGGGCCTGAGGCAATCCCGCGCTTCTGCGGCCAGTTCCCAAAAAAGCCAGTTGAAAAATGGAGCACATGGGCACTGCAATTCACAACCATGCAGAGTTATAAATGATAACTCTCGTCCACAAATATACTGAGGGAAGGCAACGAAGAGGATTTGAAAGCAAGGCAGAATTGCAGGAAACAGGTTTCAGGAGGTAGATTCGAATCGCCTTTAAAGCACATGAAAAGCGGCAAAACGTGGACAATGATGCCCTTGGCCAAAAAGGGCGTATGCTTTTTTTCCTGAATATATTCAGGAAAAAACGCATAGGCCCTTTTTGGCCAACCAAGCAACATGTAAAGGCAAATCAGCACTACAAGGAGTCTCGCTTCGAATCGGTCAAAAGGGCCATGCTGAAAAAAGTGTCAAAACCACAAAAGCAGGACAGGCCATGGAGAAATAGGAGCCTTGCTACACTGATGGGCGGGATGTAAATTGCTAGCAGCCACTCTGGAGAAGTGTACGGTGTGGCCTTAAACATCGAAAAAACACAGCTTATGGAGCATAGGGCACTTCCACTCATGGGCGTATAAATTGGGAAAACTAAAAATCAGCAAGACACAGGCACCCCAAAGTTTAGGGCTGCTCTGTTGACAAGAACCTCCACTTCATGACACCTTAAATATCCCAGGGAAGAGAAAAATGGATAAAGAAGTTGTGGTCCTTATGTACAATGGAATATCACTCAGCCATGAAATCAATGTCATAAGGCTAATAGCAGCATGATGAGTGGATTTAGGTACGACGACTCTAAGTGAAATAAGTCACACAGAAAAAGACACTTATCATAAGCTATCACGTATAGAGGGAATGTAAAAACTGCTACACTTGAACTGAATTACAAAAGAGAACAGAGTCACACGTTTAGAAAACACACTATGGCTGCTTAACGGGAAAGGTGAGGTGGTGTGATGCATAAAACAAGGGTTTCAAATTAGCTGAGATACCGTTCCATACACCCAATATGTAATAGACAAGACCTACTCCTTGCTCAGTGAACTGGACTCAACACCCCCTATTCACCGCACAAGTATATATCTGACTAGTAAGAATCTTAAAACCTATGTATTGATATCTCTCTGGAAGTGTGTCAAGTGGGTGTAAAGCCGCATAAACACAGCTGTGAAAAGCAGCTAAACCCCATTATAAAAATAAATTACTTTTAAAAACCCGTAAAACAAAGACAGTGAAAGAGAGAGAAATTCTTACCCAATTCGTTCAGGGGCTGTGATGCAACCTGGATTGAACATATCTAGACCCACAGCTGGATGAGACCTAAGGGTGGACACTCTTGGGGCTGAGAGGTTGGGTGAGGTTGGGTGAGCCAACGCAGACCCTTTAAAGTAATACTGCGTGGTACCCATCCCATGGGTCCCAAATCTCCAGGTTCAAGGCCATCTTCCTACATCGAAAACATGCATGAGAAACCCAGAAAATGGTACACCGTGTGATTTTGAAAGGTTTCTAAAACGCACCTCATTTCTCATCTCCTTGTGCTCGGGTTCGCCATTCCAGCTACTTTCCTAGCAATCTCCCTACTTGGAGAATCAGCACCTTTAAGCTCCTGTTCCGTACAGGTTGCAATTTGTTCTGAGGATGAACGGGAAGAGGGGCAACCAATGAGAGACTAGATCTAGGTGTTGGGACAGGCACAGGTCACTCTATTTTCCCATCAGGAAGAAGAAAATACCACAGGCTCAGCCTGCCACCCGGAACCAGAATAGGGCCTGAGGCAATCCCGCGCTTTTGCGGCCAGATTCCAAAAAAGCGAGTTGAAAAATGGACCTCAGGGACACTGCAATTCACAAACCTGCAGACTTATAAATGATAATTCTCGTCCACAAATATATTGAGGGAAAGCAACGAAGAGGATTTGAAAGCAAGGCAGAACTGCAGGAAACAGATTTCAGGAGGTAGATTCGAATCGCCTTTAAAGCACATGAAAAGCGGCAAAACGTTGACAATGATGACCTTGGCCAAAAAGGGCGTATGCGTTTTTTCCTGAATATATTCAGGAAAAAACGCATACGCCCTTTTTGGCCAACCAAGCAACCTGGAAAGGCAAATCAGCGCTACAAAGAAGTCTCGCTTCCCATCCGTCAAAAGGGCCATGCTGATAAAAGTGTCAAAACCACAAATGCAGGACAGGCCATGGAGAAATTGGAGCCTTGCTACGCTGACGGGCGGGATGTAAATTGCCAACAGCCACTCTGGAGAAGTGTACGGTGAGGCCTGAAACATCGAAAAAACACAGCTTAGGGAGCATAGGGCACGTCCACTCATGGGCATATAAATTTTGAAAACAAAAAAATCAGCAAGACACAGGCACCCCAAAGTTTAGGGCTGCTCTGTTGACAAGAACCTCCACTTCATGACACCTTAAATATCCCAGGAAATAGAAAAATGGATAAAGAAGTTGTGGTCCTTATGTACAATGGAATATCACTCAGCCATGAAATCAATGTCATAAGGCTAGTAGAAGCAAGATGGGTGGACTTAGGTACGACGATTCTAAGTGAAATAAATCACACAGAAAAAGACACTTATCAAAAGCTATAACTTATACAGGGAATGTAAAAACCGCTACATTTGAACTGAATTAGAAAACAGAACAAAGTCACACATTTAGAAAAAAAACTATGGTTGCTTAACGGGGAAGGTGAGGTGGGGTGATGCATAATACAAGGGTTTCAAATTAGCTCAGATACCGTTCCATACACCCAATACGTAATAGATAAGACCTACTCCTTGCTCAGTGAACTGGACTCAACACCCCCTATTCACCGCACAAGAATATATGTGACTAGTAAGAATCTTAAAACCTATGTATTGATATCTCTCTGGAAGTGTGTCAAGTGGGTGTAAAGCCTCATAAACACAGCCGTGAAAAGCAGCTAAACCCCATTATAAAAATAAATTAGTTTTAAAAACCCATGAAACAAAGACAGTGAAAGAGACAGAAATTCTTACAAAATTCATTCAGGGGCTGTGACGCAACCTGGATTGACCATATCTAGACCCACAGCTGGATGAGACATAAGGGTGGACATTCTTGGGGCTGAGAGGTTTGGTGAGGTTGGGTGAGCCAACGCAGACCCTTTAAGGTAATACTGCGTGGTACCCATCCCATGGGTCCCAAATCTCCAGGTTCAAGGGCATCTTCCTACATCGAAAACTTGCATGAGGAACCCAGAAGATGGTACACCGTGTGGTTTTGAAAGGTTTCTAAAACGCACCTCATTTCTCATCTCCTTGTGCTCGGGTTCGCCATTCCAGCTACTTCACTAGCAATCTCCCTACTTGGAGAATCAGCACCTTTAACCTCCTGTTCCGTACAGGTTGCAATTTGTCCTGAGGATGAACGGGAAGAGGGGCAGCCAATGAGAGACTAGATCTAGGTGTTGGGACAGGCACAGGTCACTCTATTTTCACATCAGGAAGAAGAAATAACCACAGGCTCAGCCTGCCACCCGGAACCAGAATAGGGCCTGAGGCAATCCCGCGCTTCTGCGGCCAGCTCCCAAAAAAGCCAGTTGAAAAATGGAGCACATGGGCACTGCAATTCACAACCCTGCAGAGTTATAAATGATAACTCTCGTCCACAAATATATTGAGGGAAGGCAACGAAGATGATTTGAAAGCAAGGCAGAATTGCAGGAAACAGGTTTCAGGAGGTAGATTCGAATCGCCTTTAAAGCACATGAAAAGCGGCAAAACGTGGACAATGATGCCCTTGGCCAAAAACGGCGTATGCGTTTTTTCCTGAATATATTCAGGAAAAAACGCATACGCCGTTTTTGGCCAACCAAGCAACCTGGAAAGTCAAATCAGCGCTACAAAGAAGTCTCGCTTCCCATCCGTCAAAAGGGCCATGCTGATAAAAGTGTCAAAACCACAAATGCAGGACAGGCCATGGAGAAATTGGAGCCTTGCTACGCTGATGGGCGGGATGTAAATTGCCAACAGCCACTCTGGAGAAGTGTAGGGTTTGTCCTGAAACATCGAAAAAACACAGCTTAGGGAGCATAGGGCACATCCACTCATGGGCACATAAATTTTGAAAACTAAAAATCAGCAAGACACAGGCACCCCAAAGTTTAGGGCTGCTCTGTTGACAAGAACCTCCACTTCATGACACCTTAAATATACCAGGAAAGAGAAAAATGGATAAAGAAGTTGTGGTCCTTATGTACAATGGAATATCACTCAGCCATGAAATCATTGTCATAAGGCTAGTAGCAGCATGATGAGTGGATTTACGTACGACGACTCTAAGTGAAATTAGTCACACAGAAAAAGACACTTATCATAAGCTATCACTTATAGAGGGAATGTAAAAACTTCTACACTTGAACTGAATTACAAAAGAGAACAGAGTCAGACGTTTAGAAAACACACTATGGCTGCTTAAAGTGAAAGGTGAGGTGGTGTGATGCATAAAACAAGGGTTTCATATTAGCTCAGATACCGTTCCATACACCCAATATGTAATAGAAAAGACCTACTCCTTGCTCAGTGAAGTGGACTCAAGACCCCCTATTCACCGCACAAGTATATATCTGACTAGTCAGAAACTTACAACCTATGTATTGATATCTCTCTGGAAGTGTGTCAAGTGGGTGTAAAGCTGCATAAACACAGCCATGAAAAGCAGCTAAACCCCATTATAAAAATAAATTAGTTTTAAAAACCCATGAAACAAAGACAGTGAAAGAGACAGAAATTCTTACAAAATTCATTCGGGGGCTGTGACGCAACCTGGATTGACCATATCTAGACCCACAGCTGGATGAGACATAAGGGTGGACATTCTTGGGGCTGAGAGGTTTGGTGAGGTTGGGTGAGCCAACGCAGACCCTTTAAAGTAATACTGCGTGGTACCCATCCCATGGGTCCCAAATCTCCAGGTTCAAGGTCATCTTCCTACATCGAAAACATGCATGAGAAACCCAGAAGATGGTACACCATGTGATTTTGAAAGGTTTCTAAAACTCACCTCATTTCTCATCTCCTTGTGCTCGGGTTCGCCATTTCAGCTACTTTACTAGCAATCTCCCTACTTGGAGAATCAGCACCTTTAACCTCCTGTTCCGTACAGGTTGCAATTTGTTCTGAGGATGAACGGGAAGAGGGGCAACCAATGAGAGACTAGATCTAGGTGTTGGGACAGGCACAGGTCACTCTATTTTCCCATCAGGAAGAAGAAATAACCACAGTTTCAGCCTGCCACCCGGAACCAGAATAGGGCCTGAGGCAATCCCGCGCTTTTGCGGACAGATCCCAAAAAAGCGAGTTGAAAAATGGAGCTCAGGGACACTGCAATTCACAAACCTGCAGACTTATAAATGATAATTCTCGTCCACAAATATATTGAGGGAAGGCAACGAAGAGGATCTGAAAGCAAGGCAGAACTGCAGGAAACAGATTTTAGGAGGTTGATTCGAATCGCCTTTAAAGCACATGAAAAGCGGCAAAACGTGGACAATGATGCCCTTGGCCAAAAAGGGCGTATGCGTTTTTTCCTGAATATATTCAGGAAAAAACGCATACGCCCTTTTTGGCCAACCAAGCAACCTGGAAAGGCAAATCAGCGCTACAAAGAAGTCTCGCTTCCCATCCGTCAAAAGGGCCATTCTGATAAAAGTGTCAAAACCACAAATGCAGGACAGGCCATGGAGAAATTGGAGCCTTGCTACGCTGATGGGCGGGATGTAAATTGCCAACAGCCATTCTGGAGAAGTGTACGGTGAGGCCTGAAACATCGAAAAAACACAGCTTAGGGAGCATAGGGCACGTCCACTCATGGGCGTATAAATTTTGAAAACTGAAAATCAGCAAGACACAGGCACCCCAAAGTTTAGGGCTGCTCTGTTGACAAGAACCTCCACTTCATGACACCTTAAATATCCCAGGAAAGAGAAAAATGGATAAAGAAGTTGTGGTCCTTATGTACAATGGAATATCACTCAGCCATGAAATCAATGTCATAAGGCTAGTAGAAGCAAGATGGGTGGACTTAGGAACGACGATTCTAAGTGAAATAAATCACACAGAAAAAGACACTTATCAAAAGCTATAACTTATACAGGGAATGTAAAAACCGCTACATTTGAACTGAATTACAAAACAGAACAAAGTCACACATTTAGAAAAAAATCTATGGTTGCTTAACGGGAAAGGTGAGGTGGGGTGATGCATAAAACAAGGGTTTCAAATTAGCTCAGATACCGTTCCATACACCCAATACGTAATAGACAAGACCTACTCCTTGCTCAGTGAACTGGACTCAACACCCCCTATTCACCGCACAAGAATATATGTGACTAGTAAGAATTTTAAAACCTATGTATTGATATCTCTCTGGAAGTGTGTCAAGTGGGTGTAAAGCCGCATAAACACAGCCGTGAAAAGCAGCTAAACCCCATTATAAAAATAAATTAGTTTTAAAAACCCATGAAACAAAGACAGTGAAAGAGACAGAAATTCTTAAAAATTCATTCAGGGGCTGTGACGCAACCTGGATTGACCATATCTAGACCCACAGCTGGATGAGACATAAGGGTGGACATTCTTGGGGCTGAGAGGTTTGGTGAGGTTGGGTGAGCCAACGCAGACCCTTTAAGGTAATACTGCGTGGTACCCATCCCATGGGTCCCAAATCTCCAGGTTCAAGGGCATCTTCCTACATCGAAAACTTGCATGAGGAACCCAGAAAATGGTACACCGTGTGGTTTTGAAAGGTTTCTAAAACGCACCTCATTTCTCATCTCCTTGTGCTCGGGTTCGGCATTCCAGCTACTTCACTAGCAATCTCCCTACTTGGAGAATCAGCACCTTTAACCTCCTGTTCCGTACAGGTTGCAATTTGTCCTGAGGATGAACAGGAAGAGGGGCAGCCAATGAGAGACTAGATCTAGATGTTGGGACAGGCACAGGTCACTCTATTTTCTCATCAGGAAGAAGAAATAACCACAGGCTCAGCCTGCCACCCGGAACCAGAATAGGGCCTGAGGCAATCCCGCGCTTCTGCGGCCAGCTCCCAAAAAAGCCAGTTGAAAAATGGAGCACATGGGCACTGCAATTCACAACCCTGCAGAGTTATAAATGATAACTCTCGTCCACAAATATACTGAGGGAAGGCAACGAAGAGGATTTGAAAGCAAGGCAGAATTGCAGGAAACAGGTTTCAGGAGGTAGATTCGAATCGCCTTTAAAGCACATGAAAAGCGGCAAAACGTGGACAATGATGCCCTTGGCCAAAAAGGGCGTATGCGTTTTTTCCTGAATATATTTAGGAAAAAACGCATAGGCCCTTTTTGGCCAACCAAGCAACATGTAAAGGCAAATCAGCACTACAAGGAGTCTCGCTTCGAATCGGTCAAAAGGGCCATGCTGAAAAAAGTGTCAAAACCACAAAAGCAGGACAGGCCATGGAGAAATAGGAGCCTTGCTACACTGATGGGCGGGATGTAAATTGCTAGCAGCCACTCTGGAGAAGTGTACGGTGTGGCCTTAAACATCGAAAAAACACAGCTTATGGAGCATAGGGCACTTCCACTCATGGGCGTATAAATTGGGAAAACTAAAAATCAGCAAGACACAGGCACCCCAAAGTTTAGGGCTGCTCTGTTGACAAGAACCTCCACTTCATGACACCTTAAATATCCCAGGGAAGAGAAAAATGGATAAAGAAGTTGTGGTCCTTATGTACAATGGAATATCACTCAGCCATGAAATCAATGTCATAAGGCTACTAGCAGCATGATGAGTGGATTTAGGTACGACGACTCTAAGTGAAATAAGTCACACAGAAAAAGACACTTATCATAAGCTATCACGTATAGAGGGAATGTAAAAACTGCTACACTTGAACTGAATTACAAAAGAGAACAGAGTCACACGTTTAGAAAACACACTATGGCTGCTTAACGGGAAAGGTGAGGTGGTGTGATGCATAAAACAAGGGTTTCAAATTAGCTGAGATACCGTTCCATACACCCAATATGTAATAGACAAGACCTACTCCTTGCTCAGTGAACTGGACACAACACCCCCTATTCACCGCACAAGTATATATCTGACTAGTAAGAATCTTAAAACCTATGTATTGATATCTCTCTGGATGTGTGTCAAGTGGGTGTAAAGCCGCATAAACACAGCCGTGAAAAGCAGCTAAACCCCATTATAAAAATAAATTACTTTTAAAAACCCGTAAAACAAAGACAGTGAAAGAGAGAGAAATTCTTACCCAATTCGTTCAGGGGCTGTGATGCAACCTGGATTGAACATATCTAGACCCACAGCTGGATGAGACCTAAGGGTGGACACTCTTGGGGCTGAGAGGTTGGGTGAGGTTGGGTGAGCCAACGCAGACCCTTTAAAGTAATACTGCGTGGTACCCATCCCATGGGTCCCAAATCTCCAGGTTCAAGGCCATCTTCCTACATCGAAAACATGCATGAGAAACCCAGAAAATGGTACACCGTGTGATTTTGAAAGGTTTCTAAAACGCACCTCATTTCTCATCTCCTTGTGCTCGGGTTCGCCATTCCAGCTACTTTCCTAGCAATCTCCCTACTTGGAGAATCAGCACCTTTAACCTCCTGTTCCGTACAGGTTGCAATTTGTTCTGAGGATGAACGGGAAGAGGGGCAACCAATGAGAGACTAGATCTAGGTGTTGGGACAGGCACAGGTCACTCTATTTTCCCATCAGGAAGAAGAAAATACCACAGGCTCAGCCTGCCACCCGGAACAAGAATAGGGCCTGAGGCAATCCCGCGCTTTTGCGGCCAGATCCCAAAAAAGCGAGTTGAAAAATGGACCTCAGGGACACTGCAATTCACAAACCTGCAGACTTATAAATGATAATTCTCGTCCACAAATATATTGAGGGAAAGCAACGAAGAGGATTTGAAAGCAAGGCAGAACTGCAGGAAACAGATTTCAGGAGGTAGATTCGAATCGCCTTTAAAGCACATGAAAAGCGGCAAAACGTTGACAATGATGACCTTGGCCAAAAAGGGCGTATGCGTTTTTTCCTGAATATATTCAGGAAAAAACGCATACGCCCTTTTTGGCCAACCAAGCAACCTGGAAAGGCAAATCAGCGCTACAAAGAAGTCTCGCTTCCCATCCGTCAAAAGGGCCATGCTGATAAAAGTGTCAAAACCACAAATGCAGGACAGGCCATGGAGAAATTGGAGCCTTGCTACGCTGACGGGCGGGATGTTAATTGCCAACAGCCATTCTGGAGAAGTGTACGGTGAGGCCTGAAACATCGAAAAAACACAGCTTAGGGAGCATAGGGCACGTCCACTCATGGGCGTATAAATTTTGAAAACTAAAAATCAGCAAGACACAGGCACCCCAAAGTTTAGGGCTGCTCTGTTGACAAGAACCTCCACTTCATGACACCTTAAATATCCCAGGAAAGAGAAAAATGGATAAAGAAGTTGTGGTCCATATGTACAATGGAATATCACTCAGCCATGAAATCAATGTCATAAGGCTAGTAGAAGCAAGATGGGTGGACTTAGGTACGACGATTCTAAGTGAAATAAATCACACAGAAAAAGACACTTATCAAAAGCTACAACTTATACAGAGAATGTAAAAACCGCTACATTTGAACTGAATTAGAAAACAGAACAAAGTCACACATTTAGAAAAAAAACTATGGTTGCTTAACGGGGAAGGTGAGGTGGGGTGATGCATAATACAAGGGTTTCAAATTAGCTCAGATACCGTTCCATACACCCAATACGTAATAGACAAGACCTACTCCTTGCTCAGTGAACTGGACTCAACACCCCCTATTCACCGCACAAGAATATATGTGACTAGTAAGAATCTTAAAACCTATGTATTGATATCTCTCTGGAAGTGTGTCAAGTGGGTGTAAAGCCGCATAAACACAGCCGTGAAAAGCAGCTAAACCCCATTATAAAAATAAATTAGTTTTAAAAACCCATGAAACAAAGACAGTGAAAGAGACAGAAATTCTTACAAAATTCATTCAGGGGCTGTGACGCAACCTGGATTGACCATATCTAGACCCACAGCTGGATGAGACATAAGGGTGGACATTCTTGGGGCTGAGAGGTTTGGTGAGGTTGGGTGAGCCAACGCAGACCCTTTAAGGTAATACTGCGTGGTACCCATCCCATGGGTCCCAAATCTCCAGGTTCAAGGGCATCTTCCTACATCGAAAACTTGCATGAGGAACCCAGAAGATGGTACACCGTGTGATTTTGAAAGGTTTCTAAAACGCACCTCATTTGTCATCTCCTTGTGCTCGGGTTCGCCATTCCAGCTACTTCACTAGCAATCTCCCTACTTGGAGAATCAGCACCTTTAACCTCCTGTTCTGTACAGGTTGCAATTTGTCCTGAGGATGAACGGGAAGAGTTGCAGCCAATGAGAGACTAGATCTAGGTGTAGGGACAGGCACAGGTCACTCTATTTTCACATCAGGAAGAAGAAATAACCACAGGCTCAGCCTGCCACCCGGAACCAGAATAGGGCCTGAGGCAATCCCGCGCTTCTGCGGCCAGCTCCCAAAAAAGCCAGTTGAAAAATGGAGCACATGGGCACTGCAATTCACAACCCTGCAGAGTTATAAATGATAACTCTCGTCCACAAATATATTGAGGGAAGGCAACGAAGAGGATTTGAAAGCAAGGCAGAATTGCAGGAAACAGGTTTCAGGAGGTAGATTCGAATCGCCTTTAAAGCACATGAAAAGCGGCAAAACGTGGACAATGATGCCCTTGGCCAAAAAGGGCGTATGCGTTTTTTCCTGAATATATTCAGGAAAAAACGCATACGCCCTTTTCGGCCAACCAAGCAACCTGGAAAGTCAAATCAGCGCTACAAAGAAGTCTCGCTTCCCATCCGTCAAAAGGGCCATGCTGATAAAAGTGTCAAAACCACAAATGCAGGACAGGCCATGGAGAAATTGGAGCCTTGCTACGCTGATGGGCGGGATGTAAATTGCCAACAGCCACTCTGGAGAAGTGTACGGTGTGTCCTGAAACATCGAAAAAACACAGCTTAGGGAGCATAGGGCACATCCACTCATGGGCACATAAATTTTGAAAACTAAAAATCAGCAAGACACAGGCACCCCAAAGTTTAGGGCTGCTCTGTTGACAAGAACCTCCACTTCATGACACCTTAAATATCCCAGGAAAGAGAAAAATGGATAAAGAAGTTGTGGTCCTTATGTACAATGGAATATCACTCAGCCATGAAATCATTGTCATAAGGCTAGTAGCAGCATGATGAGTGGATTTAGGTACGACGACTCTAAGTGAAATTAGTCACACAGAAAAAGACACTTATCATAAGCTATCACTTATAGAGGGAATGTAAAAACTTCTACACTTGAACTGAATTACAAAAGAGAACAGAGTCAGACGTTTAGAAAACACACTATGGCTGCTTAAAGTGAAAGGTGAGGTGGTGTGATGCATAAAACAAGGGTTTCATATTAGCTCAGATACCGTTCCATACACCGAATATGTAATAGAAAAGACCTACTCCTTGCTCAGTGAAGTGGACTCAAGATCCCCTATTCACCGCACAAGTATATATCTGACTAGTAAGAAACTTACAACCTATGTATTGATATCTCTCTGGAAGTGTGTCAAGTGGGTGTAAAGCTGCATAAACACAGCCGTGAAAAGCAGCTAAACCCCATTATAAAAATAAATTAGTTTTAAAAACCCATGAAACAAAGACAGTGAAAGAGACAGAAATTCTTACAAAATTCATTCGGGGGCTGTGACGCAACCTGGATTGACCATATCTAGACCCACAGCTGGATGAGACATAAGGGTGGACATTCTTGGGGCTGAGAGGTTTGGTGAGGTTGGGTGAGCCAACGCAGACCCTTTAAAGTAATACTGCGTGGCACCCATCCCATGGGTCCCAAATCTCCAGGTTCAAGGTCATCTTCCTACATGGAAAACATGCATGAGAAACCCAGAAGATGGTACACCGTGTGATTTTGAAAGGTTTCTAAAACGCACCTCATTTCTCATCTCCTTGTGCTCGGGTTCGCCATTTCAGCTACTTTACTAGCAATCTCCCTACTTGGAGAATCAGCACCTTTAACCTCCTGTTCCGTACAGGTTGCAATTTGTTCTGAGGATGAACGGGAAGAGGGGCAACCAATGAGAGACTAGATCTAGGTGTTGGGACAGGCACAGGTCACTCTATTTTCCCATCAGGAAGAAGAAATAACCACAGTCTCAGCCTGCCACCCGGAACCAGAATAGGGCCTGAGGCAATCCCGCGCTTTTGCGGACAGATCCCAAAAAAGCGAGTTGAAAAATGGAGCTCAGGGACACTGCAATTCACAAACCTGCAGACTTATAAATGATAATTCTCGTCCACAAATATATTGAGGGAAGGCAACGAAGAGGATTTGAAAGCAAGGCAGAACTGCAGGAAACAGATTTCAGGAGGTAGATTCGAATCGCCTTTAAAGCACATGAAAAGCGGCAAAACGTGGACAATGATGCCCTTGGCCAAAAAGGGCGTATGCGTTTTTTCCTGAATATATTCAGAAAAAACGCATACGCCCTTTTTGGCCAACCAAGCAACCTGGAAAGCAAATCAGCGCTACAAAGAAGTTTCGCTTCCCATCCATCAAAAGGGCCATGCTGATAAAAGTGTCAAAACCACAAATGCAGGACAGGCCATGGAGAAATTGGAGCCTTGCTACGCTGATGGGCGGGATGTAAATTGCCAACAGCCACTCTGGAGAAGTGTACGGTGAGGCCTGAAACATCGAAAAAACACAGCTTAGGGAGCATAGGGCACGTCCACTCATGGGCGTATAAATTTTGAAAACTGAAAATCAGCAAGACACAGGCACCCCAAAGTTTAGGGCTGCTCTGTTGACAAGAACCTCCACTTCATGACACCTTAAATATCCCAGGAAAGAGAAAAATGGATAAAGAAGTTGTGGTCCTTATGTACAATGGAATATCACTCAGCCATGAAATCAATGTCATAATGCTAGTAGAAGCAAGATGGGTGGACTTAGGTACGACGATTCTAAGTGAAATAAGTCACACAGAAAAAGACACTTATCAAAAGCTATAACTTATACAGGGAATGTAAAAACCGCTACATTTTAACTGAATTAAAAAACAGAACAAAGTCACAAATTTAGAAAAAAAACTATGGTTGCTTAACGGGAAAGGTGAGGTGGGGTGATGCATAAAACAAGGGTTTCAAATTAGCTCAGATACCGTTCCATACACGCAATACGTAATAGACAAGACCTACTCCTTGCTCAGTGAACTGGACTCAACACCCCCTATTCACCGCACAAGAATATATGTGACTAGTAAGAATCTTAAAACCTATGTATTGATATCTCTCTGGAAGTGTGTCAAGTGGGTGTAAAGCCGCATAAACACAGCCGTGAAAAGCAGCTAAACCCCATTATAAAAATAAATTAGTTTTAAAAACCCATGAAACAAAGACAGTGAAAGAGACAGAAATTCTTACAAAATTCATTCAGGGGCTGTGACGCAACCTGGATTGACCATTTCTAGACCCACAGCTGGATGAGACATAAGGGTGGACATTCTTGGGGCTGAGAGGTTTGGTGAGGTTGGGTGAGCCAACGCAGACCCTTTAAGGTAATACTGCGTGGTACCCATCCCATGGGTCCCAAATCTCCAGGTTCAAGGGCATCTTCCTACACCGAAATCTTGCATGAGGAACCCAGAAGATGGTACACCGTGTGATTTTGAAAGGTTTCTAAAACGCACCTCATTTCTCATCTCCTTGTGCTCGGGTTCGCCATTCCAGCTACTTCACTAGCAATCTCCCTACTTGGAGAATCAGCACCTTTAACCTCCTGTTCCGTACAGGTTGCAATTTGTCCTGAGGATGAACGGGAAGAGGGGCAGCCAATGAGAGACTAGATCTAGGTGTTGGGACAGGCTCAGGTCACTCTATTTTCTCATCAGGAAGAAGAAATAACCACAGGCTTAGCCTGCCACCCGGAACCAGAATAGGGCCTGAGGCAATCCCGTGCTTCTGCGGCCAGCTCCCAAAAAAGCCAGTTGAAAAATGGAGCACATGGGCACTGCAATTCACAACCCTGCAGAATTATAAATGATAACTCTCGTCCACAAATATATTGAGGGAAGGCAACAAAGAGGAATTGAAAGCAAGGCAGAATTGCAGGAAACAGGTTTCAGGAGGTAGATTCGAATCGCCTTTAAAGCACATGAAAAGCGGCAAAACGTGGACAATGATGCCCTTGGCCAAAAAGGGCGTATGCGTTTTTTCCTGAATATATTCAGGAAAAAACGCATACGCCCTTTTTGGCCAACCAAGCAACCTGGAAAGTCAAATCAGCGCTACAAAGAAGTCTCGCTTCCCATCAGTCAAAAGGGCCATGCTGATAAAAGTGTCAAAACCACAAATGCAGGACAGGCCATGGAGAAATTGGAGGCTTGCTACGCTGATGGGCGGGATGTAAATTGCCAACAGCCACTCTGGAGAAGTGTACGGTGAGGCCTGAAACATCGAAAAAACACAGCTTAGGGAGCATAGGGCACTTCCACTCATGGGCGTATAAATTTTGAAAACTAAAAATCAGCAAGACACAGGCACCCCAAAGTTTAGGGCTGCTCTGTTGACAAGAACCTCCACTTCATGACACCTTAAATATCCCAGGAAAGAGAAAAATGGATAAAGAAGTTGTGGTCCTTATGTACAATGGAATATCACTCAGCCATGAAATCAATGTCATAAGGCTAGTAGAAGCAAGATGGGTGGACTTAGGTACGACGATTCTAAGTGAAATAAGTCACACAGAAAAGGACACTTATCAAAAGCTATAACTTATACAGGGAATGTAAAAACCGCTACATTTGAACTGAATTACAAAACAGAACAAAGTCACACATTTAGAAAAAAATCTATGGTTGCTTAACGGGAAAGGTGAGGTGGGGTGATGCATAAAACAAGGGTTTCAAATTAGCTCAGATACCGTTCCATACACCCAATACGTAATAGACAAGACCTACTCCTTGCTCAGTGAACTGGACTCAACACCCCCTATTCACCGCACAAGAATATATGTGACTAGTAAGAATTTTAAAACCTATGTATTGATATCTCTCTGGAAGTGTGTCAAGTGGGTGTAAAGCCGCATAAACACAGCCGTGAAAAGCAGCTAAACCCCATTATAAAAATAAATTAGTTTTAAAAACCCATGAAACAAAGACAGTGAAAGAGACAGAAATTCTTAAAAATTCATTCAGGGGCTGTGACGCAACCTGGATTGACCATATCTAGACCCACAGCTGGATGAGACATAAGGGTGGACATTCTTGGGGCTGAGAGGTTTGGTGAGGTTGGGTGAGCCAACGCAGACCCTTTAAGGTAATACTGCGTGGTACCCATCCCATGGGTCCCAAATCTCCAGGTTCAAGGGCATCTTCCTACATCGAAAACTTGCATGAGGAACCCAGAAAATGGTACACCGTGTGGTTTTGAAAGGTTTCTAAAACGCACCTCATTTCTCATCTCCTTGTGCTCGGGTTCGGCATTCCAGCTACTTCACTAGCAATCTCCCTACTTGGAGAATCAGCACCTTTAACCTCCTGTTCCGTACAGGTTGCAATTTGTCCTGAGGATGAACAGGAAGAGGGGCAGCCAATGAGAGACTAGATCTAGATGTTGGGACAGGCACAGGTCACTCTATTTTCTCATCAGGAAGAAGAAATAACCACAGGCTCAGCCTGCCACCCGGAACCAGAATAGGGCCTGAGGCAATCCCGCGCTTCTGCGGCCAGCTCCCAAAAAAGCCAGTTGAAAAATGGAGCACATGGGCACTGCAATTCACAACCCTGCAGAGTTATAAATGATAACTCTCGTCCACAAATATACTGAGGGAAGGCAACGAAGAGGATTTGAAAGCAAGGCAGAATTGCAGGAAACAGGTTTCAGGAGGTAGATTCGAATCGCCTTTAAAGCACATGAAAAGCGGCAAAACGTGGACAATGATGCCCTTGGCCAAAAAGGGCGTATGCGTTTTTTCCTGAATATATTTAGGAAAAAACGCATAGGCCCTTTTTGGCCAACCAAGCAACATGTAAAGGCAAATCAGCACTACAAGGAGTCTCGCTTCGAATCGGTCAAAAGGGCCATGCTGAAAAAAGTGTCAAAACCACAAAAGCAGGGCAGGCCATGGAGAAATAGGAGCCTTGCTACACTGATGGGCGGGATGTAAATTGCTAGCAGCCACTCTGGAGAAGTGTACGGTGTGGCCTTAAACATCGAAAAAACACAGCTTATGGAGCATAGGGCACTTCCACTCATGGGCGTATAAATTGGGAAAACTAAAAATCAGCAAGACACAGGCACCCCAAAGTTTAGGGCTGCTCTGTTGACAAGAACCTCCACTTCATGACACCTTAAATATCCCAGGGAAGAGAAAAATGGATAAAGAAGTTGTGGTCCTTATGTACAATGGAATATCACTCAGCCATGAAATCAATGTCATAAGGCTACTAGCAGCATGATGAGTGGATTTAGGTACGACGACTCTAAGTGAAATAAGTCACACAGAAAAAGACACTTATCATAAGCTATCACGTATAGAGGGAATGTAAAAACTGCTACACTTGAACTGAATTACAAAAGAGAACAGAGTCACACGTTTAGAAAACACACTATGGCTGCTTAACGGGAAAGGTGAGGTGGTGTGATGCATAAAACAAGGGTTTCAAATTAGCTGAGATACCGTTCCATACACCCAATATGTAATAGACAAGACCTACTCCTTGCTCAGTGAACTGGACACAACACCCCCTATTCACCGCACAAGTATATATCTGACTAGTAAGAATCTTAAAACCTATGTATTGATATCTCTCTGGAAGTGTGTCAAGTGGGTGTAAAGCCGCATAAACACAGCCGTGAAAAGCAGCTAAACCCCATTATAAAAATAAATTACTTTTAAAAACCCGTAAAACAAAGACAGTGAAAGAGAGAGAAATTCTTACCCAATTCGTTCAGGGGCTGTGATGCAACCTGGATTGAACATATCTAGACCCACAGCTGGATGAGACCTAAGGGTGGACACTCTTGGGGCTGAGAGGTTGGGTGAGGTTGGGTGAGCCAACGCAGACCCTTTAAAGTAATACTGCGTGGTACCCATCCCATGGGTCCCAAATCTCCAGGTTCAAGGCCATCTTCCTACATCGAAAACATGCATGAGAAACCCAGAAAATGGTACACCGTGTGATTTTGAAAGGTTTCTAAAACGCACCTCATTTCTCATCTCCTTGTGCTCGGGTTCGCCATTCCAGCTACTTTCCTAGCAATCTCCCTACTTGGAGAATCAGCACCTTTAACCTCCTGTTCTGTACAGGTTGCAATTTGTTCTGAGGATGAACGGGAAGAGGGGCAACCAATGAGAGACTAGATCTAGGTGTTGGGACAGGCACAGGTCACTCTATTTTCCCATCAGGAAGAAGAAAATACCACAGGCTCAGCCTGCCACCCGGAACAAGAATAGGGCCTGAGGCAATCCCGCGCTTTTGCGGCCAGATCCCAAAAAAGCGAGTTGAAAAATGGACCTCAGGGACACTGCAATTCACAAACCTGCAGACTTATAAATGATAATTCTCGTCCACAAATATATTGAGGGAAAGCAACGAAGAGGATTTGAAAGCAAGGCAGAACTGCAGGAAACAGATTTCAGGAGGTAGATTCGAATCGCCTTTAAAGCACATGAAAAGCGGCAAAACGTTGACAATGATGACCTTGGCCAAAAAGGGCGTATGCGTTTTTTCCTGAATATATTCAGGAAAAAACGCATACGCCCTTTTTGGCCAACCAAGCAACCTGGAAAGGCAAATCAGCGCTACAAAGAAGTCTCGCTTCCCATCCGTCAAAAGGGCCATGCTGATAAAAGTGTCAAAACCACAAATGCAGGACAGGCCATGGAGAAATTGGAGCCTTGCTACGCTGACGGGCGGGATGTTAATTGCCAACAGCCACTCTGGAGAAGTGTACGGTGAGGCCTGAAACATCGAAAAAACACAGCTTAGGGAGCATAGGGCACGTCCACTCATGGGCGTATAAATTTTGAAAACTAAAAATCAGCAAGACACAGGCACCCCAAAGTTTAGGGCTGCTCTGTTGACAAGAACCTCCACTTCATGACACCTTAAATATCCCAGGAAAGAGAAAAATGGATAAAGAAGTTGTGGTCCATATGTACAATGGAATATCACTCAGCCATGAAATCAATGTCATAAGGCTAGTAGAAGCAAGATGGGTGGACTTAGGTACGACGATTCTAAGTGAAATAAATCACACAGAAAAAGACACTTATCAAAAGCTACAACTTATACAGAGAATGTAAAAACCGCTACATTTGAACTGAATTAGAAAACAGAACAAAGTCACACATTTAGAAAAAAAACTATGGTTGCTTAACGGGGAAGGTGAGGTGGGGTGATGCATAATACAAGGGTTTCAAATTAGCTCAGATACCGTTCCATACACCCAATACGTAATAGACAAGACCTACTCCTTGCTCAGTGAACTGGACTCAACACCCCCTATTCACCGCACAAGAATATATGTGACTAGTAAGAATCTTAAAACCTATGTATTGATATCTCTCTGGAAGTGTGTCAAGTGGGTGTAAAGCCGCATAAACACAGCCGTGAAAAGCAGCTAAACCCCATTATAAAAATAAATTAGTTTTAAAAACCCATGAAACAAAGACAGTGAAAGAGACAGAAATTCTTACAAAATTCATTCAGGGGCTGTGACGCAACCTGGATTGACCATATCTAGACCCACAGCTGGATGAGACATAAGGGTGGACATTCTTGGGGCTGAGAGGTTTGGTGAGGTTGGGTGAGCCAACGCAGACCCTTTAAGGTAATACTGCGTGGTACCCATCCCATGGGTCCCAAATCTCCAGGTTCAAGGGCATCTTCCTACATCGAAAACTTGCATGAGGAACCCAGAAGATGGTACACCGTGTGATTTTGAAAGGTTTCTAAAACGCACCTCATTTGTCATCTCCTTGTGCTCGGGTTCGCCATTCCAGCTACTTCACTAGCAATCTCCCTACTTGGAGAATCAGCACCTTTAACCTCCTGTTCCGTACAGGTTGCAATTTGTCCTGAGGATGAACGGGAAGAGGGGCAGCCAATGAGAGACTAGATCTAGGTGTTGGGACAGGCACAGGTCACTCTATTTTCACATCAGGAAGAAGAAATAACCACAGGCTCAGCCTGCCACCCGGAACCAGAAGAGGGCCTGAGGCAATCCCGCGCTTCTGCGGCCAGCTCCCAAAAAAGCCAGTTGAAAAATGGAGCACATGGGCACTGCAATTCACAACCCTGCAGAGTTATAAATGATAACTCTCGTCCACAAATATATTGAGGGAAGGCAACGAAGAGGATTTGAAAGCAAGGCAGAATTGCAGGAAACAGGTTTCAGGAGGTAGATTCGAATCGCCTTTAAAGCACATGAAAAGCGGCAAAACGTGGACAATGATGCCCTTGGCCAAAAAGGGCGTATGCGTTTTTTCCTGAATATATTCAGGAAAAAACGCATACGCCCTTTTCGGCCAACCAAGCAACCTGGAAAGTCAAATCAGCGCTACAAAGAAGTCTCGCTTCCCATCCGTCAAAAGGGCCATGCTGATAAAAGTGTCAAAACCACAAATGCAGGACAGGCCATGGAGAAATTGGAGCCTTGCTACGCTGATGGGCGGGATGTAAATTGCCAACAGCCACTCTGGAGAAGTGTACGGTGTGTCCTGAAACATCGAAAAAACACAGCTTAGGGAGCATAGGGCACATCCACTCATGGGCACATAAATTTTGAAAACTAAAAATCAGCAAGACACAGGCACCCCCAAGTTTAGGGCTGCTCTGTTGACAAGAACCTCCACTTCATGACACCTTAAATATCCCAGGAAAGAGAAAAATGGATAAAGAAGTTGTGGTCCTTATGTACAATGGAATATCACTCAGCCATGAAATCATTGTCATAAGGCTAGTAGCAGCATGATGAGTGGATTTAGGTACGACGACTCTAAGTGAAATTAGTCACACAGAAAAAGACACTTATCATAAGCTATCACTTATAGAGGGAATGTAAAAACTTCTACACTTGAACTGAATTACAAAAGAGAACAGAGTCAGACGTTTAGAAAACACACTATGGCTGCTTAAAGTGAAAGGTGAGGTGGTGTGATGCATAAAACAAGGGTTTCATATTAGCTCAGATACCGTTCCATACACCGAATATGTAATAGAAAAGACCTACTCCTTGCTCAGTGAAGTGGACTCAAGATCCCCTATTCACCGCACAAGTATATATCTGACTAGTAAGAAACTTACAACCTATGTATTGATATCTCTCTGGAAGTGTGTCAAGTGGGTGTAAAGCTGCATAAACACAGCCGTGAAAAGCAGCTAAACCCCATTATAAAAATAAATTAGTTTTAAAAACCCATGAAACAAAGACAGTGAAAGAGACAGAAATTCTTACAAAATTCATTCGGGGGCTGTGACGCAACCTGGATTGACCATATCTAGACCCACAGCTGGATGAGACATAAGGGTGGACATTCTTGGGGCTGAGAGGTTTGGTGAGGTTGGGTGAGCCAACGCAGACCCTTTAAAGTAATACTGCGTGGCACCCATCCCATGGGTCCCAAATCTCCAGGTTCAAGGTCATCTTCCTACATGGAAAACATGCATGAGAAACCCAGAAGATGGTACACCGTGTGATTTTGAAAGGTTTCTAAAACGCACCTCATTTCTCATCTCCTTGTGCTCGGGTTCGCCATTTCAGCTACTTTACTAGCAATCTCCCTACTTGGAGAATCAGCACCTTTAACCTCCTGTTCCGTACAGGTTGCAATTTGTTCTGAGGATGAACGGGAAGAGGGGCAACCAATGAGAGACTAGATCTAGGTGTTGGGACAGGCACAGGTCACTCTATTTTCCCATCAGGAAGAAGAAATAACCACAGTCTCAGCCTGCCACCCGGAACCAGAATAGGGCCTGAGGCAATCCCGCGCTTTTGCGGACAGATCCCAAAAAAGCGAGTTGAAAAATGGAGCTCAGGGACACTGCAATTCACAAACCTGCAGACTTATAAATGATAATTCTCGTCCACAAATATATTGAGGGAAGGCAACGAAGAGGATTTGAAAGCAAGGCAGAACTGCAGGAAACAGATTTCAGGAGGTAGATTCGAATCGCCTTTAAAGCACATGAAAAGCGGCAAAACGTGGACAATGATGCCCTTGGCCAAAAAGGGCGTATGCGTTTTTTCCTGAATATATTCAGAAAAAACGCATACGCCCTTTTTGGCCAACCAAGCAACCTGGAAAGCAAATCAGCGCTACAAAGAAGTTTCGCTTCCCATCCATCAAAAGGGCCATGCTGATAAAAGTGTCAAAACCACAAATGCAGGACAGGCCATGGAGAAATTGGAGCCTTGCTACGCTGATGGGCGGGATGTAAATTGCCAACAGCCACTCTGGAGAAGTGTACGGTGAGGCCTGAAACATCGAAAAAACACAGCTTAGGGAGCATAGGGCACGTCCACTCATGGGCGTATAAATTTTGAAAACTGAAAATCAGCAAGACACAGGCACCCCAAAGTTTAGGGCTGCTCTGTTGACAAGAACCTCCACTTCATGACACCTTAAATATCCCAGGAAAGAGAAAAATGGATAAAGAAGTTGTGGTCCTTATGTACAATGGAATATCACTCAGCCATGAAATCAATGTCATAATGCTAGTAGAAGCAAGATGGGTGGACTTAGGTACGACGATTCTAAGTGAAATAAGTCACACAGAAAAAGACACTTATCAAAAGCTATAACTTATACAGGGAATGTAAAAACCGCTACATTTTAACTGAATTAAAAAACAGAACAAAGTCACAAATTTAGAAAAAAAACTATGGTTGCTTAACGGGAAAGGTGAGGTGGGGTGATGCATAAAACAAGGGTTTCAAATTAGCTCAGATACCGTTCCATACACGCAATACGTAATAGACAAGACCTACTCCTTGCTCAGTGAACTGGACTCAACACCCCCTATTCACCGCACAAGAATATATGTGACTAGTAAGAATCTTAAAACCTATGTATTGATATCTCTCTGGAAGTGTGTCAAGTGGGTGTAAAGCCGCATAAACACAGCCGTGAAAAGCAGCTAAACCCCATTATAAAAATAAATTAGTTTTAAAAACCCATGAAACAAAGACAGTGAAAGAGACAGAAATTCTTACAAAATTCATTCAGGGGCTGTGACGCAACCTGGATTGACCATTTCTAGACCCACAGCTGGATGAGACATAAGGGTGGACATTCTTGGGGCTGAGAGGTTTGGTGAGGTTGGGTGAGCCAACGCAGACCCTTTAAGGTAATACTGCGTGGTACCCATCCCATGGGTCCCAAATCTCCAGGTTCAAGGGCATCTTCCTACACCGAAATCTTGCATGAGGAACCCAGAAGATGGTACACCGTGTGATTTTGAAAGGTTTCTAAAACGCACCTCATTTCTCATCTCCTTGTGCTCGGGTTCGCCATTCCAGCTACTTCACTAGCAATCTCCCTACTTGGAGAATCAGCACCTTTAACCTCCTGTTCCGTACAGGTTGCAATTTGTCCTGAGGATGAACGGGAAGAGGGGCAGCCAATGAGAGACTAGATCTAGGTGTTGGGACAGGCTCAGGTCACTCTATTTTCTCATCAGGAAGAAGAAATAACCACAGGCTTAGCCTGCCACCCGGAACCAGAATAGGGCCTGAGGCAATCCCGTGCTTCTGCGGCCAGCTCCCAAAAAAGCCAGTTGAAAAATGGAGCACATGGGCACTGCAATTCACAACCCTGCAGAATTATAAATGATAACTCTCGTCCACAAATATATTGAGGGAAGGCAACAAAGAGGAATTGAAAGCAAGGCAGAATTGCAGGAAACAGGTTTCAGGAGGTAGATTCGAATCGCCTTTAAAGCACATGAAAAGCGGCAAAACGTGGACAATGATGCCCTTGGCCAAAAAGGGCGTATGCGTTTTTTCCTGAATATATTCAGGAAAAAACGCATACGCCCTTTTTGGCCAACCAAGCAACCTGGAAAGTCAAATCAGCGCTACAAAGAAGTCTCGCTTCCCATCAGTCAAAAGGGCCATGCTGATAAAAGTGTCAAAACCACAAATGCAGGACAGGCCATGGAGAAATTGGAGGCTTGCTACGCTGATGGGCGGGATGTAAATTGCCAACAGCCACTCTGGAGAAGTGTACGGTGAGGCCTGAAACATCGAAAAAACACAGCTTAGGGAGCATAGGGCACTTCCACTCATGGGCGTATAAATTTTGAAAACTAAAAATCAGCAAGACACAGGCACCCCAAAGTTTAGGGCTGCTCTGTTGACAAGAACCTCCACTTCATGACACCTTAAATATCCCAGGAAAGAGAAAAATGGATAAAGAAGTTGTGGTCCTTATGTACAATGGAATATCACTCAGCCATGAAATCAATGTCATAAGGCTAGTAGAAGCAAGATGGGTGGACTTAGGTACGACGATTCTAAGTGAAATAAGTCACACAGAAAAGGACACTTATCAAAAGCTATAACTTATACAGGGAATGTAAAAACCGCTACATTTGAACTGAATTACAAAACAGAACAAAGTCACACATTTAGAAAAAAATCTATGGTTGCTTAACGGGAAAGGTGAGGTGGGGTGATGCATAAAACAAGGGTTTCAAATTAGCTCAGATACCGTTCCATACACCCAATACGTAATAGACAAGACCTACTCCTTGCTCAGTGAACTGGACTCAACACCCCCTATTCACCGCACAAGAATATATGTGACTAGTAAGAATTTTAAAACCTATGTATTGATATCTCTCTGGAAGTGTGTCAAGTGGGTGTAAAGCCGCATAAACACAGCCGTGAAAAGCAGCTAAACCCCATTATAAAAATAAATTAGTTTTAAAAACCCATGAAACAAAGACAGTGAAAGAGACAGAAATTCTTAAAAATTCATTCAGGGGCTGTGACGCAACCTGGATTGACCATATCTAGACCCACAGCTGGATGAGACATAAGGGTGGACATTCTTGGGGCTGAGAGGTTTGGTGAGGTTGGGTGAGCCAACGCAGACCCTTTAAGGTAATACTGCGTGGTACCCATCCCATGGGTCCCAAATCTCCAGGTTCAAGGGCATCTTCCTACATCGAAAACTTGCATGAGGAACCCAGAAAATGGTACACCGTGTGGTTTTGAAAGGTTTCTAAAACGCACCTCATTTCTCATCTCCTTGTGCTCGGGTTCGGCATTCCAGCTACTTCACTAGCAATCTCCCTACTTGGAGAATCAGCACCTTTAACCTCCTGTTCCGTACAGGTTGCAATTTGTCCTGAGGATGAACAGGAAGAGGGGCAGCCAATGAGAGACTAAATCTAGATGTTGGGACAGGCACAGGTCACTCTATTTTCTCATCAGGAAGAAGAAATAACCACAGGCTCAGCCTGCCACCCGGAACCAGAATAGGGCCTGAGGCAATCCCGCGCTTTTGCGGCCAGATCCCAAAAAAGCGAGTTGAAAAATGGACCTCAGGGACACTGCAATTCACAAACCTGCAGACTTATAAATGATAATTCTCGTCCACAAATATATTGAGGGAAAGCAACGAAGAGGATTTGAAAGCAAGGCAGAACTGCAGGAAACAGATTTCAGGAGGTAGATTCGAATCGCCTTTAAAGCACATGAAAAGCGGCAAAACGTTGACAATGATGACCTTGGCCAAAAAGGGCGTATGCGTTTTTTCCTGAATATATTCAGGAAAAAACGCATACGCCCTTTTTGGCCAACCAAGCAACCTGGAAAGGCAAATCAGCGCTACAAAGAAGTCTCGCTTCCCATCCGTCAAAAGGGCCATGCTGATAAAAGTGTCAAAACCACAAATGCAGGACAGGCCATGGAGAAATTGGAGCCTTGCTACGCTGACGGGCGGGATGTTAATTGCCAACAGCCACTCTGGAGAAGTGTACGGTGAGGCCTGAAACATCGAAAAAACACAGCTTAGGGAGCATAGGGCACGTCCACTCATGGGCGTATAAATTTTGAAAACTAAAAATCAGCAAGACACAGGCACCCCAAAGTTTAGGGCTGCTCTGTTGACAAGAACCTCCACTTCATGACACCTTAAATATCCCAGGAAAGAGAAAAATGGATAAAGAAGTTGTGGTCCTTATGTACAATGGAATATCACTCAGCCATGAAATCAATGTCATAAGGCTAGTAGAAGCAAGATGGGTGGACTTAGGTACGACGATTCTAAGTGAAATAAATCACACAGAAAAAGACACTTATCAAAAGCTACAACTTATACAGAGAATGTAAAAACCGCTACATTTGAACTGAATTAGAAAACAGAACAAAGTCACACATTTAGAAAAAAAACTATGGTTGCTTAACGGGGAAGGTGAGGTGGGGTGATGCATAATACAAGGGTTTCAAATTAGCTCAGATACCGTTCCATACACCCAATACGTAATAGACAAGACCTACTCCTTGTTCAGTGAACTGGACTCAACACCCCCTATTCACCGCACAAGAATATATGTGACTAGTAAGAATCTTAAAACCTATGTATTGATATCTCTCTGGAAGTGTGTCAAGTGGGTGTAAAGCCGCATAAACACAGCCGTGAAAAGCAGCTAAACCCCATTATAAAAATAAATTAGTTTTAAAAACCCATGAAACCAAGACAGTGAAAGAGACAGAAATTCTTACAAAATTCATTCAGGGGCTGTGACGCAACCTGGATTGACCATATCTAGACCCACAGCTGGATGAGACATAAGGGTGGACATTCTTGGGGCTGAGAGGTTTGGTGAGGTTGGGTGAGCCAACGCAGACCCTTTAAGGTAATACTGCGTGGTACCCATCCCATGGGTCCCAAATCTCCAGGTTCAAGGGCATCTTCCTACATCGAAAACTTGCATGAGGAACCCAGAAGATGGTACACCGTGTGATTTTGAAAGGTTTCTAAAACGCACCTCATTTGTCATCTCCTTGTGCTCGGGTTCGCCATTCCAGCTACTTCACTAGCAATCTCCCTATTGGAGAATCAGCACCTTTAACCTCCTGTTCCGTACAGGTTGCAATTTGTCCTGAGGATGAACGGGAAGAGGGGCAGCCAATGAGAGACTAGATCTAGGTGTTGGGACAGGCACAGGTCACTCTATTTTCACATCAGGAAGAAGAAATAACCACAGGCTCAGCCTGCCACCCGGAACCAGAATAGGGCCTGAGGCAATCCCGCGCTTCTGCGGCCAGCTCCCAAAAAAGCCAGTTGAAAAATGGAGCACATGGGCACTGCAATTCACAACCCTGCAGAGTTATAAATGATAACTCTCATCCACAAATATATTGAGGGAAGGCAACGAAGAGGATTTGAAAGCAAGGCAGAATTGCAGGAAACAGGTTTCAGGAGGTAGATTCGAATCGCCTTTAAAGCACATGAAAAGCGGCAAAACGTCGACAATGATGCCCTTGGCCAAAAAGGGCGTATGCGTTTTTTCCTGAATATATTCAGGAAAAAACGCATACGCCCTTTTTGGCCAACCAAGCAACCTGGAAAGTCAAATCAGCGCTACAAAGAAGTCTCGCTTCCCATCCGTCAAAAGGGCCATGCTGATAAAAGTGTCAAAACCACAAATGCAGGACAGGCCATGGAGAAATTGGAGTCTTGCTACGCTGATGGGCGGGATGTAAATTGCCAACAGCCACTCTGGAGAAGTGTACGGTGTGTCCTGAAACATCGAAAAAACACAGCTTAGGGAGCATAGGGCACATCCACTCATGGGCACATAAATTTTGAAAACTAAAAATCAGCAAGACACAGGCACCCCAAAGTTTAGGGCTGCTCTGTTGACAAGAACCTCCACTTCATGACACCTTAAATATCCCAGGAAAGAGAAAAATGGATAAAGAAGTTGTGGTCCTTATGTACAATGGAATATCACTCAGCCATGAAATCATTGTCATAAGGCTAGTAGCAGCATGATGAGTGGATTTAGGTACGACGACTCTAAGTGAAATTAGTCACACAGAAAAAGACACTTATCATAAGCTATCACTTATAGAGGGAATGTAAAAACTTGTACACTTGAACTGAATTACAAAAGAGAACAGAGTCAGACGTTTAGAAAACACACTATGGCTGCTTAAAGTGAAAGGTGAGGTGGTGTGATGCATAAAACAAGGGTTTCATATTAGCTCAGATACCGTTCCATACACCGAATATGTAATAGAAAAGACCTACTCCTTGCTCAGTGAAGTGGACTCAAGATCCCCTATTCACCGCACAAGTATATATCTGACTAGTAAGAAACTTACAACCTATGTATTGATATCTCTCTGGAAGTGTGTCAAGTGGGTGTAAAGCTGCATAAACACAGCCGTGAAAAGCAGCTAAACCCCATTATAAAAATAAATTAGTTTTAAAAACCCATGAAACAAAGACAGTGAAAGAGACAGAAATTCTTACAAAATTCATTCGGGGGCTGTGACGCAACCTGGATTGACCATATCTAGACCCACAGCTGGATGAGACATAAGGGTGGACATTCTTGGGGCTGAGAGCTTTGGTGAGGTTGGGTGAGCCAACGCAGACCCTTTAAAGTAATACTGCGTGGTACCCATCCCATGGGTCCCAAATCTCCAGGTTCAAGGTCATCTTCCTACATGGAAAACATGCATGAGAAACCCAGAAGATGGTACACCGTGTGATTTTGAAAGGTTTCTAAAAAGCACCTCATTTCTCATCTCCTTGTGCTCGGGTTCGCCATTTCAGCTACTTTACTAGCAATCTCCCTACTTGGAGAATCAGCACCTTTAACCTCCTGTTCCGTACAGGTTGCAATTTGTTCTGAGGATGAACGGGAAGAGGGGCAACCAATGAGAGACTAGATCTAGGTGTTGGGACAGGCACAGGTCACTCTATTTTCCCATCAGGAAGAAGAAATAACCACAGTCTCAGCCTGCCACCCGGAACCAGAATAGGGCCTGAGGCAATCCCGCGCTTTTGCGGACAGATCCCAAAAAAGCGAGTTGAAAAATGGAGCTCAGGGACACTGCAATTCACAAACCTGCAGACTTATAAATGATAATTCTCGTCCACAAATATATTGAGGGAAGGCAACGAAGAGGATTTGAAAGCAAGGCAGAACTGCAGGAAACAGATTTCAGGAGGTAGATTCGAATCGCCTTTAAAGCACATGAAAAGCGGCAAAACGTGGACAATGATGCCCTTGGCCAAAAAGGGCGTATGCGTTTTTTCCTGAATATATTCAGAAAAAACGCATACGCCCTTTTTGGCCAACCAAGCAACCTGGAAAGCAAATCAGCGCTACAAAGAAGTTTCGCTTCCCATCCATCAAAAGGGCCATGCTGATAAAAGTGTCAAAACCACAAATGCAGGACAGGCCATGGAGAAATTGGAGCCTTGCTACGCTGATGGGCGGGATGTAAATTGCCAACAGCCACTCTGGAGAAGTGTACGGTGTGTCCTGAAACATCGAAAAAACACAGCTTAGGGAGCATAGGGCACATCCACTCATGGGCACATAAATTTTGAAAACTAAAAATCAGCAAGACACAGGCACCCCAAAGTTTAGGGCTGCTCTGTTGACAAGAACCTCCACTTCATGACACCTTAAATATCCCAGGAAAGAGAAAAATGGATAAAGAAGTTGTGGTCCATATGTACAATGGAATATCACTCAGCCATGAAATCATTGTCATAAGGCTAGTAGCAGCATGATGAGTGGATTTAGGTACGACGACTCTAAGTGAAATTAGTCACACAGAAAAAGACACTTATCATAAGCTATCACTTATAGAGGGAATGTAAAAACTTGTACACTTGAACTGAATTACAAAAGAGAACAGAGTCAGACGTTTAGAAAACACACTATGGCTGCTTAAAGTGAAAGGTGAGGTGGTGTGATGCATAAAACAAGGGTTTCATATTAGCTCAGATACCGTTCCATACACCGAATATGTAATAGAAAAGACCTACTCCTTGCTCAGTGAAGTGGACTCAAGATCCCCTATTCACCGCACAAGTATATATCTGACTAGTAAGAAACTTACAACCTATGTATTGATATCTCTCTGGAAGTGTGTCAAGTGGGTGTAAAGCTGCATAAACACAGCCGTGAAAAGCAGCTAAACCCCATTATAAAAATAAATTAGTTTTAAAAACCCATGAAACAAAGACAGTGAAAGAGACAGAAATTCTTACAAAATTCATTCGGGGGCTGTGACGCAACCTGGATTGACCATATCTAGACCCACAGCTGGATGAGACATAAGGGTGGACATTCTTGGGGCTGAGAGCTTTGGTGAGGTTGGGTGAGCCAACGCAGACCCTTTAAAGTAATACTGCGTGGTACCCATCCCATGGGTCCCAAATCTCCAGGTTCAAGGTCATCTTCCTACATGGAAAACATGCATGAGAAACCCAGAAGATGGTACACCGTGTGATTTTGAAAGGTTTCTAAAAAGCACCTCATTTCTCATCTCCTTGTGCTCGGGTTCGCCATTTCAGCTACTTTACTAGCAATCTCCCTACTTGGAGAATCAGCACCTTTAACCTCCTGTTCCGTACAGGTTGCAATTTGTTCTGAGGATGAACGGGAAGAGGGGCAACCAATGAGAGACTAGATCTAGGTGTTGGGACAGGCACAGGTCACTCTATTTTCCCATCAGGAAGAAGAAATAACCACAGTCTCAGCCTGCCACCCGGAACCAGAATAGGGCCTGAGGCAATCCCGCGCTTTTGCGGACAGATCCCAAAAAAGCGAGTTGAAAAATGGAGCTCAGGGACACTGCAATTCACAAACCTGCAGACTTATAAATGATAATTCTCGTCCACAAATATATTGAGGGAAGGCAACGAAGAGGATTTGAAAGCAAGGCAGAACTGCAGGAAACAGATTTCAGGAGGTAGATTCGAATCGCCTTTAAAGCACATGAAAAGCGGCAAAACGTGGACAATGATGCCCTTGGCCAAAAAGGGCGTATGCGTTTTTTCCTGAATATATTCAGAAAAAACGCATACGCCCTTTTTGGCCAACCAAGCAACCTGGAAAGCAAATCAGCGCTACAAAGAAGTTTCGCTTCCCATCCATCAAAAGGGCCATGCTGATAAAAGTGTCAAAACCACAAATGCAGGACAGGCCATGCAGAAATTGGAGCCTTGCTACGCTGATGGGCGGGATGTAAATTGCCAACAGCCACTCTGGAGAAGTGTACGGTGAGGCCTGAAACATCGAAAAAACACAGCTTAGGGAGCATAGGGCACGTCCACTCATGGGCGTATAAATTTTGAAAACTGAAAATCAGCAAGACACAGGCACCCCAAAGTTTAGGGCTGCTCTGTTGACAAGAACCTCCACTTCATGACACCTTAAATATCCCAGGAAAGAGAAAAATGGATAAAGAAGTTGTGGTCCTTATGTACAATGGAATATCACTCAGCCATGAAATCAATGTCATAATGCTAGTAGAAGCAAGATGGGTGGACTTAGGTACGACGATTCTAAGTGAAATAAGTCACACAGAAAAAGACACTTATCAAAAGCTATAACTTACTTATACAGGGAATGTAAAAACCGCTACATTTTAACTGAATTACAAAACAGAACAAAGTCACAAATTTAGAAAAAAAAACTATGGTTGCTTAACGGGAAAGGTGAGGTGGGGTGATGCATAAAACAAGGGTTTCAAATTAGCTCAGATACCGTTCCATACACGCAATACGTAATAGACAAGACCTACTCCTTGCTCAGTGAACTGGACTCAACACCCCCTATTCACCGCACAAGAATATATGTGACTAGTAAGAATCTTAAAACCTATGTATTGATATCTCTCTGGAAGTGTGTCAAGTGGGTGTAAAGCCGCATAAACACAGCCGTGAAAAGCAGCTAAACCCCTTTATAAAAATAAATTAGTTTTAAAAACCCATGAAACAAAGACAGTGAAAGAGACAGAAATTCTTACAAAATTCATTCAGGGGCTGTGACGCAACCTGGATTGACCATTTCTAGACCCACAGCTGGATGAGACATAAGGGTGGACATTCTTGGGGCTGAGAGGTTTGGTGAGGTTGGGTGAGCCAACGCAGACCCTTTAAGGTAATACTGCGTGGTACCCATCCCATGGGTCCCAAATCTCCAGGTTCAAGGGCATCTTCCTACACCGAAATCTTGCATGAGGAACCCAGAAGATGGTACACCGTGTGATTTTGAAAGGTTTCTAAAACGCACCTCATTTCTCATCTCCTTGTGCTCGGGTTCGCCATTCCAGCTACTTCACTAGCAATCTCCCTACTTGGAGAATCAGCACCTTTAACCTCCTGTTCCGTACAGGTTGCAATTTGTCCTGAGGATGAACGGAAGAGGGGCAGCCAATGAGAGACTAGATCTAGGTGTTGGGACAGGCTCAGGTCACTCTATTTTCCTCATCAGGAAGAAGAAATAACCACAGGCTCAGCCTGCCACCCGGAACCAGAATAGGGCCTGAGGCAAGCCCGCGCTTCTGCGGCCAGCTCCCAAAAAAGCCATGTTGAAAAATGGAGCACATGGGCACTGCAATTCACAACCCTGGCAGAATTATAAATGATAACTCTCGTCCACAAATATTTGGAGGGAAGGCAACAAAGAGGAATTGAAAGCAAGGCAGAATTGCAGGAAACAGGTTTCAGGAGGTAGATTCGAATCGCCTTTAAAGCACATGAAAAGCGGCAAAACGTGGACAATGATGCCCTTGGCCAAAAGGGCGTATGCGTTTTTTCCTGAATATATTCAGGAAAAAACGCATACGCCCTTTTTGGCCAACCAAGCAACTGGAAAGTCAAAACAGCGCTACAAAGAAGTCTCGCTTCCCATCAGTCAAAAGGGCCATGCTGATAAAAGTGTCAAAACCACAAATGCAGGACAGGCATGGAGAAATTGGAGCCTTGCTACGCTGATGGGCGGGATGTAAATTGCCAACAGCCACTCTGGAGAAGTGTACGGTGAGGCCTGAAACATCGAAAAAACACAGCTTAGGGAGCATAGGGCAACTTCCACTCATGGGCGTATAAATTTTGAAACTAAAAATCAGCAAGACACAGGCACCCCAAAGTTTAGGGGCTGCTCTGTTGACAAGACCTCCACTTCATGACACCTTAAATATCCCAGGAAAGAGAAAAATGGATAAAGAAGTTGTGGTCCTTATGTACAATGGAATATCACTCAGCCATGAAATCAATGTCATAAGGCTAGTAGAAGCAAGATGGGTGGACTTAGGTACGACGATTCTAAGTGAAATAAGTCACACAGAAAAGGACACTTATCAAAAGCTATAACTTATACAGGGAATGTAAAAACCGCTACATTTGAACTGAATTACAAAAACAGAACAAAGTCACACATTTAGAAAAAAATCTATGGTTGCTCTAACGGGAAAGGTGAGGTGGGGTGATGCATAAAACAAGGTTTTCAAATTAGCTCAGATACCGTTCCATACACCCAATACGTAATAGACAAGACCTACTCCTTGCTCAGTGAACTGGACTCACACCCCCTATTCACCGCACAAGAATATCTGTGACTAGTAAGATTTTAAAACCTATGTATTGATATCTCTCTGGAAGTGTGTCAAGTGGGTGTAAAGCCGCATAAACACAGCCGTGAAAAGCAGCTAAACCCCATTATAAAAATAAATTAGTTTTAAAAACCCATGAAACAAAGACAGTGAAAGAGACAGAAATTCTTAAAAATTCATTCAGGGGCTGTGACGCAACCTGGATTGACCATATCTAGACCCACAGCTGGATGAGACATAAGGGTGGACATTCTTGGGGCTGAGAGGTTTGGTGAGGTTGGGTGAGCCAACGCAGACCTTTAAGGTAATACTGCGTGGTACCCATCCCATGGGTCCCAAATCTCCAGGTTCAAGGGCATCTTCCTACATCGAAAACTTGCATGAGGAACCCAGAAAATGGTACACCGTGTGGTTTTGAAAGGTTTCTAAAACGCACCTCATTTCTCATCTCCTTGTGCTCGGGTTCGGCATTCCAGCTACTTCACTAGCAATCTCCCTACTTGGAGAATCAGCACCTTTAACCTCCTGTTCCGTACAGGTTGCAATTTGTCCTGAGGATGAACAGGAAGAGGGGCAGCCAATGAGAGACTAGATCTAGATGTTGGGACAGGCACAGGTCACTCTATTTTCTCATCAGGAAGAAGAAATTACCACAGGCTCAGCCTGCCACCCGGAACCAGAATAGGGCCTGAGGCAATCCCGCGCTTCTGCGGCCAGTTCCCAAAAAAGCCAGTTGAAAAATGGAGCACATGGGCACTGCAATTCACAACCATGCAGAGTTATAAATGATAACTCTCGTCCACAAATATACTGAGGGAAGGCAACGAAGAGGATTTGAAAGCAAGGCAGAATTGCAGGAAACAGGTTTCAGGAGGTAGATTCGAATCGCCTTTAAAGCACATGAAAAGCGGCAAAACGTGGACAATGATGCCCTTGGCCAAAAAGGGCGTATGCTTTTTTTCCTGAATATATTCAGGAAAAAACGCATAGGCCCTTTTTGGCCAACCAAGCAACATGTAAAGGCAAATCAGCACTACAAGGAGTCTCGCTTCGAATCGGTCAAAAGGGCCATGCTGAAAAAAGTGTCAAAACCACAAAAGCAGGACAGGCCATGGAGAAATAGGAGCCTTGCTACACTGATGGGCGGGATGTAAATTGCTAGCAGCCACTCTGGAGAAGTGTACGGTGTGGCCTTAAACATCGAAAAAACACAGCTTATGGAGCATAGGGCACTTCCACTCATGGGCGTATAAATTGGGAAAACTAAAAATCAGCAAGACACAGGCACCCCAAAGTTTAGGGCTGCTCTGTTGACAAGAACCTCCACTTCATGACACCTTAAATATCCCAGGGAAGAGAAAAATGGATAAAGAAGTTGTGGTCCTTATGTACAATGGAATATCACTCAGCCATGAAATCAATGTCATAAGGCTAATAGCAGCATGATGAGTGGATTTAGGTACGACGACTCTAAGTGAAATAAGTCACACAGAAAAAGACACTTATCATAAGCTATCACGTATAGAGGGAATGTAAAAACTGCTACACTTGAACTGAATTACAAAAGAGAACAGAGTCACACGTTTAGAAAACACACTATGGCTGCTTAACGGGAAAGGTGAGGTGGTGTGATGCATAAAACAAGGGTTTCAAATTAGCTGAGATACCGTTCCATACACCCAATATGTAATAGACAAGACCTACTCCTTGCTCAGTGAACTGGACTCAACACCCCCTATTCACCGCACAAGTATATATCTGACTAGTAAGAATCTTAAAACCTATGTATTGATATCTCTCTGGAAGTGTGTCAAGTGGGTGTAAAGCCGCATAAACACAGCCGTGAAAAGCAGCTAAACCCCATTATAAAAATAAATTACTTTTAAAAACCCGTAAAACAAAGACAGTGAAAGAGAGAGAAATTCTTACCCAATTCGTTCAGGGGCTGTGATGCAACCTGGATTGAACATATCTAGACCCACAGCTGGATGAGACCTAAGGGTGGACACTCTTGGGGCTGAGAGGTTGGGTGAGGTTGGGTGAGCCAACGCAGACCCTTTAAAGTAATACTGCGTGGTACCCATCCCATGGGTCCCAAATCTCCAGGTTCAAGGCCATCTTCCTACATCGAAAACATGCATGAGAAACCCAGAAAATGGTACACCGTGTGATTTTGAAAGGTTTCTAAAACGCACCTCATTTCTCATCTCCTTGTGCTCGGGTTCGCCATTCCAGCTACTTTCCTAGCAATCTCCCTACTTGGAGAATCAGCACCTTTAAGCTCCTGTTCCGTACAGGTTGCAATTTGTTCTGAGGATGAACGGGAAGAGGGGCAACCAATGAGAGACTAGATCTAGGTGTTGGGACAGGCACAGGTCACTCTATTTTCCCATCAGGAAGAAGAAAATACCACAGGCTCAGCCTGCCACCCGGAACCAGAATAGGGCCTGAGGCAATCCCGCGCTTTTGCGGCCAGATTCCAAAAAAGCGAGTTGAAAAATGGACCTCAGGGACACTGCAATTCACAAACCTGCAGACTTATAAATGATAATTCTCGTCCACAAATATATTGAGGGAAAGCAACGAAGAGGATTTGAAAGCAAGGCAGAACTGCAGGAAACAGATTTCAGGAGGTAGATTCGAATCGCCTTTAAAGCACATGAAAAGCGGCAAAACGTTGACAATGATGACCTTGGCCAAAAAGGGCGTATGCGTTTTTTCCTGAATATATTCAGGAAAAAACGCATACGCCCTTTTTGGCCAGCCAAGCAACCTGGAAAGGCAAATCAGCGCTACAAAGAAGTCTCGCTTCCCATCCGTCAAAAGGGCCATGCTGATAAAAGTGTCAAAACCACAAATGCAGGACAGGCCATGGAGAAATTGGAGCCTTGCTACGCTGACGGGCGGGATGTAAATTGCCAACAGCCACTCTGGAGAAGTGTACGGTGAGGCCTGAAACATCGAAAAAACACAGCTTAGGGAGCATAGGGCACGTCCACTCATGGGCATATAAATTTTGAAAACAAAAAAATCAGCAAGACACAGGCACCCCAAAGTTTAGGGCTGCTCTGTTGACAAGAACCTCCACTTCATGACACCTTAAATATCCCAGGAAATAGAAAAATGGATAAAGAAGTTGTGGTCCTTATGTACAATGGAATATCACTCAGCCATGAAATCAATGTCATAAGGCTAGTAGAAGCAAGATGGGTGGACTTAGGTACGACGATTCTAAGTGAAATAAATCACACAGAAAAAGACACTTATCAAAAGCTATAACTTATACAGGGAATGTAAAAACCGCTACATTTGAACTGAATTAGAAAACAGAACAAAGTCACACATTTAGAAAAAAAACTATGGTTGCTTAACGGGGAAGGTGAGGTGGGGTGATGCATAATACAAAGGTTTCAAATTAGCTCAGATACCGTTCCATACACCCAATACGTAATAGATAAGACCTACTCCTTGCTCAGTGAACTGGACTCAACACCCCCTATTCACCGCACAAGAATATATGTGACTAGTAAGAATCTTAAAACCTATGTATTGATATCTCTCTGGAAGTGTGTCAAGTGGGTGTAAAGCCGCATAAACACAGCCGTGAAAAGCAGCTAAACCCCATTATAAAATAAATTAGTTTTAAAAACCCATGAAACAAAGACAGTGAAAGAGACAGAAATTCTTACAAAATTCATTCAGGGGCTGTGACGCAACCTGGATTGACCATATCTAGACCCACAGCTGGATGAGACATAAGGGTGGACATTCTTGGGGCTGAGAGGTTTGGTGAGGTTGGGTGAGCCAACGCAGACCCTTTAAGGTAATACTGCGTGGTACCCATCCCATGGGTCCCAAATCTCCAGGTTCAAGGGCATCTTCCTACATCGAAAACTTGCATGAGGAACCCAGAAGATGGTACACCGTGTGATTTTGAAAGGTTTCTAAAACGCACCTCATTTGTCATCTCCTTGTGCTCGGCTTCGCCATTCCAGCTACTTCACTAGCAATCTCCCTACTTGGAGAATCAGCACCTTTAACCTCCTGTTCCGTACAGGTTGCAATTTGTCCTGAGGATGAACGGGAAGAGGGGCAGCCAATGAGAGACTAGATCTAGGTGTTGGGACAGGCACAGGTCACTCTATTTTCACATCAGGAAGAAGAAATAACCACAGGCTCAGCCTGCCACCCGGAACCAGAATAGGGCCTGAGGCAATCCCGCGCTTCTGCGGCCAGCTCCCAAAAAAGCCAGTTGAAAAATGGAGCACATGGGCACTGCAATTCACAACCCTGCAGAGTTATAAATGATAACTCTCGTCCACAAATATATTGAGGGAAGGCAACGAAGATGATTTGAAAGCAAGGCAGAATTGCAGGAAACAGGTTTCAGGAGGTAGATTCGAATCGCCTTTAAAGCACATGAAAAGCGGCAAAACGTGGACAATGATGCCCTTGGCCAAAAACGGCGTATGCGTTTTTTCCTGAATATATTCAGGAAAAAACGCATACGCCGTTTTTGGCCAACCAAGCAACCTGGAAAGTCAAATCAGCGCTACAAAGAAGTCTCGCTTCCCATCCGTCAAAAGGGCCATGCTGATAAAAGTGTCAAAACCACAAATGCAGGACAGGCCATGGAGAAATTGGAGCCTTGCTACGCTGATGGGCGGGATGTAAATTGCCAACAGCCACTCTGGAGAAGTGTAGGGTTTGTCCTGAAACATCGAAAAAACACAGCTTAGGGAGCATAGGGCACATCCACTCATGGGCACATAAATTTTGAAAACTAAAAATCAGCAAGACACAGGCACCCCAAAGTTTAGGGCTGCTCTGTTGACAAGAACCTCCACTTCATGACACCTTAAATATACCAGGAAAGAGAAAAATGGATAAAGAAGTTGTGGTCCTTATGTACAATGGAATATCACTCAGCCATGAAATCATTGTCATAAGGCTAGTAGCAGCATGATGAGTGGATTTACGTACGACGACTCTAAGTGAAATTAGTCACACAGAAAAAGACACTTATCATAAGCTATCACTTATAGAGGGAATGTAAAAACTTCTACACTTGAACTGAATTACAAAAGAGAACAGAGTCAGACGTTTAGAAAACACACTATGGCTGCTTAAAGTGAAAGGTGAGGTGGTGTGATGCATAAAACAAGGGTTTCATATTAGCTCAGATACCGTTCCATACACCCAATATGTAATAGAAAAGACCTACTCCTTGCTCAGTGAAGTGGACTCAAGACCCCCTATTCACCGCACAAGTATATATCTGACTAGTAAGAAACTTACAACCTATGTATTGATATCTCTCTGGAAGTGTGTCAAGTGGGTGTAAAGCTGCATAAACACAGCCATGAAAAGCAGCTAAACCCCATTATAAAAATAAATTAGTTTTAAAAACCCATGAAACAAAGACAGTGAAAGAGACAGAAATTCTTACAAAATTCATTCGGGGGCTGTGACGCAACCTGGATTGACCATATCTAGACCCACAGCTGGATGAGACATAAGGGTGGACATTCTTGGGGCTGAGAGCTTTGGTGAGGTTGGGTGAGCCAACGCAGACCCTTTAAAGTAATACTGCGTGGTACCCATCCCATGGGTCCCAAATCTCCAGGTTCAAGGTCATCTTCCTACATCGAAAACATGCATGAGAAACCCAGAAGATGGTACACCATGTGATTTTGAAAGGTTTCTAAAACTCACCTCATTTCTCATCTCCTTGTGCTCGGGTTCGCCATTTCAGCTACTTTACTAGCAATCTCCCTACTTGGAGAATCAGCACCTTTAACCTCCTGTTCCGTACAGGTTGCAATTTGTTCTGAGGATGAACGGGAAGAGGGGCAACCAATGAGAGACTAGATCTAGGTGTTGGGACAGGCACAGGTCACTCTATTTTCCCATCAGGAAGAAGAAATAACCACAGTTTCAGCCTGCCACCCGGAACCAGAATAGGGCCTGAGGCAATCCCGCGCTTTTGCGGACAGATCCCAAAAAAGCGAGTTGAAAAATGGAGCTCAGGGACACTGCAATTCACAAACCTGCAGACTTATAAATGATAATTCTCGTCCACAAATATATTGAGGGAAGGCAACGAAGAGGATCTGAAAGCAAGGCAGAACTGCAGGAAACAGATTTTAGGAGGTTGATTCGAATCGCCTTTAAAGCACATGAAAAGCGGCAAAACGTGGACAATGATGCCCTTGGCCAAAAAGGGCGTATGCGTTTTTTCCTGAATATATTCAGGAAAAAACGCATACGCCCTTTTTGGCCAACCAAGCAACCTGGAAAGGCAAATCAGCGCTACAAAGAAGTCTCGCTTCCCATCCGTCAAAAGGGCCATTCTGATAAAAGTGTCAAAACCACAAATGCAGGACAGGCCATGGAGAAATTGGAGCCTTGCTACGCTGATGGGCGGGATGTAAATTGCCAACAGCCATTCTGGAGAAGTGTACGGTGAGGCCTGAAACATCGAAAAAACACAGCTTAGGGAGCATAGGGCACGTCCACTCATGGGCGTATAAATTTTGAAAACTGAAAATCAGCAAGACACAGGCACCCCAAAGTTTAGGGCTGCTCTGTTGACAAGAACCTCCACTTCATGACACCTTAAATATCCCAGGAAAGAGAAAAATGGATAAAGAAGTTGTGGTCCTTATGTACAATGGAATATCACTCAGCCATGAAATCAATGTCATAAGGCTAGTAGAAGCAAGATGGGTGGACTTAGGAACGACGATTCTAAGTGAAATAAATCACACAGAAAAAGACACTTATCAAAAGCTATAACTTATACAGGGAATGTAAAAACCGCTACATTTTAACTGAATTACAAAACAGAACAAAGTCACAAATTTAGAAAAAAAAACTATGGTTGCTTAACGGGAAAGGTGAGGTGGGGTGATGCATAAAACAAGGGTTTCAAATTAGCTCAGATACCGTTCCATACACGCAATACGTAATAGACAAGACCTACTCCTTGCTCAGTGAACTGGACTCAACACCCCCTATTCACCGCACAAGAATATATGTGACTAGTAAGAATCTTAAAACCTATGTATTGATATCTCTCTGGAAGTGTGTCAAGTGGGTGTAAAGCCGCATAAACACAGCCGTGAAAAGCAGCTAAACCCCATTATAAAAATAAATTAGTTTTAAAAACCCATGAAAAAAAGACAGTGAAAGAGACAGAAATTCTTACAAAATTCATTCAGGGGCTGTGACACAACCTGGACTGACCATTTCTAGACCCACAGATGGATGAGACATAAGGGTGGACATTCTTGGGGCTGAGAGGTTTGGTGAGGTTGGGTGAGCCAACGCAGACCATTTAAGGTAATACTGCGTGGTACCCATCCCATGGGTCCCAAATCTCCAGGTTCAAGGGCATCTTCCTACATCGAAAACTTGCATGAGGAACCCAGAAGATGGTACACCGTGTGATTTTGAAAGGTTTCTAAAACGCACCTCATTTCTCATCTCCTTGTGCTCGGGTTCGCCATTCCAACTACTTCACTAGCAATCTCCCTACTTGGAGAATCAGCACCTTTAACCTCCTGTTCCGTACAGGTTGCAATTTGTCCTGAGGATGAACGGGAAGAGGGGCAGCCAATGAGAGACTAGATCTAGGTGTTGGGACAGAAACAGGTCACTCTATTTTCTCATCAGGAAGAAGAAATAACCACAGGCTCAGCCTGCCACCCGGAACCAGAATAGGGCCTGAGGCAATCCCGCGCTTCTGCGGCCAGCTCCCAAAAAAGCCAGTTGAAAAATGGAGCACATGGGCACTGCAATTCACAACCCTGCAGAGTTATAAATGATAACTCTCGTCCACAAATATATTGAGGGAAGGCAACGAAGAGGATTTGAAAGCAAGGCAGAATTGCAGGAAACAGGTTTCAGGAGTTAGATTCGAATCGCCTTTAAAGCACATGAAAAGCGGCAAAACGTGGACAATGATGCCCTTGGCCAAAAAGGGCGTATGCGTTTTTTCCTGAATATATTCAGGAAAAAACGCATACGCCCTTTTTGGCCAACCAAGCAACCTGGAAAGGCAAATCAGCGCTACAAAGAAGTCTCGCTTCCCATTCGTCAAAAGGGCCATGCTGATAAAAGTGTAAAAACCACAAATGCAGGACAGGCCATGGAGAAATTGGAGCCATGCTACGCTGATGGGCGGGATGTAAATTGCCAACAGCCACTCTGGAGAAGTGTACGGTGAGGCCTGAAACATCGAAAAAACACAGCTTAGGGAGCATAGGGCACTTCCACTCATGGGCGTATAAATTTTGAAAACTAAAAATCAGCAAGACACAGGCACCCCAAAGTTTAGGGCTGCTCTGTTGACAAGAACCTCCACTTCATGACACCTTAAATATCCCAGGAAAGAGAAAAATGGATAAAGAAGTTGTGGTCCTTATGTACAATGGAATATCACTCAGCCATGAAATCAATGTCATAAGGCTAGTAGAAGCAAGATGGGTGGACTTAGGTACGACGATTCTAAGTGAAATAAGTCACACAGAAAAAGACACTTATCAAAAGCTATAACTTATACAGGGAATGTAAAAACCGCTACATTTGAACTGAATTAGAAAACAGAACAAAGTCACACATTTAGAAAAAAAACTATGGTTGCTTAACGGGAAAGGTGAGGTGGGGTGATGGATAAAACAAGGGTTTCAAATTAGCTCAGATACCGTTCCATACACCCAATACTTAATAGACAAGACCTACTCCTTGCTCAGTGAACTGGACTCAACACCCCCTATTCACCGCACAAGAATATATGTGACTAGTAAGAATCTTAAAACCTATGTATTGATATCTCTCTGGAAGTGTGTCAAGTGGGTGTAAATCCGCATAAACACAGCCGTGAAAAGCAGCTAAACCCCATTATAAAAATAAATTAGTTTTAAAAACCCATGAAACAAAGACAGTGGAAGAGACAGAAATTCTTACAAAATTCATTCAGGGGCTGTGACGCAACCTGGATTGACCATATCTAGACCCACAGCTGGATGAGACATAAGGGTGGACATTCTTGGGGCTGAGAGGTTTGGTGAGGTTGCGTGAGCCAAAGCAGACCCTTTAAGGTAATACTGCGTGGTACCCATCCCATGGGTCCCAAATCTCCAGGTTCAAGGGCATCTTCCTACATCGAAAACTTGCATGAGGAACCCAGAAGATGGTACACCGTGTGATTTTGAAAGGTTTCTAAAACGCACCTCATTTGTCATCTCCTTGTGCTCGGGTTCGCCATTCCAGCTACTTCACTAGCAATCTCCCTATTGGAGAATCAGCACCTTTAACCTCCTGTTCCGTACAGGTTGCAATTTGTCCTGAGGATGAACGGGAAGAGGGGCAGCCAATGAGAGACTAGATCTAGGTGTTGGGACAGGCACAGGTCACTCTAATTTCACATCAGGAAGAAGAAATAACCACAGGCTCAGCCTGCCACCCGGAACCAGAATAGGGCCTGAGGCAATCCCGCGCTTCTGCGGCCAGCTCCCAAAAAAGCCAGTTGAAAAATGGAGCACATGGGCACTGCAATTCACAACCCTGCAGAGTTATAAATGATAACTCTCATCCACAAATATATTGAGGGAAGGCAACGAAGAGGATTTGAAAGCAAGGCAGAATTGCAGGAAACAGGTTTCAGGAGGTAGATTCGAATCGCCTTTAAAGCACATGAAAAGCGGCAAAACGTCGACAATGATGCCCTTGGCCAAAAAGGGCGTATGCGTTTTTTCCTGAATATATTCAGGAAAAAACGCATACGCCCTTTTTGGCCAACCAAGCAACCTGGAAAGTCAAATCAGCGCTACAAAGAAGTCTCGCTTCCCATCCGTCAAAAGGGCCATGCTGATAAAAGTGTCAAAACCACAAATGCAGGACAGGCCATGGAGAAATTGGAGCCTTGCTACGCTGATGGGCGGGATGTAAATTGCCAACAGCCACTCTGGAGAAGTGTACGGTGTGTCCTGAAACATCGAAAAAACACAGCTTAGGGAGCATAGGGCACATCCACTCATGGGCACATAAATTTTGAAAACTAAAAATCAGCAAGACACAGGCACCCCAAAGTTTAGGGCTGCTCTGTTGACAAGAACCTCCACTTCATGACACCTTAAATATCCCAGGAAAGAGAAAAATGGATAAAGAAGTTGTGGTCCTTATGTACAATGGAATATCACTCAGCCATGAAATCATTGTCATAAGGCTAGTAGCAGCATGATGAGTGGATTTAGGTACGACGACTCTAAGTGAAATTAGTCACACAGAAAAAGACACTTATCATAAGCTATCACTTATAGAGGGAATGTAAAAACTTCTACACTTGAACTGAATTACAAAAGAGAACAGAGTCAGACGTTTAGAAAACACACTATGGCTGCTTAAAGTGAAAGGTGAGGTGGTGTGATGCATAAAACAAGGGTTTCATATTAGCTCAGATACCGTTCCATACACCGAATATGTAATAGAAAAGACCTACTCCTTGCTCAGTGAAGTGGACTCAAGATCCCCTATTCACCGCACAAGTATATATCTGACTAGTAAGAAACTTACAACCTATGTATTGATATCTCTCTGGAAGTGTGTCAAGTGGGTGTAAAGCTGCATAAACACAGCCGTGAAAAGCAGCTAAACCCCATTATAAAAATAAATTAGTTTTAAAAACCCATGAAACAAAGACAGTGAAAGAGACAGAAATTCTTACAAAATTCATTCGGGGGCTGTGACGCAACCTGGATTGACCATATCTAGACCCACAGCTGGATGAGACATAAGGGTGGACATTCTTGGGGCTGAGAGGTTTGGTGAGGTTGGGTGAGCCAACGCAGACCCTTTAAAGTAATACTGCGTGGTACCCATCCCATGGGTCCCAAATCTCCAGGTTCAAGGTCATCTTCCTACATGGAAAACATGCATGAGAAACCCAGAAGATGGTACACCGTGTGATTTTGAAAGGTTTCTAAAAAGCACCTCATTTCTCATCTCCTTGTGCTCGGGTTCGCCATTTCAGCTACTTTACTAGCAATCTCCCTACTTGGAGAATCAGCACCTTTAACCTCCTGTTCCGTACAGGTTGCAATTTGTTCTGAGGATGAACGGGAAGAGGGGCAACCAATGAGAGACTAGATCTAGGTGTTGGGACAGGCACAGGTCACTCTATTTTCCCATCAGGAAGAAGAAATAACCACAGTCTCAGCCTGCCACCCGGAACCAGAATAGGGCCTGAGGCAATCCCGCGCTTTTGCGGACAGATCCCAAAAAAGCGAGTTGAAAAATGGAGCTCAGGGACACTGCAATTCACAAACCTGCAGACTTATAAATGATAATTCTCGTCCACAAATATATTGAGGGAAGGCAACGAAGAGGATTTGAAAGCAAGGCAGAACTGCAGGAAACAGATTTCAGGAGGTAGATTCGAATCGCCTTTAAAGCACATGAAAAGCGGCAAAACGTGGACAATGATGCCCTTGGCCAAAAAGGGCGTATGCGTTTTTTCCTGAATATATTCAGAAAAAACGCATACGCCCTTTTTGGCCAACCAAGCAACCTGGAAAGCAAATCAGCGCTACAAAGAAGTTTCGCTTCCCATCCATCAAAAGGGCCATGCTGATAAAAGTGTCAAAACCACAAATGCAGGACAGGCCATGGAGAAATTGGAGCCTTGCTACGCTGATGGGCGGGATGTAAATTGCCAACAGCCACTCTGGAGAAGTGTACGGTGAGGCCTGAAACATCGAAAAAACACAGCTTAGGGAGCATAGGGCACGTCCACTCATGGGCGTATAAATTTTGAAAACTGAAAATCAGCAAGACACAGGCACACCAAAGTTTAGGGCTGCTCTGTTGACAAGAACCTCCACTTCATGACACCTTAAATATCCCAGGAAAGAGAAAAATGGATAAAGAAGTTGTGGTCCTTATGTACAATGGAATATCACTCAGCCATGAAATCAATGTCATAATGCTAGTAGAAGCAAGATGGGTGGACTTAGGTACGACGATTCTAAGTGAAATAAGTCACACAGAAAAAGACACTTATCAAAAGCTATAACTTACTTATACAGGGAATGTAAAAACCGCTACATTTTAACTGAATTACAAAACAGAACAAAGTCACAAATTTAGAAAAAAAAACTATGGTTGCTTAACGGGAAAGGTGAGGTGGGGTGATGCATAAAACAAGGGTTTCAAATTAGCTCAGATACCGTTCCATACACGCAATACGTAATAGACAAGACCTACTCCTTGCTCAGTGAACTGGACTCAACACCCCCTATTCACCGCACAAGAATATATGTGACTAGTAAGAATCTTAAAACCTATGTATTGATATCTCTCTGGAAGTGTGTCAAGTGGGTGTAAAGCCGCATAAACACAGCCGTGAAAAGCAGCTAAACCCCTTTATAAAAATAAATTAGTTTTAAAAACCCATGAAACAAAGACAGTGAAAGAGACAGAAATTCTTACAAAATTCATTCAGGGGCTGTGACGCAACCTGGATTGACCATATCTAGACCCACAGCTGGATGAGACATAAGGGTGGACATTCTTGGGGCTGAGAGGTTTGGTGAGGTTGGGTGAGCCAACGCAGACCCTTTAAGGTAATACTGCGTGGTACCCATCCCATGGGTCCCAAATCTCCAGGTTCAAGGGCATCTTCCTACACCGAAATCTTGCATGAGGAACCCAGAAGATGGTACACCTTGTGATTTTGAAAGGTTTCTAAAACGCACCTCATTTCTCATCTCCTTGTGCTCGGGTTCGCCATTCCAGCTACTTCACTAGCAATCTCCCTACTTGGAGAATCAGCACCTTTAACCTCCTGTTCCGTACAGGTTGCAATTTGTCCTGAGGATGAACGGGAAGAGGGGCAGCCAATGAGAGACTAGATCTAGGTGTTGGGACAGGCTCAGGTCACTCTATTTTCTCATCAGGAAGAAGAAATAACCACAGGCTCAGCCTGCCACCCGGAACCAGAATAGGGCCTGAGGCAATCCCGCGCTTCTGCGGCCAGCTCCCAAAAAAGCCAGTTGAAAAATGGAGCACATGGGCACTGCAATTCACAACCCTGCAGAATTATAAATGATTACTCTCGTCCACAAATATATTGAGGGAAGGCAACAAAGAGGAATTGAAAGCAAGGCAGAATTGCAGGAAACAGGTTTCAGGAGGTAGATTCGAATCGCCTTTAAAGCACATGAAAAGCGGCAAAACGTGGACAATGATGCCCTTGGCCAAAAAGGGCGTATGCGTTTTTTCCTGAATATATTCAGGAAAAAACGCATACGCCCTTTTTGGCCAACCAAGCAACCTGGAAAGTCAAATCAGCGCTACAAAGAAGTTTCGCTTCCCATCAGTCAAAAGGGCCATGCTGATAAAAGTGTCAAAACCACAAATGCACGACAGGCCATGGAGAAATTGGAGCCTTGCTACGCTGATGGGCGGGATGTAAATTGCCAACAGCCACTCTGGAGAAGTGTACGGTGAGGCCTGAAACATCGAAAAAACACAGCTTAGGGAGCATAGGGCACGTCCACTCATGGGCATATAAATTTTGAAAACAAAAAAATCAGCAAGACACAGGCACCCCAAAGTTTAGGGCTGCTCTGTTGACAAGAACCTCCACTTCATGACACCTTAAATATCCCAGGAAATAGAAAAATGGATAAAGAAGTTGTGGTCCTTATGTACAATGGAATATCACTCAGCCATGAAATCAATGTCATAAGGCTAGTAGAAGCAAGATGGGTGGACTTAGGTACGACGATTCTAAGTGAAATAAATCACACAGAAAAAGACACTTATCAAAAGCTATAACTTATACAGGGAATGTAAAAACCGCTACATTTGAACTGAATTAGAAAACAGAACAAAGTCACACATTTAGAAAAAAAACTATGGTTGCTTAACGGGGAAGGTGAGGTGGGGTGATGCATAATACAAGGGTTTCAAATTAGCTCAGATACCGTTCCATACACCCAATACGTAATAGATAAGACCTACTCCTTGCTCAGTGAACTGGACTCAACACCCCCTATTCACCGCACAAGAATATATGTGACTAGTAAGAATCTTAAAACCTATGTATTGATATCTCTCTGGAAGTGTGTCAAGTGGGTGTAAAGCCGCATAAACACAGCCGTGAAAAGCAGCTAAACCCCATTATAAAAATAAATTAGTTTTAAAAACCCATGAAACAAAGACAGTGAAAGAGACAGAAATTCTTACAAAATTCATTCAGGGGCTGTGACGCAACCTGGATTGACCATATCTAGACCCACAGCTGGATGAGACATAAGGGTGGACATTCTTGGGGCTGAGAGGTTTGGTGAGGTTGGGTGAGCCAACGCAGACCCTTTAAGGTAATACTGCGTGGTACCCATCCCATGGGTCCCAAATCTCCAGGTTCAAGGGCATCTTCCTACATCGAAAACTTGCATGAGGAACCCAGAAGATGGTACACCGTGTGGTTTTGAAAGGTTTCTAAAACGCACCTCATTTCTCATCTCCTTGTGCTCGGGTTCGCCATTCCAGCTACTTCACTAGCAATCTCCCTACTTGGAGAATCAGCACCTTTAACCTCCTGTTCCGTACAGGTTGCAATTTGTCCTGAGGATGAACGGGAAGAGGGGCAGCCAATGAGAGACTAGATCTAGGTGTTGGGACAGGCACAGGTCACTCTATTTTCACATCAGGAAGAAGAAATAACCACAGGCTCAGCCTGCCACCCGGAACCAGAATAGGGCCTGAGGCAATCCCGCGCTTCTGCGGCCAGCTCCCAAAAAAGCCAGTTGAAAAATGGAGCACATGGGCACTGCAATTCACAACCCTGCAGAGTTATAAATGATAACTCTCGTCCACAAATATATTGAGGGAAGGCAACGAAGATGATTTGAAAGCAAGGCAGAATTGCAGGAAACAGGTTTCAGGAGGTAGATTCGAATCGCCTTTAAAGCACATGAAAAGCGGCAAAACGTGGACAATGATGCCCTTGGCCAAAAACGGCGTATGCGTTTTTTCCTGAATATATTCAGGAAAAAACGCATACGCCGTTTTTGGCCAACCAAGCAACCTGGAAAGTCAAATCAGCGCTACAAAGAAGTCTCGCTTCCCATCCGTCAAAAGGGCCATGCTGATAAAAGTGTCAAAACCACAAATGCAGGACAGGCCATGGAGAAATTGGAGCCTTGCTACGCTGATGGGCGGGATGTAAATTGCCAACAGCCACTCTGGAGAAGTGTAGGGTTTGTCCTGAAACATCGAAAAAACACAGCTTAGGGAGCATAGGGCACATCCACTCATGGGCACATAAATTTTGAAAACTAAAAATCAGCAAGACACAGGCACCCCAAAGTTTAGGGCTGCTCTGTTGACAAGAACCTCCACTTCATGACACCTTAAATATACCAGGAAAGAGAAAAATGGATAAAGAAGTTGTGGTCCTTATGTACAATGGAATATCACTCAGCCATGAAATCATTGTCATAAGGCTAGTAGCAGCATGATGAGTGGATTTACGTACGACGACTCTAAGTGAAATTAGTCACACAGAAAAAGACACTTATCATAAGCTATCACTTATAGAGGGAATGTAAAAACTTCTACACTTGAACTGAATTACAAAAGAGAACAGAGTCAGACGTTTAGAAAACACACTATGGCTGCTTAAAGTGAAAGGTGAGGTGGTGTGATGCATAAAACAAGGGTTTCATATTAGCTCAGATACCGTTCCATACACCCAATATGTAATAGAAAAGACCTACTCCTTGCTCAGTGAAGTGGACTCAAGACCCCCTATTCACCGCACAAGTATATATCTGACTAGTAAGAAACTTACAACCTATGTATTGATATCTCTCTGGAAGTGTGTCAAGTGGGTGTAAAGCTGCATAAACACAGCCATGAAAAGCAGCTAAACCCCATTATAAAAATAAATTAGTTTTAAAAACCCATGAAACAAAGACAGTGAAAGAGACAGAAATTCTTACAAAATTCATTCGGGGGCTGTGACGCAACCTGGATTGACCATATCTAGACCCACAGCTGGATGAGACATAAGGGTGGACATTCTTGGGGCTGAGAGGTTTGGTGAGGTTGGGTGAGCCAACGCAGACCCTTTAAAGTAATACTGCGTGGTACCCATCCCATGGGTCCCAAATCTCCAGGTTCAAGGTCATCTTCCTACATCGAAAACATGCATGAGAAACCCAGAAGATGGTACACCATGTGATTTTGAAAGGTTTCTAAAACTCACCTCATTTCTCATCTCCTTGTGCTCGGGTTTGCCATTTCAGCTACTTTACTAGCAATCTCCCTACTTGGAGAATCAGCACCTTTAACCTCCTGTTCCGTACAGGTTGCAATTTGTTCTGAGGATGAACGGGAAGAGGGGCAACCAATGAGAGACTAGATCTAGGTGTTGGGACAGGCACAGGTCACTCTATTTTCCCATCAGGAAGAAGAAATAACCACAGTTTCAGCCTGCCACCCGGAACCAGAATAGGGCCTGAGGCAATCCCGCGCTTTTGCGGACAGATCCCAAAAAAGCGAGTTGAAAAATGGAGCTCAGGGACACTGCAATTCACAAACCTGCAGACTTATAAATGATAATTCTCGTCCACAAATATATTGAGGGAAGGCAACGAAGAGGATCTGAAAGCAAGGCAGAACTGCAGGAAACAGATTTTAGGAGGTTGATTCGAATCGCCTTTAAAGCACATGAAAAGCGGCAAAACGTGGACAATGATGCCCTTGGCCAAAAAGGGCGTATGCGTTTTTTCCTGAATATATTCAGGAAAAAACGCATACGCCCTTTTTGGCCAACCAAGCAACCTGGAAAGGCAAATCAGCGCTACAAAGAAGTCTCGCTTCCCATCCGTCAAAAGGGCCATTCTGATAAAAGTGTCAAAACCACAAATGCAGGACAGGCCATGGAGAAATTGGAGCCTTGCTACGCTGATGGGCGGGATGTAAATTGCCAACAGCCATTCTGGAGAAGTGTACGGTGAGGCCTGAAACATCGAAAAAACACAGCTTAGGGAGCATAGGGCACGTCCACTCATGGGCGTATAAATTTTGAAAACTGAAAATCAGCAAGACACAGGCACCCCAAAGTTTAGGGCTGCTCTGTTGACAAGAACCTCCACTTCATGACACCTTAAATATCCCAGGAAAGAGAAAAATGGATAAAGAAGTTGTGGTCCTTATGTACAATGGAATATCACTCAGCCATGAAATCAATGTCATAAGGCTAGTAGAAGCAAGATGGGTGGACTTAGGAACGACGATTCTAAGTGAAATAAATCACACAGAAAAAGACACTTATCAAAAGCTATAACTTATACAGGGAATGTAAAAACCGCTACACTTGAACTGAATTACAAAACAGAACAGAGTCACACGTTTAGAAAACACACTATGGCTGCTTAACGGGAAAGGTGAGGTGGGGTGATGCATAAAACAAGGGTTTCAAATTAGCTCAGATACCGTTCCATACACCCAATATGTAATAGACAAGACCTACTCCTTGCTCAGTGAACTGGACTCAACACCCCCTATTCACCGCACAAGAATATATGTGACTAGTAAGAATCTTAAAACCTATGTATTGATATCTCTCTGGAAGTGTGTCAAGTGGGTGTAAAGCCGCATAAACACAGCCGTGAAAAGCAGCTAAACCCCATTATAAAAATAAATTAGTTTTAAAAACCCATGAAAAAAAGACAGTGAAAGAGACAGAAATTCTTACAAAATTCATTCAGGGGCTGTGACGCAACCTGGACTGACCATTTCTAGACCCACAGATGGATGAGACATAAGGGTGGACATTCTTGGGGCTGAGAGGTTTGGTGAGGTTGGGTGAGCCAACGCAGACCATTTAAGGTAATACTGCGTGGTACCCATCCCATGGGTCCCAAATCTCCAGGTTCAAGGGCATCTTCCTACATCGAAAACTTGCATGAGGAACCCAGAAGATGGTACACCGTGTGATTTTGAAAGGTTTCTAAAACGCACCTCATTTCTCATCTCCTTGTGCTCGGGTTCGCCATTCCAGCTACTTCACTATCAATCTCCCTACTTGGAGAATCAGCACCTTTAACCTCCTGTTCCGTACAGGTTGCAATTTGTCCTGAGGATGAACGGGAAGAGGGGCAGCCAATGAGAGACTAGATCTAGGTGTTGGGACAGGCACAGGTCACTCTATTTTCTCATCAGGAAGAAGAAATAACCACAGGCTCAGCCTGCCACCCGGAACCAGAATAGGGCCTGAGGCAATCCCGCGCTTCTGCGGCCAGCTCCCAAAAAAGCCAGTTGAAAAATGGAGCACATGGGCACTGCAATTCACAACCCTGCAGAGTTATAAATGATAACTCTCGTCCACAAATATATTGAGGGAAGGCAACGAAGAGGAATTGAAAGCAAGGCAGAATTGCAGGAAACAGGTTTCAGGAGGTAGATTCGAATCGCCTTTAAAGCACATGAAAAGCGGCAAAACGTGGAAAATGATGCCCTTGGCCAAAAAGGGCGTATGCGTTTTTTCCTGAATATATTCAGGAAAAAACGCATACGCCCTTTTTGGCCAACCAAGCAACCTGGAAAGGCAAATCAGCGCTACAAAGAAGTCTCGCTTCCCATTCGTCAAAAGGGCCATGCTGATAAAAGTGTCAAAACCACAAATGCAGGACAGGCCATGGAGAAATTGGAGCCATGCTACGCTGATGGGCGGGATGTAAATTGCCAACAGCCACTCTGGAGAAGTGTACGGTGAGGCCTGAAACATCGAAAAAACACAGCTTAGGGAGCATAGGGCACTTCCACTCATGGGCGTATAAATTTTGAAAACTAAAAATCAGCAAGACACAGGCACCCCAAAGTTTAGGGCTGCTCTGTTGACAAGAACCTCCACTTCATGACACCTTAAATATCCCAGGAAAGAGAAAAATGGATAAAGAAGTTGTGGTCCTTATGTACAATGGAATATCACTCAGCCATGAAATCAATGTCATAAGGCTAGTAGAAGCAAGATGGGTGGACTTAGGTACGACGATTCTAAGTGAAATAAGTCACACAGAAAAAGACACTTATCAAAAGCTATAACTTATACAGGGAATGTAAAAACCGCTACATTTGAACTGAATTAGAAAACAGAACAAAGTCACACATTTAGAAAAAAAACTATGGTTGCTTAACGGGAAAGGTGAGGTGGGGTGATGGATAAAACAAGGTTTTCAAATTAGCTCAGATACCGTTCCATACACCCAATACGTAATAGACAAGACCTACTCCTTGCTCAGTGAACTGGACTCAACACCCCCTATTCAACGCACAAGAATATATGTGACTAGTAAGAATCTTAAAACCTATGTATTGATATCTCTCTGGAAGTGTGTCAAGTGGGTGTAAATCCGCATAAACACAGCCGTGAAAAGCAGCTAAACCCCATTATAAAAATAAATTAGTTTTAAAAACCCATGAAACAAAGACAGTGGAAGAGACAGAAATTCTTACAAAATTCATTCAGGGGCTGTGACGCAACCTGGATTGACCATATCTAGACCCACAGCTGGATGAGACATAAGGGTGGACATTCTTGGGGCTGAGAGGTTTGGTGAGGTTGCGTGAGCCAAAGCAGACCCTTTAAGGTAATACTGCGTGGTACCCATCCCATGGGTCCCAAATCTCCAGGTTCAAGGGCATCTTCCTACATCGAAAACTTGCATGAGGAACCCAGAAGATGGTACACCGTGTGATTTTGAAAGGTTTCTAAAACGCACCTCATTTCTCATCTCCTTGTGCTCGGGTTCGCCATTCCAGCTACTTCACTATCAATCTCCCTACTTGGAGAATCAGCACCTTTAACCTCCTGTTCCGTACAGGTTGCAATTTGTCCTGAGGATGAACGGGAAGAGGGGCAGCCAATGAGAGACTAGATCTAGGTGTTGGGACAGGCACAGGTCACTCTATTTTCTCATCAGGAAGAAGAAATAACCACAGGCTCAGCCTGCCACCCGGAACCAGAATAGGGCCTTAGGCAATCCCGCGCTTCTGCGGCCAGCTCCCAAAAAAGTCAGTTGAAAAATGGAGCACATGGGCACTGCAATTCACAACCCTGCAGAGTTATAAATGATAACTCTCGTCCACAAATATACTGAGGGAAGGCAGCGAAGAGGATTTGAAAGCAAGGCAGAATTGCAGGAAACAGGTTTCAGGAGGTAGATTCGAATCGCCTTTAAAGCACATGAAAAGCGGCAAAACGTGGACAATGATGCCCTTGGCCAAAAAGGGCGTATGCGTTTTTTCATGAATATATTCAGGAAAAAACGCATACGCCGTTTTTGGCCAACCAAGCAACCTGGAAAGTCAAATCAGCGCTACAAAGAAGTCTCGCTTCCCATCCGTCAAAAGGGCCATGCTGATAAAAGTGTCAAAACCACAAATGCAGGACAGGCCATGGAGAAATTGGAGCCTTGCTACGCTGATGGGCGGGATGTAAATTGCCAACAGCCACTCTGGAGAAGTGTACGGTGAGGCCTGAAACATCGAAAAAACACAGCTTAGGGAGCATAGGGCACTTCCACTCATGGGCGTATAAATTTTGAAAACTAAAAATCAGCAAGACACAGGCACCCCAAAGTTTAGGGCTGCTCTGTTGACAAGAACCTCCACTTCATGACACCTTAAATATCCCAGGAAAGAGAAAAATGGATAAAGAAGTTGTGGTCCTTATGTACAATGGAATATCACTCAGCCATGAAATCAATGTCATAAGGCTAGTAGAAGCAAGATGGGTGGACTTAGGTACGACGATTCTAAGTGAAATAAGTCACACAGAAAAAGACACTTATCAAAAGCTATAACTTATACAGGGAATGTAAAAACCGCTACATTTGAACTGAATTAGAAAACAGAACAAAGTCACACATTTAGAAAAAAAACTATGGTTGCTTAACGGGAAAGGTGAGGTGGGGTGATGGATAAAACAAGGGTTTCAAATTAGCTCAGATACCGTTCCATACACGCAATACGTAATAGACAAGACCTACTCCTTGCTCAGTGAACTGGACTCAACACCCCCTATTCACCGCACAAGAATATATGTGACTAGTAAGAATCTTAAAACCTATGTATTGTTATCTCTCTGGAAGTGTGTCAAGTGGGTGTAAATCCGCATAAACACAGCCGTGAAAAGCAGCTAAACCCCATTATAAAAATAAATTAGTTTTAAAAACCCATGAAACAAAGACAGTGGAAGAGACAGAAATTCTTACAAAATTCATTCAGGGGCTGTGACGCAACCTGGATTGACCATATCTAGACCCACAGCTGGATGAGACATAAGGGTGGACATTCTTGGGGCTGAGAGGTTTGGTGAGGTTGCGTGAGCCAAAGCAGACCCTTTAAGGTAATACTGCGTGGTACCCATCCCATGGGTCCCAAATCTCCAGGTTCAAGGGCATCTTCCTACATCGAAAACTTGCATGAGGAACCCAGAAGATGGTACACCGTGTGATTTTGAAAGGTTTCTAAAACGCACCTCATTTCTCATCTCCTTGTGCTCGGGTTCGCCATTCCAGCTACTTCACTATCAATCTCCCTACTTGGAGAATCAGCACCTTTAACCTCCTGTTCCGTACAGGTTGCAATTTGTCCTGAGGATGAACGGGAAGAGGGGCAGCCAATGAGAGACTAGATCTAGGTGTTGGGACAGGCACAGGTCACTCTATTTTCTCATCAGGAAGAAGAAATAACCACAGGCTCAGCCTGCCACCCGGAACCAGAATAGGGCCTGAGGCAATCCCGCGCTTCTGCGGCCAGCTCCCAAAAAAGTCAGTTGAAAAATGGAGCACATGGGCACTGCAATTCACAACCCTGCAGAGTTATAAATGATAACTCTCGTCCACAAATATACTGAGGGAAGGCAGCGAAGAGGATTTGAAAGCAAGGCAGAATTGCAGGAAACAGGTTTCAGGAGGTAGATTCGAATCGCCTTTAAAGCACATGAAAAGCGGCAAAACGTGGACAATGATGCCCTTGGCCAAAAAGGGCGTATGCGTTTTTTCCTGAATATATTCAGGAAAAAACGCATACGCCCTTTTTGGCCAACCAAGCAACCTGGAAAGTCAAATCAGCGCTACAAAGAAGTCTCGCTTCCCATCCGTCAAAAGGGCCATGCTGATAAAAGTGTCAAAACCACAAATGCAGGACAGGCCATGGAGAAATTGGAGCCTTGCTACGCTGATGGGCGGGATGTAAATTGCCAACAGCCACCCTGGAGAAGTGTACGGTGAGGCCTGAAACATCGAAAAAACACAGCTTAAGGAGCATAGGGCCCTTCCACTCATGGGCGTATAAATTTTGAAAACTAAAAATCAGCAAGACACAGGCACCCCAAAGTTTAGGGCTGCTCTGTTGACAAGAACCTCCACTTCATGACACCTTAAATATCCCAGGAAAGAGAAAAATGGATAAAGAAGTTGTGGTCCTTATGTACAATGGAATATCACTCAGCCATGAAATCAATGTCATAAGGCTAGTAGAAGCAAGATGGGTGGACTTAGGTACGACGATTCTAAGTGAAATAAGTCACACAGAAAAGGACACTTATCAAAAGCTATAACTTATACAGGGAATGTAAAAACCGCTACATTTGAACTGAATTACAAAACAGAACAAAGTCACACATTTAGAAAAAAAACTATGGTTGCTTAACGGGAAAGGTGAGGTGGGGTGATGGATAAAACTAGGGTTTCAAATTAGCTCAGATACCGTTCCATACACCCAATACGTAATAGACAAGACCTACTCCTTGCTCAGTGAACTGGACTCAACACCCCCTATTCACCGCACAAGAATATATGTGACTAGTAAGAATCTTAAAACCTATGTATTGATATCTCTCTGGAAGTGTGTCAAGTGGGTGTAAAGCCGCATAAACACAGCCGTGAAAAGCAGCTAAACCCCATTATAAAAATAAATTAGTTTTAAAAACCCATGAAACAAAGACAGTGAAAGAGACAGAAATTCTTACAAAATTCATTCAGGGGCTGTGACGCAACCTGGATTGACCATATCTAGACCCACAGCTGGATGAGACATAAGGGTGGACATTCTTGGGGCTGAGAGGTTTGGTGAGGTTGGGTGAGCCAACGCAGACCCTTTAAGGTAATACTGCGTGGTACCCATCACATGGGTCCCAAATCTCCAGGTTCAAGGGCATCTTCCTACATCGAAAACTTGCATGAGGAACCCAGAAGATGGTACACCGTGTGATTTTGAAAGGTTTCTAAAACGCACCTCATTTCTCATCTCCTTGTGCTCGGGTTCGGCATTCCAGCTACTTCACTAGCAATCTCCCTACTTGGAGAATCAGCACCTTTAACCTCCTGTTCCGTACAGGTTGCAATTTGTCCTGAGGATGAACAGGAAGAGGGGCAGCCAATGAGAGACTAGATCTAGATGTTGGGACAGGCACAGGTCACTCTATTTTCTCATCAGGAAGAAGAAATAACCACAGGCTCAGCCTGCCACCCGGAACCAGAATAGGGCCTGAGGCAATCCCGCGCTTCTGCGGCCAGCTCCCAAAAAAGCCAGTTGAAAAATGGAGCACATGGGCACTGCAATTCACAACCCTGCAGAGTTATAAATGATAACTCTCGTCCACAAATATACTGAGGGAAGACAACGAAGAGGATTTGAAAGCAAGGCAGAATTGCAGGAAACAGGTTTCAGGAGGTAGATTCGAATCGCCTTTAAAGCACATGAAAAGCGGCAAAACGTGGACAATGATGCCCTTGGCCAAAAAGGGCGTATGCGTTTTTTCCTGAATATATTCAGGAAAAAACGCATAGGCCCTTTTTGGCCAACCAAGCAACATGTAAAGGCAAATCAGCACTACAAGGAGTCTCGCTTCGAATCGGTCAAAAGGGCCATGCTGAAAAAAGTGTCAAAACCACAAAAGCAGGACAGGCCATGGAGAAATGGGAGCCTTGCTACACTGATGGGCGGGATGTAAATTGCTAGCAGCCACTCTGGAGAAGTGTACGGTGTGGCCTTAAACATCGAAAAAACACAGCTTAGGGAGCATAGGGCACTTCCACTCATGGGCGTATAAATTTTGAAAACTAAAAATCAGCAAGACACAGGCACCCCAAAGTTTAGGGCTGCTCTGTTGACAAGAACCTCCACTTCATGACACCTTAAATATCCCAGGAAAGAGAAAAATGGATAAAGAAGTTGTGGTCCTTATGTACAATGGAATATCACTCAGCCATGAAATCAATGTCATAAGGCTAGTAGAAGCAAGATGGGTGGACTTAGGTACGACGATTCTAAGTGAAATAAGTCACACAGAAAAAGACACTTATCAAAAGCTATAACTTATACAGGGAATGTAAAAACCGCTACATTTGAACTGAATTAGAAAACAGAACAAAGTCACACATTTAGAAAAAAAACTATGGTTGCTTAACGGGAAAGGTGAGGTGGGGTGATGGATAAAACAAGGGTTTCAAATTAGCTCAGATACCGTTCCATACACCCAATATGTAATAGACAAGACCTACTCCTTGCTCAGTGAACTGGACTCAACACCCCCTATTCACCGCACAAGAATATATGTGACTAGTAAGAATCTTAAAACCTATGTATTGATATCTCTCTGGAAGTGTGTCAAGTGGGTGTAAAGCCGCATAAACACAGCCGTGAAAAGCAGCTAAACCCCATTATAAAAATAAATTAGTTTTAAAAACCCATGAAACAAAGACAGTGGAAGAGACAGAAATTCTTACAAAATTCATTCAGGGGCTGTGACGCAACCTGGATTGACCATATCTAGACCCACAGCTGGATGAGACATAAGGGTGGACATTCTTGGGGCTGAGAGGTTTGGTGAGGTTGCGTGAGCCAAAGCAGACCCTTTAAGGTAATACTGCGTGGTACCCATCCCATGGGTCCCAAATCTCCAGGTTCAAGGGCATCTTCCTACATCGAAAACTTGCATGAGGAACCCAGAAGATGGTACACCGTGTGATTTTGAAAGGTTTCTAAAACGCACCTCATTTCTCATCTCCTTGTGCTCGGGTTCGCCATTCCAGCTACTTCACTATCAATCTCCCTACTTGGAGAATCAGCACCTTTAACCTCCTGTTCCGTACAGGTTGCAATTTGTCCTGAGGATGAACGGGAAGAGGGGCAGCCAATGAGAGACTAGATCTAGGTGTTGGGACAGGCACAGGTCACTCTATTTTCTCATCAGGAAGAAGAAATAACCACAGGCTCAGCCTGCCACCCGGAACCAGAATAGGGCCTGAGGCAATCCCGCGCTTCTGCGGCCAGCTCCCAAAAAAGTCAGTTGAAAAATGGAGCACATGGGCACTGCAATTCACAACCCTGCAGAGTTATAAATGATAACTCTCGTCCACAAATATACTGAGGGAAGGCAGCGAAGAGGATTTGAAAGCAAGGCAGAATTGCAGGAAACAGGTTTCAGGAGGTAGATTCGAATCGCCTTTAAAGCACATGAAAAGCGGCAAAACGTGGACAATGATGCCCTTGGCCAAAAAGGGCGTATGCGTTTTTTCCTGAATATATTCAGGAAAAAACGCATACGCCCTTTTTGGCCAACCAAGCAACCTGGAAAGTCAAATCAGTGCTACAAAGAAGTCTCGCTTCCCATCCGTCAAAAGGGCCATGCTGATAAAAGTGTCAAAACCACAAATGCAGGACAGGCCATGGAGAAATTGGAGCCTTGCTACGCTGATGGGCGGGATGTAAATTGCCAACAGCCACCCTGGAGAAGTGTACGGTGAGGCCTGAAACATCGAAAAAACACAGCTTAAGGAGCATAGGGCCCTTCCACTCATGGGCGTATAAATTTTGAAAACTAAAAATCAGCAAGACACAGGCACCCCAAAGTTTAGGGCTGCTCTGTTGACAAGAACCTCCACTTCATGACACCTTAAATATCCCAGGAAAGAGAAAAATGGATAAAGAAGTTGTGGTCCTTATGTACAATGGAATATCACTCAGCCATGAAATCAATGTCATAAGGCTAGTAGAAGCAAGATGGGTGGACTTAGGTACGACGATTCTAAGTGAAATAAGTCACACAGAAAAGGACACTTATCAAAAGCTATAACTTATACAGGGAATGTAAAAACCGCTACATTTGAACTGAATTACAAAACAGAACAAAGTCACACATTTAGAAAAAAAACTATGGTTGCTTAACGGGAAAGGTGAGGTGGGGTGATGGATAAAACTAGGGTTTCAAATTAGCTCAGATACCGTTCCATACACCCAATACGTAATAGACAAGACCTACTCCTTGCTCAGTGAACTGGACTCAACACCCCCTATTCACCGCACAAGAATATATGTGACTAGTAAGAATCTTAAAACCTATGTATTGATATCTCTCTGGAAGTGTGTCAAGTGGGTGTAAAGCCGCATAAACACAGCCGTGAAAAGCAGCTAAACCCCATTATAAAAATAAATTAGTTTTAAAAACCCATGAAACAAAGACAGTGAAAGAGACAGAAATTCTTACAAAATTCATTCAGGGGCTGTGACGCAACCTGGATTGACCATATCTAGACCCACAGCTGGATGAGACATAAGGGTGGACATTCTTGGGGCTGAGAGGTTTGGTGAGGTTGGGTGAGCCAACGCAGACCCTTTAAGGTAATACTGCGTGGTACCCATCCCATGGGTCCCAAATCTCCAGGTTCAAGGGCATCTTCCTACATCGAAAACTTGCATGAGGCACCCAGAAGATGGTACACCGTGTGATTTTGAAAGGTTTCTAAAACGCACCTCATTTCTCATCTCCTTGTGCTCGGGTTCGGCATTCCAGCTACTTCACTAGCAATCTCCCTACTTGGAGAATCAGCACCTTTAACCTCCTGTTCCGTACAGGTTGCAATTTGTCCTGAGGATGAACAGGAAGAGGGGCAGCCAATGAGAGACTAGATCTAGATGTTGGGACAGGCACAGGTCACTCTATTTTCTCATCAGGAAGAAGAAATAACCACAGGCTCAGCCTGCCACCCGGAACCAGAATAGGGCCTGAGGCAATCCCGCGCTTCTGCGGCCAGCTCCCAAAAAAGCCAGTTGAAAAATGGAGCACATGGGCACTGCAATTCACAACCCTGCAGAGTTATAAATGATAACTCTCGTCCACAAATATACTGAGGGAAGGCAACGAAGAGGATTTGAAAGCAAGGCAGAATTGCAGGAAACAGGTTTCAGGAGGTAGATTCGAATCGCCTTTAAAGCACATGAAAAGCGGCAAAACGTGGACAATGATGCCCTTGGCCAAAAAGGGCGTATGCGTTTTTTCCTGAATATATTCAGGAAAAAACGCATAGGCCCTTTTTGGCCAACCAAGCAACATGTAAAGGCAAATCAGCACTACAAGGAGTCTCGCTTCGAATCGGTCAAAAGGGCCATGCTGAAAAAAGTGTCAAAACCACAAAAGCAGGACAGGCCATGGAGAAATGGGAGCCTTGCTACACTGATGGGCGGGATGTAAATTGCTAGCAGCCACTCTGGAGAAGTGTACGGTGTGGCCTTAAACATCGAAAAAACACAGCTTAGGGAGCATAGGGCACTTCCACTCATGGGCGTATAAATTTTGAAAACTAAAAATCAGCAAGACACAGGCACCCCAAAGTTTAGGGCTGCTCTGTTGACAAGAACCTCCACTTCATGACACCTTAAATATCCCAGGAAAGAGAAAAATGGATAAAGAAGTTGTGGTCCTTATGTACAATGGAATATCACTCAGCCATGAAATCAATGTCATAAGGCTAGTAGAAGCAAGATGGGTGGACTTAGGTACGACGATTCTAAGTGAAATAAGTCACACAGAAAAAGACACTTATCAAAAGCTATAACTTATACAGGGAATGTAAAAACCGCTACATTTGAACTGAATTAGAAAACAGAACAAAGTCACACATTTAGAAAAAAAACTATGGTTGCTTAACGGGAAAGGTGAGGTGGGGTGATGGATATAACTAGGGTTTCAAATTAGCTCAGATACCTTTCCATACACCCAATATGTAATAGACAAGACCTACTTCTTGCTCAGTGAACTGGACACAACACCCCCTATTCACCGCACAAGAATATATGTGACTAGTAAGAATCTTAAAACCTATGTATTGATATCTCTCTGGAAGTGTGTCAAGTGGGTGTAAAGCTGCATAAACACAGCCGTGAAAAGCAGCTAAACCCCATTATAAAAATAAATTAGTTTTAAAAACCCATGAAACAAAGACAGTGAAAGAGACAGAAATTCTTACAAAATTCATTCAGGGGCTGTGACGCAACCTGGATTGACCATATCTAGACCCACAGCTGGATGAGACATAAGGGTGGACATTCTTGGGGCTGAGAGGTTTGGTGAGGTTGGGTGAGCCAACGCAGACCCTTTAAGGTAATACTGCGTGGTACCCATCCCATGGGTCCCAAATCTCCAGGTTCAAGGGCATCTTCCTACATCGAAAACTTGCATGAGGAACCCAGAAGATGGTACACCGTGTGATTTTGAAAGGTTTCTAAAACGCACCTCATTTCTCATCTCCTTGTGCTCGGGTTCGGCATTCCAGCTACTTCACTAGCAATCTCCCTACTTGGAGAATCAGCACCTTTAACCTCCTGTTCCGTACAGGTTGCAATTTGTCCTGAGGATGAACAGGAAGAAGGGCAGCCAATGAGAGACTAGATCTAGATGTTGGGACAGGCACAGGTCACTCTATTTTCTCATCAGGAAGAAGAAATAACCACAGGCTCAGCCTGCCACCCGGAACCAGAATAGGGCCTGAGGCAATCCCGCGCTTCTGCGGCCAGCTCCCAAAAAAGCCAGTTGAAAAATGGAGCACATGGGCACTGCAATTCACAACCCTGCAGAGTTATAAATGATAACTCTCGTCCACAAATATACTGAGGGAAGGCAACGAAGAGGATTTGAAAGCAAGGCAGAATTGCAGGAAACAGGTTTCAGGAGGTAGATTCGAATCGCCTTTAAAGCACATGAAAAGCGGCAAAACGTGGACAATGATGCCCTTGGCCAAAAAGGGCCTATGCGTTTTTTCCTGAATATATTCAGGAAAAAACGCATAGGCCCTTTTTGGCCAACCAAGCAACATGTAAAGGCAAATCAGCACTACAAGGAGTCTCGCTTCGAATCGGTCAAAAGGGCCATGCTGAAAAAAGTGTCAAAACCACAAAAGCAGGACAGGCCATGGAGAAATGGGAGCCTTGCTACACTGATGGGCGGGATGTAAATTGCTAGCAGCCACTCTGGAGAAGTGTACGGTGTGGCCTTAAACATCGAAAAAACACAGCTTAGGGAGCATAGGGCACTTCCACTCATGGGCGTATAAATTGGGAAAACTAAAAATCAGCATGACACAGGCACCCCAAAGTTTAGGGCTGCTCTGTTGACAAGAACCTCCACTTTTTGACACCTTAAATATCCCAGGGAAGAGAAAAATGGATAAAGAAGTTGTGGTCCTTATGTACAATGGAATATCACTCAGCCATGAAATCAATGTCATAAGGCTAGTAGCAGCATGATGAGTGGATTTAGGTACGACGACTCTAAGTGAAATAAGTCACACAGAAAAAGACACTTATCATAAGCTATCACGTATAGAGGGAATGTAAAAACTGCTACACTTGAACTGAATTACAAAAGAGAACAGAGTCACACATTTAGAAAACACACTATGGCTGCTTAACGGGAAAGGTGAGGTGGTGTGATGCATAAAACAAGGGTTTCAAATTAGCTCAGATACCGTTCCATACACCCAATATGTAATAGACAAGACCTACTCCTTGCTCAGTGAACTGGACACAACACCCCCTATTCACCGCACAAGTATATATCTGACTAGTAAGAATCTTAAAACCTATGTATTGATATCTCTCTGGAAGTGTGTCAAGTGGGTGTAAAGCTGCATAAACACAGCCGTGAAAAGCAGCTAAACCCCATTATAAAAATAAATTACTTGTAAAAACCCGTAAAACAAAGACAGTGAAAGAGAGAGAAATTCTTACCCAATTCGTTCAGGGGCTGTGATGCAACCTGGATTGAACATATCTAGACCCACAGCTGGATGAGACCTAAGGGTGGACACTATTGGGGCTGAGAGGTTGGGTGAGGTTGGGTGAGCCAACGCAGACCCTTTAAAGTAATACTGCGTGGTACCCATCCCATGGGTCCCAAATCTCCAGGTTCAAGGGCATCTTCCTACATCGAAAACATGCATGAGAAACCCAGAAAATGGTACACCGTGTGATTTTGAAAGGTTTCTAAAACGCACCTCATTTCTCATCTCCTTGTGCTCAGGTTCGCCATTCCAGCTACTTTCCTAGCAGTCTCCCTACTTGGAGAATCAGCACCTTTAACCTCCTGTTCCGTACAGGTTGCAATTTGTTCTGAGGATGAACGGGAAGAGGGGCAACCAATGAGAGACTAGATCTAGGTGTTGGGACAGGCACAGGTCACTCTATTTTCCCATCAGGAAGAAGAAAATACCACAGGCTCAGCCTGCCACCCGGAACCAGAATAGGGCCTGAGGCAATCCCGCGCTTTTGCGGACAGATCCCAAAAAAGCGAGTTGAAAAATGGACCTCAGGGACACTGCAATTCACAAACCTGCAGACTTATAAATGATAATTCTCGTCCACAAATATATTGAGGGAAAGCAACGAAGAGGATTTGAAAGCAAGGCAGAACTGCAGGAAACAGATTTCAGGAGGTAGATTCGAATCGCCTTTAAAGCACATGAAAAGCGGCAAAACGTTGACAATGATGACCTTGGCCAAAAAGGGCGTATGCGTTGTTTCCTGAATATATTCAGGAAAAAACGCATACGCCCTTTTTGGCCAACCAAGCAACCTGGAAAGGCAAATCAGCGCTACAAAGAAGTCTCGCTTCCCATCCGTCAAAAGGGCCATGCTGATAAAAGTGTCAAAACCACAAATGCAGGACAGGCTATGGAGAAATTGGAGCCTTGCTACGCTGATGGGCGGGATGTAAACTGCCAACAGCCACTCTGGAGAAGTGTACGGTGAGGCCTGAAACTTCGAAAAAACACAGCTTAGGGAGCATAGGGCACTTCCACTCATGGGCGTATAAATTTTGAAAACTAAAAATCAGCAAGACACAGGCACCCCAAAGTTTAGGGCTGCTCTGTTGACAAGAACCTCCACTTCATGACACCTTAAATATCCCAGGAAAGAGAAAAATGGATAAAGAAGTTGTGGTCCTTATGTACAATGGAATATCACTCAGCCATGAAATCAATGTCATAAGGCTAGTAGAAGCAAGATGGGTGGACTTAGGTACGACGATTCTAAGTGAAATAAGTCACACAGAAAAAGACACTTATCAAAAGCTGTAACTTATACAGGGAATGTAAAAACCGCTACATTTGAACTGAATTAGAAAACAGAACAAAGTCACACATTTAGAAAAAAAACTATGGTTGCTTAACGGGAAAGGTGAGGTGGGGTGATGCATAAAACAAGGGTTTCAAAGTAGCTCAGATACCGTTCCATACACCCAATACGTAATAGACAAGACCTACTCCTTGCTCAGTGAACTGGACTCAACACCCCCTATTCACCGCACAAGAATATATGTGACTAGTAAGAATCTTAAAACCTATGTATTGATATCTCTCTGGAAGTGTGTCAAGTGGGTGTAAAGCCGCATAAACACAGCCGTGAAAAGCAGCTAAACCCCATTATAAAAATAAATTAGTTTTAAAAACCCATGAAACAAAGACAGTGAAAGAGACAGAAATTCTTACAAAATTCATTCAGGGGCTGTGACGCAACCTGGATTGACCATATCTAGACCCACAGCTGGATGAGACATAAGGGTGGACATTCTTGGGGCTGAGAGGTTTGGTGAGGTTGGGTGAGCCAACGCAGACCCTTTAAGGTAATACTGCGTGGTACCCATCCCATGGGTCCTAAATCTCCAGGTTCAAGGGCATCTTCCTACATCGAAAACTTGCATGAGGAACCCAGAAGATGGTACACCGTGTGATTTTGAAAGGTTTCTAAAACGCACCTCATTTCTCATCTCCTTGTGCTCGGGTTCACCATTCCAGCTACTTTACTAGCAATCTCCCTTCTTGGAGAATCAGCACCTTTAACCTCCTGTTCTGTACAGGTTGCAATTTGTCCTGAGGATGAACGGGAAGAGGGGCAACCAATGAGAGACTAGATGTAGGTGTTGGCACAGGCACTTGTCACTCTATTTTCCCATCAGGAAGAAGAATTAAGCACAGGCTCAGCCTGCCGCCTGGAAGCAGAATAGTGCCTGAGGCAATCCCGCGCTTCTGCGGCCAGCTCCCAAAAAAGCCAGTTGAAAAATGGAGCACATGGGCACTGAAATTCACAACCCTGCAGAGTTATAAATGATAACTCTCGTCCACAAATATATTGAGGGAATGCAATGAAGAGGATTTGAAAGCAAGGCAGAATTGCAGGAAACAGGTTTCAGGAGGCAGATTCGAATCGCCTTTAAAGCACATGAAAAGCGGCAAAACGTGGACAATGATGCCCTTAGCCAAAAGGGCGTATGCCTTTTTTCCTGAATATATTCAGGAAAAAACGCATACGCCCTTTTTGGCCAACCAAGCAACCTGGAAAGGCAAATCAGCGCTACAAAGAAGTCTCGCTTCCCATCCGTCAAAAGGGCGATGCTGATAAAAGTGTCAAAACCACAAATGCAGGACAGGCCATGGAGAAATGGGAGCCTTGCTACGCTGATGGGCGGGATGTAAATTGCCAACAGCCACTCTGGAGAAGTGTACGGTGATACCTGAAACATCGAAAAAACACAGCTAAGGGAGCATAGGGCACGTCCACTCATGGGCGTATAAATTGGGAAAACTAAAAATCAGCAAGACACAGGCACCCCAAAGTTTAGGGCTGCTCTGTTGACAAGAACCTCCACTTCATGACACCTTAAATATCCCAGGAAAGAGAAAAATGGATAAAGAAATTGTGGTCCTTATGTACAATGGAATATCACTCAGCCATGAAATCAATGTCATAAGGCTAGTAGAAGCAAGATGGGTGGACTTAGGTACGACGATTCTAAGTGAAATAAGTCACACAGAAAAGGACACTTATCAAAAGCTATAACTTATACAGGGAATGTAAAAACCGCTACATTTGAACTGAATTACAAAAGAGAACAAAGTCACACATTTAGAAAGAAATCTATGGTTGCTTAACGGGAAAGGTGAGGTGGGGTGATGCATAAAACAAGGGTTTCAAATTAGCTCAGATACCGTTCCATACACCCAATACGTAATAGACAAGACCTACTCCTTGCTCAGTGAACTGGACTCAACACCCCCTATTCACCGCACAAGAATATATGTGACTAGTAAGAATCTTAAAACCTATGTATTGATATCTCTCTGGAAGTGTGTCAAGTGGGTGTAAAGCCGCATAAACACAGCCGTGAAAAGCAGCTAAACCCCATTATAAAAATAAATTAGTTTTAAAAACCCATGAAACAAAGACAGTGAAAGAGACAGAAATTCTTAGAAAATTCATTCAGGGGCTGTGACGCAACCTGGATTGACCATATCTAGACCAACAGCTGGATGAGACATAAGGGTGGACATTCTTGGGGCTGAGAGGTTTGGTGAGGTTGCGTGAGCCAAAGCAGACCCTTTAAGGTAATACTGCGTGGTACCCATCCCATGGGTCCCAAATCTCCAGGTTCAAGGGCATCTTCCTACATCGAAAACTTGCATGAGGAACCCAGAAGATGGTACACCGTGTGATTTTGAAAGGTTTCTAAAACGCAACTCATTTCTCATCTCCTTGTGCTCAGGTTCGCCATTCCAGCTACTTCACTAGCAATCTCCCTACTTGGAGAATCAGCACCTTTAACCTCCTGTTCCGTACAGGTTGCAATTTGTCCTGAGGATGAACGGGAAGAGGGGCAGCCAATGAGAGACTAGATCTAGGTGTTGGGACAGGCACAGGTCACTCTATTTTCTCATCAGGAAGAAGAAATAACCACAGGCTCAGCCTGCCAACCGGAACCAGAATAGGACCTGAGGCAATCCCGCGCTTCTGCGGCCAGCTCCCAAAAAAGCCAGTTGAAAAATGGAGCACATGGGCACTGCAATTCACAACCCTGCAGAGTTATAAATGATAACTCTCGTCCACAAATATACTGAGGGAAGGCAGCGAAGAGGATTTGAAAGCAAGGCAGAATTGCAGGAAACAGGTTTCAGGAGGTAGATTCGAATCGCCTTTAAAGCACATGAAAAGCGGCAAAACGTGGACAATGATGCCCTTGGCCAAAAAGGGCGTATGCGTTTTTTCCTGAATATATTCAGGAAAAAACGCATACGCCCTTTTTGGCCAACCAAGCAACCTGGAAAGTCAAATCAGCGCTACAAAGAAGTTTCGCTTCCCATCAGTCAAAAGGGCCATGCTGATAAAAGTGTCAAAACCACAAATGCACGACAGGCCATGGAGAAATTGGAGCCTTGCTACGCTGATGGGCGGGATGTAAATTGCCAACAGCCACTCTGGAGAAGTGTACGGTGTGTCCTGAAACATCGAAAAAACACAGCATAGGGAGCATAGGGCACGTCCACTCATGGGCGTATAAATTGGGAAAACTAAAAATCAGCAAGACACAGGCACCCCAAAGTTTAGGGCTGCTCTGTTGACAAGAACCTCCACTTCATGACACCTTAAATATCCCAGGAAAGAGAAAAATGGATAAAGAAATTGTGGTCCTTATGTACAATGGAATATCACCCAGCCATGAAATCAATGTCATAAGGCTAGTAGAAGCAAGATGGGTGGACTTAGGTACGACGATTCTAAGTGAAATAAGTCACACAGAAAAGGACACTTATCAAAAGCTATAACTTATACAGGGAATGTAAAAACCGCTACATTTGAACTGAATTACAAAAGAGAACAAAGTCACACATTTAGAAAAAAATCTATGGTTGCTTAACGGGAAAGGTGAGGTGGGGTGATGCATAAAACAAGGGTTTCAAATTAGCTCAGATACCGTTCCATACACCCAATACGTAATAGACAAGACCTACTCCTTGCTCAGTGAACTGGACTCAACACCCCCTATTCACCGCACAAGAATATATGTGACTAGTAAGAATCTTAAAACCTATGTATTGATATCTCTCTGGAAGTGTGTCAAGTGGGTGTAAAGCCGCATAAACACAGCCGTGAAAAGCAGCTAAACCCCATTATAAAAATAAATTAGTTTTAAAAACCCATGAAACAAAGACAGTGAAAGAGACAGAAATTCTTAGAAAATTCATTCAGGGGCTGTGACGCAACCTGGATTGACCATATCTAGACCCACAGCTGGATGAGACATAAGGGTGGACATTCTTGGGGCTGAGAGGTTTGGTGAGGTTGCGTGAGCCAAAGCAGACCCTTTAAGGTAATACTGCGTGGTACCCATCCCATGGGTCCCAAATCTCCAGGTTCAAGGGCATCTTCCTACATCGAAAACTTGCATGAGGAACCCAGAAGATGGTACACCGTGTGATTTTGAAAGGTTTCTAAAACGCACCTCATTTCTCATCTCCTTGTGCTCGGGTTCGCCATTCCAGCTACTTCACTAGCAATCTCCCTACTTGGAGAATCAGCACCTTTAACCTCCTGTTCCGTACAGGTTGCAATTTGTCCTGAGGATGAACGGGAAGAGGGGCAGCCAATGAGAGACTAGATCTAGGTGTTGGGACAGGCACAGGTCACTCTATTTTCTCATCAGGAAGAAGAAATAACCACAGGCTCAGCCTGCCACCCGGAACCAGAATAGGGCCTGAGGCAATCCCGCGCTTCTGCGGCCAGCTCCCAAAAAAGTCAGTTGAAAAATGGAGCACATGGGCACTGCAATTCACAACCCTGCAGAGTTATAAATGATAACTCTCGTCCACAAATATACTGAGGGAAGGCAGCGAAGAGGATTTGAAAGCAAGGCAGAATTGCAGGAAACAGGTTTCAGGAGGTAGATTCGAATCGCCTTTAAAGCACATGAAAAGCGGCAAAACGTGGACAATGATGCCCTTGGCCAAAAAGGGCGTATGCGTTTTTTCCTGAATATATTCAGGAAAAAACGCATACGCCCTTTTTGGCCAACCAAGCAACCTGGAAAGTCAAATCAGCGCTACAAAGAAGTCTCGCTTCCCATCCGTCAAAAGGGCCATGCTGATAAAAGTGTCAAAACCACAAATGCAGGACAGGCCATGGAGAAATTGGAGCCTTGCTACGCTGATGGGCGGGATGTAAATTGCCAACAGCCACCCTGGAGAAGTGTACGGTGAGGCCTGAAACATCGAAAAAACACAGCTTAAGGAGCATAGGGCCCTTCCACTCATGGGCGTATAAATTTTGAAAACTAAAAATCAGCAAGACACAGGCACCCCAAAGTTTAGGGCTGCTCTGTTGACAAGAACCTCCACTTCATGACACCTTAAATATCCCAGGAAAGAGAAAAATGGATAAAGAAGTTGTGGTCCTTATGTACAATGGAATATCACTCAGCCATGAAATCAATGTCATAAGGCTAGTAGAAGCAAGATGGGTGGACTTAGGTACGACGATTCTAAGTGAAATAAGTCACACAGAAAAGGACACTTATCAAAAGCTATAACTTATACAGGGAATGTAAAAACCGCTACATTTGAACTGAATTACAAAACAGAACAAAGTCACACATTTAGAAAAAAAACTATGGTTGCTTAACGGGAAAGGTGAGGTGGGGTGATGGATAAAACTAGGGTTTCAAATTAGCTCAGATACCGTTCCATACACCCAATACGTAATAGACAAGACCTACTCCTTGCTCAGTGAACTGGACTCAACACCCCCTATTCACCGCACAAGAATATATGTGACTAGTAAGAATCTTAAAACCTATGTATTGATATCTCTCTGGAAGTGTGTCAAGTGGGTGTAAAGCCGCATAAACACAGCCGTGAAAAGCAGCTAAACCCCATTATAAAAATAAATTAGTTTTAAAAACCCATGAAACAAAGACAGTGACAGAGACAGAAATTCTTACAAAATTCATTCAGGGGCTGTGACGCAACCTGGATTGACCATATCTAGACCCACAGCTGGATGAGACATAAGGGTGGACATTCTTGGGGCTGAGAGGTTTGGTGAGGTTGGGTGAGCCAACGCAGACCCTTTAAGGTAATACTGCGTGGTACCCATCCCATGGGTCCCAAATCTCCAGGTTCAAGGGCATCTTCCTACATCGAAAACTTGCATGAGGAACCCAGAAGATGGTACACCGTGTGATTTTGAAAGGTTTCTAAAACGCACCTCATTTCTCATCTCCTTGTGCTCGGGTTCGGCATTCCAGCTACTTCACTAGCAATCTCCCTACTTGGAGAATCAGCACCTTTAACCTCCTGTTCCGTACAGGTTGCAATTTGTCCTGAGGATGAACAGGAAGAGGGGCAGCCAATGAGAGACTAGATCTAGATGTTGGGACAGGCACAGGTCACTCTATTTTCTCATCAGGAAGAAGAAATAACCACAGGCTCAGCCTGCCACCCGGAACCAGAATAGGGCCTGAGGCAATCCCGCGCTTCTGCGGCCAGCTCCCAAAAAAGCCAGTTGAAAAATGGAGCACATGGGCACTGCAATTCACAACCCTGCAGAGTTATAAATGATAACTCTCGTCCACAAATATACTGAGGGAAGGCAACGAAGAGGATTTGAAAGCAAGGCAGAATTGCAGGAAACAGGTTTCAGGAGGTAGATTCGAATCGCCTTTAAAGCACATGAAAAGCGGCAAAACGTGGACAATGATGCCCTTGGCCAAAAAGGGCGTATGCGTTTTTTCCTGAATATATTCAAGAAAAAACGCATAGGCCCTTTTTGGCCAACCAAGCAACATGTAAAGGCAAATCAGCACTACAAGGAGTCTCGCTTCGAATCGGTCAAAAGGGCCATGCTGAAAAAAGTGTCAAAACCACAAAAGCAGGAGAGGCCATGGAGAAATGGGAGCCTTGCTACACTGATGGGCGGGATGTAAATTGCTAGCAGCCACTCTGGAGAAGTGTACGGTGTGGCCTTAAACATCGAAAAAACACAGCTTATGGAGCATAGGGCACTTCCACTCATGGGCGTATAAATTGGGAAAACTAAAAATCAGCAAGACACAGGCACCCCAAAGTTTAGGGCTGCTCTGTTGACAAGAACCTCCACTTTTTGACACCTTAAATATCCCAGGGAAGAGAAAAATGGATAAAGAAGTTGTGGTCCTTATGTACAATGGAATATCACTCAGCCATGAAATCAATGTCATAAGGCTAGTAGCAGCATGATGAGTGGATTTAGGTACGACGACTCTAAGTGAAATAAGTCACACAGAAAAAGACACTTATCATAAGCTATCACGTATAGAGGGAATGTAAAAACTGCTACACTTGAACTGAATTACAAAAGAGAACAGAGTCACACGTTTAGAAAACACACTATGGCTGCTTAACGGGAAAGGTGAGGTGGTGTGATGCATAAAACAAGGGTTTCAAATTAGCTCAGATACCGTTCCATACACCCAATATGTAATAGAGAAGACCTACTCCTTGCTCAGTGAACTGGACACAACACCCCCTATTCACCGCACAAGTATATATCTGACTAGTAAGAATCTTAAAACCTATGTATTGATATCTCTCTGGAAGTGTGTCAAGTGGGTGTAAAGCTGCATAAACACAGCCGTGAAAAGCAGCTAAACCCCATTATAAAAATAAATTACTTGTAAAAACCCGTAAAACAAAGACAGTGAAAGAGAGAGAAATTCTTACCCAATTCGTTCAGGGGCTGTGATGCAACCTGGATTGAACATATCTAGACCCACAGCTGGATGAGACCTAAGGGTGGACACTCTTGGGGCTGAGAGGTTGGGTGAGGTTGGGTGAGCCAACGCAGACCCTTTAAAGTAATACTGCGTGGTACCCATCCCATGGGTCCCAAATCTCCAGGTTCAAGGCCATCTTCCTACATCGAAAACATGCATGAGAAACCCAGAAAATGGTACACCGTGTGATTTTGAAAGGTTTCTAAAACGCACCTCATTTCTCATCTCCTTGTGCTCGGGTTCGCCATTCCAGCTACTTTCCTAGCAGTCTCCCTACTTGGAGAATCAGCACCTTTAACCTCCTGTTCCGTACAGGTTGCAAATTGTTCTGAGGATGAACGGGAAGAGGGGCAACCAATGAGAGACTAGATCTAGGTGTTGGGACAGGCACAGGTCACTCTATTTTCCCATCAGGAAGAAGAAAATACCACAGGCTCAGCCTGCCACCCGGAACCAGAATAGGGCCTGAGGCAATCCCGCGCTTTTGCGGACAGATCCCAAAAAAGCGAGTTGAAAAATGGACCTCAGGGACACTGCAATTCACAAACCTGCAGACTTATAAATGATAATTCTCGTCCACAAATATATTGAGGGAAAGCAACGAAGAGGATTTGAAAGCAAGGCAGAACTGCAGGAAACAGATTTCAGGAGGTAGATTCGAATCGCCTTTAAAGCACATGAAAAGCGGCAAAACGTTGACAATGATGACCTTGGCCAAAAAGGGCGTATGCGTTGTTTCCTGAATATATTCAGGAAAAAACGCATACGCTCTTTTTGGCCAACCAAGCAACCTGGAAAGGCAAATCAGCGCTACAAAGAAGTCTCGCTTCCCATCCGTCAAAAGGGCCATGCTGATAAAAGTGTCAAAACCACAAATGCAGGACAGGCTATGGAGAAATTGGAGCCTTGCTACGCTGATGGGCGGGATGTAAACTGCCAACAGCCACTCTGGAGAAGTGTACGGTGAGGCCTGAAACTTCGAAAAAACACAGCTTAGGGAGCATAGGGCACTTCCACTCATGGGCGTATAAATTTTGAAAACTAAAAATCAGCAAGACACAGGCACCCCAAAGTTTAGGGCTGCTCTGTTGACAAGAACCTCCACTTCATGACACCTTAAATATCCCAGGAAAGAGAAAAATGGATAAAGAAGTTGTGGTCCTTATGTACAATGGAATATCACTCAGCCATGAAATCAATGTCATAAGGCTAGTAGAAGCAAGATGGGTGGACTTAGGTACGACGATTCTAAGTGAAATAAGTCACACAGAAAAAGACACTTATCAAAAGCTATAACTTATACAGGGAATGTAAAAACCGCTACATTTGAACTGAATTAGAAAACAGAACAAAGTCACACATTTAGAAAAAAAACTATGGTTGCTTAACGGGAAAGGTGAGGTGGGGTGATGCATAAAACAAGGGTTTCAAAGTAGCTCAGATACCGTTCCATACACCCAATACGTAATAGACAAGACCTACTCCTTGCTCAGTGAACTGGACTCAACACCCCCTATTCACCGCACAAGAATATATGTGACTAGTAAGAATCTTAAAACCTATGTATTGGTATCTCTCTGGAAGTGTGTCAAGTGGGTGTAAAGCCGCATAAACACAGCCGTGAAAAGCAGCTAAACCCCATTATAAAAATAAATTAGTTTTAAAAACCCATGAAACAAAGACAGTGAAAGAGACAGAAATTCTTAGAAAAATCATTCAGTGGCTGTGACGCAACCTGGATTGACCATATCTAGACCCACAGCTGGATGAGACATAAGGGTGGACATTCTTGGGGCTGAGAGGTTTGGTGAGGTTGGGTGAGCCAACGCAGACCCTTTAAGGTAATACTGCGTGGTACCCATCCCATGGGTCCTAAATCTCCAGGTTCAAGGGCATCTTCCTACATCGAAAACTTGCATGAGGAACCCAGAAGATGGTACACCGTGTGATTTTGAAAGGTTTCTAAAACGCACCTCATTTCTCATCTCCTTGTGCTCGGGTTCGCCATTCCAGCTACTTTACTAGCAATCTCCCTTCTTGGGGAATCAGCACCTTTAACCTCCTGTTCTGTACAGGTTGCAATTTGTCCTGAGGATGAACGGGAAGAGGGGCAACCAATGAGAGACTAGATGTAGGTGTTGGCACAGGCACTTGTCACTCTATTTTCCCATCAGGAAGAAGAATTAAGCACAGGCTCAGCCTGCCGCCTGGAAGCAGAATAGTGCCTGAGGCAATCCCGCGCTTCTGCGGCCAGCTCCCAAAAAAGCCAGTTGAAAAATGGAGCACATGGGCACTGAAATTCACAACCCTGCAGAGTTATAAATGATAACTCTCGTCCACAAATATATTGAGGGAAGGCAATGAAGAGGATTTGAAAGCAAGGCAGAATTGCAGGAAACAGGTTTCAGGAGGCAGATTCGAATCGCCTTTAAAGCACATGAAAAGCGGCAAAACGTGGACAATGATGCCCTTAGCCAAAAGGGCGTATGCGTTTTTTCCTGAATATATTCAGGAAAAAACGCATACGCCCTTTTTGGCCAACCAAGCAACCTGGAAAGGCAAATCAGCGCTACAAAGAAGTCTCGCTTCCCATCCGTCAAAAGGGCGATGCTGATAAAAGTGTCAAAACCACAAATGCAGGACAGGCCATGGAGAAATGGGAGCCTTGCTACGCTGATGGGCGGGATGTAAATTGCCAACAGCCACTCTGGAGAAGTGTACGGTGATACCTGAAACATCGAAAAAACACAGCTTAGGGAGCATAGGGCACGTCCACTCATGGGCGTATAAATTTTAAAAACTAAAAATCAGCAAGACACAGGCACCCCAAAGTTTAGGGCTGCTCTGTTGACAAGAACCTCCACTTCATGACACCTTAAATATCCCAGGAAAGAGAAAAATGGATAAAGAAATTGTGGTCCTTATGTACAATGGAATATCACTCAGCCATGAAATCAATGTCATAAGGCTAGTAGAAGCAAGATGGGTGGACTTAGGTACGACGATTCTAAGTGAAATAAGTCACACAGAAAAGGACACTTATCAAAAGCTATAACTTATACAGGGAATGTAAAAACCGCTACATTTGAACTGAATTACAAAACAGAACAAAGTCACACATTTAGAAAAAAATCTATGGTTGCTTAACGGGAAAGGTGAGGTGGGGTGATGCATAAAACAAGGGTTTCAAATTAGCTCAGATACCGTTCCATACACCCAATACGTAATAGACAAGACCTACTCCTTGCTCAGTGAACTGGACTCAACACCCCCTATTCACCGCACAAGAATATATGTGACTAGTAAGAATCTTAAAACCTATGTATTGATATCTCTCTGGAGGTGTGTCAAGTGGGTGTAAAGCCGCATAAACACAGCCGTGAAAAGCAGCTAAACCCCATTATAAAAATAAATTAGTTTTAAAAACCCATGAAACAAAGACAGTGAAAGAGACAGAAATTCTTAGAAAATTCATTCAGGGGCTGTGACGCAACCTGGATTGACCATATCTAGACCCACAGCTGGATGAGACATAAGGGTGGACATTCTTGGGGCTGAGAGGTTTGGTGAGGTTGCGTGAGCCAAAGCAGACCCTTTAAGGTAATACTGCGTGGTACCCATCCCATGGGTCCCAAATCTCCAGGTTCAAGGGCATCTTCCTACATCGAAAACTTGCATGAGGAACCCAGAAGATGGTACACCGTGTGATTTTGAAAGGTTTCTAAAACGCACCTCATTTCTCATCTCCTTGTGCTCGGGTTCGCCATTCCAGCTACTTCACTATCAATCTCCCTACTTGGAGAATCAGCACCTTTAACCTCCTGTTCCGTACAGGTTGCAATTTGTCCTGAGGATGAACGGGAAGAGGGGCAGCCAATGAGAGACTAGATCTAGGTGTTGGGACAGGCACAGGTCACTCTATTTTCTCATCAGGAAGAAGAAATAACCACAGGCTCAGCCTGCCACCCGGAACCAGAATAGGGCCTGAGGCAATCCCGCGCTTCTGCGGCCAGCTCCCAAAAAAGTCAGTTGAAAAATGGAGCACATGGGCACTGCAATTCACAACCCTGCAGAGTTATAAATGATAACTCTCGTCCACAAATATACTGAGGGAAGGCAGCGAAGAGGATTTGAAAGCAAGGCAGAATTGCAGGAAACAGGTTTCAGGAGGTAGATTCGAATCGCCTTTAAAGCACATGAAAAGCGGCAAAACGTGGACAATGATGCCCTTGGCCAAAAAGGGCGTATGCGTTTTTTCCTGAATATATTCAGGAAAAAACGCATACGCCCTTTTTGGCCAACCAAGCAACCTGGAAAGTCAAATCAGCGCTACAAAGAAGTCTCGCTTCCCATCCGTCAAAAGGGCCATGCTGATAAAAGTGTCAAAACCACAAATGCAGGACAGGCCATGGAGAAATTGGAGCCTTGCTACGCTGATGGGCGGGATGTAAATTGCCAACAGCCACCCTGGAGAAGTGTACGGTGAGGCCTGAAACATCGAAAAAACACAGCTTAAGGAGCATAGGGCCCTTCCACTCATGGGCGTATAAATTTTGAAAACTAAAAATCAGCAAGACACAGGCACCCCAAAGTTTAGGGCTGCTCTGTTGACAAGAACCTCCACTTCATGACACCTTAAATATCCCAGGAAAGAGAAAAATGGATAAAGAAGTTGTGGTCCTTATGTACAATGGAATATCACTCAGCCATGAAATCAATGTCATAAGGCTAGTAGAAGCAAGATGGGTGGACTTAGGTACGACGATTCTAAGTGAAATAAGTCACACAGAAAAGGACACTTATCAAAAGCTATAACTTATACAGGGAATGTAAAAACCGCTACATTTGAACTGAATTACAAAACAGAACAAAGTCACACATTTAGAAAAAAAACTATGGTTGCTTAACGGGAAAGGTGAGGTGGGGTGATGGATAAAACTAGGGTTTCAAATTAGCTCAGATACCGTTCCATACACCCAATACGTAATAGACAAGACCTACTCATTGCTCAGTGAACTGGACTCAACACCCCCTATTCACCGCACAAGAATATATGTGACTAGTAAGAATCTTAAAACCTATGTATTGATATCTCTCTGGAAGTGTGTCAAGTGGGTGTAAAGCCGCATAAACACAGCCGTGAAAAGCAGCTAAACCCCATTATAAAAATAAATTAGTTTTAAAAACCCATGAAACAAAGACAGTGAAAGAGACAGAAATTCTTACAAAATTCATTCAGGGGCTGTGACGCAACCTGGATTGACCATATCTAGACCCACAGCTGGATGAGACATAAGGGTGGACATTCTTGGGGCTGAGAGGTTTGGTGAGGTTGGGTGAGCCAACGCAGACCCTTTAAGGTAATACTGCGTGGTACCCATCCCATGGGTCCCAAATCTCCAGGTTCAAGGGCATCTTCCTACATCGAAAACTTGCATGAGGAACCCAGAAGATGGTACACCGTGTGATTTTGAAAGGTTTCTAAAACGCACCTCATTTCTCATCTCCTTGTGCTCGGGTTCGGCATTCCAGCTACTTCACTAGCAATCTCCCTACTTGGAGAATCAGCACCTTTAACCTCCTGTTCCGTACAGGTTGCAATTTGTCCTGAGGATGAACAGGAAGAGGGGCAGCCAATGAGAGACTAGATCTAGATGTTGGGACAGGCACAGGTCACTCTATTTTCTCATCAGGAAGAAGAAATAACCACAGGCTCAGCCTGCCACCCGGAACCAGAATAGGGCCTGAGGCAATCCCGCGCTTCTGCGGCCAGCTCCCAAAAAAGCCAGTTGAAAAATGGAGCACATGGGCACTGCAATTCACAACCCTGCAGAGTTATAAATGATAACTCTCGTCCACAAATATACTGAGGGAAGGCAACGAAGAGGATTTGAAAGCAAGGCAGAATTGCAGGAAACAGGTTTCAGGAGGTAGATTCGAATCGCCTTTAAAGCACATGAAAAGCGGCAAAACGTGGACAATGATGCCCTTGGCCAAAAAGGGCCTATGCGTTTTTTCCTGAATATATTCAGGAAAAAACGCATAGGCCCTTTTTGGCCAACCAAGCAACATGTAAAGGCAAATCAGCACTACAAGGAGTCTCGCTTCGAATCGGTCAAAAGGGCCATGCTGAAAAAAGTGTCAAAACCACAAAAGCAGGACAGGCCATGGAGAAATGGGAGCCTTGCTACACTGATGGGCGGGATGTAAATTGCTAGCAGCCACTCTGGAGAAGTGTACGGTGTGGCCTTAAACATCGAAAAAACACAGCTTAGGGAGCATAGGGCACTTCCACTCATGGGCGTATAAATTGGGAAAACTAAAAATCAGCAAGACACAGGCACCCCAAAGTTTAGGGCTGCTCTGTTGACAAGAACCTCCACTTTTTGACACCTTAAATATCCCAGGGAAGAGAAAAATGGATAAAGAAGTTGTGGTCCTTATGTACAATGGAATATCACTCAGCCATGAAATCAATGTCATAAGGCTAGTAGCAGCATGATGAGTGGATTTAGGTACGACGACTCTAAGTGAAATAAGTCACACAGAAAAAGACACTTATCATAAGCTATCACGTATAGAGGGAATGTAAAAACTGCTACACTTGAACTGAATTACAAAAGAGAACAGAGTCACACGTTTAGAAAACACACTATGGCTGCTTAACGGGAAAGGTGAGGTGGTGTGATGCATAAAACAAGGGTTTCAAATTAGCTCAGATACCGTTCCATACACCCAATATGTAATAGACAAGACCTACTCCTTGCTCAGTGAACTGGACACAACACCCCCTATTCACCGCACAAGTATATATCTGACTAGTAAGAATCTTAAAACCTATGTATTGATATCTCTCTGGAAGTGTGTCAAGTGGGTGTAAAGCTGCATAAACACAGCCGTGAAAAGCAGCTAAACCCCATTATAAAAATAAATTACTTGTAAAAACCCGTAAAACAAAGACAGTGAAAGAGAGAGAAATTCTTACCCAATTCGTTCAGGGGCTGTGATGCAACCTGGATTGAACATATCTAGACCCACAGCTGGATGAGACCTAAGGGTGGACACTATTGGGGCTGAGAGGTTGGGTGAGGTTGGGTGAGCCAACGCAGACCCTTTAAAGTAATACTGCGTGGTACCCATCCCATGGGTCCCAAAGCTCCAGGTTCAAGGGCATCTTCCTACATCGAAAACATGCATGAGAAACCCAGAAAATGGTACACCGTGTGATTTTGAAAGGTTTCTAAAACGCACCTCATTTCTCATCTCCTTGTGCTCAGGTTCGCCATTCCAGCTACTTTCCTAGCAGTCTCCCTACTTGGAGAATCAGCACCTTTAACCTCCTGTTCCGTACAGGTTGCAATTTGTTCTGAGGATGAACGGGAAGAGGGGCAACCAATGAGAGACTAGATCTAGGTGTTGGGACAGGCACAGGTCACTCTATTTTCCCATCAGGAAGAAGAAAATACCACAGGCTCAGCCTGCCACCCGGAACCAGAATAGGGCCTGAGGCAATCCCGCGCTTTTGCGGACAGATCCCAAAAAAGCGAGTTGAAAAATGGAGCTCAGGGACACTGCAATTCACAAACCTGCAGACTTATAAATGATAATTCTCGTCCACAAATATATTGAGGGAAAGCAACGAAGAGGATTTGAAAGCAAGGCAGAACTGCAGGAAACAGATTTCAGGAGGTAGATTCGAATCGCCTTTAAAGCACATGAAAAGCGGCAAAACGTGGACAATGATGACCTTGGCCAAAAAGGGCGTATGCGTTGTTTCCTGAATATATTCAGGAAAAAACGCATACGCCCTTTTTGGCCAACCAAGCAACCTGGAAAGGCAAATCAGCGCTACAAAGAAGTCTCGCTTCCCATCCGTCAAAAGGGCCATGCTGATAAAAGTGTCAAAACCACAAATGCAGGACAGGCTATGGAGAAATTGGAGCCTTGCTACGCTGATGGGCGGGATGTAAACTGCCAACAGCCACTCTGGAGAAGTGTACGGTGAGGCCTGAAACTTCGAAAAAACACAGCTTAGGGAGCATAGGGCACTTCCACTCATGGGCGTATAAATTTTGAAAACTAAAAATCAGCAAGACACAGGCACCCCAAAGTTTAGGGCTGCTCTGTTGACAAGAACCTCCACTTCATGACACCTTAAATATCCCAGGAAAGAGAAAAATGGATAAAGAAGTTGTGGTCCTTATGTACAATGGAATATCACTCAGCCATGAAATCAATGTCATAAGGCTAGTAGAAGCAAGATGGGTGGACTTAGGTACGACGATTCTAAGTGAAATAAGTCACACGGAAAAAGACACTTATCAAAAGCTATAACTTATACAGGGAATGTAAAAACCGCTACATTTGAACTGAATTAGAAAACAGAACAAAGTCACACATTTAGAAAAAAAACTATGGTTGCTTAACGGGAAAGGTGAGGTGGGGTGATGCATAAAACAAGGGTTTCAAAGTAGCTCAGATACCGTTCCATACACCCAATACGTAATAGACAAGACCTACTCCTTGCTCAGTGAACTGGACTCAACACCCCCTATTCACCGCACAAGAATATATGTGACTAGTAAGAATCTTAAAACCTATGTATTGATATCTCTCTGGAAGTGTGTCAAGTGGGTGTAAAGCCGCATAAACACAGCCGTGAAAAGCAGCTAAACCCCATTATAAAAATAAATTAGTTTTAAAAACCCATGAAACAAAGACAGTGAAAGAGACAGAAATTCTTACAAAAATCATTCAGTGGCTGTGACGCAACCTGGATTGACCATATCTAGACCCACAGCTGGATGAGACATAAGGGTGGACATTCTTGGGGCTGAGAGGTTTGGTGAGGTTCGGTGAGCCAACGCAGACCCTTTAAGGTAATACTGCGTGGTACCCATCCCATGGGTCCTAAATCTCCAGGTTCAAGGGCATCTTCCTACATCGAAAACTTGCATGAGGAACCCAGAAGATGGTACACCGTGTGATTTTGAAAGGTTTCTAAAACGCACCTCATTTCTCATCTCCTTGTGCTCGGGTTCGCCATTCCAGCTACTTTACTAGCAATCTCCCTTCTTGGAGAATCAGCACCTTTAACCTCCTGTTCTGTACAGGTTGCAATTTGTCCTGAGGATGAACGGGAAGAGGGGCAACCAATGAGAGACTAGATGTAGGTGTTGGCACAGGCACTTGTCACTCTATTTTCCCATCAGGAAGAAGAATTAAGCACAGGCTCAGCCTGCCGCCTGGAAGCAGAATAGTGCCTGAGGCAATCCCGCGCTTCTGCGGCCAGCTCCCAAAAAAGCCAGTTGAAAAATGGAGCACATGGGCACTGAAATTCACAACCCTGCAGAGTTATAAATGATAACTCTCGTCCACAAATATATTGAGGGAAGGCAATGAAGAGGATTTGAAAGCAAGGCAGAATTGCAGGAAACAGGTTTCAGGAGGCAGATTCGAATCGCCTTTAAAGCACATGAAAAGCGGCAAAACGTGGACAATGATGCCCTTAGCCAAAAGGGCGTATGCGTTTTTTCCTGAATATATTCAGGAAAAAACGTATACGCCCTTTTTGGCCAACCAAGCAACCTGGAAAGGCAAATCAGCGCTACAAAGAAGTCTCGCTTCCCATCCGTCAAAAGGGCGATGCTGATAAAAGTGTCAAAACCACAAATGCAGGACAGGCCATGGAGAAATGGGAGCCTTGCTACGCTGATGGGCGGGATGTAAATTGCCAACAGCCACTCTGGAGAAGTGTACGGTGATACCTGAAACATCGAAAAAACACAGCTTAGGGAGCATAGGGCACGTCCACTCATGGGCGTATACATTTTAAAAACTAAAAATCAGCAAGACACAGGCACCCCAAAGTTTAGGGCTGCTCTGTTGACAAGAACCTCCACTTCATGACACCTTAAATATCCCAGGAAAGAGAAAAATGGATAAAGAAATTGTGGTCCTTATGTACAATGGAATATCACTCAGCCATGAAATCAATGTCATAAGGCTAGTAGAAGCAAGATGGGTGGACTTAGGTACGACGATTCTAAGTGAAATAAGTCACACAGAAAAGGACACTTATCAAAAGCTATAACTTATACAGGGAATGTAAAAACCGCTACATTTGAACTGAATTACAAAACAGAACAAAGTCACACATTTAGAAAAAAATCTATGGTTGCTTAACGGGAAAGGTGAGGTGGGGTGATGCATAAAACAAGGGTTTCAAATTAGCTCAGATACCGTTCCATACACCCAATACGTAATAGACAAGACCTACTCCTTGCTCAGTGAACTGGACTCAACACCCCCTATTCACCGCACAAGAATATATGTGACTAGTAAGAATCTTAAAACCTATGTATTGATATCTCTCTGGAAGTGTGTCAAGTGGGTGTAAAGCCGCATAAACACAGCCGTGAAAAGCAGCTAAACCCCATTATAAAAATAAATTAGTTTTAAAAACCCATGAAACAAAGACAGTGAAAGAGACAGAAATTCTTACAAAAATCATTCAGTGGCTGTGACGCAACCTGGATTGACCATATCTAGACCCACAGCTGGATGAGACAGAAGGGTGGACATTCTTGGGGCTGAGAGGTTTGGTGAGGTTGGGTGAGCCAACGCAGACCCTTTAAAGTAATACTGCATGGCACCCATCCCTTGGGTCCCAAATCTCCAGGTTCAAGGGCATCTTCCTACATCGAAAACTTGCATGAGGAACCCAGAAGATGGTACACCGTGTGATTTTGAAAGGTTTCTAAAACGCACCTCATTTCTCATCTCCTTGTGCTCGGGTTCGCCATTCCAGCTACTTCACTATCAATCTCCCTACTTGGAGAATCAGCACCTTTAACCTCCTGTTCCGTACAGGTTGCAATTTGTCCTGAGGATGAACGGGAAGAGGGGCAGCCAATGAGAGACTAGATCTAGGTGTTGGGACAGGCACAGGTCACTCTATTTTCTCATCAGGAAGAAGAAATAACCACAGGCTCAGCCTGCCACCCGGAATCAGAATAGGGCCTGAGGCAATCCCGCGCTTCTGCGGCCAGCTCCCAAAAAAGACAGTTGAAAAATGGAGCACATGGGCACTGCAATTCACAACCCTGCAGAGTTATAAATGATAACTCTCGTCCACAAATATATTGAGGGAAGGCAACGAAGAGGATTTGAAAGCAAGGCAGAATTGCAGGAAACAGGTTTCAGGAGGTAGATTCGAATCGCCTTTAAAGCAGATGAAAAGCGGCAAAACGTGGACAATGATGCCCTTGGCCAAAAAGGGCGTATGCGTTTTTTCCTGAATGTATTCAGGAAAAAACGCATACGCCCTTTTTGGCCAACCAAGCAACCTGGATAGGCAAATCAGCGCTACAAAGAAGTCTCGCTTCCCATCCGTCAAAAGGGCCATGCTGATAAAAGTGTCAAAACCACAAATGCAGGACAGGCCATGGAGAAATTGGTGCCTTGCTACGCTGATGGGCGGGATGTAAATTGCCAACAGCCACTCTGGAGAAGTGTACGGTGTGGCCTTAAATATCGAAAAAACACAGCTTAGGGAGCATAGGGCACTTCCACTCATGGGCGTATAAATTGGGAAAACTAAAAATCAGCAAGACACAGGCACCCCAAAGTTTAGGGCTGCTCTGTTGACAAGAACCTCCACTTCATGACACCTTAAATATCCCAGGGAAGCGAAAAATGGATAAAGAAGTTGTGGTCCTTATGTACAATGGAATATCACTCAGCCATGAAATCAATGTCATAAGGCTAGTAGCAGCATGATGAGTGGATTTAGGTACGACGACTTTAAGTGAAATAAGTCACACAGAAAAAGACACTTATCATAAGCTATCACGTATAGAGGGAATGTAAAAACTGCTACACTTGAACTGAATTACAAAAGAGAACAGAGTCACACGTTTAGAAAACACACTATGGCTGCTTAACGGGAAAGGTAAGGTGGTGTGATGCATAAAACAAGGGTTTCAAATTAGCTCAGATACCGTTCCATACACCCAATATGTAATAGAGAAAACCTACTCCTTGCTCAGTGAACTGGACACAACACCCCCTATTCACCGCACAAGTATATATCTGACTAGTAAGAATCTTAAAACCTATGTATTGATATCTCTCTGGAAGTGTGTCAAGTGGGTGTAAAGCCGCATAAACACAGCCGTGAAAAGCAGCTAAACCGCATTATAAAAATAAATTACTTTTAAAAACCCGTAAAACAAAGACAGTGAAAGAGAGAGAAATTCTTACACAATTCGTTCAGGGGCTGTGATGCAACCTGGATTGAACATATCTAGACCCACAGCTGTATGAGACCTAAGGGTGGACACTCTTGGGGCTGAGAGGTTGGGTGAGGTTGGGTGAGCCAACGCAGACCCTTTAAAGTAATACTGCGTGGTACCCATCCCATGGGTCCCAAATCTCCAGGTTCAAGGCCATCTTCCTACATCGAAAACATGCATGAGAAACCCAGAAAATGGTACACCGTGTGATTTTGAAAGGTTTCTAAAACGCACCTCATTTCTCATCTCCTTGTGCTCGGGTTCGCCATTCCAGCTACTTTCCTAGCAATCTCCCTACTTGGAGAATCAGCACCTTTAACCTCCTGTTCTGTACAGGTTGCAATTTGTCCTGAGGATGAACGGGAAGAGGGGCAACCAATGAGAGACTAGATGTAGGTGTTGGCACAGGCACAGGTCACTCTATTTTCCCATCAGGAAGAAAAATTAAGCACAGGCTCAGCCTGCCGCCTGGAAGCAGAATAGTGCCTGAGGCAATCCCGCGCTTCTGCGGCCAGCTCCCAAAAAAGCCAGTTGAAAAATGGAGCACATGGGCACTGAAATTCACAACCCTGCAGAGTTATAAATGATAACTCTCGTCCACAAATATATTGAGGGAAGGCAACGAAGAGGATTTGAAAGCAAGGCAGAATTGCAGGAAACAGGTTTCAGGAGGTAGATTCGAATCGCCTTTAAAGCACATGAAAAGCGGCAAAACGTGGACAATGATGCCCTTGGCCAAAAAGGGCGTATGCGTTTTTTCCTGAATATATTCAGGAAAAAACGCATACGCCCTTTTTGGCCAACCAAGCAACCTGGAAAGGCAAATCAGCGCTACAAAGAAGTCTCGCTTCCCATCCGTCAAAAGGGCGATGCTGATAAAAGTTTCAAAACCACAAATGCAGGACAGGCCATGGAGAAATGGGAGCCTTGCTACGCTGATGGGCGGGATGTAAATTGCCAACAGCCACTCTGGAGAAGTGTACGGTGATACCTGAAACATCAAAAAAACACAGCGTAGGGAGCATAGGGCACGTCCACTCATGGGCGTATAAATTTTGAAAACTAAAAATCAGCAAGACACAGGCACCCCAAAGTTTAGGGCTGCTCTGTTGACAAGAACCTCCACTTCATGACACCTTAAATATCCCAGGAAAGAGAAAAATGGATAAAGAAGTTGTGGTCCTTATGTACAATGGAATATCACTCAGCCATGAAATCAATGTCATAAGGCTAGTAGAAGCAAGATGGGTGGACTTAGGTACGACGATTCTAAGTGAAATAAGTCACACAGAAAAGGACACTTATCAAAAGCTATAACTTATACAGGGAATGTAAAAACCGCTACATTTGAACTGAATTACAAAACAGAACAAAGTCACACATTTAGAAAAAAATCTATGGTTGCTTAACGGGAAAGGTGAGGTGGGGTGATGCATAAAACAAGGGTTTCAAATTAGCTCAGATACCGTTCCATACACCCAATACGTAATAGACAAGACCTACTCCTTGCTCAGTGAACTGGACTCAACACCCCCTATTCACCGCACAAGAATATATGTGACTAGTAAGAATCTTAAAACCTATGTATTGATATCTCTCTGGAAGTGTGTCAAGTGGGTGTAAAGCCGCATAAACACAGCCGTGAAAAGCAGCTAAACCCCATTATAAAAATAAATTAGTTTTAAAAACCCATGAAACAAAGACAGTGAAAGAGACAGAAATTCTTAGAAAATTCATTCAGGGGCTGTGACGCAACCTGGATTGACCATATCTAGACCCACAGCTGGATGAGACATAAGGGTGAACATTCTTGGGGCTGAGAGGTTTGGTGAGGTTGGGTGAGCCAACGCAGACCCTTTAAGGTAATACTGCGTCGTACCCATCCCTTGGGTCCCAAATCTCCAGGTTCAAGGGCATCTTCCTACATCGAAAACTTGCATGAGGAACCCAGAAGATGGTACACCGTGTGATTTTGAAAGGTTTCTAAAACGCACCTCATTTCTCATCTCCTTGTGCTCGGGTTCGCCATTCCAGCTACTTCACTAGCAATCTCCCTACTTGGAGAATCAGCACCTTTAACCTCCTGTTCCGTACAGGTTGCAATTTGTCCTGAGGATGAACGGGAAGAGGGGCAGCCAATGAGAGACTAGATCTAGGTGTTGGGACAGGCACAGGTCACTCTATTTTCTCATCAGGAAGAAGAAATAACCACAGGCTCAGCCTGCCACCCGGAACCAGAATAGGGCCTGAGGCAATCCCGCGCTTCTGCGGCCAGCTCCCAAAAAAGACAGTTGAAAAATGGAGCACATGGGCACTGCAATTCACAACCCTGCAGAGTTATAAATGATAACTCTCGTCCACAAATATATTGAGGGAAGGCAACGAAGAGGATTTGAAAGCAAGCCAGAATTGCAGGAAAAAGGTTTCAGGAGGTAGATACGAATCGCCTTTAAAGCAGATGAAAAGCGGCAAAACGTGGACAATGATGCCCTTGGCCAAAAAGGGCGTATGCGTTTTTTCCTGAATGTATTCAGGAAAAAACGCATACGCCCTTTTTGGCCAACCAAGCAACCTGGAAAGTCAAATCAGCGCTACAAAGAAGTCTCGCTTCCCATTCGTCAAAAGGGCCATACTGATAAAAGTGTTAAAACCACAAATGCAGGACAGGCCATGGAGAAATTGGAGCCATGCTACGCTGATGGGCGGGATGTAAATTGCCAACAGCCACTCTGGAGAAGTGTACGGTGAGGCCTGAAACATCGAAAAAACACAGCTTAGGGAGCATAGGGCACTTCCACTCATGGGCGTATAAATTTTGAAAACTAAAAATCAGCAAGACACAGGCACCCCAAAGTTTAGGGCTGCTCTGTTGACAAGAACCTCCACTTCATGACACCTTAAATATCCCAGGAAAGAGAAAAATGGATAAGAAGTTGTGGTCCTTATGTACAATGGAATATCACTCAGCCATGAAATCAATGTCATAAGGCTAGTAGAAGCAAGATGGGTGGACTTAGGTACGACGATTCTAAGTGAAATAAGTCACACAGAAAAAGACACTTATCAAAAGCTATAACTTATACAGGGAATGTAAAAACCGCTACATTTTAACTGAATTACAAAACAGAACAAAGTCACACATTTAGAAAAAAAACTATGGTTGCTTAACGGGAAAGGTGAGGTGGGGTGAAGGATAAAACAAGGGTTTCAAATTAGCTCAGATACCGTTCCATACACCCAATACGTAATAGACAAGACCTACTCCTTGCTCAGTGAACTGGACTCAACACCCCCTATTCACCACACAAGAATATATGTGACTAGTAAGAATCTTAAAACCTATGTATTGATATCTCTCTGGAAGTGTGTCAAGTGGGTGTAAAGCCGCATAAACACAGCCGTGAAAAGCAGCTAAACCCCATTATAAAAGTAAATTAGTTTTAAAAACCCATGAAACAAAGACAGTGGAAGAGACAGAAATTCTTACAAAATTCATTCAGGGGCTGTGACGCAACCTGGATTGACCATATCTAGACCCACAGCTGGATGAGACATAAGGGTGGACATTCTTGGGGCTGAGAGGTTTGGTGAGGTTGCGTGAGCCAAAGCAGACCCTTTAAGGTAATACTGCGTGGAACCCATCCCATGGGTCCCAAATCTCCAGGTTCAAGGGCATCTTCCTACATCGAAAACTTGCATGAGGAACCCAGAAGATGGTACACCGTGTGATTTTGAAAGGTTTCTAAAACGCACCTCATTTCTCATCTCCTTGTGCTCGGGTTCGCCATTCCAGCTACTTCACTAGCAATCTCCCTACTTGGAGAATCAGCACCTTTAACCTCCTGTTCCGTACAGGTTGCAATTTGTCCTGAGGATGAACGGGAAGAGGGGCAGCCAATGAGAGACTAGATCTAGGTGTTGGGACAGGCACAGGTCACTCTATTTTCTCATCAGGAAGAAGAAATAACCACAGGCTCAGCCTGCCACCCGGAACCAGAATAGGGCCTGAGGCAATCCCGCGCTTCTGCGGCCAGCTCCCAAAAAAGTCAGTTGAAAAATGGAGCACATGGGCACTGCAATTCACAACCCTGCAGAGTTATAAATGATAACTCTCGTCCACAAATATACTGAGGGAAGGCAGCGAAGAGGATTTGAAAGCAAGGCAGAATTGCAGGAAACAGGTTTCAGGAGGTAGATTCGAATCGCCTTTAAAGCACATGAAAAGCGGCAAAACGTGGACAATGATGCCCTTGGCCAAAAAGGGCGTATGCGTTTTTTCCTGAATATATTCAGGAAAAAACGCATACGCCCTTTTTGGCCAACCAAGCAACCTGGAAAGTCAAATCAGCGCTACAAAGAAGTCTCGCATCCCATCCGTCAAAAGGGCCATGCTGATAAAAGTGTCAAAACCACAAATTCAGGATAGGCCATGGAGAAATTGGAGCCTTGCTACGCTGATGGGCGGGATGTAAATTGCCAACAGCCACCCTGGAGAAGTGTACGGTGAGGCCTGAAACATCGAAAAAACACAGCTTAAGGAGCATAGGGCCCTTCCACTCATGGGCGTATAAATTTTGAAAACTAAAAATCAGCAAGACACAGGCACCCCAAAGTTTAGGGCTGCTCTGTTGACAAGAACCTCCACTTCATGACACCTTAAATATCCCAGGAAAGAGAAAAATGGATAAAGAAGTTGTGGTCCTTATGTACAATGGAATATCACTCAGACATGAAATCAATGTCATAAGGCTAGTAGAAGCAAGATGGGTGGACTTAGGTACGACGATTCTAAGTGAAATAAGTCACACAGAAAAAGACACTTATCAAAAGCTATAACTTATACAGGGAATGTAAAAACCGCTACATTTTAACTGAATTACAAAACAGAACAAAGTCACACATTTAGAAAAAAAACTATGGTTGCTTAACGGGAAAGGTGAGGTGGGGTGATGGATAAAACTAGGGTTTCAAATTAGCTCAGATACCGTTCCATACACCCAATACGTAATAGACAAGACCTACTCCTTGCTCAGTGAACTGGACTCAACACCCCCTATTCACCGCACAATAATATATGTGACTAGTAAGAATCTTAAAACCTATGTATTGATATCTCTCTGGAAGTGTGTCAAGTGGGTGTAAAGCCGCATAAACACAGCCGTGAAAAGCAGCTAAACCCCATTATAAAAATAAATTAGTTTTAAAAACCCATGAAACAAAGACAGTGAAAGAGAGAGAAATTCTTACACAATTCGTTCAGGGGCTGTGATGCAACCTGGATTGAACATATCTAGACCCACAGCTGGATGAGACCTAAGGGTGGACACTCTTGGGGCTGAGAGGTTGGGTGAGGTTGGGTGAGCCAACGCAGACCCTTTAAAATAATACTGCGTGGTACCCATCCCATGGGTCCCAAATCTCCAGGTTCAAGGCCATCTTCCTACATCGAAAACATGCATGAGAAACCCAGAAAATGGTACACCGTGTGATTTTGAAAGGTTTCTAAAACGCACCTCATTTCTCATCTCCTTGTGCTCGGGTTCGCCATTCCAGCTACTTTCCTAGCAATCTCCCTACTTGGAGAATCAGCACCTTTAACCTCCTGTTCCGTACAGGTTGCAATTTGTTCTGAGGATGAACGGGAAGAGGGGCAACCAATGAGAGACTAGATCTAGGTGTTGGGACAGGCACAGGTCACTCTATTTTCCCATCAGGAAGAAGAAAATACCACAGGCTCAGCCTGCCACCCGGAACCAGAATAGGGCCTGAGGCAATCCCGTGCTTTTGCGGCCAGATCCCAAAAAAGCGAGTTGAAAAATGGACCTCAGGGACACTGCAATTCACAAACCTGCAGAGTTATAAATGATAATTCTCGTCCACAAATATATTGAGGGAAAGCAACGAAGAGGATTTGAAAGCAAGGCAGAACTGCAGGAAACAGATTTCAGGAGGTAGATTCGAATCGCCTTTAAAGCACATGAAAAGCGGCAAAACATTGACAATGATGACCTTGGCCAAAAAGGGCGTATGCGTTGTTTCCTGAATATATTCAGGAAAAAACGCATACGCCCTTTTTGGCCAACCAAGCAACCTGGAAAGGCAAATCAGCGCTACAAAGAAGTCTCGCTTCCCATCCGTCAAAAGGGCCATGCTGATAAAAGTGTCAAAACCACAAATGCAGGACAGGCCATGGAGAAATTGGAGCCTTGCTACGCTGATGGGCGGGATGTAAACTGCCAACAGCCACTCTGGAGAAGTGTACGGTGAGGCCTGAAACTTCGAAAAAACACAGCTTAGGGAGCATAGGGCACTTCCACTCATGGGCGTATAAATTTTGAAAACTAAAAATCAGCAAGACACAGGCACCCCAAAGTTTAGGGCTGCTCTGTTGACAAGAACCTCCACTTCATGACACCTTAAATATCCCAGGAAAGAGAAAAATGGATAAAGAAGTTGTGGTCCTTATGTACAATGGAATATCACTCAGCCATGAAATCAATGTCATAAGGCTAGTAGAAGCAAGATGGGTGGACTTAGGTACGACGATTCTAAGTGAAATAAGTCACACAGAAAAAGACACTTATCAAAAGCTATAACTTATACAGGGAATGTAAAAACCGCTACATTTGAACTGAATTACAAAACAGAACAAAGTCACACATTTAGAAAAAAAAAACTATGGTTGCTTAACGGGAAAGGTGAGGTGGGGTGATGCATAAAACAAGGGTTTCAAATTAGCTCAGATACCGTTCCATACACCCAATACGTAATAGACAAGACCTACTCCTTGCTCAGTGAACTGGACTCAACACCCCCTATTCACCGCACAAGAATATATGTGACTAGTAAGAATCTTAAAACCTATGTATTGATATCTCTCTGGAAGTGTGTCAAGTGGGTGTAAAGCCGCATAAACACAGCCGTGAAAAGCAGCTAAACCCCATTATAAAAATAAATTAGTTTTAAAAACCCAGGAAACAAAGACAGTGAAAGAGACAGAAATTCTTACAAAATTCATTCAGTGGCTGTGACGCAAACTGGATTGACCATATCTAGACCCACAGCTGGATGAGACATAAGGGTGGACATTCTTGGGGCTGAGAGGTTTGGTGAGGTTGGGTGAGCCAACGCAGACCCTTTAAGGTAATACTGCGTGGTACCCATCCCATGGGTCCTAAATCTCCAGGTTCAAGGGCATCTTCCTACATCGAAAACTTGCATGAGGAACCCAGAAGATGGTACACAGTGTGATTTTGAAAGGTTTCTAAAACGCACCTCATTTCTCATCTCCTTGTGCTCGGGTTCGCCATTCCAGCTACTTTACTAGCAATCTCCCTTCTTGGAGAATCAGCACCTTTAACCTCCTGTTCTGTACAGGTTGCAATTTGTCCTGAGGATGAACGGGAAGAGGGGCAACCAATGAGAGACTAGATGTAGGTGTTGGCAGAGGCACAGGTCACTCTATTTTCCCATCAGGAAGAAAAATTAAGCACAGGCTCAGCCTGCCGCCTGGAAGCAGAATAGTGCCTGAGGCAATCCCGCGCTTCTGCGGACAGCTCCCAAAAAAGCCAGTTGAAAAATGGAGCACATGGGCACTGAAATTCACAACCCTGCAGAGTTATAAATGATAACTCTCGTCCACAAATATATTGAGGGAAGGCAATGAAGAGGATTTGAAAGCAAGGCAGAATTGCAGGAAACAGGTTTCAGGAGGTAGATTCGAATCGCCTTTAAAGCACATGAAAAGCGGCAAAACGTGGACAATGATGCCCTTAGCCAAAAAGGGCGTATGCGTTTTTTCCTGAATATATTCAGGAAAAAACGCATACGCCCTTTTTGGCCAACCAAGCAACCTGGAAAGGCAAATCAGCGCTACAAAGAAGTCTCGCTTCCCATCCGTCAAAAGGGCGATGCTGATAAAAGTGTCAAAACCACAAATGCAGGACAGGCCATGGAGAAATGGGAGCCTTGCTACGCTGATGGGCGGGATGTAAATTGCCAACAGCCACTCTGGAGAAGTGTACGGTGATACCTGAAACATCAAAAAAACACAGCTTAGGGAGCATTGGGCAGGTCCACTCATGGGCGTATAAATTTTGAAAACTAAAAATCAGCAAGACACAGGCACCCCAAAGTTTAGGGCTGCTCTGTTGACAAGAACCTCCACTTCATGACACCTTAAATATCCCAGGAAAGAGAAAAATGGATAAAGAAGTTGTGGTCCTTATGTACAATGTAATATCACTCAGCCATGAAATCAATGTCATAAGGCTAGTAGAAGCAAGATGGGTGGACTTAGGTACGACGATTCTAAGTGAAATAAGTCACACAGAAAAGGACACTTATCAAAAGCTATAACTTATACATGGAATGTAAAAACCGCTACATTTGAACTGAATTACAAAACAGAACAAAGTCACACATTTAGAAAAAAATCTATGGTTGCTTAACGGGAAAGGTGAGGTGGGGTGATGCATAAAACAAGGGTTTCAAATTAGCTCAGATACCGTTCCATACACCCAATACGTAATAGACAAGACCTACTCCTTGCTCAGTGAACTGGACTCAACACCCCCTATTGACCGCACAAGAATATATGTGACTAGTAAGAATCTTAAAACCTATGTATTGATATCTCTCTGGAAGTGTGTCAAGTGGGTGTAAAGCTGCATAAACACAGCCGTGAAAAGCAGCTAAACCCCATTATAAAAATAAATTAGTTTTAAAAACCCATGAAACAAAGACAGTGAAAGAGACAGAAATTCTTACAAAATTCATTCAGGGGCTGTGACGCAACCTGGATTGACCATATCTAGACCCACAGCTGGATGAGACATAAGGGTGAACATTCTTGGGGCTGAGAGGTTTGGTGAGGTTGGGTGAGCCAACGCAGACCCTTTAAGGTAATACTGCGTGGTACCCATCCCTTGGGTTCCAAATCTCCAGGTTTAAGGGCATCTTCCTACATCGAAAACTTGCATGAGGAACCCAGAAGATGGTACACCGTGTGATTTTGAAAGGTTTCTAAAACGCACCTCATTTGTCATCTCCTTGTGCTCGGGTTCGCCATTCCAGCTACTTCACTAGCAATCTCCCTACTTGGAGAATCAGCACCTTTAACCTCTTGTTCCGTACAGGTTGCAATTTGTCCTGAGGATGAACGGGAAGAGGGGCAGCCAATGAGAGACTAGATCTAGGTGTTGGGACAGGCACAGGTCACTCTATTTTCTCATCAGGAAGAAGAAATAACCACAGGCTCAGCCTGCCACCCGGAACCAGAATAGGGCCTGAGGCAATCCCGCGCTTTTGCGGCCAGCTCCCAAAAAAGACAGTTGAAAAATGGAGCACATGGGCACTGCAATTCACAACCCTGCAGAGTTATAAATGATAACTCTCGTCCACAAATATATTGAGGGAAGGCAACGAAGAGGATTTGAAAGCAAGCCAGAATTGCACGAAACAGGTTTCAGGAGGTAGATACGAATCGCCTTTAAAGCAGATGAAAAGCGGCAAAACGTGGACAATGATGCCCTTGGCCAAAAAGGGCGTATGCGTTTTTTCCTGAATGTATTCAGGAAAAAACGCATACGCCCTTTTTGGCCAACCAAGCAACCTGGAAAGGCAAATCAGCGCTACAAAGAAGTCTCGCTTCCCATCCGTCAAAAGGGCCATGCTGATAAAAGTGTCAAAACCACAAATGCAGGACAGGCCATGGAGAAATTGGTGCCTTGCTACGCTGATGGGCGGGATGTAAATTGCCAACAGCCACTCTCGAGAAGTGTACGGTGAGGCCTGAAACATCGAAAAAACACAGCTTAGGGAGCATAGGGCACTTCCACTCATGGGCGTATAAATTTTGAAAACTGAAAATCAGCAAGCCACAGGCACCCCAAAGTTTAGGGCTGCTCTGTTGACAAGAACGTCCACTTCATGACACCTTAAATATCCCAGGAAAGAGAAAAATGGATAAAGAAGTTGTGGTCCTTATGTACAATGGAATATCACTCAGCCATGAAATCAATGTCATAAGGCTAGTAGAAGCAAGATGGGTGGACTTAGGTACGACGATTCTAAGTGAAATAAGTCACACAGAAAAAGACACCTATCAAAAGCTATAACTTATACAAGGAATGTAAAAACCGCTACATTTGAACTGAATTACAAAACAGAACAAAGTCACACATTTAGAAAAAAAACTATGGTTGCTTAACGGGAAAGGTGAGGTGGGGTGATGGATAAAACTAGGGTTTCAAATTAGCTCAGATACCGTTCCATACACCCAATATGTAATAGACAAGACCTATTTCTTGCTCAGTGAACTGGACACAACACCCCCTATTCACCGCACAAGAATATATGTGACTAGTAAGAATCTTAAAACCTATGTATTGATATCTCTCTGGAAGTGTGTCAAGTGGGTGTAAAGCCGCATAAACACAGCCGCGAAAAGCAGCTAAACCCCATTATAAAAATAAATTAGTTTTAAAAACCCATGAAACAAAGACAGTGGAAGAGACAGAAATTCTTACAAAATACATTCAGGGGCTGTGACGCAACCTGGATTGACCATATCTAGACCCACAGCTGGATGAGACATAAGGGTGGACATTCTTGGAGTTGAGAGGTTTGGTGAGGTTGGGTGAGCCAACGCAGACCCTTTAAGGTAATACTGCGTGGTACCCATCCCTTGGGTCCCAAATCTCCAGGTTCAAGGGCATCTTCCTACATCGAAAACTTGCATGAGGAACCCAGAAGATGGTACACCGTGTGATTTTGAAAGGTTTCTAAAACGCACCCAATTTCTCATCTCCTTGTGCTCAGGTTCGCCTTTCCAGCTACTTTACTAGCAATCTCCCTACTTGGAGAATCAGCACCTTTAAGCTCCTGTTCCCTACAGGTTGCAATTTGTCCTGAGGATGAATGGGAAGAGGGGCAACCAATGAGAGACTAGAACTAGGTGTTGGGACAGGCACAGGTCACTCTATTTTCCCATCAGGAAGAAGAAATAACCACAGTCTCAGCCTGCCCCCCGGAACCAGAATAGGGCCTGAGGCAATCCCGCGCTTTTGCGGACAGATCCCAAAAAAGCGAGTTGAAAAATGGAGCTCAGGGACACTGCAATTCACAAACCTGCAGACTTATAAATGATAATTCTCGTCCACAAATATATTGAGGGAAGGCAACGAAGAGGATTTGAAAGCAAGGCAGAACTGCAGGAAACAGATTTCAGGAGGTAGATTCGAATCGCCGTTAAAGCAGATGAAAAGCGGCAAAACGTGGACAATGATGCCCTTGGCCAAAAAGGGCGTATGCGTTTTTTCCTGAATATATTCAGGAAAAAACGCATAGGCCCTTTTTGGCCAACCAAGCAACATGTAAAGGCAAATCAGCACTACAAGGAGTCTCGCTTCGAATCGGTCAAAAGGGCCATGCTGAAAAAAGTGTCAAAACCACAAAAGCAGGACAGGCCATGGAGAAATGGGAGCCTTGCTACACTGATGGGCGGGATGTAAATTGCTAGCAGCCACTCTGGAGAAGTGTACGGTGTGGCCTTAAATATCGAAAAAACACAGCTTAGGGAGCATAGGTCACTTCCACTCATGGGCGTATAAATTGGGAAAACTAAAAATCAGCAAGACACAGGCACCCCAAAGTTTAGGGCTGCTCTGTTGACAAGAACCTCCACTTCATGACACCTTAAATATCCCAGGGAAGAGAAAAATGGATAAAGAAGTTGTGGTCCTTATGTACAATGGAATATCACTCAGCCATGAAATCAATGTCATAAGGCTAGTAGCAGCATGATGAGTGGATTTAGGTACGACGACTCTAAGTGAAATAAGTCACACAGAAAAAGACACTTATCATAAGCTATCACGTATAGAGGGAATGTAAAAACTGCTACACTTGAACTGAATTACAAAAGAGAACAGAGTCACACGTTTAGAAAACACACTATGGCTGCTTAACGGGAAAGGTGAGGTGGTGTGATGCATAAAACAAGGGTTTCAAATTAGCTCAGATACCGTTCCATACACCCAATATGTAATAGAGAAGACCTACTCCTTGCTCAGTGAACTGGACACAACACCCCCTATTCACCGCACAAGTATATATCTGACTAGTAAGAATCTTAAAACCTATGTATTGATATCTCTCTGGAAGTGTGTCAAGTGGGTGTAAAGCCGCATAAACACAGCCGTGAAAAGCAGCTAAACCCCATTATAAAAATAAATTACTTGTAAAAACCCGTAAAACAAAGACAGTGAAAGAGAGAAATTCTTACACAATTCGTTCAGGGGCTGTGATGCAAACTGGATTGAACACATCTAGACACACAGCTGGATGAGACCTAAGGGTGGACACTCTTGGGGCTGAGAGGTTGGGTGAGGTTGGGTGAGCCAACGCAGACCCTTTAAAGTAATACTGCGTGGTACCCATCCCATGGGTCCCAAATCTCCAGGTTCAAGGCCATCTTCCTACATCAAAAACATGCATGAGAAACCCAGAAAATGGTACACCGTGTGATTTTGAAAGGTTTCTAAAACGCACCTCATTTCTCATCTCCTTGTGCTCGGGTTCGCCATTCCAGCTACTTTCCTAGCAATCTCCCTACTTGGAGAATCAGCACCTTTAACCTCCTGTTCCGTACAGGTTGCAATTTGTTCTGAGGATGAACGGGAAGAGGGGCAACCAATGAGAGACTAGATCTAGGTGTTGGGACAGGCACAGGTCACTCTATTTTCCCATCAGGAAGAAGAAAATACCACAGGCTCAGCCTGCCACCCGGAACCAGAATAGGGCCTGAGGCAATCCCGTGCTTTTGCGGCCAGATCCCAAAAAAGCGAGTTGAAAAATGGACCTCAGGGACACTGCAATTCACAAACCTGCAGAGTTATAAATGATAATTCTCGTCCACAAATATATTGAGGGAAAGCAACGAAGAGGATTTGAAAGCAAGGCAGAACTGCAGGAAACAGATTTCAGGAGGTAGATTCGAATCGCCTTTAAAGCACATGAAAAGCGGCAAAACGTTGACAATGATGACCTTGGCCAAAAAGGGCGTATGCGTTTTTTCCTGAATATATTCAGGAAAAAACGCATACGCCCTTTTCGGCCAACCAAGCAACCTGGAAAGGCAAATCAGCGCTACAAAGAAGTCTCGCTTCCCATCCGTCAAAAGGGCCATGCTGATAAAAGTGTCAAAACCACAAATGCAGGACAGGCCATGGAGAAATTGGAGCCTTGCTACGCTGATGGGCGGGATGTAAACTGCCAACAGCCACTCTGGAGAAGTGTACGGTGAGGCCTGAAACTTCGAAAAAACACAGCTTAGGGAGCATAGGGCACTTCCACTCATGGGCGAATAAATTTTGAAAACTAAAAATCAGCAAGACACAGGCACCCCAAAGTTTAGGGCTGCTCTGTTGACAAGAACCTCCACTTCATGACACCTTAAATATCCCAGGAAAGAGAAAAATGGATAAAGAAGTTGTGGTCCTTATGTACAATGGAATATCACTCAGCCATGAAATCAATGTCATAAGGCTAGTAGAAGCAAGATGGGTGGACTTAGGTACGACGATTCTAAGTGAAATAAGTCACACAGAAAAAGACACTTATCAAAAGCTATAACTTATACAGGGAATGTAAAAACCGCTACATTTGAACTGAATTACAAAACAGAACAAAGTCACACATTTAGAAAAAAAACTATGGTTGCTTAACGGGAAAGGTGAGGTGGGGTGATGGATAAAACTAGGGTTTCAAATTAGCTCAGATACCGTTCCATACACCCAATATGTAATAGACAAGACCTATTTCTTGCTCAGTGAACTGGACACAACACCCCCTATTCACCGCACAAGAATATATGTGACTAGTAAGAATCTTAAAACCTATGTATTGATATCTCTCTGGAAGTGTGTCAAGTGGGTGTAAAGCCGCATAAACACAGCCGCGAAAAGCAGCTAAACCCCATTATAAAAATAAATTAGTTTTAAAAACCCATGAAACAAAGACAGTGGAAGAGACAGAAATTCTTACAAAATACATTCAGGGGCTGTGACGCAACCTGGATTGACCATATCTAGACCCACAGCTGGATGAGACATAAGGGTGGACATTCTTGGAGTTGAGAGGTTTGGTGAGGTTGGGTGAGCCAACGCAGACCCTTTAAGGTAATACTGCGTGGTACCCATCCCTTGGGTCCCAAATCTCCAGGTTCAAGGGCATCTTCCTACATCGAAAACTTGCATGAGGAACCCAGAAGATGGTACACCGTGTGATTTTGAAAGGTTTCTAAAACGCACCCAATTTCTCATCTCCTTGTGCTCGGGTTCGCCTTTCCAGCTACTTTACTAGCAATCTCCCTACTTGGAGAATCAGCACCTTTAAGCTCCTGTTCCCTACAGGTTGCAATTTGTCCTGAGGATTAACGGGAAGAGGGGCAACCAATGAGAGACTAGAACTAGGTGTTGGGACAGGCACAGGTCACTCTATTTTCCCATCAGGAAGAAGAAATAACCACAGTCTCAGCCTGCCACCCGGAACCAGAATAGGGCCTGAGGCAATCCCGCGCTTTTGCGGACAGATCCCAAAAAAGCGAGTTGAAAAATGGAGCTCAGGGACACTGCAATTCACAAACCTGCAGACTTATAAATGATAATTCTCGTCCACAAATATATTGAGGGAAGGCAACGAAGAGGATTTGAAAGCAAGGCAGAACTGCAGGAAACAGATTTCAGGAGGTAGATTCGAATCGCCGTTAAAGCAGATGAAAAGCGGCAAAACGTGGACAATGATGCCCTTGGCCAAAAAGGGCCTATGCGTTTTTTCCTGAATATATTCAGGAAAAAACGCATAGGCCCTTTTTGGCCAACCAAGCAACATGTAAAGGCAAATCAGCACTACAAGGAGTCTCGCTTCGAATCGGTCAAAAGGGCCATGCTGAAAAAAGTGTCAAAACCACAAAAGCAGGACAGGCCATGGAGAAATGGGAGCCTTGCTACACTGATGGGCGGGATGTAAATTGCTAGCAGCCACTCTGGAGAAGTGTACGGTGTGGCCTTAAATATCGAAAAAACACAGCTTAGGGAGCATAGGGCACTTCCACTCATGGGCGTATAAATTGGGAAAACTAAAAATCAGCAAGACACAGGCACCCCAAAGTTTAGGGCTGCTCTGTTGACAAGAACCTCCACTTCATGACACCTTAAATATCCCAGGGAAGAGAAAAATGGATAAAGAAGTTGTGGTCCTTATGTACAATGGAATATCACTCAGCCATGAAATCAATGTCATAAGGCTAGTAGCAGCATGATGAGTGGATTTAGGTACGACGACTCTAAGTGAAATAAGTCACACAGAAAAAGACACTTATCATAAGCTATCACGTATAGAGGGAATGTAAAAACTGCTACACTTGAACTGAATTACAAAAGAGAACAGAGTCACACGTTTAGAAAACACACTATGGCTGCTTAACGGGAAAGGTGAGGTGGTGTGATGCATAAAACAAGGGTTTCAAATTAGCTCAGATACCGTTCCATACACCCAATATGTAATAGAGAAGACCTACTCCTTGCTCAGTGAACTGGACACAACACCCCCTATTCACCGCACAAGTATATATCTGACTAGTAAGAATCTTAAAACCTATGTATTGATATCTCTCTGGAAGTGTGTCAAGTGGGTGTAAAGCTGCATAAACACAGCCGTGAAAAGCAGCTAAACCCCATTATAAAAATAAATTACTTGTAAAAACCCGTAAAACAAAGACAGTGAAAGAGAGAAATTCTTACACAATTCGTTCAGGGGCTGTGATGCAAACTGGATTGAACATATCTAGACACACAGCTGGATGAGACCTAAGGGTGGACACTCTTGGGCCTGAGAGGTTGGGTGAGGTTGGGTGAGCCAACGCAGACCCTTTAAAGTAATACTGCGTGGTACCCATCCCATGGGTCCCAAATCTCCAGGTTCAAGGCCATCTTCCTACATCGAAAACATGCATGAGAAACCCAGAAAATGGTACACCGTGTGATTTTGAAAGGTTTCTAAAACGCACCTCATTTCTCATCTCCTTGTGCTCGGGTTCGCCATTCCAGCTACTTTCCTAGCAATCTCCCTACTTGGAGAATCAGCACCTTTAACCTCCTGTTCCGTACAGGTTGCAATTTGTTCTGAGGATGAACGGGAAGAGGGGCAACCAATGAGAGACTAGATCTAGGTGTTGGGACAGGCACAGGTCACTCTATTTTCCCATCAGGAAGAAGAAAATACCACAGGCTCAGCCTGCCACCCGGAACCAGAATAGGGCCTGAGGCAATCCCGTGCTTTTGCGGCCAGATCCCAAAAAAGCGAGTTGAAAAATGGACCTCAGGGACACTGCAATTCACAAACCTGCAGAGTTATAAATGATAATTCTCGTCCACAAATATATTGAGGGAAAGCAACGAAGAGGATTTGAAAGCAAGGCAGAACTGCAGGAAACAGATTTCAGGAGGTAGATTCGAATCGCCTTTAAAGCACATGAAAAGCGGCAAAACGTTGACAATGATGACCTTGGCCAAAAAGGGCGTATGCGTTTTTTCCTGAATATATTCAGGAAAAAACGCATACGCCCTTTTCGGCCAACCAAGCAACCTGGAAAGGCAAATCAGCGCTACAAAGAAGTCTCGCTTCCCATCCGTCAAAAGGGCCATGCTGATAAAAGTGTCAAAACCACAAATGCAGGACAGGCCATGGAGAAATTGGAGCCTTGCTACGCTGATGGGCGGGATGTAAACTGCCAACAGCCACTCTGGAGAAGTGTACGGTGAGGCCTGAAACTTCGAAAAAACACAGCTTAGGGAGCATAGGGCACTTCCACTCATGGGCGAATAAATTTTAAAAACTAAAAATCAGCAAGACACAGGCACCCCAAAGTTTAGGGCTGCTCTGTTGACAAGAACCTCCACTTCATGACACCTTAAATATCCCAGGAAAGAGAAAAATGGATAAAGAAGTTGTGGTCCTTATGTACAATGGAATATCACTCAGCCATGAAATCAATGTCATAAGGCTAGTAGAAGCAAGATGGGTGGACTTAGGTACGACGATTCTAAGTGAAATAAGTCACACAGAAAAAGACACTTATCAAAAGCTATAACTTATACAGGGAATGTAAAAACCGCTACATTTGAACTGAATTAAAAAACAGAACAAAGTCACACATTTAGAAAAAAAACTATGGTTGCTTAACGGGAAAGGTGAGGTGGGGTGATGGATAAAACAAGGGTTTCAAATTAGCTCAGATACCGTTACATACACCCAATACGTAATAGACAAGACCTACCCATTGCTCAGTGAACTGGACTCAACACCCCCTATTCACCGCACAAGAATATATGTGACTAGTAAGAATCTTAAAACCTATGTATTGATATCTCTCTGGAAGTGTGTCAAGTGGGTGTAAAGCCGCATAAACACAGCCGTGAAAAGCAGCTAAACCCCATTATAAAAATAAATTAGTTTTAAAAACCCATGAAACAAAGACAGTGGAAGAGACAGAAATTCTTACAAAATTCATTCAGGGGCTGTGACGCAACCTGGATTGACCATATCTAGACCCACAGCTGGATGAGACATAAGGGTGGACATTCTTGGGGCTGAGAGGTTTGGTGAGGTTGCGTGAGCCAAAGCAGACACTTTAAGGTAATACTGCGTGGTACCCATCCCATGGGTCCCAAATCTCCAGGTTCAAGGGCATCGTCCTACATCGAAAACTTGCATGAGGAACCCAGAAGATGGTACACCGTGTGATTTTGAAAGGTTTCTAAAACGCACCTCATTTCTCATCTCCTTGTGCTCGGGTTCGCCATTCCAGCTACTTCACTAGCAATCTCCCTACTTGGAGAATCAGCACCTTTAACCTCCTGTTCCGTACAGGTTGCAATTTGTCCTGAGGATGAACGGGAAGAGGGGCAGCCAATGAGAGACTAGATCTAGGTGTTGGGACAGGCTCAGGTCACTCTATTTTCTCATCAGGAAGAAGAAATAACCACAGGCTCAGCCTGCCACCCGGAACCAGAATAGGGCCTGAGGCAATCCCGCGCTTCTGCGGCCAGCTCCCAAAAAAGTCAGTTGAAAAATGGAGCACATGGGCACTGAAATTCACAACCCTGCAGAGTTATAAATGATAACTCTCGTCCACAAATATACTGAGGGAAGGCAGCGAAGAGGATTTGAAAGCAAGGCAGAATTGCAGGAAACAGGTTTCAGGAGGTAGATTCGAATCGCCTTTAAAGCACATGAAATGCGGCAAAACGTGGACAATGATGCCCTTGGCCAAAAAGGGCGTATGCGTTTTTTCCTGAATATATTCAGGAAAAAACGCATACGCCCTTTTTGGCCAACCAAGCAACCTGGAAAGTCAAATCAGCGCTACAAAGAAGTCTCGCTTCCCATCCGTCAAAAGGGCCATGCTGATAAAAGTGTCAAAACCACAAATTCAGGACAGGCCATGGAGAAATTGGAGCCTTGCTACGCTGATGGGCGGGATGTAAATTGCCAACAGCCACCCTGGAGAAGTGTACGGTGAGGCCTGAAACATCGAAAAAACACAGCTTAAGGAGCATAGGGCCCTTCCACTCATGGGCGTATAAATTTTGAAAACTAAAAATCAGCAAGACACAGGCACCCCAAAGTTTAGGGCTGCTCTGTTGACAAGAACCTCCACTTCATGACACCTTAAATATCCCAGGAAAGAGAAAAATGGATAAAGAAGTTGTGGTCCTTATGTACAATGGAATATCACTCAGCCATGAAATCAATGTCATAAGGCTAGTAGAAGCAAGATGGGTGGACTTAGGTACGACGATTCTAAGTGAAATAAGTCACACAGAAAAGGACACTTATCAAAAGCTATAACTTATACAGGGAATGTAAAAACCGCTACATTTGAACTGAATTACAAAACAGAACAAAGTCACACATTTAGAAAAAAAACTATGGTTGCTTAACGGGAAAGGTGAGGTGGGGTGATGGATAAAACTAGGGTTTCAAATTAGCTCAGATACCGTTCCATACACCCAATACGTAATAGACAAGACCTACTCCTTGCTCAGTGAACTGGACTCAACACCCCCTATTCACTGCACAAGAATATATGTGACTAGTAAGAATCTTAAAACCTATGTATTGATATCTCTCTGGAAGTGTGTCAAGTGGGTGTAAAGCCGCATAAACACAGCCGTGAAAAGCAGCTAAACCCCATTATAAAAATAAATTAGTTTTAAAAACCCATGAAACAAAGACAGTGAAAGAGACAGAAATTCTTACAAAATTCATTCAGGGGCTGTGACGCAACCTGGATTGACCATATCTAGACCCACAGCTGGATGAGACATAAGGGTGGACATTCTTGGGGCTGAGAGGTTTGGTGAGGTTGGGTGAGCCAACGCAGACCCTTTAAGGTAATACTGCGTGGTACCCATCCCATGGGTCCCAAATCTCCAGGTTCAAGGGCATCTTCCTACATCGAAAACTTGCATGAGGAACCCAGAAGATTGTACACCGTGTGATTTTGAAAGGTTTCTAAAACGCACCTCATTTCTCATCTCCTTGTGCTCGGGTTCGGCATTCCAGCTACTTCACTAGCAATCTCCCTACTTGGAGAATCAGCACCTTTAACCTCCTGTTCCGTACAGGTTGCAATTTGTCCTGAGGATGAACGGGAAGAGGGGCAGCCAATGAGAGACTAGATCTAGGTGTTGGGACAGGCACAGGTCACTCTATTTTCTCATCAGGAAGAAGAAATAACCACAGGCTCAGCCTGCCACCCGGAACCAGAATAGGGCCTGAGGCAATCCCGCGCTTCTGCGGCCAGCTCCCAAAAAAGCCACTTGAAAAATGGAGCACATGGGCACTGCAATTCACAACCCTGCAGAGTTATAAATGATAACTCTCGTCCACAAATATACTGAGGGAAGGCAACGAAGAGGATTTGAAAGCAAGGCAGAATTGCAGGAAACAGGTTTCAGGAGGTAGATTCGAATCGCCTTTAAAGCACATGAAAAGCGGCAAAACGTGGACAATGATGCCCTTGGCCAAAAAGGGCCTATGCGTTTTTTCCTGAATATATTCAGGAAAAAACGCATAGGCCCTTTTTGGCCAACCAAGCAACATGTAAAGGCAAATCAGCACTACAAGGAGTCTCGCTTCGAATCGGTCAAAAGGGCCATGCTGAAAAAAGTGTCAAAACCACAAAAGCAGGACAGGCCATGGAGAAATGGGAGCCTTGCTACACTGATGGGCGGGATGTAAATTGCTAGCAGCCACTCTGGAGAAGTGTACGGTGTGGCCTTAAACATCGAAAAAACACAGCTTAGGGAGCATAGGGCACTTCCACTCATGGGCGTATAAATTGGGAAAACTAAAAATCAGCAAGACACAGGCACCCCAAAGTTTAGGGCTGCTCTGTTGACAAGAACCTCCACTTCATGACACCTTAAATATCCCAGGGAAGAGAAAAATGGATAAAGAAGTTGTGGTCCTTATGTACAATGGAATATCACTCAGCCATGAAATCAATGTCATAAGGCTAGTAGCAGCATGATGAGTGGATTTAGGTACGACGACTCTAAGTGAAATAAGTCACACAGAAAAAGACACTTATCATAAGCTATCACGTATAGAGGGAATGTAAAAACTGCTACACTTGAACTGAATTACAAAAGAGAACAGAGTCACACGTTTAGAAAACACACTATGGCTGCTTAACGGGAAAGGTGAGGTGGTGTGATGCATAAAACAAGGGTTTCAAATTAGCTCAAATACAGTTCCATACACCCAATATGTAATAGACAAGACCTACTCCTTGCTCAGTGAACTGGACACAACACCCCCTATTCACCGCACAAGTATATATCTGACTAGTAAGAATCTTAAAACCTATGGATTGATATCTCTCTGGAAGTGTGTCAAGTGGGTGTAAAGCCGCATAAACACAGCCGTGAAAAGCAGCTAAACCCCATTATAAAAATAAATCACTTGTAAAAACCCGTAAAACAAAGACAGTGAAAGAGAGAGAAATTCTTACCCAATTCGTTCAGGGGCTGTGATGCAACCTGGATTGAACATATCTAGACCCACAGCTGGATGAGACCTAAGGGTGGACACTCTTGGGGCTGAGAGGTTGGGTGAGGTTGGGTGAGCCAACGCAGACCCTTTAAAGTAATACTGCGTGGTACCCATCCCATGGGTCCCAAATCTCCAGGTTCAAGGCCATCTTCCTACATCGAAAACATGCATGAGAAACCCAGAAAATGGTACACCGTGTGATTTTGAAAGGTTTCTAAAACGCACCTCATTTCTCATCTCCTTGTGCTCGGGTTCGCCATTCCAGCTACTTTCCTAGCAATCTCCCTACTTGGAGAATCAGCACCTTTAACCTCCTGTTCCGTACAGGTTGCAATTTGTTCTGAGGATGAACGGGAAGAGGGGCAACCAATGAGAGACTAGATCTAGGTGTTGGGACAGGCACAGGTCACTCTATTTTCCCATCAGGAAGAAGAAAATACCACAGGCTCAGCCTGCCACCCGGAACCAGAATAGGGCCTGAGGCAATCCCGCGCTTTTGCGGCCAGATCCCAAAAAAGCGAGTTGAAAAATGGACCTCAGGGACACTGCAATTCACAAACCTGCAGACTTATAAATGATAATTCTCGTCCACAAATATATTGAGGGAAAGCAACGAAGAGGATTTGAAAGCAAGGCAGAACTGCAGGAAACAGATTTCAGGAGGTAGATTCGAATCGCCTTTAAAGCACATGAAAAGCGGCAAAACGTTGACAATGATGACCTTGGCCAAAAAGGGCGTATGCGTTTTTTCCTGAATATATTCAGTAAAAAACGCATACGCACTTTTTGGCCAACCAAGCAACCTGGAAAGGCAAATCAGCGCTACAAAGAAGTCTCGCTTCCCATCCGTCAAAAGGGCCATGCTGATAAAAGTGTCAAAACCACAAATGCAGGACAGGCTATGGAGAAATTGGAGCCTTGCTACGCTGATGGGCGGGATGTAAACTGCCAACAGCCACTCTGGAGAAGTGTACGGTGAGGCCTGAAACTTCGAAAAAACACAGCTTAGGGAGCATAGGGCACGTCCACTCATGGGCGTATAAATTTTGAAAACTGAAAATCAGCAAGACACAGGCACCCCAAAGTTTAGGGCTGCTCTGTTGACAAGAACCTCCACTTCATGACACCTTAAATATCCCAGGAAAGAGAAAAATGGATAAAGAAGTTGTGGTCCTTATGTACAGTGGAATATCACTCAGCCATGAAATCAATGTCATAAGGCTAGTAGAAGCAAGATGGGTGGACTTAGGTACGACGATTCTAAGTGAAATAAGTCACACAGAAAAAGACACTTATCAAAAGCTATAACTTATACAGGGAATGTAAAAACCGCTACATTTGAACTGAATTACAAAACAGAACAAAGTCACACATTTAGAAAAAAAACTATGGTTGCTTAACGGGAAAGGTGAGGTGGGGTGATGGATAAAACTAGGGTTTCAAATTAGCTCAGATACCGTTCCATACACCCAATACGTAATAGACAAGACCTACTCCTTGCTCAGTGAACTGGACTCAACACCCCCTATTCACCGCACAAGAATATATGTGACTAGTAAGAATCTTAAAACCTATGTATTGATATCTCTCTGGAAGTGTGTCAAGTGGGTGTAAAGCCGCATAAACACAGCCGTGAAAAGCAGCTAAACCCCATTATAAAAATAAATTAGTTTTAAAAACCCATGAAACAAAGACAGTGAAAGAGACAGAAATTCTTACAAAAATCATTCAGTGGCTGTGACGCAACCTGGATTGACCATATCTAGACCCACAGCTGGATGAGACATAAGGGTGGACATTCTTGGGGCTGAGAGGTTTGGTGAGGTTGGGTGAGCCAACGCAGACCCTTTAAGGTAATACTGCGTGGTACCCATCCCATGGGTCCTAAATCTCCAGGTTCAAGGGCATCTTCCTACATCGAAAACTTGCATGAGGAACCCAGAAGATGGTACACCGTGTGATTTTGAAAGGTTTCTAAAACGCACCTCATTTCTCATCTCCTTGTGCTCGGGTTCCCCATTCCAGCTACTTCACTAGCAATCTCCCTACTTGGAGAATCAGCACCTTTAACCTCCTGTTCCATACAGGTTGCAATTTGTCCTGAGGATGAACGGGAAGAGGGGCAGCCAATGAGAGACTAGATCTAGGTGTTGGGACAGGCACAGGTCACTCTATTTTCTCATCAGGAAGAATAAATAACCACAGGCTCAGCCTGCCACCCGGAACCAGAATAGGGCCTGAGGCAATCCCGCGCTTCTGCGGCCAGCTCCCAAAAAAGACAGTTGAAAAATGGAGCACATGGGCACTGCAATTCACAACCCTGCAGAGTTATAAATGATAACTCTCGTCTACAAATATATTGAGGGAAGGCAACGAAGAGGATTTGAAAGCAAGGCAGAATTGCAGGAAACAGGTTTCAGGAGGTAGATTCGAATCGCCTTTAAAGCAGATGAAAAGCGGCAAAACGTGGACAATGATGCCCTTGGCCAAAAAGGGCGTATGCTTTTTTTCCTGAATGTATTCAGGAAAAAACGCATACGCCCTTTTTGGCCAACCAAGCAACCTGGATAGGCAAATCAGCGCTACAAAGAAGTCTCGCTTCCCATCCGTCAAAAGGGCCATGCTGATAAAAGTGTCAAAACCACAAATGCAGGACAGGCCATGGAGAAATTGGTGCCTTGCTACGCTGATGGGCGGGATGTAAATTGCCAACAGCCACTCTGGAGAAGTGTACGGTGAGGCCTGAAACATCGAAAAAACACAGCTTAGGGAGCATAGGGCACGTCCACTCATGGGCGTATAAATTTTGAAAACTGAAAATCAGCAAGACACAGGCACCCCAAAGTTTAGGGCTGCTCTGTTGACAAGAACCTCCACTTCATGACACCTTAAATATCCCAGGAAAGAGAAAAATGGATAAAGAAGTTGTGGTCCTTATGTACAGTGGAATATCACTCAGCCATGAAATCAATGTCATAAGGCTAGTAGAAGCAAGATGGGTGGACTTAGGTACGACGATTCTAAGTGAAATAAGTCACACAGAAAAAGACACTTATCAAAAGCTATAACTTATACAGGGAATGTAAAAACCGCTACATTTTAACTGAATTACAAAACAGAACAAAGTCACACATTTAGAAAAAAAACTATGGTTGCTTAACGGGAAAGGTGAGGTGGGGTGATGGATAAAACTAGGGTTTCAAATTAGCCCAGATACCGTTCCATACACCCAATACGTAATAGACAAGACCTACTCCTTGCTCAGTGAACTGGACTCAACACCCCCTATTCACCGCACAAGAATATATGTGACTAGTAAGAATCTTAAAACCTATGTATTGATATCTCTCTGGAAGTGTGTCAAGTGGGTGTAAAGCCGCATAAACACAGCCGTGAAAAGCAGCTAAACCCCATTATAAAAATAAATTAGTTTTAAAAACCCATGAAACAAAGACAGTGAAAGGGACAGAAATTCTTACAAAATTCATTCAGGGGCTGTGACGCAACCTGGATTGACCATATCTAGACCCACAGCTGGATGAGACATAAGGGTGGACATTCTTGGGGCTGAGAGGTTTGGTGAGGTTGGGTGAGCCAACGCAGACCCTTTAAGGTAATACTGCGTGGTACCCATCCCATGGGTCCTAAATCTCCAGGTTCAAGGGCATCTTCCTACATCGAAAACTTGCATGAGGAACCCAGAAGATGGTACACCGTGTGATTTTGAAAGGTTTCTAAAACGCACCTCATTTCTCATCTCCTTGTGCTCGGGTTCGCCATTCCAGCTACTTCACTAGCAATCTCCCTACTTGGAGAATCAGCACCTTTAACCTCCTGTTCCGTACAGGTTGCAATTTGTCCTGAGGATGAACGGGAAGAGGGGCAGCCAATGAGAGACTAGATCTAGGTGTTGGGACAGGCACAGGTCACTCTATTTTCTCATCAGGAAGAAGAAATAACCACAGGCTCAGCCTGCCACCCGGAACCAGAATAGGGCCTGAGGCAATCCCGCGCTTCTGCGGCCAGCTCCCAAAAAAGACAGTTGAAAAATGGAGCACATGGGCACTGCAATTCACAACCCTGCAGAGTTATAAATGATAACTCTCGTCCACAAATATATTGAGGGAAGGCAACGAAGAGGATTTGAAAGCAAGGCAGAATTGCAGGAAACAGGTTTCAGGAGGTAGATTCGAATCGCCTTTAAAGCAGATGAAAAGCGGCAAAACGTGGACAATGATGCCCTTGGCCAAAAAGGGCATATGCGTTTTTTCCTGAATGTATTCAGGAAAAAACGCATACGCCCTTTTTGGCCAACCAAGCAACCTGGAAAGGCAAATCAGCGCTACAAAGAAGTCTCGCTTCCCATCCGTCAAAAGGGCCATGCTGATAAAAGTGTCAAAACCACTAATGCAGGACAGGCCATGGAGAAATTGGTGCCTTGCTACGCTGATGGGCGGGATGTAAATTGCCAACAGCCACACTGGAGAAGTGTTCGGTGAGGCCTGAAACATCGAAAAAACACAGATTAGGGAGCATAGGGCACGTCCACTCATGGGCGTATAAATTTTGAAAACTGAAAATCAGCAAGACACAGGCACCCCAAAGTTTAGGGCTGCTCTGTTGACAAGAACCTCCACTTCATGACACCTTAAATATCCCAGGAAAGAGAAAAATGGATAAAGAAGTTGTGGTCCTTATGTACAATGGAATATCACTCAGCCATGAAATCAATGTCATAAGGCTAGTAGAAGCAAGATGGGTGGACTTAGGTACGACGATTCTAAGTGAAATAAGTCACACAGAAAAAGACACTTATCAAAAGCTATAACTTATACAGGGAATGTAAAAACCGCTACATTTGAACTGAATTACAAAACAGAACAAAGTCACACATTTAGAAAAAAAACTATGGTTGCTTAACGGGAAAGGTGAGGTGGGGTGATGCATAAAACTAGGGTTTCAAATTAGCTCAGATACCTTTCCATACACCCAATACGTAATAGACAAGACCTACTCCTTGCTCAGTGAACTGGACTCAACACCCCCTATTCACCGCACAAGAATATATGTGACTAGTAAGAATCTTAAAACCTATGTATTGATATCTCTCTGGAAGTGTGTCAAGTGGGTGTAAAGCCGCATAAACACAGCCGTGAAAAGCAGCTAAACCCCATTATAAAAATAAATTAGTTTTAAAAACCCATGAAACAAAGACAGTGAAAGAGACAGAAATTCTTACAAAATTCATTCAGGGGCTGTGACGCAACCTGGATTGACCATATCTAGACCCACAGCTGGATGAGACATAAGGGTGGACATTCTTGGGGCTGAGAGGTTTGGTGAGGTTGGGTGAGCCAACGCAGACCCTTTAAGGTAATACTGCGTGGTACCCATCCCATGGGTCCTAAATCTCCAGGTTCAAGGGCATCTTCCTACATCGAAAAATTGCATGAGGAACCCAGAAGATGGTACACCGTGTGATTTTGAAAGGTTTCTAAAACGCACCTCATTTCTCATCTCCTTGTGCTCGGGTTCGCCATTCCAGCTACTTCACTAGCAATCTCCCTACTTGGAGAATCAGCACCTTTAACCTCCTGTTCCATACAGGTTGCAATTTGTCCTGAGGATGAACGGGAAGAGGGGCAGCCAATGAGAGACTAGATCTAGGTGTTGGGACAGGCACAGGTCACTCTATTTTCTCATCAGGAAGAAGAAATAACCACAGGCTCAGCCTGCCACCCGGAACCATTATAGGGCCTGAGGCAATCCCGCGCTTCTGCGGCCAGCTCCCAAAAAAGCCAGTTGAAAAATGGAGCACATGGGCACTGAAATTCACAACCCTGCAGAGTTATAAATGATAACTCTCGTCCACAAATATACTGAGGGAAGGCAACGAAGAGGATTTGAAAGCAAGGCAGAATTGCAGGAAACAGGTTTCAGGAGGTAGATTCGAATCGCCTTTAAAGCAGATGAAAAGCGGCAAAACGTGGACAATGATGCCCTTGGCCAAAAAGGGCGTATGCGTTTTTTCCTGAATATATTCAGGAAAAAACGCATAGGCCCTTTTTGGCCAACCAAGCAACATGTAAAGGCAAATCAGCACTACAAGGAGTCTCGCTTCGAATCGGTCAAAAGGGCCATGCTGAAAAAAGTGTCAAAACCACAAAAGCAGGACAGGCCATGGAGAAATGGGAGCCTTGCTACACTGATGGGCGGGATGTAAATTGCTAGCAGCCACTCTGGAGAAGTGTACGGTGTGGCCTTAAATATCGAAAAAACACAGCTTAGGGAGCATAGGGCACTTCCACTCATGGGCGTATAAATTGGGAAAACTAAAAATCAGCAAGACACAGGCACCCCAAAGTTTAGGGCTGCTCTGTTGACAAGAACCTCCACTTCATGACACCTTAAATATCCCAGGGAAGAGAAAAATGGATAAAGAAGTTGTGGTCCTTATGTACAATGGAATATCACTCAGCCATGAAATCAATGTCATAAGGCTAGTAGCAGCATGATGAGTGGATTTAGGTACGACGACTCTAAGTGAAATAAGTCACACAGAAAAAGACACTTATCATAAGCTATCACGTATAGAGGGAATGTAAAAACTGCTACACTTGAACTGAATTACAAAAGAGAACAGAGTCACACGTTTAGAAAACACACTATGGCTGCTTAACGGGAAAGGTGAGGTGGTGTGATGCATAAAACAAGGGTTTCAAATTAGCTCAGATACCGTTCCATACACCCAATATGTAATAGAGAAGACTTACTCCTTGCTCAGTGAACTGGACACAACACCCCCTATTCACCGCACAAGTATATATCTGACTAGTAAGAATCTTAAAACCTATGTATTGATATCTCTCTGGAAGTGTGTCAAGTGGGTGTAAAGCCGCATAAACACAGCCGTGAAAAGCAGCTAAACCCCATTATAAAAATAAATTACTTGTAAAAACCCGTAAAACAAAGACAGTGAAAGAGAGAGAAATTCTTACACAATTCGTTCAGGGGCTGTGATGCAACCTGGATTGAACATATCTAGACCCACAGCTGGATGAGACCCTAAGGGTGGACACTCTTGGGGCTGAGAGGTTGGGTGAGGTTGGGTGAGCCAACGCCGACCCTTTAAAGTAATACTGCGTGGTACCCATCCCATGGGTCCCAAATCTCCAGGTTCAAGGCCATCTTCCTACATCGAAAACATGCATGAGAAACCCAGAAAATGGTACACCGTGTGATTTTGAAAGGTTTCTAAAACGCACCTCATTTCTCATCTCCTTGTGCTCGGGTTCGCCATTCCAGCTACTTTCCTAGCAATCTCCCTACTTGGAGAATCAGCACCTTTAACCTCCTGTTCCGTACAGGTTGCAATTTGTTCTGAGGATGAACGGGAAGAGGGGCAACCAATGAGAGACTAGATCTAGGTGTTGGGACAGGCACAGGTCACTCTATTTTCCCATCAGGAAGAAGAAAATACCACAGGCTCAGCCTGCCACCCGGAACCAGAATAGGGCCTGAGGCAATCCCGTGCTTTTGCGGCCAGATCCCAAAAAAGCGAGTTGAAAAATGGACCTCAGGGACACTGCAATTCACAAACCTGCAGACTTATAAATGATAATTCTCGTCCACAAATATATTGAGGGAAAGCAACGAAGAGGATTTGAAAGCAAGGCAGAACTGCAGGAAACAGATTTCAGGAGGTAGATTCGAATCGCCTTTAAAGCACATGAAAAGCGGCAAAACGTTGACAATGATGACCTTGGCCAAAAGGGCGTATGCGTTTTTTCCTGAATATATTCAGGAAAAAACGCATACGCCCTTTTTGGCCAACCAAGCAACCTGGAAAGGCAAATCAGCGCTACAAAGAAGTCTCGCTTCCCATCCGTCAAAAGGGCCATGCTGATAAAAGTGTCAAAACCACAAATGCAGGACAGGCCATGGAGAAATTGGAGCCTTGCTACGCTGATGGGCGGGATGTAAATTGCCAACAGCCACTCTGGAGAAGTGTACGGTGAGGCCTGAAACATCGAAAAAACACAGCTTAGGGAGCATAGGGCACGTCCACTCATGGGCGTATAAATTTTGAAAACTAAAAATCAGCAAGACACAGGCACCCCAAAGTTTAGGGCTGCTCTGTTGACAAGAACCTCCACTTCATGACACCTTAAATATCCCAGGAAAGAGAAAAATGGATAAAGAAATTGTGGTCCTTATGTACAATGGAATATCACTCAGCCATGAAATCAATGTCATAAGGCTAGTAGAAGCAAGATGGGTGGACTTAGGTACGACGATTCTAAGTGAAATAAGTCACACAGAAAAGGACACTTATCAAAAGCTATAACTTATACAGGGAATGTAAAAACCACTACATTTGAACTGAATTACAAAACAGAACAAAGTCACACATTTAGAAAAAAATCTATGGTTGCTTAACGGGAAAGGTGAGGTGGGGTGATGCATAAAACAAGGGTTTCAAATTAGCTCAGATACCGTTCCATACACCCAATACGTAATAGACAAGACCTACTCCTTGCTCAGTGAACTGGACTCAACACCCCCTATTCACCGCACAAGAATATATGTGACTAGTAAGAATCTTAAAACCTATGTATTGATATCTCTCTGGAAGTGTGTCAAGTGGGTGTAAAGCCGCATAAACACAGCCGTGAAAAGCAGCTAAACCCCATTATAAAAATAAATTAGTTTTAAAAACCCATGAAACAAAGACAGTGAAAGAGACAGAAATTCTTAGAAAATTCATTCAGGGGCTGTGATGCAACCTGGATTGACCATATCTAGACCCACAGCTGGATGAGACATAAGGGTGAACATTCTTGGGGCTGAGAGGTTTGGTGAGGTTGGGTGAGCCAACGCAGACCCTTTAAGGTAATACTGCGTGGTACCCATCCCTTGGGTCCCAAATCTCCAGGTTCAAGGGCATCTTCCTACATCGAAAACTTGCACGAGGAACCCAGAAGATGGTACACCGTGTGATTTTGAAAGGTTTCTAAAACGCACCTCATTTCTCATCTCCTTGTGCTCGGATTCGCCATTCCAGCTACTTCACTAGCAATCTCCCTACTTGGAGAATCAGCACCTTTAACCTCCTGTTCCGTACAGGTTGCAATTTGTCCTGAGGATGAACGGGAAGAGGGGCAGCCAATGAGAGACTAGATCTAGGTGTTGGGACAGGCACAGGTCACTCTATTTTCCCATCAGGAAGAAGAATTAACCACAGGCTCAGCCTGCTGCCGGGAACCATAATAGGGCCTGAGGAAATCCCGTGCTTTTGCGGCCAGCTCCCAAACAAGAGAGTTGAAAAATGGAGCTCAGGGGCACTGCCATTCACAAACCTGCTGAGTTATAAATGATAAGTCTCGTCCACAAATATATTGAGGGAAGGCATCGAAGAGGATTTGAAAGCAAGGCAGAATTGCAGGAAACAGGTTTCAGGAGGTAGATTCGAATCGCCTTTAAAGCACATGAAAAGCGGCAAAACGTCGACAATGATGCCCTTGGCCAAAAACGGCGTATGCGTTTTTTCCTGAATATATTCAGGAAAAAACGCATACGCCCTTTTTGGCCAACCAAGCAACCTGGAAAGGCAAATCAGCGCTACAAAGAAGTCTCGCTTCCCATCGGTCAAAAGGGTCATGCTGCAAAAAGTGTCAAAACCAGAAATGCAGGACTGGCCATGGAGAAATGGCAGCCTTGCTACGCTGATGGGCGGGATGTTAATTGCCAGCAGCCACTCTGGAGAAGTGTACGGTGTGTCCTGAAACATCGAAAAAACACAGCTTAGGGAGCATAGGGCACGTCCACTCATGGGCGTATAAATTGGGAAAAAGAAAAATCAGCAAGACACAGGCACCCCAAAGTTTAGGGCTGCTCTGTTGACAAGAACCTCCACTTCATGAAAACTTAAATATCCCAGGAAAGAGAAAAATGGATAAAGAAGTCGTGGTCCTTATGTACAATGGAATATCACTCAGACATGAAATCAAGGTCATAAGGCTAGTAGAAGCAAGATGAGTGGAGTTAGGTACGACGATTCTAAGTGAAATAAGTCACACAGAAAATGACACTTATCATAAGCTATCATTTATAGAGGGAATGTAAAAACCGCTACACTTGAACTGAATTACAAAACAGAACAGAGTCACACGTTTAGAAAACACACTATGGCTGCTTAACGGGAAAGGTGAGGTGGGGTGATGCATAAAACAAGGGGTTCAAATTCGCTCAGATACCGTTCCATACACCCAATATGTAATAGACAAGACCTACTCCTTGCTCAGTGAACTGGACTCAACACCCCCTATTCACCGCACAAGAATATATGTGACTAGTAAGAATCTTAAAACCTATGTATTGATATATGTCTGGAAGTGAGTCAAGTGGGTGTAAAGCCGCATAAACACAGCCGTGAAAAGCAGCTAAACCCCATTATAAAAATAAATTACTTTTAAAAACCTGTAAAACAAAGACAGTGAAAAAGAGAGAAATTCTTACAAAATTCGTTCAGAGGCTGTGATGCAACCTCGATTGACCATATCTACACGCACAGCTGGATGAGACATAAGGGTGGACACTCTTGGGGCTGAAAGGTTGGGTTAGGTTGGGTGAGCAAACGCAGACCCTTTAAAGTAATACTGCGTGGTACCCATCCCATGGGTCCCAAGTCTCCAGGTTCAAGGGCATCTTCCTACATCGAAAACATGCATGAGAAACTCAGAAGATGGTACATCGTGTGATTTTGAAAGGTTTCTAAAACGCACCTCATTTCTCATCTCCTTGTGCTCGGGTTCGCCATTCCAGCTACTTTACTAGCAATCTCCCTACTTGGAGAATCAGCACCTTTAACCTCCTGTTCTGTACAGGTTGCAATTTGTCCTGAGGATGAACGGGAAGAGGGGCAAACAATGAGAGACTAGATCTAGGTGTTGGGACAGGCACAGGTCACTCTAATTTCCCATCAGGAAGAAGAATTAATCACAGGCTCAACCTGCCGCCCAGAAGCACAATAGGGCCTGAGGCAATCCCGCGCTTTTGCGGCCAGCTCCCAAAAAAGCGAGTTGAAAAATGGAGCTCAGGGACACTGCAATTCACAAACCCGCAGAGTTATAAATGATAACTCACATCCACAGATATATTGAGGGAAGGCAACGAAGAGGATTTGAAAGCAAGGCAAAATTGCAGAAAACAGATTTCAGGAGGTAGATTCGAATCGTCTTTAAAGCACATGAAAAGCGGCAAAACGTCGACAATGATGCCCTTGGCCAAAAAGGGCGTATGCGTTTTTTCCTGAATATATTCAGGAAAAAACGCATACGCCCTTTTTGGCCAACCAAGCAACCTGGAAAGGCAAATCAGCGCTACAAAGAAGTCTCGCTTCCCATCGGTCAAAACGGCCATGCTGCAAAAAGTGTCAAAACGAGAAATGCAGGACAGGCCATGGAGAAATGGCAGCCTTGCTACGCTGATGAGCGGGATGTAAATTGCCAACAGCCACTCTGGAGAAGTGTACGGTGTGTCCTGAAACATCGAAAAAACACAGCTTAGGGAGCATAGGGCACGTCCACTCATGGGCGTATAAATTGGGAAAACTAAAAATCAGCAAGACACAGGCACCCCAAAGTTTAGGGCTGCTCTGTTGACAAGAACCTCCACTTCATGACACCTTAAATATCCCAGGAAAGAGAAAAATGGATAAAGAAGTTGTGGTCCTTATGTACAATGCAATATCACTCAGACATGAAATCAATGTCATAAGGCTAGTAGAAGCAAGATGAGTGGACTTAGGTACGACGATTCTAAGTGAAATAAGTCACACAGAAAAAGACACTTATCATAAGCTATCACTTATAGAGGGAATGTAAAAACCGCTACACTTGAACTGAATTACAGAACAGAACAGAATCACACGTTTAGAAAACACACTATGGCTGCTTAACGGGAAAGGTGAGGTGGGGTGATGCATAAAACAAGGGGTTCAAATTCGCTCAGATACCGTTCCATACACCCAATATGTAATAGACAAGACCTACTCCTTGCTCAGTGAACTGGACTCAACACCCCCTATTCACCGCACAAGAATATATGTGACTAGTAACAATCTTAAAACCTATGTACTGATATCTGTCTGGAAGTGAGTCAAGTGGGTGTAAATCCGCATAAACACAGCCGTGAAAAGCAGCTAAACCCCATTATAAAATTAAACTACTTTTAAAAACCCGTAAAACAAAGACAGTGAAAGAGAGAGAAATTCTTACAAAATTCGTTCAGGGGCTGTGATGCAACCTGGATTGACCATATCTAGACCCACAGCTGGATGAGACATAAGGTTGGACACTCTTGGGGCTGAGAGGTTGGGTGAGGTTGGGTGAGCAAACGCAGACCCTTTAAAGTAATACTGCATGGTACCCATCCCATGGGTCCCAAATCTCCAGGTTCAAGGGCATCTTCCTACATCGAAATCTTGCATGAGGAACCCAGAAGAAGGTACACCGTGTGATTTTGAAAGGTTTCTAAAACGCACCTCATTTCTCATCTCCTTGTGCTCGGGTTCGCCATTCCAGCTACTTCACTAGAAATCTCCCTACTTGGAGAATCAGCACCTTTAACCTCCTGTTCTGTACAGGTTGCAATTTGTCCTGAGGATGAACGGGAAGAGGGGCAACCAATGAGAGACTAGATCTAGGTGTTGGGACAGGCACAGGTCACTCTATTTTCCCATCAGGAAGAAGAATTAACCACAGGCTCAGCCTGCCGCCGGGAACCAGAATAGGGCCTGAGGCAATCCCGTGCTTTTGCGGCCAGCTCCCAAACAAGACACTTGAAAAATGGAGCTCAGGGGCACTGCCATTCACAAACCTGCTTAGTTATAAATGATAACTCTCGTCCAAAAATATATTGAGGGAAGGCAACGAAGAGGATTTGAAATCAAGGCAGAATTGCAGGAAACAGGTTTCAGGAGGTAGATTCGAATCGCCTTTAAAGCACATGAAAAGCGGCAAAACGTCGACAATGATGCCCTTGGCCAAGAAGGGCGTATGCGTTTTTTCCTGAATATATTCAGGAAAAAACGCATACGCCCTTTTTGGCCAACCAAGCAACCTGCAAAGGCAAATCAGCGCTACAAAGAAGTCTCGCTTCCCATTGGTCAAAAGGGTCCTGCTGCAAAAAGTGTCAAAACCAGAAATGCAGGACAGGCCATGGAGAAATGGCAGCCTTGCTACGCTGATGGGCGGGATGTTAATTGCCAGCAGCCACTCTGGAGAAGTGTACGGTGTGTCCTGAAACATCGAAAAAACACAGCTTAGGGAGCATAGGGCACGTCCACTCATGGGCGTATAAATTGGGAAAAAGAAAAATCAGCAAGACACAGGCACCCCAAAGTTTAGGGCTGCTCTGTTGACAAGAACCTCCACTTCATGAAAACTTAAATATCCCAGGAAAGAGAAAAATGGATAAAGAAGTCGTGGTCCTTATGTACAATGGAATATCACTCAGACATGAAATCAAGGTCATAAGGCTAGTAGAAGCAAGATGAGTGGAGTTAGGTACGACGATTCTAAGTGAAATAAGTCACACAGAAAATGACACTTATCATAAGCTATCATTTATAGAGGGAATGTAAAAACCGCTACACTTGAACTGAATTACAAAACAGAACAGAGTCACACGTTTAGAAAACACACTATGGCTGCTTAACGGGAAAGGTGAGGTGGGGTGATGCATAAAACAAGGGGTTCAAATTCGCTCAGATACCGTTCCATACACCCAATATGTAATAGACAAGACCTACTTCTTGCTCAGTGAACTGGACTCAACACCCCCTATTCACCGCACAAGAATATATGTGACTAGTAAGAATCTTAAAACCTATGTATTGATATATGTCTGGAAGTGAGTCAAGTGGGTGTAAAGCCGCATAAACACAGCCGTGAAAAGCAGCTAAACCCCATTATAAAAATAAATTACTTTTAAAAACCTGTAAAACAAAGACAGTGAAAAAGAGAGAAATTCTTACAAAATTCGTTCAGAGGCTGTGATGCAACCTCGATTGACCATATCTACACGCACAGCTGGATGAGACATAAGGGTGGACACTCTTGGGGCTGAAAGGTTGGGTTAGGTTGGGTGAGCAAACGCAGACCCTTTAAAGTAATACTGCGTGGTACCCATCCCATGGGTCCCAAGTCTCCAGGTTCAAGGGCATCTTCCTACATCAAAAACATGCATGAGAAACTCAGAAGATGGTACATCGTGTGATTTTGAAAGGTTTCTAAAACGCACCTCATTTCTCATCTCCTTGTGCTCGGGTTCACCATTCCAGCTACTTTAGTAGCAATCTCCCTACTTGGAGAATCAGCACCTTTAACCTCCTGTTCTGTACAGGTTGCAATTTGTCCTGAGGATGAACGGGAAGAGGGGCAACCAATGAGAGACTAGATCTAGGTGTTGGGACAGGCACAGGTCACTCTAATTTCCCATCAGGAAGAAGAATTAATCACAGGCTCAACCTGCCGCCCAGAAGCACAATAGGGCCTGAGGCAATCCCGCGCTTTTGCGGCCAGCTCCCAAAAAAGCGAGTTGAAAAATGGAGCTCAGGGACACTGCAATTCACAAACCCGCAGAGTTATAAATGATAACTCTCATCCACAGATATATTGAGGGAAGGCAACGAAGAGGATTTGAAAGCAAGGCAAAATTGCAGAAAACAGATTTCAGGAGGTAGATTCGAATCGTCTTTAAAGCACATGAAAAGCGGCAAAACGTCGACAATGATGCCCTTGGCCAAAAAGGGCGTATGCGTTTTTTCCTGAATATATTCAGGAAAAAACGCATACGCCCTTTTTGGCCAACCAAGCAACCTGGAAAGGCAAATCAGCGCTACAAAGAAGTCTCGCTTCCCATCGGTCAAAACGCCATGCTGCAAAAAGTGTCAAAACGAGAAATGCAGGACAGGCCATGGAGAAATGGCAGCCTTGCTACGCTGATGAGCGGGATGTAAATTGCCAACAGCCACTCTGGAGAAGTGTACGGTGTGTCCTGAAACATCGAAAAAACACAGCTTAGGGAGCATAGGGCACGTCCACTCATGGGCGTATAAATTGGGAAAACTAAAAATCAGCAAGACACAGGCACCCCAAAGTTTAGGGATGCTCTGTTGACAAGAACCTCCACTTCATGACACCTTAAATATCCCAGGAAAGAGAAAAATGGATAAAGAAGTTGTGGTCCTTATGTACAATGGAATATCACTCAGACATGAAATCAATGTCATAAGGCTAGTAGAAGCAAGATGAGTGGACTTAGGTACGACGATTCTAAGTGAAATAAGTCACACAGAAAAAGACACTTATCATAAGCTATCACTTATAGAGGGAATGTAAAAACCGCTACACTTGAACTGAATTACAAAACAGAACAGAGTCACACGTTTAGAAAACACACTATGGCTACTTAAGGGGAAAGGTGAGGTGGGGTGATGCATAAAACAAGGGGTTCAAATTCGCTCAGATACCGTTCCATACACCCAATATGTAATAGACAAGACCTACTCCTTGCTCAGTGAACTGGACTCAACACCCCCTATTCACCGCACAAGAATATATGTGACTAGTAAGAATCTTAAAACCTATGTATTGATATATGTCTGGAAGTGAGTCAAGTGGGTGTAAAGCCGCATAAACACAGCCGTGAAAAGCAGCTAAACCCCATTATAAAAATAAATTACTTTTAAAAACCCGTAAAACAAAGACAGTGAAAGAGAGAGAAATTCTTACAAAATGCGTTCAGAGGCTGTGATGCAACCTGGATTGACCATATCTACACGCACAGCTGGATGAGACATAAGGGTGGAAACTCTTGGGGCTGAAAGGTTGGGTTAGGTTGGGTGAGCAAATGCAGACCCTTTAAAGTAATACTGCGTGGTACCCATCCCATGGGTCCCAAGTCTCAAGGTTCAAGGGCATCTTCCTACATCGAAAACATGCATGAGAAACTCAGAAGATGGTACACCGTGTGATTTTGAAAGGTTTCTAAAACGCACCTCATTTCTCATCTCCTTGTGCTCGGGTTCTCCATTCCAGCTACTTTACTAGCAATCTCCCTACTTGGAGAATCAGCACCTTTAACCTCCTGTTCTGTACAGGTTGCAATTTGTCCTGAGGATGAACGGGAAGAGGGGCAACCAATGAGAGACTAGATCTAGGTGTTGGGACAGGCACAGGTCACTCTAATTTCCCATCAGGAAGAAGAATTAATCACAGGCTCAGCCTGCCGCCCAGAAGCACAATAGGGCCTGAGGCAATCCCGCGCTTTTGCGGCCAGCTCCCAAAAAAGCGAGTTGAAAAATGGAGCTCAGGGACACTGCAATTCACAAACCCGCAGAGTTATAAATGATAACTCTCATCCACAGATATATTGAGGAAAGGCAACGAAGAGGATTTGAAAGCAAGGCAGAATTGCAGAAAACAGATTTCAGGAGGTAGATTCGAATCGCCTTTAAAGCACATGAAAAGCAGCAAAACGTCGACAATGATGCCCTTGGCCAAAAAGGGCGTATGCGTTTTTTCCTGAATATATTCAGGAAAAAACGCATACGCCCTTTTTGGCCAACCAAGCAACCTGGAAAGGCAAATCAGCGCTACAAAGAAGTCTCGCTTCCCATCGGTCAAAAGGGTCATGCTGCAAAAAGTGTCAAAACCAGAAATGCAGGACTGGCCATGGAGAAATGGCAGCCTTGCTACGCTGATGGGCGGGATGTTAATTGCCAGCAGCCACTCTGGAGAAGTGTACGGTGTGTCCTGAAACATCGAAAAAACACAGCTTAGGGAGCATAGGGCACGTCCACTCATGGGCGTATAAATTGGGAAAACTAAAAATCAGCAAGACACAGGCACCCCAAAGTTTAGGGCTGCTCTGTTGACAAGAACCTCCACTTCATGACAACTTAAATATCCCAGGAAAGAGAAAAATGGATAAAGAAGTCGTGGTCATTATGTACAATGGAATATCACTCAGACATGAAATCAATGTCATAAGGCTAGTAGAAGCAAGATGAGTGGAGTTAGGTACGACGATTCTAAGTGAAATAAATCACACAGAAAATGACACTTATCATAAGCTATCATTTATAGAGGGAATGTAAAAACCGCTACACTTGAACTGAATTACAAAACAGAACAGAGTCACACGTTTAGAAAACACACTATGGCTGCTTAACGGGAAAGGTGAGGTGGGGTGATGCATAAAACAAGGGGTTCAAATTCGCTCAGATACCGTTCCATACACCCAATATGTAATAGACAAGACCTACTCCTTGCTCAGTGAACTGGACTCAACACCCCCTATTCACCGCACAAGAATATATGTGACT